>NC_091826.1:93086807-93744307 GCF_038994185.2 Dermacentor albipictus | reverse complement strand
ACGTGGTCGTTGTTATCTTGCGAACTAAGCTGTAGCCGAAATGTTATTTTAGTTATTGTTTTATTTTCCGTTGTCGGTATTGTTGCTTTTATCTTCTGGAAAAGTCAAGATTTTCGACAGACTCAAATCACATTCGTGACCTTTTCTAGCGACTTCGATCAATATAACGCCAGAGTTTTGCACAGTAAAGTTAAATTGGTCATACTTACACACCGAGAACAACTTTCTGATTCATTATATTGATATCGTTGTCTGTTGACTTCTTTTCCTTATCTTCGCAGCTTTACGGAGACGAGTATCCAGATAACAACTTCGACGGCAGCGTTTACGAGCAAGCGTTCACTACAATTGAGTGAGTGTGTCAACTTGCATTCAGCGCATATGGTTTACTTTACGCTCCAAAATGATCTGTGCTAACCCCCCCCCCTTCCTACACATACACAACTACATACGCGCGCACACGCACGAACGAATGCCCGCGCAGAGAGAGACACACAGGCAGTCACGCACACTACGTACAGGCTGAAAAAAAATAATCGGCGATTACGATAAGCCCTAATGTTAAATTTCTGCCCAGCTCTGCACATATTTTTATTTTGCGATATATTGGCTGGTGCGCACAATCTGTCTCGTGCGGCACGTTCCAAACGGAGCGAATTGTGGCACGACTGCTTCACTAATCAGGATATAGCGACAAGTAGCGCGTGAGTGGTGCGTCGACGCGATTCACAGCCGCAGCCGCAGACAGACCGCCGAGATGACGCGCGCTACTCTGGCGCCATCTCGTAGCCGTTGTCGCCGCAGTGCGCGTCTTGCGCGGCACGACGCCTTTCTTCTCTCGCTTTCACCATACCCTCTTCCTCCTCTTCCCGCCTCACGCTTCTCCTATAACCTCCTCCTCCACTTTCCTCCGCGTGCTCTCTTCGCTCTCGCCGCTTTCCTGATATCCCGGAGCGCTCCGCGTTCACTGTTTCAAATGCGGCGCTCGTTCTCTCGGTTACGCCGGGGACGCCGACACTCGATACAAAAAAGCTTCTCTCTAAAATGCAACTCGTTTCGGTCTGATCATTTTATATGACACAGCAGAAACGCGGCGCGTTTGAAGCATTCGCTGTTCAAGACACCCAGGGCTTCAAGTTTGCTGCCTTTACTTTGAGCCGTATCATCGCCTCCTCTATTTTTCATGCCAGCGCGCTCGCTCGCTGCCTAATGGGAGTCGTTGGTGCTCCTTAGTTCAGTGAGTTGCCGCGATACGACACTACCCAGATGGTACGACTAAAATCCCTAAATGAATTAAAAGTAGTGTCATCTCCTCTCTCCTCCTCCTGCGCCGACGTTCACTTTGGCTCCCCCTACGCAGTGCTTAACGGGCAGACGCTCTCCGAAGGCTCTCTCCGCGTTCTCCGCGCGTGTCCGGCGCTAAGTTAGCTACGAGAACACAGAGCGCGAAGCTATATCAGCAGTCGACACTCTTTGTCGGCATCGCAGATCGCTTTCCGGGTACGGTCCACGCGGCGGTACCGCCACTCGAGTACGTTTGGTCATGGTTCCTAACGGTTCGACGCGGTTGGATAAAGCGCTAAAGAGCGATAACGGCTTATAATGATCGGAACGTCATCGGCGCATCGGTTTGCGTACGTACCGTCACCGCTTCGTAACGTACGGCGATACATCAAAATGTGCTGTTCGCATACATTCAGGACAAAGAAAGGCAACGCCACGGGATGTATGATCGAGTCGACAAAAAGCACGTGCGTTTGAAGACGACCTAATTGAAATCGGGCCCGAAAGTTGCACATAAACGCAACGCTAACCTGCGTCTCTTAGGAGAGCGAAAATCTAACGAAGCCGCATACAACAAGTGGCAGCACATGAGATTAGTGATGAGTGAAATATCGCTCGCTTACCTCACAGAGCCGGGACCATTACGTTGGCTTGAAATCAGCCCGGCTGATTCTTTGGACCCAGACCTTCCTTCGCGCCCCCTGTCAGTGGCTTGCCATCCCTTTCGCTTGTGCTGCACCCGAAGGTACAGCAGCTTGGAATCGCGAATAGGGAAATAGGTCGCGAAGCTTCGGGCGAAAAGCGGTTCAGTACAGATTGTCACCGACATCAGCATGGGGGGTTATGGGTGCAGCGATCGAAGCGCGACTATGTTTGGAGGGAACAAACATTGGGAAAGAAAAACGCGTTTTTTAATTCAAACGAAACACAGTTAGATTCATTCAACGAAAATAAAATTCCTAGTCAATTTTATATATTCGTGATGAGTTAAATAAATACGTTTAATTTTATTAATAATAATAAATGCATTACTTTTCAGCGACCATCGCTACAGGGGGCGTTGACGCCACTATCACTCGCAGTGCAATGCACGTCTTGAAATGGGCAGAAAGCCGCACTCGTATCACCTGTTGAAATACGCCCCCCTCACAATTTGTGCTTTCTTGCTTGTCGAAGTTTGTCTGAATTTGGTGACGTGGGTAGCTTCATTGCTTCTTAATCTGTTCAGTCAAAAGTAGTGAGTTACGACCGCCAGATAATTGTGTAGTTGTTTTCGTGCGACTGCGCTGGCCGACGGACTTGGCATCCGACAATAGGATCAGCACTCTACACCTAAAGCTGTCGTCGGCCTCCAAACAAAGTATGTTCTGCGCAGGGATGCGATTTCGACAACCGTACGGCTGGCCTTTTCCTGCATCGCTTTTCACGCTGAAAGCTCGAAACGCCCATCAAGTCGAATGGCGGGGCATTTGAATATATAGCTCCAAAGGAAGAACAACAAAACAAATTTCGCGCCTTCGAAAAGAAAATGACGTCACTTCTGCTTTTAACGGACATGGCGTCACGTTATTTTTTCTTCCGCCGGAAGTGTTCCCACCACATACAGATGGCGCTAAGCCCCATGAACCGGCGACGGACCGCCATGTTTTGAACGTATGGGCTCCTATGAAAGCTTCGCTACCAGGTATGACTAGGCTACAAAAGCACGTGGTGCCTGCGCGCGCCACTCGCAATGTTTGGCACCGCGATGGCGGCCGGAGCAAAAAATTTGGAGGATGCTTAAGCTTTTAAGAGTGGAAACGACAGCATTAAAAATCATTTGCTGCTTTTCACGCATTCCTGAAAATGCAGCTTATGTAACCGTAACGTTTACCGGGAAACACTGGCTGCGGACGCTATGCAGGAAGGCGAGCTTTCACGAAGAAACGCGGCCTCTTGCGTGGGTCGATCTCCTCTTATCGTTTCGCACTTTTAACATTTCAGTCTGAGAAGAGCTAACATAAAGGACATGCGCTACCGGTGTTTTCTTCCATTACGTTTGTTTGTGGGCTGCTGTTCTCAAACTCCCGAGGATTAGCGTTGTAATGAATGAAAGACAAGGCCTGAGCAATTTTGGAGGTAGAAAAGTGGTTGGGTATGCGTGCGTGGTTTAAACTTTCGCTCGACATATCTGTTGCCAAGATGATGTAGCAGGGACGCAGGATTTACTGTGACACGGGTTTCTGACGCTATCGCGTTAAAACAGGCAAGAAAAAAGTGCGCGAGAGCACGTGACGACCTTAGGTCACTGGGCGGATCGAGCGTCAACCGCAAGCGTAGAGGAGGAGGACGGCGGCAATCTTCAAAGGATGGCCGTACTTTTGATTGTATTGAAAAGTTTTAGGTATGACTGCTTGCGTCATGAGCACGTCTGTGCGCGCCCCGGTGCCGTTCCTGTGGAGAAGCGGTAGACTCTCCGTCTTTGCGACTGTCACATGGAGGAAGGGAAAAAATAGGAGTGAGCATACCGCAACGCGATTGAAGCCAACCTAGTGGTCCAACAGGTGAACGCACGTCAAAGTGCGTGGTTGGTTTTTGTGCTCCCGCTCGGCAGGCAGAGCCACGGCAGGGCAGCCGAACAAACACGCACCAAATAAAAGCTACTGGTATAGCTACTGGGAACCAAACGTACCAGCTAATCGATTCTTGCTTCGTGATGTCGACGCAGGAGGTCATGCGTTGGGCCACCACTGTAGCTTCACGGAGCGCTCGCTTGTCAAGGCTGGCTGCGTCACGTAATGTTCCCTCCTGTATTTTTCCTTCCTCCGTGGTCTGTCAGGTTATCACGCGCCTGTCAGTCTTCCTCCGATCTCCGTCGTGAAGCGTCACCCAGATGGTACTCTCTCCCACGATCGTAAAGCAGGCGTGGACGGTAGCCGACGGGGGAGAGTAGGACATAACGATAGGAAAGGTGTGGTGAACGGTTGGATCGGCCGCATCTGGCTGGCATTGAAAAATACAGTGAAGGCGATGGCCGTATCTTAACAGGGTCTCGAACTTGTTTCATTATTTGGACAAGATGCCTGTTGTATTGTTCGTATTATTATTCTTTACGCGGAACTTTTTGTTGTAGAAGAAAAGACATGTAAAAAACAATCGTCCACCTCTTTGCATGCAGCGTTTTTAATGGCATCCAGAGTAATGGTGGTGCAGGCACACGCGTATGTGGTGCATCGCAAAGCGACTTATCCTGATTAATCTCCCTAATGGTCGCTGTAACCTTGTCTATTCCTGCTTTTCATAGGGAGCAAGGGTTCCCCCGCCCAAACGCAGAGGAGATGCAGAATAATGGTTTTGCCACAGATGCAGACTTCGCAGGTAAATATTTGATGTGTGTGCGTGCGTGCGTGCTTGTGTGTGTGTGTGTGTGTGTGTGTGTGCGCGTTTGTGCGTGCGTGCGTGCGTGCCTGTGTGTGTTAGATATCACCTGTACCATATAGCATGATTGTGCTCATTGACGTGGATTACTATAACAGATGGACATAATTTCCACAACAAACCGCAATGCATAATTGACTAATGACCAAAATTTTGCTGAATAATTTTAATACACCTAATTTGCGACAATCCTGAATTTTACAAATCTTAGCCGGACATTTCTAACGGCACATTCAGTTGGAATAAATTCTGTGGATGACACAGATTTTGACGTATTTGTTCCCAAAATGTGTGATGAAATGCTCTAGTGATCCTAGTTATTTTCCTCTTTAGACACCTTCTACCTTGATCCCTTGTCGGGTAGCAAACGCGACGCTCTTCTGAAGGACCTTTCGGCGTTTCCTTTCCTTGCTTTCTCTTTTCGTCTTTTGATTCAGTGCAGCTAAAGGTGTTTTCTTCAGAAAAAAGTAAGCGATGGAAAGTTGTTTTCTACTGCATATTTAACGGCGTACATCATAAAACTGGTAGTATTTAAAGATACGTTCGAAGTGGGTGTGCCTTAAAGCTCTGTGGCTGCAATTCGTAAATTGCAGTATGTGCCAAAAGTATTTGGTTAAATTGTTGATTAGAGATGTTTTGTTAATTAGCCAATTATGCATTTTGATTTTTTGTGCATCTCTGGCTTTGCGAGCAATGTAGCTGAAGGAGGAGATATGTGCTATATGTCACAAGTGACATAATTATTTAGTCAACTGTATACAAGGTTAGTGACGTTTCACTTCGTGAACGCGGATGAAGCGCAAGCGTATGGGTGCTATAGCGCACACGACGCTATCGATCTTCGGTGTGCCTAGACGCCTCCACTGTCCGCATCGCAAATCGTGTTCGACACAGGGTCGCGCGCTTGTAGCATACGCAGCAGCCGCCGGAGTTGAAAGCGTTGTAAGCATTCGCTTACTATCTAAATTATCTAGCATGGTGTCAGCGCGTGCAGGTAAATATGAACACTTCACCCCCAATGTGCGCGAATACTCCCTGTCAAAACGCTGGCCTGAAGAATGGCGGCAGCTGCAGCGAGCGAAGTGACCTTCGTGCTGTCTGTTGCTTGAACGCAAACTGTGTTGTGAGAACACAGCGTGCGCAAAGCTACGAGCCGTCAGCCCCGGTAGGCTGTGTCCCCAAAGCAGATTGCTTTCAAAATAAAGCCCGAGCGACCGCACGAAACCGTGCCGTGTAACAATATGGACGCTGGCATCTACCCTGCCAGCGCCGTGGTACCACTCGCAGGGTAGTACCGTTGACGTTGCGCCTCTGGTTGCAGCGTCTGCGATCGTAGTCGGTGGCAGGCGCTGCGTGGGGTTGTGAACGCGTTGTTTGAGGAAGTGGCGCTCGTTGTACCGGTTGGCTTCCGCGTATGGATATGGGAAGGCAGTAAGGGGGAGAACAGCCCCCCCCATAACAAAATGCAATGTAGTGCCGTAAAACTTCCTCCCAATGAATGCTCAACGCATTCTTGAATAGTAAGCGGGGTTCCTTCTTCATAATTTCTTGCATGGTTCAATAATACCAAGCATTGAAGGAGCACAATTTCAGGCATACGCATGTCAGACTTTGTGCTCAAAGTATCAGTTTGAAAGAGTATGAAGGACACTTAATTATTTGTATTTGCAAATTTCTTCGCTGTCATTGCCCATGGTGTTAATTAAATGTGTAGACGAAATTTGCAGACAAACCGGAGCCAGCACGGAGGCCCAGGCGCCTTCTCGTTCGCTTGCTTCGCGGCTTCAAACAAACACTGCCGATTTCACGAGCTGGCCAGTTACGCTTGCGCAGAAAAAATAAGACACTTGGTAGTTACATGAAAAGAGAAACTAACTTTGAGATCCTTAGAATTTTCTAGAAAAGGCACAGGGTGGCTAATTTAAAAATTATTTTTTCAAAGCTTTGCCGAAGTGATCGCGAACAGCGTGGCTGAGGCGTAAATTCGCTCTTATTAGTGTTTTTTTTTCAGTAGTGCAGTTATATTTTGTGCACTAGAACTTTGAACAGAAACTGTGTAAGCACATATCTTAAACTTTCCAAATCAAGGGCGCACCCCAGGAACAAGGAAACTTTTCACTAAACAACAGGCCTTCTATTCTGTGCAGTTTTTTCAACCGGCATAACTGTCACACGGAGGGAGAATTGCTTAGGCATATGACCGTAGGAAAGTGAATTTAATAGAAAATATATGTGTACGATAACAAAATAAAGTGTTTCGCAACCGGCGACCATTAAACAGGCAGCTGAATATTATTTACCCATTTATGTATGTGGTGACACTTCATTGTACTCAGCCATGGTGACACGATTGTACTCAGCCTGAATCATTAACGATGTGAACGTACTCAGTCTGTACGTGGATTCACTAGAAAGCAGATCCATGCCTGATAAAGAAAATAAAAATCCTAGACCACTAACGATCAGTAATCTGCAGCACCGACAAATAATAACGTACATTTAGGAATGAACATAGGCTTGAGTGTATTTCACGGCGGCTGGCTGCACCCTTTCACATTTCTTTCTTTTCGATGTCTCTAACGCACTGTCACACCATTTCCTCTTTGCTTCGTTCCACAGAGTGGGCGGAACCCCCACTGCGGACCCACTGTCACCTGCCGGCACGCCTGAAGCCTTCGCAGACAATGACGAGGAGACTGTACCGGCCGTACGGTCCCCTGCCGTCACGGTTCTGAGTTGCCGTGGTTTGGAACACCGCGGCTGAGTGATCACGATACTGTAGATCTCTGCGCGACATCCTTGTGGTGCAGCCAACGCCGAAGCTAACACCTTGTACATATTCAGAGTGTTTTCTTCATTGTTCATGAGAGGTCTACCGCTCAGATTTTAATACTCTTCAAGAATGCGGTGGAATGTGGTGCATACTGGAGTTCCTTTGAGCGCATGCATTGTTAGCATTACTTGACTGCTTTTCCTAGCGGAACAAAATCTTTTGGATGAACTCTGAACTCTTGACACCAGTGTTGCTAGCAGCGTGTCACATGTTCACAAGCGTGTGCTACGATCCTTTTCCACCAAACACTTCGCTATTGTAAATACTGCATCGACGCGCAAGCCAGTAGTGTCGGCACCAGAAGGATGTTCAGTTTTCAGACTGTTGTATTGCATGCAGATATGTATCAGCCGTTCATCTGTTAAGGCTGGGGTTTATGTCAACTCAAAGTGGCCGTGAATGGCATACCGAAGAACGAGCACATTTTTTTAAGTACTGCAGGCAGTTTGCATGCTTTGCCACTAAAACAAAGTGGTATGCCACCTTTACGTCAGGCGTTCAGCTAGTAGACATCAGTAACTCACGCTGTACGCATACTGCCGAGCAACTCTATGTTCCAATGTTGTGACGAAATATCCCCGTGCTTGGTGCTTGGTATCCGTGAAAAACACTGCAGCCAGAAAAAAAAGTTTTGTACACTTCTAGGAACACCCCTTTGATCACTTCTCCCTTTAATCTCACTTTTTTTTCCACAAACCTAGTTATACACAAATGTGAAAATTGTGTCCCTTGTGTTGACCTCATCTACAGTCTGATTTTATTGATGGTGCAATGTGGCTGATCATTTCTGCAGCATTAATGTGTTGTCATTTGTTTGGCTGCTAGATTCACAATTGCTATTCCTAGTGTGATAGCCTGCATTTCTTGTCTGTACACATGAGATATACAATACCAAAGTTGACAGGGTTCCGTCCCTTCTCATGTTATTTTCCCTCATACGAATTGTAATGTGTGTCTTTTATTGTAGTGTGTACGTGATGTGACGCCAAATCATGGTACTTTTTATTCCACACAGCTACAATCATGGCATGGTGGCACATCAATATGATCGAAACATTTCAACATGCACAGTGTTATGTTACTCTTGCAGAAGGTTGCACTGGATTGCTTAGGGTGAAAGATAGCTGTGTTGTGAAAACGCTCTACTTTAACAATTATAGCTTAGATGTTGGAGCGTGATTGCAGATAACTATTGTTCTTAGTGCAAGTTATTTTTCACAACTGCTATTAGTGTGGAACTGAGAACTGAGGACACTGACCACATTATATTTCGCCTCAAGTACCAGGTAAGGCAAATAGAAAATTAAAAAATCCAAAGTAGTCTAAGAAAAATGCTTACTCATTCGCTGCATTTGCCGCTTCTAAAGTAAGTTCGCAACGTTCCTACTTTGCTGAATGTGTACCTGGAAACCACGAGCGTAACATTTGGCAAGGCTGCTTATGAAAAACCTGAGGCTTAGCTGCACTTCAAATTCAACATTTGTACAATACAACAACAACATTTGTTAGCACTTATTGCACAGTCAGGTGCATGACGAATTATTACTGGTGGTACGGATACCACCATCTAAATTTCTACCCTTAAGGCAAACCGAGAACAAGAGAAAAAGTACGAACGAACGTTGCAACTTCAGGCACTGAACTTCTAAATAAAAAAAATGTTGGGGTCGCTGGCCAAGTCAAAATTCAAAGTGATGTTCTGTGGCCTTTACCGGTGAGTGTTCACAATGAGATGAACGTGAACCTGTCATCGTTTCTTGAAAAACAAAGGAACGCAGTGCACATGTATGCACAGTTCTCACATTTTCTGATTTGTCCTATTCATTATAGCAGACATTTTGACAATTTGAACAATTAATCGATCAGGCACCTACTAGCCCAGCTTGTATCTTCGATTTTATTGTCTCTCCATGTTCAGTACGATGACTGTTTATTAAATGGCCTTACAAAAGCCTTAAGCACGTCTTCCCCCTGAGGAGTCACAGTGCGTTCCTAGATCTTTCCCTCAAACTTTTACATTGAGGCCACAAAACATCACTTTGAATTTTGACTTGGCCAGCAACCCCAAGCATTTTCCTTCATTTAGAAGTTATGTGCCTGAAGTTGCAGCGTTAATTCGTACTTTTTCTCTAGTTTTTGGCTCTTCCTTTTATTTACAGTTATCAATTTGTCTTAGTTTTCTATGTGAGTATATAGTCTCTCGGGAAAAGTTGACGGAGCTTCTCGTTGATCCTTTCCTTATTGACTGTGCTCACACAATGGACTCATGCGCAACATGAGCTTTGTTGTCGCATATGCTGACAATCTCGCTCGTTAACACCGAGCTGGTATCCTAATCAAGGAATACAGTCCGATAGATTGTTTCTTGTGCAGTACTTGCTTATCTGACTGACTGCTGATCCAGCTTGCAACGTATAACGGTGCACACGATAAAAAAAATTGAAATTCAAGAAGTTACAGCGCAAGCGTCTGTGGAAGAAGTCCTCTAAGGACTCTTTGTTTATTCTTTTCTATAATTTGCTTTGGCCATTGACTGCCACCTTGTTTTGCAGACAAGCTTGTTTTGCCCAGTATGTGTGCATTGTATAAGCCCATTTACGCAGGAAGCGTATCTTTACATTACTTTTTTGGACACCTAATGTAATGTCGGTGTCAAAACTTTCCCAGTTGCATTATCTGACAAAATGTTCGATTTGTGCCATTCCTCTCTAGACTGCCAAGGTTTGCGAAATGCATTTAGAAGCTAAATGGCCAAACTGAGCAGAAAGAAATCTTTTTGGCTGAACCTATGAGCAAAAACGGTTGACGCCTAGCGTGCCGCCGTGTGAAGTGTGAAAGTGTGACGCTGGCTTCTTGAGTTGTTTTTTTCTTGTTGTGGTCTTCAAATATGCTAGTCCATTTTAGTGTTAAAACATGTTTTGTGTGTGTTTAACTTGTCGCACGTTTGCGCCGGCATTATGTCATTTGGGATTGTGAAAGCATTCGTGTCAAGATCATTGAACACCTATGTAGGCTGTGTGTTGTTGCGGTCGGTGAGGCTTTTTGTATCCGTCTAGTGTCCGCTGAGGAAGTTTTTTTCTGGTACGTTGCATTCACTATGAATTTATAAATGCATTATCGTTAGGAGTATGAAAGTGTAGAAAAGTATGATGGTGGTCTTCTCCAGACCACCATCCCTTGTAGTTCCCTCCTTGAAGAGGGAGGACGTCTATAGAATGAGCTCCTGAACAACACTTCTTAATGTGATGAACGTGATTTAAATCGATGATCAGGGGCCTGAAATAAGTAATGCTAACACATGTCTCTCGCATTTACTGCTAAATTGCCGCTAAAGCTTCTTGCTTAGATATTGTGCTGTATTGCTTCAAGTAGGTGGCGTTTGAATTTTATTGCTACCTTGAAGATGTTCTCAAATACAGCTTACATTGTAATTTTTATAATGGCATAATTGGACTTTGTGCAATTGTACCGTTTCTTAAATATATATACCGTTAGATATTGGGTGAACAGCATGTTCCCGGAAGAACAGGGATGGAATGTGTAAATTGTTTGTGCCGTGTACTGTTGATGTTTTTTGGTATTTTGCAACCCCAGTATTCCTTTTCGCTATGAAGGTATGATATTTTTGTTTACTGCCACATGTCACTTTGTAGTGAGCCTCAACGCCTTTAGGATTCTCTACACTTTACAGGATCAATAGATAGTTTTCTCTTTGCCTGCTACGTTTTCATAGGGAGCCATGGTGGCCACATAATGTTGTCTTAGCAGCAGTGCCCTTTGCTTAACACCACTGTGTTGTTGAGAAGACACTCGAGTTGAGCGCTCACTAAGGAAGCTGCACTGTAGGGTGTTGCACTTTTTCAATACCTCAAGAAGGGCCTCTTCGAAAGCCAGAATATAGAACAGCCAATTTATCTCTCGAAACATTTGGCTTTGAATAAGAAGCTTGGCTGGATATAGATGTTGTTGCTCTGTACGGTGCTGTTGCCTTTACAATCAAATGGGCGTGTTTTAATGTCTGATTTTTTTTCAACGATGTTAACTCAAAAGGTGAGGAAGCAGAAACAGTGACTGGGGTCTTTTTGAGATATAACCTACCATTCCTTTACCTTGAATGCCGTGAGCATTGAACAACAACTCGCATCATTATGTAGACATTTTTGCCATTTCGCCCACTTTCATAACTACACTCTTAGGCAAAATTACACGCTTTAGGGTGTATCTCTGCCACACAGCAATAATCGTCATCTGACTTGCTTGCGTTTCCTTTCTTGAACACGCTGCGCCCACTACTTTCTTGTCGGGAATGCTATGCATGCTGATAACGTGCATGCTGTTCGTTACTGGAAAGTACCAGGCTCACCTCGTTAAAGAAAGGAAATGCAGACAAGACAGATGACGATTATTGTTGTGTGGCAAAAGGGTGTAATTTTGCTTAAGAGTGTATATGGATCTTATCACCAAGCGTCATTTCACACACTGCTTCCCTCTTCTCGGAATGTTCGGCAAACTGGTTTGCACTCAGAGATGTGAATAGGGTGCTAAAGTGCTGCAGAAAGTGATTCGACTCGTGCAAAACAAGGGGGCATGATGCTTGAGCCATTGTATTCGCATCGCATTGGGCATTATTGTGTGTTCTATATTACAAACGTCAAGGGCATTCTTAAGCATGCTGACTTTTTTAGCTCCACTACCTAAGAAAATCTCTAAGAAGGTAATGAAAAATGCCGCTGAAAAAAAAAGACGACTGCCAAATTTTCATTTCTCTTTTTGCTCAAAGCTAGCATTACCATCGCCTAATAAACCCAGTGGGTAAGCATTACGACCAATTGGACACGTGATGTAAATCCCGAATCGCGAAATATATGACCTGATTCGTGCGACACTGCTTCAGAACGTGAATAACTTTCTCTCTTCCCTGTGCTATGAAATATTTTAATTCATTCAGTTCGTTTGTTTTTGCAGCAGTAGAAATAAACAGGTTACAAATTTGAACTCAATGGCCTTTTCGTTCATAAGTATTACTTGCCATTTGCCGGCTGGCTTCACTACTAGAATGTTCATCACCACATATGGTCGGCAGTTGCTATTGCGAACATTTATAGAATAAGAATATGTCCCCTGTATACGAGCTCAGAACAACAGGCAAGAACTTGTTGTTACATTTTGTTCTTTTAGTCGGTGCTACAGTTTGCATTAGGAAAGAGTCTCAAGCAAGGTTTGTCTAGTAATGTGCACCAAAGACTACATGCAGCATAGAAATGGAGCAGGATTCGTGGAGAGATGTTTATGAATTCTCGTTGTGAGAGAGTCGCTTCAAATACAAACATTGTTTCCTTGCGTATCATTTTTCCCACTTAGGTGTTTAAGTAGCAGAGTGACTACGCTGCATCTGAGTAGGGCATATGCGCAGATGCTGCGTAGCCTTTCACTCCTTAAACCAGAATGCGTTCGGAAGTTCCATGTCCTGCGTTTCTTGGAGCTATGAAACTACTGTGTTCTCTTTTGTGTCACGTTTCAACACAAATTGTATGGTTTTCATTGGAATGGTATTGATTGGTTGTAACACAACCAATCAATGTGAACAGATGGTTGCACCGCGCTTTCAGTTTAAAAGAAAGTATTCCAGCCCAATCTTTCAGGCTGTTCTGCTTCATTGTATGATCTAAGTTTCCAGCTTTTATACAACTCGCATTGAGAAAAAAAAAGTAAACTATGGAAATTGATAGCAAATTAGTCTTCACGCAGGACAAAGGAAATGCATGGCATTCTCGTGACCCACCAATGTGACTCAGGGGCAACTGTGCACT
Source organism: Dermacentor albipictus (assembly GCF_038994185.2). NCBI lineage: Eukaryota > Metazoa > Arthropoda > Arachnida > Ixodida > Ixodidae > Dermacentor > Dermacentor albipictus. Next base: position 93,730,963 of record NC_091826.1, on the reverse strand, counting down.
TATGTTAAGTAAAATATCGCGTGTTTGATTGGCCCGCCGACGAGGCCGAATTTTAATGTCAGTGGTATGCGAAGACTCCTGCTCTTAAATTTCGTTTGCGATCACCTAAATTTCTGGGGCGATCAAACTTGATTCGGACTCCTGAATAGTGGTATCCGTTGTGTCCCGCGTGCCTGGGGAACATAAACCCACTACAATCAATAAGTGATGAAATGCTTGCGTGAGCCACGTTGATTTTATTTCAATGTTTGTTTGAACGATGCTGGTTATTCAGGGCCCAAAGTTAGCTGACGTCTTGTGCGCGTACTGCGAATGTGCTTGTTGTGCACCCTGTTTCTGCACTGTACATATTGCCACACGTTCCTTTGTAGCACGGGTTGTCCGCGTAGTGCACACCGTCTGTGCTCTGGTGAATGGTACCTCGTTCTGTTGTTGTTTCGTGAATGAGACCCACCCGGAATGAGACCCACCCGGAAGGCGAGTCCCACTTTATGTTTTGCCCTCGCTTTAGTGAACACACGTGTTGAAACTTGTTTCGAAATAAACGACCTTGTTTACCACGCAGCCTACATGACTCATGGAAATGCATGAATGCCTGTTTTTTTTCTCATATGATTCAGTATGGGCTTACAAATAAACATGTATTGCGCAGCCCTTACTGCGGTAAACTGCCTTTTTTGTATTTTGGTAGCGTTACATAAAAAACACCGTCGACAGTGTCATCTATAGCCAGTACCTCATTTCTAACACCGCGCGCTCTTTGATATTCCGATGCATTGCATTAGAACTTCCTGGTCCAAGTTTTGTCTCTGAGGTGAGACAGCCTGAAAAGAAAACACACATGGTGATTGTTAATCTAAGTGAATATCTGAACGAGAACGCCGACGTTCGCACTCAGTGCCACGTGTTCGCTCTTCCATCTCTCTGGCGAGGAAACACTTGGGTCGCAGTTTAGAACACGTCATCAATTGAATTTTAGAACCACACAGAACTTTTTTTTTATATAAAAGATAAACAGCTGGCCATGCAAACAATAAGACGAAAGGCGAAGCTTTTAGAAACCTGTTTGATTCATTAAAGGACCCGCCATGGTTGCATAGTGGCTTTGGTGTTGCGTTGCTTAGCACGCAGTCACGGGGTCGAATCCCGGGTATGGTGGCCGCATTTCAATGGGGATGAAATGAAAAAGCACCCACGTATTTGAATTTAGGTGCCCATTAAAAAAACACCAGGTGTTCAAAATCAATCCGGAGTTCAACGGTATGGCGTGCCTCATAATCAGATCGTGGTTTTGGCATGCAAACCCCCCCCCCCCCAAATGTTTTAAATTCATTAAAGGTCCCTGAAATGATTTGTACAAATCTTATAGACGCGTATAATACAGCCACAGTAAAACATTCACGCGATAATTTAAGTGAAACGTCTCATATTAAACAAAAAACTACAGGTGACTGCAAGTTGCCCTCCTCCCTACCCTTGCTTTTTTTTTTCTCCTGAGCTCGTCAGCCGAAAGATCGGGGCTAGGCTCTGTATGAAAGATAATAGAAACCTAGTACGCTATACCTTTCTTTAAAAAAAAAAGACGCATATCACATTCGTGCCGTGCGCTACCACCATGCATCGCGTTGCGTTTTTACCCTGTTTTGTAATCTAGTGTGTTCTAAGCGTACCACGATCGATAAGAGTACAATAAAGCTATTTCCCATATTTTTGCACGCGGCACGTTAGTCGCAGGGAAATCTCTAGCCCCTACGTGTTTGCGTAAGAATTTGACGCGAAGCAACTATGAGCAGCATTTCACACTGGCAACGGAGACATTAATTAACATAACCAATTACTGTGTCATTCCATTGTGCACGAGATGCAAGCATTACGTTTCATATCGCGCGTGCAGCCAGTCACTGGGGCATTATTATTTTCCCCCTCATCCTTAATAAAGAACACCCAATAATTTGCGTATCCATGTACAACATCGCAGGAGTGGGCACCACCTCTGTTTGGAAAAAAAAAGAACTTGCTCCTCGTGTAGCCTGAGTGTGAGCTTCGCGCAATTATAGCAGTTCAAACACCAACAAATCGCGAGAAAGAAAGTCCAGTGAGGCATTGACGCGTGCGCAGCCCTGTTTCAGCGCACGCTGGTCATATGCTGTTTTTTTTTTATGCGCGGCCAGGAGCCCTGGAATGTGACTCCCTCGTGTGCATGAAAAACACGGGACACGAAAACCCGTCAAGTCAGTGTGGTCATGGTTGTTTGCCGTAACAGAAAAGTTGCTGAGCCAATTACGAGATTCGGACGCGAAATGTACCATTCCAAGTTCGTCTGTCTCTGATATCCAAAACGAAGTTAGGGCACGGGCTGACCTCCGTGTTCTTACCGTCCGGAAAGTGAGCCGAGCAGAACCAAAATAAATGCCCCAAAAAGCTCGTATACGCCGTTGTTATGTCGTTTACGCAGGCCCGAATATAAGCGTGGGGAGGCAAGACGCCCACACTAATACGACAACAAAATGAATAGCCACCCGAGAAAGCCTTCTAGGCACAAAGTATTTTCAATTTAAAGGCACTCTACGATGGTGTCGCTTCTCATGTGCCGCATGAAACCTGTGCCGCGAGCACATTCCACACAAACACACTATTCTTGTGACTTTATGAACGTCCATCGCAGAAGTCTTCTATCACCATGTTCCTCGTTCGTTGGTTGTTAGTCCAGCAAACGGCGTCACAGCATCGCCCGGACAAATAAACTTTGTACATCTTGCTCAGCCGATGCGGCCAGGACACGTTTAAAAACAAAACATGCGGAATACGCACAAGTGCAGCCATTTTTTCCCGTCCCTCGTAGCCACCTGCCGTCCTCACCGGAAAGCAGCACTCAGCTTCGAGGGCCTAAGTGGGTGAACACCCAGTTGGACTCGTAGATAATGTGCACCTTCCTGAAGCGCTTGGATTTAAAGTGGAATAAAACATCAACCGGTTGGTAGTCGAGATAAGCAAGAGAGGTTTGGAGTATTGGAAAAAAAGAAGGGAAGAGATTGATACGACCGGATCCCTCACAGGCATAGGATGCGGTACAAGCTTGACAGAGAACTCTTGAGGAAGAAAGCAAAAGGACCTAAAACAGATGTATAAAAAATGCTAGAAAGAAAAGCATGTATAACATACCTGATTACCTGAAGCAGGCTAGGTGAATATTTTTCACCACCCCGTTTCAAAGGCGACGCCAATGAGCCACCACCACCATCATCATCATGGTCATCATCATCGGTAGCGGTGCGGCACTCACGCTACGCGGTCATAAAAATGCGGTCTATAACCGGATTCAATCTGCTTTTTTCACTCTTGTAAACATGCATCTCGAAAAGGGTTCTCTTGAGAAATGCAGTTGCCCATTTTCCTTCATGAGCTGCATGTTAACATTGACAGTAACCTCGTCACTGATGCCATGTTCCTGGATTTCGCGAAAGCATTTGACACAGTTCCTCATAAACTTTTTCTACTGAAATTGTCTCCATTAAACTTACACCCCGATGCAGTAGAGTAGATAGAGGCATTCTTGACTAACCGTTCTTAGTAAATTTTCGTTAATAACCATTATTCTAGCACGCGTCTCGTAGGTATCCTTCTTAGGACCGTTTTTTTTAGCTTATATTAACCATCTACGAACGCATGTATCATGTAACATTCGTATGTTTGCAGATTATTGTATAGTCTACCGCACAATTACCAATGCATTTGTCCACGCATTCATACAGAACGACCTTACTATTTTACAAGAATGATGTAATGGCCGGTTAAAGAAGGTAAATCCTAACAAAATATAAACTTGTGTCTTTCACTCGCTGCCGTAACACCCTCAGATTTACCTATTTCGTCGCTCATGTTCCAGTAGAATCAGCCCAATCATTCTGATACATCAGTGTCACTCCGTCTTGTGATCTGTCATGGCGCTTGCACACTACTAACATCATCTCAGCTGCTAATAAATCACTCGTAAGATCAAAACTTGACTGTACATCTCCCATCTGGAACCCGCATCAAACTTATAAATGCACTCCAGTCACTACCAAAATTGTGCTACTAGGTTTATTCACTCTCCATATTAGTACGATATCAGCATTTCATTGTTGACAGCGGCATCTGGCTTGGCAACGCCTTCTTTCCATCGACAGGTTGCCACCCTTCTTCTCTTCCATTTATTTTTATTTTACAGCTTTCTTAATCACCCACCGTGCGGCACGCTTCCTTCATACATATCTCGTCGCATCAGTCAACTGCTTCTAATTGCATGCGTACATGCCCGGACCACCACTTTTCAAACATCATTTTTTTTTCGAGCAGCAAGGGACTGGAACGGCCTTCCACACGCCATCGCAACCATCACAAGCCCACCTACCTTTACCGAAGCTGTTGTCGCCCATATTTCAAAGTGAACACCTGTTTCAAACATTAATATTATTTACCACCCTCTCTGTTTGTCTTTTTTACAGAGCTGTTTATCATTCACAGCTCTGTGTTTGTCTAGTTGAGCTCTGTCCCACCAGGTGGCTGCATGGTGCAGGCCACTCACGTTCGTGCCTCCGGCCGTCTTGTAAATCACCCCGTCTTCCTGCGTTTACCGCCATACTGCAGACGTCAAAACATTAGTGTGGTAGCGATCCTCCAGAGCGAAGACACTGCCGCAAACGCGTAGATCCGGCTTGAACGTAATGATAAATTGTCGCTGTGTATCACCTATCTGTTAAATTTATTTTATAGTGAAAAACTAAGCAACATTGAACTATTACCACCAACATTTGTTCACCATAATATTGGAAAAATTATCGATGATGCTACCTTGGTAGCCAATCAGAAAACTCGCCCACCTGACGTCAGGCGCACCAACTACGTACACTGTAACGGGACGACTGAAAACTCAGGGCACCGACGCCACGGCGATTGGCAGCGATGCACATTTTTAAAACGTTATAATAAATTTCATTTCTGTTTTACGCAGTGTGCTTAAATGTGTCTCTTAATGATGACAAGGACCTACGCTAACGACTCACTCCGTTTGTAGAAAATCCCCAAACTTGTTTAAAGAAATGATGTGCTTAACAGTGTATAGTATAGTTGTATAGTAGTACAGTAGAATATAGTAGCTGCAACGAGGATATTTGAGTAGCGTTAGTTGTTTCATTGCGTAATTCTTTATAAAGCAGAGCCGTTGAATAGGACATATAGAGCGGTAGCGTAGGTGGCTATATTAGCCTATAGTTATATGCACGTCGTCTTAAGCTTAATATACTGCCCTCCTCCTTTCCTGCCACCGCTAGAGCCGAAGAGGGTAGACGGAGAGACCTATCCCGAGTCAACGCCTCCTAGATAGCAGGCCTATGCGCCATGCTGTATGACGTCATGACACTCGGACGGAAATTTCCACTGTCATACCCGGTGTGACGAAAGTGGTGACGTCAAAATCACAGCGGCTCACTCGGTAGCATCCCCAATAGATTCGGTGGTAGTCAGGCGAGGTATGATGACGTCATGTATTGAAGCGCACAGGCCTCGAGGTATCAAGGAGGCGTTGCCCGAGTGCGGCGAGCACTCATTCTTCTCCCGCGAAATTGTTTCCCTTTCTCAATCTATCCACGCAGAAATGTCGCACGCTACCGAAAAGACATGCCATGGTAGCCAAAGGAAGCCATTCGCTTTACGATGGGAAATAGATTATTAGGCAATGAAGTATTGTCATGCCGCTAATCACATGCGCCTTGAGCTTGGCGGCTGTCTTCAAAGATGCTACACCTATTTCCAATTAGTGTGCTGTCACTTGTAAACAGTTGTTAAGTTTTAGATGAAACCAATGATCTGCACCACCAAGTCCGCGCTAGCCACAGTTAGTCTTGCTGGCATTCAGGACCAGAGCAATGTAACGATTCTATTCAAATGTCATCGATTTTCGCACAACGTCGCTAGTGAAAGCGGCACTCCGCCCACGCAGAGTGCCGATTTCTACAGGAGTCATAGAATCGGGAAAGTTTAATAGAACACGTAAACGCGATGTTGTTGGTTCTAAGAAAAACTAGCACTTAGAAGTATGCTGCATTTATTCTGGCCGAAGACAGATACGCATTGCAGAAAGATGATGCACTGGGGCCAGTGTTGAAAAACCAAGGCACACCAGCATAACTTTAAACATCGAACGCCATGAAAGTGTTGCGTCACGGGGACATTTCCTACCACCACATTCCACTTCTAATCAGTCAACCTCCAATCGCGAAACCAACAAAAATACGGGTTTCCAACAATACTCTATCACTCTAAACTGATGTAGTGTTTGGTTTAGTGGTCAATTGACGTTCGCTCCTTCGTTTGGACTGTCGCGTAGCGCGATACCAGCAGGCTGCGCCGCATGTACCAGCGCATGTAGTACTAGCACTACTGTCAGAAGTAGCTGCATCAAGGTTGCTATAACGTGAAGCTCTTCCATATTTTTCCGTTCTAAGTATGCAATAACGCTCTTATGATTGGTCAAAACTTTTTGGGAACACCTCCAGTTCGCTTGTCTGTCACAAGAAGTAAGAAAAATTGCGAAAGCTCCTCATCTGATATGACGTGTACACACTGATGTAGCGTGATTAGACCAAAGAAAGTTATTATTTTCGATTCTACGCCCTTTTCACCATCAGCCCTACGCAATTTGCCAAACGCTTTCGCGCGGCTCCCATATCGACTGTCTGGCACGCGACTTCACAAAATCACAAAATCTCACCGCGTTAAAGTAACGTGTACGCATTAAAGGACGCATTAATACGGCGAAAAAAAAAACTTTTTTTTTCTGAATAGCTGGTTTCTTTCAGAATGAATAGAAGACAGTTGCGGGCCGATCGCTCTGGCGCTGGCTGCTCGGAGCTTCCGGGGAGAAAGGATTTATTTGCGCATAATAAACATTTCTGCGTGCCAGTATAACGTTGTCCAGCCATTTGGGCAAGTACATGACATCACTCTGTAAACTTTTGTTCGCTGGGGATCCTTTTTAGCACCATTTTTACGCTTCCGTTGCGCGCCACCGCTATTTTCTCACAGTCACCGATAGGTAAACCGGAAGAAGCAGACCAATAGCAGGGGAAAAAAGGTCGAATAAAATTCAGCCGTGCAAGCTCCTTCATACCTTCTACTATACATATCTAAATAAATAATTAGAGTACATTATATTGTAATGATCGTGATATTAAGCAGTCGGATAATCTACTCACAACCGAGTTCTAAAATCGCCACTTTTTTTTATTTTTGCCCAAAGTACACCCATGTATAGGGCAGAGAGAAGACAAGAATAAAATATTTTTTTGACACAATAACGTTTTTGGGAAATTTAAGTTGTATTTTCACACATGCTGGCGTCCTAAAACATGGACTAAATGCAGCTGTGGTTGATTCGTGGCGTGGTGGTGTAAATAATACTGTTTGCTATAGTCAGTGATAGGTTCAGAATTCAGAACTTCATCCCACAAGGGCGAGTTGTACATGATCTCGACGAAAGTAGCTCCCCTACAGTTCACAAGCATGTGGAATCATGTTCCAGTGGTTAAAAAAAGGGAGACGCCGTGTAAGCCTACCTCATTCAATAATACAAAAGAAGGATAAGTGGAAAAACAGGAACACATGCGTGAAATTTGATGAGCTGTGAATACGGATTCAAAATGGGGCTATCTGACTCTCCTTTTTGTTTATCATTTAGTCACATTTTTATAAACATCGCCAATCGCGTCGAGCGGAAACTGTGGTGATCATCAAGCGTGCTTAAAAGAACAGGAAAAATTAAAAGTCTCATTGGTCTGGTATAAACGTTTGAGGGAAGATTTCGCGATTGCTGGCCATGTCGCCATCTTCCGTTTCCGTAGCCTCACTACCCCTAATACGCCTAGGGTGCAACCACCTTTAGCAGAGTTTTGTAAGAAATCTATTATTTAGAACACTAAATAACTAAATAATTGTGGTCTTTTTAATGTGATCAAAATTCCTTTTGCAGATATGTTGAAAACTGACGCTTAGTGAATTTTGTTTGCTCACCTGAATGCATTAGTGTTCTCTTTCTATACGTATAGCTTGTGGTCTCTTCTTAATACTTCTTTCGCGGGCGTTTGTTCTAGCTTCCGCTATTTCAACCTGTTATCAAAGACAATCGTCATGAACTTTACTGTTTCACCCGCGGTATCTCATTTATCTGATCACTCTATTCTTACCAATTGCACCTTCCGAATTTTTGTTTCATAAAACCGCTAAGGTGACTGAGCAGCTATGGCGTTCTGGTGCAGACCTATCTTACCATGCCTGCTACGCGTTCAAACGCTTTGCGAAAGTCTTCTTATCATACTTGTAGTTCTCGGGCGAAGCTCAAATAAGACACGCCGCCTGTGCCCGGAAGCTACCCATTTCGCCTCTCTGCTTAACAGTCTCTCTTCGGCGCATCGTTCAAACACACATCAAAATTACCCATTTGCCACTAATCTTTCACACAGACTGACTGGCTACGGCCAAAACAAAGCTTATTTTGCCCACCTGAACAACATACACTTATAAGCTTGCATTTTTTTTACATGCACCAGCAGTACCAAAAAAAATATTTTATTTGTATTGACGTGAGTTTAATCCAGGCCCGCAGGGGCGTAGAAAGGCAGTACATTGTCCGTGCCACAGGGACTTGCGGTCCAAATCTAAGTCCCAGGTTTACACATAGGAAGGAGCAGGTGTAGACAGAGAAAGATGGGGAGATGTGTCAATCGTAAACCGGCTATCTACCCTGTGCGGCAGTGAAAGGAAACAGGAAACAACTATACTAGAAAGTGCGCTGCTACGCATCGTTTTCTTTTCGCACTTAAAGAAATGCAAGGGCATGAAATTTCCTGCCGAAGGCGTCGCGCCTTCAAGCGTGACATTGCCGAAATACGGCACTACATCCATAGAGAGACGGACCTCATCATGAACAGTGCTCAGCTATTGAAACACGATACTCGGAGCGCGTGGCTGCCTGGAACTCTTCGTGCCACCGGTGGGCACTGGTGAACCGAGCACGTTCACTTTTGTGATAAAACGAAACCGAGAGTGTTTGCGATGCACTATGGGGTCCATACAACTCCTCGGCAATCCCCCAGCCCTCACCAATAACGCAAAAAGCGCCGGCCGTCGTTTGGTCCAAATATCGTGTTTCAGTCGCTGAGCACTCTCGGTGTGTTTTGCATTTCAGCAGTGTTCTGACGTAATAGATTGTGTATTCTCATACGACATACTGATGTGCGCCTAAATTTAGTAAAGACGTTTATTTTGCGTGAGCGGATATGGTTTTTGCAGAGCATTGCAAACACCGAAAGTGATGCACGGTACTTGGAAACGCTTACACGGACCAAGGCATTCTCGTGTTACGATTTTGCTGTTGAACACGCGGGAATGTTCTCCTTAAGTATTTTGCTCGTTCACTAATATTTGAAGACTGAACTTCCAAATTATTGGTTGCGTCAGAGTGAATGTGATTTGTTCATACCTTCAGCTGGGCTCGTAATGCACTCCCGCCACTGTCACCAGTTGACAGCTTGTTAAAGCTTCGCTACAGACGATGTATCTGGAGTCCGCCTTTCTTGCCGTGTTTCGTTTCCGCTATGGAAAGTTTTTTGCAACATGCACCGGGAACCATGGAGCTCAAGGTATTTACGTGACTGGCCGCACAAGACACTTTGCGTGTATTCGCGGGCTTCATTCATGCGCGGGAAAAAACACTTTTACGTAGCACGTATTGAGAAGCAGAAAGCTGTATCGGGAGCTTTTCCTGTTGATCTACAATTTTCTCATTGACACTTTTTATATAAATATAACGATTAAGAAATTGGATAATTAATTATGACTAATTATGTAATTAGGCTAAATGCAAAAGAAATTGTCTGAGTATATCCAGGCTATGGCAAATAACATTACCTTGGTTCTTTCCAGCTAGTTGGCATTAGCATATTTTTACACTTTGGCTCAAGTTACGTGGGACACCCTGTATAGTGTCGTTAAGTGGATGAAGTCCAAAGCGCGGTCATGCACGCCAGTCCATAACGCTGCAATATTTAATTTTTTCAGGTGGTGCCAATTAAAGAACGAGTAGGCCAGTCATTTTGTCAGAACACATCTTGTAAGAAGCAGCACGAACTGGAAGAATTAAACGCTGTGCTCCGCTCGGGCTATGCCGAACTACGCTATATTTCTATTTTGATGGAACTTGCAATTTACAAGTACTTCTAATAAAGGTAAAATGCACAGGCAACAACTCCTATTTTGCACGTTCTTAAATATTGTATGTTATATTGGAACTTGACACATCCTTTCAGTTATTATACCAGTGAAGTAGCGTAAAGTCACGGATTAGATGGGATCAAATTACCTAACGCAGCTAAGTTTTGTCATTGGTGCACTAAGGTTGAGGTGGTCTCAATTTCGAATCAGCTGTGTATTTCACCAAGTAGAGTGCACGAACATGTCATGCTCAGAAGCAGGACCACTAGCCTCTCTTTCATAGGGTATATCTAGCAAAAGATGGCGCATTCAAATGCCGTGTGAGCGTCAAGCATTGAAGATCTTGCAAATAGTTCCTTTCGTATAGTGCATAGATTCATTCCAGTAGAATATCTAAATCATGGGTTTTCAACTTTAGTGTCCTACTCTGATTCTGTATTCTTTATTGATGAACTCCGCAATATGGCTTAGTGATTGTTGCCAATCGTTTAACTCTGGGTGCAATTAAAGCGAAGAAATTTAATGGGATGAACGCGTCACGGTCATTCCTTATAAAGCTTGGTGCGAGGAGCTAACCGATTTCTTTCTCTTTTTTGAGCTGCAGTATAACTCAGCACATTAGGGTCGCTAATGGAAGTTCTGTGTTCATTAGGGCGTCTCCTGCTCGCTTCCGGTCGGGTAGTTAAGTAACCTCGAGCAGATCTTTACTGTTAGGTGGTCTTAGCGTATTCTGAGTATAAGACGGTACAGTTAGCTGCTCTTATGAGCTGGCCGCCTCAGCATTGCTTGCTAACGCTTTGATCTTCTCGCTAAAGTTTTTCAAGCATTACTATATATGCTCCTTTCAGCCAATGTGTTTGTTTTCGACGCAAGTGAAAATGATTAAACGGAATCTCCTGTATGAAACTCAACTAATTTGATTAGACTGCGTGTGCCGGATTTCGTCTTTTCCCCGAAATTATAAAAAACAAACTAAAAAAAAGTGAGGAGACCCGTACCTACTAAAAACAATAACGGGTTTAAAGCCAATGAAAAATAAAAAATGAAGGGTGAGAATGCCAAAGTGCGTGATTTAAAATCAAAGCCAATTGGAAAAATATATGGTGGGCACGGTAACTACTGATGTCCTAAGACTCCTTCAGCGAGGACAGAGAGGCCTCGCGTAAAGCGTTTAATGGTGTAACATGAAAAGTTTGACGATGCTTTAGAGGGACCATGAAACAGGTACCCGATGTGCTGATGGCCTGGATCGTCGTGTGATTTCCAAGAGCAGCAACGGTTGAATGCAAGTGCAGGGTAAAGAAACTGGAAAGCTTTGAAGAAGAATAGTTCAGTGGTAATGACCAGTAGAATATGCCGAGGCAACCAAACTAGTGGTCATTACTTACACAAGTTGTATCACCAATGAATTTGAGCAATATTTTTTTTTTTGTTTTACGAGAGACTTTAACTCAAGAATTTTGTTGTTCCAATGTATAAGTATTACTAAACTTTTTGTGCTGAATGGGCCGCTGGGTTATATATTTGATGTTGTCACCGAGCGCTGCCCCTCCCCTCCACTGGCCTGTAAGCGGAGAGGCAGGACTCACGGCCAATTGACTGTTATATTTTATGTATGAAAAGAAAAAGAAAACAAATTAATGGTATGAAGAAAGAAATATGTGTTGGGTGAGACACTATTAATCTAACCAGTATATATGACTGTGAAATTGTCCCTACTGTGGGCTGTGGGATGATCAAATGAACTGATCGTATTGTGTACGTTTGACGCAATTTACTGAGGGGCCGACGAAGCCGCTGCGCAGATCCGCGACACGGCTACACGCCCGAGACGCCGTCACTCCGATCTCCCTACCGAGTGTTAAGCCTTGTATGTATTGTCGCCCGAGAGCACCAACCTAGGCTGGCCCGCTCAGAGCCTTTGGTAAAATTTTGAATTACCTCCTTTAGGCCAAATACCCACCGGGGCAAACGCGCAGCGCGGACGCGACGCCAGCCGCGCCACCCGCCCCGCGTAACCAGCCTTAAAACCTTGAGCTCCCGTGGAGCTCCAAAGGCGCACGGCGGAAAAAGCGACGTTCACTCGAAAGCAAAACAGCAGGAGGCGAAAAAGAGCCATACAATGAAAATAAAAATGAAGAAAAGCAAAAAGGAAGCAAGAAAACGCTTGTTCTTACGCAGCGTGGGCGGACATTTTCCAGGTGGATCGTCTGCCTGATCGTCTGCCTGATGTCTGCCTCCGGGTGCATGGAACTCGTATTTGCTTCGTCGACATTGCTAGAGTCTGTCATAGTGGGTTACTTGATACACCACGTCCGACCATTTCTCCCGAGGCCTCTGCAGTGTCGGAAGTGTCTCAAGGTATGCCACGTAAGCGCTGTGGGCAGAAGTGACGTGACCTGCCAGCGTTGCGAAGGGCAGCATAATGCCACCGACTTTGAGGCACGTTGACTGACATGTCCCAAATGCCCCGGCTCCCACGAAGCAACGTCGAAAGATTGCCCTAAAATGCAACAGGAGGTTCGTATTTCCTGAAAAAATGGCAAGAGAGGAATCTTCTCATAGAGAGGCCGCTCAATCGGTTCGCCGAGAGAGACCGTGCCCGCGTAAGAAGAGCTACCCACTGACTACAGAAGACCCGCATCGCAGGGTGCTGCAGGGGCCACGACTACCTCTACCTGAGCCGACTCTGAAGACGTTAACCACACCTACTGCAAATTCAGGGTCGCTGAGGGCGCAGGGCGAATATTCGTCCCCCCTGGATGGCATAGACATGGAGTGGCCTTTGCTGTCCCGTAGAACCTTGGGCACTGTGCCATGGTGTAGCGTTCCTCTACGTCAAGGAGTGGATGCTAAGGCTAGTAAAGTCGATTACCCTACAGGCAAACAAGAAGACGAAAAGTATGACGAGGAAAATGTTGAATCAATGAACAACAATCGTTGAAGACAATCAATGCACGTGATTCTCTGGGATTTCCAGGCTCCTGCCGCTAAAAGCGCCGAGCATGTCCTCGCCGTACGGTAGCCGCTTGTTGCTGTTCGTTACATAATTTAAAGGCCTTTCTGGGCTCACCTGCCACTCACGCAGGAGAATCCCACATGCAAGCTTATTCGTTGTACGTTTTCGTGAAGTTTCAATTACATTCGTGACTCAAGCCTTGCTCTGGAAGGCGGATGACGCTTCTGAGTGACTTTTTGGACTTCGCTGACAACTATGAGAATGTTGAAGTTGCTTTCATCGCTGTGCATCCTTCTTCTATGTCATGATCACCAGTCATGCGTGATTTGCGAGCCCAACCTGTCAGCTCCCATCAGACTGTCCGGGTATGAGTGCTTTATGTCCTCTACCCATGGAGAGTGCAGCAATGTTGTTGTGTTTATACGCCGTGACTTGACTTATGTACATCACCCAGTGCCTCCTGACGAAGCAAATCAATACGTTTGCTTAACAGCGAAGAAGAAAAACGTCACGTTTACAATTCTTGGAGCCTATTCATCTCCAGCAAGCCGTCTAGATTGTGAGCGCCTACGGGGAATTTCGACATCGACTCCAGAGCCGTGGGTGCTCACTGGTGACTTTAACGCCCACCATTACCTATGCGGAAGCTCCAAAGTTAACTCTAGAGGCAGAACGTTGGTGTCCTTTGCCTCTGAACGGGAATTTTTCTTGTCAAATGATGGTAGCCCCACTTATCTACGTGGATCAGCGTATAGGAGCTGCTTGGACCTAACCTTCGTGTCACGGTCGCTTTCGAGAAGAGTGCACTGGTTTTCCGATTTAGAAACACGGGGTAGCGACCACATCCCAACCTATTTGAAGATCGAAGGTTTGACTAGTTGCAATTCTTCCAGCCGTCCAATGCACCGATTGGCCTAAATACAAAATAATAATGGAAGACTGTTGTCGTGACGGCACCTCTTATAACCTACAGGGCGCGATAAAGGATGCCATACAAACAACCACGCATCTGCTTTCGAGAAGTTCTTCCCGCACTGATTTCGACTTTGAACTAGCAAAACTTCGAGCCATTCGGCGTCGTGCGGAGCGAAGATATAGACGCACGAAGTCAAATCATGATTTGAGATTGGCTAGATGAACACAAAAGAAAATACAGCGTCACATGAACAAGCTGGCTTCGCGACAATGGGCATCCTTTTGCGAGCCCCTGGATCCGCAAAAACCTTTGTCGCTTATATGGAGGACTTTTCGTGGCCTTCGCACAACCTCTGGTCAGCGCCACCCGTTTAAATCTTTGGCACTTTATCTACAATGTAGAGATATTGACGTCGCTGAATCTTTCTGCCGAAAGATTGCTGGCGAGGCAAATTCCGATGGAACGGGTACGGAAACGCTCGACCACCCACTGTTGTCACGCGATCCGCGCTTGGAATGCCCTTTTTCTATGGAAGAACTAGAAGCTGCGCTGGCTTTGTGCAGGCGTTCTTCAGCGCCAGGACCTTACGGCATTACATACCGTGCCCTGTGTAACCTAGGAGACCAAGCTCGGAAGGCACTCTTGCTCCTGTACAACGACTCCTGACAGACGGGTGTGGTTCCGCAAGAGTGGAAGACAACTCGCCTCATTCCACTTCTCAAAGCTGGCAAGTCGCCTTTGGACATTTCCTCATACCGTCCGATCGCACTTGCCAGCTGTGTCGGAAAAACAATGGAAGGAATGGTTTTAACACGTCTGGAATGGTGCTTAGAGTACTATGAAATCTATCCACAAGCTATGGCCGGATTCAGACGGGGCCGTTCGTCAACAGACAGCGTTGTTGACTTGATAACATTTGTGCAACACCAAAAGGCCTGTAAGCGACTATCTGCTGCTCTGTTTCTATACGTTAAAGGAGCTTATGATATGTCACCCATGGAGCCATCCTTAGCACGTTAGAAGCCGTCGGACTTGGTGGTAAGATGTATATGTGGGTGTGCAACTACTTGCAGAGGAGACCATTCTACATGCACACAGAAAATGGCCCGACGTCCGAGCATTACGGTAGCCGAGGAGTCCCTCAAGGAGGAGTGCTTAGCCCGACTCTTTTCAATCTCACCCTCAGTGGATTAGTTTACAACCTGCCAAGCACCGTACGACTTTCCATCCATGCGGACGACATCTGCATTTGGGCATCAGGTGTGACACGACTTCAGCTTCGTGCTCGGCTTCAGAAGGCAGCCACAATGACATCTTGCTCCCTTCGTCAACAAGGACTTGAAATTTCATGTGGAAAGCGCGCAATGGTGGCATTCACGAGGAAGCCAATGTCTGGTTACGGCATATCTATTACCGGACAACTTATACCATACAGTAGAAGTCACAGGTTCTTGGGAGTCGTAATTGACAGAGACCTGTCTTGGACTCCGCACGTCAATTGCGTGAAAAAGCAGCTGACTACTATTTGTGACCTATTCAGGTACCTTACAGGAAAAAGTTGGGGAGCATCTATACACGCTATGTTACAGTTGTACATGGCGTTGTTCATTGGATTCCTCCGATACAGCCTGCCTGCAATATCCAACACCTGCAAGACTAACCTGCGTACGATTCAGAGTATTCAAGCCCAAGCCCTTAAGATATGTCTTGGCTTACCA
Organism: Dermacentor albipictus; assembly: GCF_038994185.2. NCBI lineage: Eukaryota > Metazoa > Arthropoda > Arachnida > Ixodida > Ixodidae > Dermacentor > Dermacentor albipictus. Next base: position 93,715,122 of record NC_091826.1, on the reverse strand, counting down.
CGCAGTGCATCAACGGCTGAAACCATTGCCCTAGCGCAGGATTACCCGATCACGACGCACATTGCCGTTGAGACAATGCGTATGCATCTCAGGCATTATGCTAGGACCCCTTCCCACCACTTGGCGAGCCTCACTGCTGCAAGGCCCTGCTCAACATTTAGCGGTATTGTCAGTGCACATCGTGCGTCGTTTACCTCAGGGTACGCACCTGCGGCCAAGCCAGCGTTTCCTCCGTGGTGTTTGAGCCGTTCACAAGTTGAGATAATGATTCCAGGACTACAGAAGAAGACAGATCTACCGGCCCCTGCTCTAAAACAGCTGAGCTTACTTCTTCTGCATGAAAAGTACAGCAACCACGTGCACATCTATACCGACGGATCGACTACGTCATGCAGTACTGGTGGTGCCGTGGTTATACCAACGCGAGGAATGACACTGCGGCTCAAGACATCGCATGTCACGACCTCAACGGCGGCAGAACTAACGGCCCTGCGTCGAGCACTGGAATTAATTGATTCGGAAAGACCCAGAAAATGGGCTGTGTTCTGTGATTCAAAATCGGCATTACAGTGCACGCAGTCAGTTCTCCGACACGGATGTCATGACCAATTGACATACGAAGTCGTGAAACTTCACCATGATGTCCAACAAAAAGGCCACGAAGTTGTTTTTCAGTGGGTACCTAGCCACTGTGGAATCAGTTGCAATGATTCCGCCGATAACGCTGCTCGCACAGCTCATCAAGAAGAGCACAGCGTTCCGATTCCGCTTTCGAGGACTGACGCTGCAAGGCAGCTTCGACACCTGGCACGCAGCCTCACAGTGACCGAGTGGAACTCGCAAAACTTACGACTGACACGACTACATCGACTAAACCCCTCCCTGCAGCTCCGACCTCCACCCGGACTTCCTCGACGTGAAGCTACGCGTCTCTGTCGCCTTTGGTTAGGAGTGACCTTCACAAAGGCGTACTCTACATTAATTGGAGTGACTGACAGTGCAGCATGCGAGGTCTGTGGCACCGAAGAAAGCATCGACCACCTGCTGTGCCACTGTCCAAGATATGCCCTAGAGAGACAAGAACTTGCCAAAGCTTACCAAAAACTGGACAATCGGCCGCTTTCTGTGCAGGTGCTGCTGGAACACCGCCCCCATGGCCCGTCGGCCCATAAAGTGGTGAAGGCACTTTTGTGTTTCTTAAGGACGACGGGTTTGTGCGACCACCTGTGACTATTAAGGCAATTTCTGTAAAACCACACGCATCAGCGAACTTGCCGCAATTTCCTTCTTTCCTTCCCTCCTCTCTCTCCCTGTGATCTTTGCTTTCCCCTTTGCCATTCCCCCGGTGTAGGGTAGCCAAGCGGACGTTATTCTGGTTAACCTTCCTGCCTTCTTCTTTTCTCTTTCCTCCTCCCTCTATGCAGCCTTGACATCCCAGTTTCCCGCTCCCCTGTGCAGAGTAGCAGGCTAGAGCACGCTAGCTGAGGCCGACATTTCTGCCCTCCTTCAAATAGGCTAGCCCTCTCTCTCTCGCCGCACAACCTGCTATCATGAAACTAAGTGTTCGGTGGCCACTCTGCTTTGACTGCCTAGATAATTTTTGTGCTCGAATTATGTGGTAAATTGTCAGATATTTTTTAAACAAAAATTTATTTATGGAATTAGAGGCATCACCTTGAGCAAAAAAAATATTATTGCATCCTAAAAAATTTCATCCAGTCAATGTCATAACAGTGTATAGCACGTAATTATTTTTTCCTTGCATTACGCCGAGTTCGTAAAATCCTAAAGCTGTAGTGTGAACAGACGCCCAAAACAACAGTTCTCGCATAAATTATTCGAACGAACTCTAGTAATTGTACGACCACGCAACCACCAGTGGCCATTAAGCGACATACGTCAATCGCGATCAGTGGAGGCATACGTCAATACCGGCAGTTTGCCAGGCAATGAGCGGTGATCGGCAAAGTCATTGAGCCAAAGTCCCGTAATCCTGCAAAAATGGTTGTGGTCAAGGTCATTCATTGCTGACATGATGAAATTACGCCGTCACACGCATCGACGACAACGTGTTAGAACGTGTTTTGCATTTTAAAGCGCAGCTCTTGCGCGCCCGTTCCTTTGTTTCGCGTCGGCCTCCTCCCTCCTCGTCCTCCCTCGGCGTAACCGAGCGAACGAGCTCAGCGAATGATGAAAGAGCGAGTGCGGAGCGCAGCGAGGGATGAAAGACGCCGACAGCGAAGAGAGCGTGAGGAGGAAAGCAGATGAGAAAGGTGCAGCGGAACCATGAGACGGAAAGCGGAGGAGCATGGTATGGTGAAAACGTGAGAAGAAAAGCGTAGTGCTACGCAACACGGCCTCTGCGGCGACGATCGGTATGAGTTGGCGCGAGAGTAGCGCGCCGTTGTCTTCTCACCGATGGCGACGGGGAGCGCTTTGATCGATAGCGTATATGGAAACAAAGCGCTGCATGAGCGCAAGTCTGTCCGTGGCGGCGGCTGTGAATTGCACCCATGTGTCACACACGCGTCGCCTCTCGTGATGCCCCGATTTTCGAGGCAGACGCGTCCGGCCCTCTTCGCTCCTTTAGGATGCGCCGCAAAAGACAGATTGTCTACGCCAGCCAATGCATCGCGAAATGAAAACACGTACAGAGCTGCGTACACGTACAGAGTCGCGTTAGGGAGTATCGTATTCGACGGTGAAATTTTCCAGGCGGAAGTTTGTAAAATTCAGACACGAAGTATACGGTACATATAACTAGCAGAATGCAACTCCCAGCTTGAGACGTTGAATAAGAATGTCCATTCAAGCCATCATTTTGTTTAGGTTTCTAATTTTTTTAGTTGAAATGGTCACTGCTTCCCTCGAAACTGGTGCCTTACCGGACCACTGGTTAGTTGCCGCGTGGTTTCAATCCTCAAAGCTGGATACAAGTTAAAAGTAAGTAATTACCGCCCTACCTCAATAACATGCGCCGTATGCAAACTACTTGAACATGCAATTGACAAATATCTGGTCCAGTATGCGGAAAACAATTTATTCTACCCTAAGCTACACGGTTTCTACAGGCACTTGTCAACCGTTACACAACTCTTTGAGGCAGTTCAGTATTTCGCATATACTATAAACCAGAAAAAGCAAGTTGACGTAATTGCCCTGGATATGTGACAGATTTTGATAAAGTTTGCCACGTAAAATTTATTAAAGAACTGAAAACCTATGGCATAAGTCTCATGGTAGTAAACTAGATTGAGGCATACTTGTGTAAGGCGGCAATTTGTGGAAATAGCCGATGAGCACTCAACTTCGTTGCCTGTCACCTCTGGCGTGCCCCAAGAATCTATTAAAGGACCTAAATGGACCGTCAACGATATGGGGATCATCAACGATATTGCTAAAGATGTGGACCCAAAGACTGAGGTTAGCCTATTCGAGGAAAACTGTCTGTTAATGTATAAAGTGAGGAGCGTCCGCGACCAACCCTTGCTAAACGATTCGCAAACATAATTTGCAATTGGTGTGCAGCATACATGGAAATTTACTTTGATTAATCGGTCTGCATGAGTGTTACAACAACAAAAATCACCATTGCAATTTTTTTACAACATTGGACGTAAGAAAATTCTACGAACAATGATGATCGAATATCCGGGTGTTACCATCACGCATAACTTAAGCTTGAGCAAACACGTTGCCAATATTTGTGGATCAGCACACCGAAAAGTGGGAACGGTTCGAAGGAAATTGAAACACGCGTCTCCTGACGCAAGGCAGAAGTCTTACACTACGATTGTTGGACCTACCCTGTTTTATAATGAGACCTGTACCGACTAACTGTAATAAATCAGATCGAGCGAGTACAGCGCCTTGCTGGGTACTTTATGTTTTCTAAATACGAAAGGGCTGAATCTGTTACTGCATTGATTGATAACGTAAACCTTCTAAATCTAGCTTCACGTAGGAAAATAGCCAGGCTCAATTTTTTTTTTCACCTGTACAATGGCACGTTAAACACAAATCCCGAACTCTACTTGCGGCCTCCAGGCAGAGGGTTACCTCCATCCTGTCACCCCCACGTTGTTAGAGCTTGTGTGCCCAGAGTAGATGTTTACAAACATTAGTTCCTGGTCAAAACTGTAGGTGAGTGGAACGAACTAAACTCAAAAATATTTGACGGGGCGAATTGGCTTGCGAGTTTTGAAAAAAGAAAGCTAGAATCTTTCAATGTTTAATTTTCATGTTCTTTATTTCCGTATAGAGATGTACTACGCTGTTTCTATGCTGCTGTTTTTTAATGCTGTTGTCTGCTGCTCATACTTTCTTTTTCAGTTTGTATTGTGCTGCGTGTACTACGCTCTTTGTATATTTAGTGTTTTTATGGATTCGGCCACCAAGTAACAGCCCGAAAGGGCTCATAGTAATGAAAATAAATAAATAAATAAATAAATAAATAAATAAACAAATAAATTAATTAATAAATAATGCACAATATCTAGGCACTGGTTGCTTTATGGACACACTGAAGTTCACTAAACTGTTTACAAATGTTCATGCTGACCTTGTCAAGCCATAAAAGGCTTTTTGTTCGCGGTCCTCAACATTGTGGTGTTGAAAATAAAGTGAATTGAAATTGAATTGAATGCTTAACTTATAATGCAGTCTGTAATGGCACCAGATTAAGCAACACGACGACATGAGGAAATTTGCAAGCACACAATGGAATTGGTTACGCTAGAGAGGCGTAATTGGAAACATGTAGAAAACGCCTTCATCAGGCGGTGATGATGATCAACGGACTGATGATGAGGATGTGACCAGACGATGGGCATAAGTGCGTTGAACTCACTTCTGTACCTCGTTTCAGGCAACAAGTGAAATCTTCGACCGCGGTCTTAGTGCACTGAAGAAAGTTTTGTCTAGCAAAATAAAACCAGCAGTTCGGCGATAACTGGGCTTATTGCTTCAATGCTTTGTTTCACCGTTAGCTTTTAAAACGAATAAAACACTCTTTATTATGAGCTGAGCAAGGAGAAGAACTTTGTATAAGTTATGAAAAAAACAATAGGCATGATACACCATTTACATGTTGTTGCAATCTCGATCCTTTCAAAGCGTCTTGGGAAATGCCCGGGCTTCAAGGAATGCGAAGACACAAAGACAAGAAAAGCAGCTATTCAAACTTCGGGGAACCCTTGTTTGCATGCATTGGGGAACTTTCTCGGTAACGTCGAACTTTATTCCACCAGCGGCGAGCACATCGGGCGCCAACAACAGGCAAGAACGAACGGCGAATTATAACAAAGTTTGCCCTAACACGCGAAGGCTTTCCGAACGCTTCCTTCAGTGTCGGGATAACCCGATATGCGGCATCAATCTTCGCCTCGGAACAGCGGTCCCTATAATCCCGCGCGCACAGAGGGCCTCTCCGCCTCGAGCGCAGACAAAAGGACCACTCTGAAAGCGTTTCCTTTCATGTAAAACCCGCAAGCAAACAACACGAAGAAGACAGTTTCAAGTACGTAAGCGTTAAAGAGCGTCTTGCACTTCTCTGGCCACAGTGCGTTTTCCCTTATTTTTTTTCTTTATTTTGGTTCCGCATCGTGCTTTGTTAGTAAAATGCCTCTCGGGCAAGCTGCCCTGGCCTCGCGAATTGTTACTAGGCAATGCCACCGCCAAAGTTTCTCAGAAAGCGAGCTTTGAAGGCTTCAATGTTTTACAAGCCGTAGCAGTTAACGCAGGGGCAGATGAAAGCCCCTGCGACCCAGTTTTTTTTTTTTCCAACAGTCGGGCGACTCGCATGTTTATGCGGCTGGGACCAAAACGCAAGACAAAGAACCCCGCGTAAAGGAAAACAAAAAAATAATAATATTAGTAAACGGCCGGCAACGTTCTCGCAACGCTCGTGTCCGGCCCCAGTGTTTACCTTGCCGGAAAAGTCCTCCCTGTCAGTGCGTAGGCGACGCGTAACAAAAGCACGCCTGACTAGTTTCAAGACAAGCCGCGCTGAAGGCAGTAACGACACAAAACGACACGCCAGAAGACTGCGAGCACCCGTGCGACGACTTTGGTCTTGTGGGACCCGATCGAAAAGCTTGTCGCCGCTGTTTACGCTCAGCCGCCGACTTTAATTTTGGTTTCGAAACGTTTTCCCGACGCTTCGACTGTCGGGGCTTTGGCGTGGCGCTATTCTTGGATGGCGCGACCGTTTCTCCTCACTTCTCCGGATTCGGTCGTGTGTGCATGACTCGGTTGAACGCTGTTGGAGAAATGTAGTTTGCTCGTACATATATGAAAAGCCAAAGAACACTTGGTCGCCGTAAATGTGGGCCGTGTGCATCGCAGCGAAAGTGCTGGCAGTGAGCTCTCGTAACGCTATGCCGAACCACTACCCTCTAAGCACGCTTTCAAGCTACGTAGCTGTCTTATATATATATACATACATACATACATATATATATATATATATATATATATATATATATATATATATATATATATATATATATATATATATATATATATATAAACATGGCAGTAAGTTAACTATGCCTTGCTCGAAAGCTTTAACAAAATGCGCATAAGTAGGATATGGTTGGTTACCTTAATAATATATGGGGTTTTACGTGCCAAAACCCTTTCTGATTATGAGGCACGCCGTAGTGGGGGACTCCGGAAATTTTGACCACCTGGGGTTCTTTAACGTGCACCTAAATCTAAGTACACGGGTGTTCTCGCATTTCGCCCCCATCGAAATGCGGCCGCCGTGGCCGGGATTCGATCCCGCGACCTCGTGCTCAGCAGCCTAACACCATAGCCACTGAGCAACCACGGCGGGTGGTTGGTTACCTCCATGATAGCTTAGCACCTCTCTGGTTAGACTCTTCGTCACCAGGTGGCGCCACCAGGCTGGCTGCTGTGCGATTCATGCCTTGGGTACCATAGGTAACGTGCAGCCGTGAGCAAAAGTATTCGGACCACAGGGTTACCAAAAACAAAAAAAAGAAGCACACGATTTGTTCAGTACTAACATGCATCAACGGAAAATGGCGAGTGCACTCGAAAACTCGTACATGCCGATTTCGGACTGCACTCTTTGTTTCAAGTTGCCTCTAAAGACAGCACCAAATCAGTTTTATTGCGCAATCCGTGGACCTTATACATTTGTTCACGGGTGTACATCTTCCAGACGCGCTTTGAATTAAAATGAACGGAAACATAAACCGGTCAGCTGTGAGATAGGCAAGAGACGTTTATAGTATTGATGAAAAAAAAAAGCAGGGAAGAGATTGGTACAACCTGATCCGTTGCAGGCATAGGTAGCGGTACAAGGGAAAATGAGAAGTTTTGAGGAAACGAAGAATAATTAGATAGATGTTTAGAGAAATTCTAGAATTAAAAGCTTGTATAGCAACCTATAGGTTGCCATTATTTCTCAAGAGAAAAGTGTATAACAGCTGTGTCTTACCAGTACTCACGTACGGGGAGAAACCTGGAGGCTTACGAAAACGGTTCTACTTAAATTGAGGACGACGCAACGAGCTATAGAAAAAAGAATGATGGGTATAACATTAAGGGATAAGATAAGAGCAGGTTGGGTGAGGGAACAAAGGCGAGTTAATGACATCTTAGTTGAACTCAATAAAAAGAAATGGGCATGGGCAGCATATGTAATGAGGAGGGAAGATAACCGATGATCATTAAAGGGCCCCTGAAGCGGTTCGGACAAATTTTGTAGGTGCGTAGGGTACAGCTTAAGTAGAACATTTGCACCACAATTTAAGTGAAGCGTTACGTATTAATGGAGCTGCAAGCGATTAGAAGTTACCCTCCTCCCTAGCTATGCTTTTCCTCCTCAACTCGCTCGCCAAGCGAGCGGCGCTAAGCTCCGCCTTCACTGGTTCAGCGTCACGATGCGACGTCACATCGTTCACTTCCGGTTGTTTAGGAGCACGCCCCCTCCCGCGCGAGACCTCTCCGCTAGCCGCTTGGCCGTCGACCGAGAGCTATCGAAGCAGCGTGCGTTGCGAGCATTCTGTCGTAGCGCCGAACGTGTCCGGTACTCCGCTAAAAACAGGCAAGCTGGTCATTTCGGCAAATGACTGGAGGCATAAACTCAAGCTGATGAAGGAACTTTAGCGTAGACGTACGTGAGCAGCCTGATCGGTCTGCACGGTCCAGACACTTGCTGGCGCAGCGCTTAACCAGTCAAACAAAGCGCTAATATTGCTCTAACCAAGTGTAAAGCATTTTAAACATTTATAAATCAACGTGTTGATGATTACACTCCTGCGAAAAATACACACCAGCAGCAAAGAACACACTTCGTTGCTGCTACTGTGTATGGTTGAGCTCTGTGCCACCAGATGGCTGCACCGTGCAGACCGTTCACATTTGCCCTTCTGCTCATCTCGTGGCTCATCCCGGCACAGTCAAGCGGCCAGACCCTGTCCCCTTGCGCTTGCGTTTGCCCTAATACTGGCCTCGCGGTTTGCAGGTCGCTAGGTTTGCAGTCCACAAGGCAACAAAGTCGAATCATAGTGCTCGCGAAAAGACTGAGACCGACTCTGACCGCTGAGCTCTCGTCAAAATGGAGTACGTTGTAACACAAGCAGGCGACACTTGCTGTGTGCCGGAAGTGCTGAAGTGTACTAAAAAAACTATTCTTGTGTATTCTCTTTGGGTTATTTTCTTTTTACAAAAACAAAGTAACTAACATTCCAACTATTACGAGCATCATTTGTTCACCATAAAGTTGGAAAAATTATCGACCACGCGCCCTGGTCAGCCAATCAGATAGCTCGCCCATGTGACGTAATATGGGTTATTTGCATCATATGGGTAGGGGCGGCTTAAAATTCCGCCGAGCAGTGCGCTGCGATACGGCAGCGATGTGTATTTTTAAAACCTTATAATAAATTACACGCTTTACGCAGAGCACTTAGATGCATCAATTAATGATCAGAAGAACCTACTCTAACGACTCAGTACGTTTGTAGAAAATCGCCAAAATCGTTTCAGGGTCCCTTTAAGGGTTACGGACTGGATTCCAAGGGAAGGGTGGAGTAGCAGGGGGCGGCAGAAAGTTAGGTGGGCGGATGAGATTAAGAAGTTTGCAGGGACGACACGGCCACAGTTAGTACATGACCGGAGTAGTTGGAGAAGTATGGGAGAAGCCTTTGCCCTGCAGTGGGCGTAGCCAGGCTGATGATGATGATAATGATAATGGTGATGATAGCAACCTGAGTAACTCAAGCAGGCTCGGTGACTATTTGTCACCATTCTGTCTCCCAGGCGATGCCAGTACATCATCGTTATCGCCTCATTCCCCCCTTTTTCTTTTTTTACCTCGTATATATGTGCTGGAGCAACGCCATAGACTTAAAGCTTTCACGGTGGGCGCAGAAGTGTGGATTTGGCGTGCGACCGCTTCCGTAGTGTAGCCTAGACGCTGCGGTGCTGTGGTTTTGTGTCTGCACCCAATGGTCAGTTGTCCGCTTGACATATGTGCATCGTACTTATTTTCAAGAAATAGCAGAAACGAGCTGCCGCTCGTTTCTGCTATTTCTTGGATAGCAAACGGATAACTAGCGATAGCAACGGACAAACGGATAACTTAGAGTTATCCCGTTTGTCCGCAACCACTGCCGTCTCTAGCAGTAGTGGTTTCTCGGCTTCTCAAGTGATAAAATTTTCCCTTTCCCGTCCTTGCCCACATGCATGGAAACAGCGAGCGAAGAGGGGCAAAGCTGTCATTAACTAGTTTGGTGGCTGCGTCGGTTTTCTAAATTATCTGCCACCTCTGCCTGCCTTTCCTCTGGATTGTTGCATGACAGTAGAAAGGTAAGCGCCGCAGTTTTTGCGATGGTTTTGTGGAGGTCAATTATAATTACAGCTTCCAGAGGCGCAAGGCTCCGTTAGGTCAGCTCGTTAGATCAGTGACAGACAAGCCACAAGTCATTTTACTGCAGGAGACGCTCACGGAGGAGGAGATTACTTTGTCGGTGTATCGTGCAGTAGCGTACAAAGGCAAAACGGGGAGAGGCATCGTCGCCTTAGTGAAAAACAGCGTCTCCTTTGTGGAGCACACCGTGCCAAAATATCGCTGTGGACTAGAAGCACAACTGATCGCGCTCATGCCCAGTAGATCGAGCAACGCGAATGGCTTTATTCTTAACGTCTACAGTTTGCCTGCAGATAGGAACAGAGACTTTAATGCACTATTCCATTACGCAATCAGGGCAACCAAAAACGCGCCCCTAGTAATTGCGGGGGACTTGAACGCTCCGAACACGCAATAGGGATACGGCTTTATCAGCAAGAAGGGCACTAACTTAGCCGGATGTGCAGTCCATTTTAACCTCACGCTTGTGACAGATCTTAGGTTTCCCACTAGAAGGGGTAATTCGGTCAGTCGAGACACAACGCCAGACCTCGCATTCTTCCGAAATATCGAGGGCACGTGGGATAATCTCCAGGAGGAGTTGGGTAGTGACCACTACGTTTTCGAAATCGTGATGCAGGTCAAACCCAAACCACCGTTCAAATGCGAATACTTCGATTGGGATATTTTTCGAAAAATTAGAGCCGAAACAGTCCCCTGAAGCGAACCCTTGAATGAACCAATTACCAATCTTAAACAGGCCGTCAAAAACGCGGCCAAAGAAATCAGCACAGAACTTGAAGTCCTCAAAAGGGACCGCGGTTAGCGCATCTCCTGGAGGCTAAACATGCTCCTGCAGAGAGGTGGAAAATGCAGAAATAAATCGCCGACTACGAGCGAAACTAGCGTCAGTAAGCAAGGAAATAGAGTGCTATTCCAAGCAACTGGCCCTGCAACAGTGGGACGAAACGTGCAACGAAACGGACGGTCGCATGAGAAGCGGTAGTATGTGGAATCTGCTTAACAGCCTCCTCAATGACAAACAGCCCAGGAATGCGGTAAATCTCGCCGTCGATAGGCTCATACATATGCAGGTGACCTCGGAACTCACAAACGATGTAATTGTCAACGACCTGGCGCGAACTCACCTACCCGTCAAGGAGGGAGATTCGCAAGGCATAAGCACGACAACGGGTTACACAGGGCTAGACAGGCCAGAATTAGACGAACCTTTTACGATTTTAGAAATCAGACACGTACTCTTCTATTTAATGGAAGATTAGCCCCGGCGCCAGACTGGGTCACCAACAAGTACCTCCCGAACCTGGACTACAAGGCCATCGAGATCCTAACGCCAGAGATAAACGAGGTGAGGAGCTCGGGACAGGTCCCGTTGGAATGGCGCACCGCCAAAGTGGTACTCGTCCCCAAACCAGGGAAACCTGCGCACATAAATAACCTGCGTCCCATCTCTCTAACACCGTGCATTTGCAAGGGGACCGAACATGCAATATACAATCGAATCATCGAATACGTAGCAACGAATTATTTAGGCATGATCTAGTAGGTTTTAGAAAGGGACTTTCCACACAGTAAAGGCTACTCAACAATAGATCATGTTCACACTATCAATCTGGTGATAGAGAAATGTGCCGAATATAACCGACCCTTATATATAGCTTTAATTGATTACGAGAAAGCGTTCGATTCTGTCGAAACCTCAGCAGTCATGGAGGCATTACGGAATCAGGGTGTAGACGAGCCGTATGTAAAAATACTGAAAGATATCTATAGCGGCTCCACAGCCATTCAGAGACCTGGATTGGGAAGAATTGGGGATAAAAGTTAATGGAGAATACCTTAGTAACTTGCGATTCGCTGATGATATTGCCTTGCTTAGTAACTCAGGGGACCAATTGCAATGCATGCTCACTGACCTGGAGAGGCAAAGCAGAAGAGTGGGTTTAAAAATTAATCTGCAGAAAACTAAAGTAATGCTTAACAGTCTCGGTAGAGAACAGCAATTTACAATAGGCAGTGAGGCACTGGAAGTCGTAAGGGAATATATCTACTTAGGGCAGGTAGTGACGGCGGATCCGGATCATGAGAAGGAAATAATCAGAAGAATAAGAATGGGCTGGGGAGCATTTGGCAGGCATTCTCAGATCATGAACAGCAGGTTGCCATTATCCCTCAAGAGAAAAGTATATAATAGCTGTGTCTTACCAGTACTCACCTACGGGGCAGAAACCTGAAGGCTTAAGAAAAGGCTTCTACTCAAATTGAGGACGACGCAACGAGCTATGGAAAGAAGAATGATAGGTGTAACGTTAAGGGATAAGAAAAGAGCAGATTGGGTGAGCGAACAAACGCGAGTTAATGACATCTTAGTTGAAATCAAGAAAAAGAAATGGACATGGTCAGGACATGTAAGGAGGAGGGAAGACAACCGATGGTCATTAAGGGTTATGGACTGGATCCCAAGGGAAGGGAAGCGTAGCAGGGGGCGGCAGAAAGTTAGGTGAGCGGATGAGATTAAGAAGTTTGCAGGCACGGCATGGCCACAATTAGTACATGACTGGGGTTGTTGGAGAAGTATGGGAGAGGCCTTTGCCCTGCAGTGGGCGTAACCAGGCTTATGATGATGATGATTCCACACAGGACGCAATGCTCCTCCTGAAAACATCTATATTCGATAACGAGACGTGGGACGTACGAGGTATCATTAAACTCGGCCTCGCTAAGGCCTTTCATAAGGTGGCTCACAAACAAATCTTGAACGAAATTTCCCATCTCAACCTAGGGCATAAATTCTTTAATTTCACTCTCTCGTTTCTATCGGAAAGGAAAGCGTTCCTTCGAGTGGGCACGATCTCGGGCAACTGGGCCTTACGAACTGGGCAACTGCGGAACCCCTCAGGCCTCGGTCCTATCCCCGCTACTATTTAACATCGCCGTGCATAACCTCTCCGAAAGGGTGGCCGAACCCCCAAACATAGGCCACGCAAGCTATGCAGACGACGTCAAAATCTGATACCCGGGGGGATCTCTGGCCGATCTAGAGCAATCTCTCCAGGCGGTCATAGATGTAACTGAAGAATTTCTTGCATGCACGGGTCTCAAGCTGTCAGCGACCAAATCCGAACTCCTCCTCCACAGACAGTCAAGGCAGGGTGTTAGGAACCTCGAGCCTCTGTAAATGCTGCCAGTCAAAATTACAACACGAGAAAGGCACCCCATTCAGAGGGTGAACTCCACCAAAATTTTAGGACTTTTAATCAACGCCAAAGGCTGTAATGCAGGAGCTATAAACAAGCTGCGAGTGCAGGCGAAAAATATCCTATGACTCATATCTAGAATCGCAAGCAAAAGGGGGGGACTCAAGGAGGACAACCTTCTCAGGGTATTCCAAGCTTTCTTCATCAGTCACATTACTTACAAGGCACCGTACCTCAAATGGAGCAAAATCGAAAAGAACAAACATGACATGCTCATCAGGTCCGACGTCAAAAGAATACTCGGTATTTCACAATCCGCTATCAAAGTAAAGCTACTTGAACTCGGAATTCACAATACCACAGACGAATTAATTGAAGCACAGTTTATTGAACAGATCTCCAGGCTTTCGTCAACTAAGCTGGAACTTAAGATTCTTGATGAAGCTGGTCAACTCCCTATACAGGCACGTCTCGACAGACACCCCCTGTCTAAATTAGCCCGGGAAGGTATAAAGGTCGAGCCCGTGCCGAGGAACATCCACCCAATATATAACGAAGGTCGCAGAAGAGCGCGGGCAAAAACCATCCTTCAACGAATAGATCCTTACGAGGCAGATTCTTCGTCGACGCCGCCAAATATGGCAGCGAAGACAGGATTGCAATCTCCGTCGTTGACGCGCACGGAACCCTTATCAGTGCGGCGTAAATCTACATTAAACACACGAATGAGGTGGAGGAAACCGCGATAGACTTGGCTCTTCCCGTCGCAAAAGGCCCGACGACCATTTTCTCCGACTCATGCACGGCGGCCAGGGTTTTTTCACCCGCTCTAGTTTCTAAACACGCAGCCGGCATAGTCACCATATCATTTCGTATTAGCACGGGAGAAGAAACTAGAGGTCATACCATAGCGTAGTTCCCGGCCCACGTGAACGATATAACCAACCAAGCGGGTTGCCACCCTAACGAGTGGGCCTACGGCCTGGCACGTGAATTCACGAATCGCGCCCCAGGCAATGGTCCAGCTCTCCCACAGGATTGCCCCTTCAAAGATCATTTTACCACCTTTCAGGAAATTACGACGCATTACAGACACAGCAGGAGGAAATTCCCTCCCCCTAGCCTGAAACTTAACAGGGCTCAGGCCATTACTTTCAGGCTCCTACAGACCAGGCCCTGCCTCACCGTCACAGTGCTTAGTTGAATAGACCCGAACTTCCCACAGTCGTCCTCAAAATTAAGACACGCACGCTGCTCATTCGACCACATGCTCTGGCTGTGCCCGTACAACGTTGGCTCCGACCTTCAGTACAAGTCCAAATGGGACGCCTTGCTGACGAGCTCGGATATTACGAACCAACTACAGGCCGTCCAGAGGGCCCGCGACGTCGCGGAGAGTCACCACCTCCCTGTCCCGTCGTGGGCGGAGCCTCCAACTTGATTGGGGAGCCCTCGGTTCCCCCCAAACAAGTCCCTCAGGACACTCTAATAAAGTTCTTGGCACTGTCACTGTCATACCGACGCCTAGTGAGCTCCAGAGCGCATTGTGGCAACGTTCGATGCAAAGGTCCAAAGCAGCCGCGGCGGCGCAGCAGCAGCAGCAGCAGCTGGAGGAGGAGGAGGAAGCAAAGAAAGCATCTCTTTAAATTTACTGTCCTCGTTTTCTATTCTTTCCTAGGCCTTTAGCATTTCGGGTGCTATATCGGTGTTTTCTGAACTACGTGCCGTACGCTCTTTCCCAGGCACGCATATTCCTTCGCTTCAGTCGTTTATTAAAGACCTAACAACAATGTAAAAAGCCTGGTCAGTTCGTACATGATTAATATGGGAGGGACCCGCGGTAGACGACAAGGCCAGCTTGCTCCCTCATCAACTGCTTGTTTGTTTTATTTCCTGTCTTACTCTGGGACACCTCCCAATTTATTACTTACATGTCATTGGTTTTCCCGCCCATATTTTACATCCACCTCTTTTCTTATCTCGCATGCAGCTGTAGCTGTGGATCTGAGTGGCCTCCCTGGCAACATTATAGCCACGTCACTTTTACATGGCTTTGCGGATAAAGTAACCAAGCATTGTTCATTGTAATATGGCAGGCAGGCGAAATCCTCCTAATGTGTTTCAGCCATTAAGTTTGGCCTTTACATCAAGGCATACGTAGTCATAAATTAGCAGCAGAACATAAAAAGTAGAAGCACACAAACTGGTGCCGCCATTCTTGCCGCCGTCTCATTCTTACTACTACATGCTCGCCCCGTTTGCAGCCTAACATCGGTTCAATGGTGTCGTTATTCTGTATGGTAGGTCAGCTTGCATAGGGAACATAATAGTGCGTTGAAGTTTATTTCAAGTATAATATAGCGACAGCTGTCTGTGCCGATTTGAGCATGGCATACGGGCGTGGTCGCTCTCTATAATTACAACAGTAACAAGACACAGCGTGGGGAGGAAAGCAAGTGATAGTGAGGGGGTTAAGAGAAGCACGCAGTCGTGGAGTAACGCGTTCAATTGGCGATACTAGGCAGCTCGGGAGGAGGTGTGTGTGAAAGGAAGGGAAGAGATTAATAAGCATCCTGTTCGGCGGAGAACTTAGCAGTTATGTGGTAAATCTGACGCTCCCTAGCAAACAATGGAACAATGACAAGTTGAAGGCGCGCGTCGCCTGACGGCGTCTCTCTCTCTCTCTCTCTCTCACTCTGTGCAGATTTCAAGTTAAGGCTTGTTCTGCCATGGCAAACAATTCTGAGGCAAGTGGCAACGTCAGTGACTGATTTTGTGGCGAAAAACGTGTGTGCTAAGTGAATGAGTCCGTGAGTGTCAGGGCGTAGTCTTTGCCGGGAAAAGATCACCACGTTGTTAATGTGAAGGAGCTGTCAATAGGGCTAGAGCAATCTCTGCAATGTATAAAAAAGTGAAAAATAAATATACAGTGAAAGCTCGTTAATTCGAACTTCAATAATTCGAATTTATGGATAATTCGAACTGTACGATTTGGTCCGGCCAAGCTCCACAGAAGTCTATTTATAAAAAAATGGCTGTGGCTTAGGTAAGGTTAAGCCCAGGATGCGAAGCATACTAGCCTTTATTTTAGTTGTTGAACCACTGTTTAGCCTGGTGAACTGCTGTTGCTTGGCTATATTTGGTTCGGCTAGACGAAGAAACAACTCATGCATTACTTCTTCGCCTTCAAGAGTGGAACGCGACAGCGTTCCCGTCGACCCGCCAAGGGGTGTAAGACAATGGGCTACAGGGCAGCGACTACGCGCCCCGCATTGGACGCGGTGAGCGTCGAGCAAAGCAGCGTTCGGCGCGGCAACGAAATGTGCGCCTGAGCAAGAGACGCACGCCTTAGAAACAGCGCGTTTCTAAGGCAACACCGCATTCACTAGAGGCGCTTTTGTACCGCTTTGAAGCGTTGTACTCGTGGCTCAGTGGTAGCGTCTCCGTCCCACACTCCGGAGACCCTGGTTCGATTCCAACCCAGCCCGTCTTGCAAGAGTTGAGCCAAAGCCACTTCTCCTCTGTCGTGACGTCACGGTGTCACGTGATTTCATGGTCACCGCCGCGCCTGAGGAGCTGGGTTGAGCCCTCGTAATATGCTTCGCATAAAAGTCTGTTAATTCGAACGCGAGGTTCCCTCACGGATAATTCGAACTACGCTCACCTGGCACACGGCCAGAGAAAAGCGCCTACTGCCTACACACAAGGCTGTATTGCCTCCGAAACGGAGAGAACGGCGAGAGAAGGCAAAATCGGAAAAAAATCTAACCGACGCGGGGTCAGCCAGAAGGCAGTGTCGGCTGCCGCCTCTCCGTTCTACGTAACCTCCAAGACTTCTTGCCCGTTGTGAATCTCGGAGGCTTTGCAAATCTTGTACAGCTGCTAATGTTGTGCGGAGATGGCACGGCAAGCGCCAAAACACAGCGAATCAAGTACGTCACAGCTGCGCTTGCAATCAAGAACCAACGAATCAGGGCCTTCGCCACCTTCACATGTTCAGCGTCTTTGTCTCGGCAGTCTTCATCGGTTGTGCACCTCTGTTTTCAGCTTAGGAGGTATCGGCCGTCGCGAATCATTGTGATAGTGTTAAGCCTCGGCTTACGTTCGTTTCGGTGGACATCGGTGGTGTGGCACAGTCGGACCCAGAGCTTCGACTTGAAGATGGCGTGTGCCCGCGGCACACGCCATCACTTTCTGACACGCCAAATTTCTGACATGCCCTACTGCTTCCAAATCGCAGTGTACTGTTGCTCTCCTTCACTTGCGTTAGTTCGAACTTTCGTTAATTCGAACTGAAGCGGCTTCCCCTTGCGGTTCGAATTCACGAGCTTTTACTGTATTGTGAAAATGTAGACCATGAGTGCTACTTCTATCGAAGCAGTGGTAACCTACACAAAACATTTCTTCATGTTATAATGAAGGGTGGTTGTGGTAATACAGTAAAAGCTCGTTAATTCGAACCGCAAGGGGAAGCCGCTTCAGTTCGAATTAACGAAAGTTCGAATTAACGAAAGTGAAGGAGAGCAACAGTACACTGCGATTTGGAAGCAGTAGGGCATGTCAGAAATTTCGCGTGTCAGAAAGTGATGGCGTGTGCCGCGGGCACACGCCATCTTGAAGTCGAAGCTCAGGGTCCGACTGTGCCACACTACCGATGTCCACCGAAACGAACGTTAGCCGAGGATTAAAACCATCACAATGAATCGCGACGGCTGATACCTCCTAAGCTGAAAACAGACGTGCACAACCGACAAAGACTGCCGAGACAAAGACGCTGAACATGTGAAGGTGGCGAAGGCCCTGATTCGTTGGTTCTTGATTGCAAGCTCAGCTGCGACGTACTTGATTCGCTGTGTTTCGGAGATGGCGCTTGCCGTGCCATCTCCGCACAACTTTAGCAGCTGTACAAGTATTGCAAAGCCTCCGAGATTCGCAACGGGCATGAAGTCTCGGAGGTTACGTAGAACGGAGAGGCGGCAGCCGCCGCTGCCTTCTGGCTGACCCCGCGTCGGTTAGATTTTTTTCCGATTTTGCCTTCTCTCGCCGTTCTCTCCGTTTCGGAGGCAATACAGCCTTGTGTGTCGGCAGTAGGCGCGTTTCTCTGGCCGTGTGCCACGCGAGCGTAGTTCGAATTATCCGTGAGCGAACCTTCTCGCGTTCGAATTAACGGACTTTTTTATACATACATTTCTGTGGAGCTTGGCCGGACCAAATCCTACAGTTCGAATTATCCATAAATTCGAATTATTGAAGTTCGAATTAACGAGCTTTCACTGTACTCGTCTAGGCGATCACGCGTGAGTAGTAAGACAAGTATGTCAGTCGCAGATGCACGCCGTGTAGTGAGTTCAAGGGTCCGTCACGATATGGTGAAACAATTTACCACGGACGTATACCCGCAGGAAAGTTGTCACGCGCATACATGAATGTTGAGCGATTGTTTGTGAATTCGCTAGTCAAACTATCATAAGTTGGAAAGGGAAGCTTTCTTCTCTTCCTTAAACCTTTTCGCCGCTGCTCCTGCTGCTGCATGGGGGTGCTACTTGCTTGCTTGCGTGCGTAAGTGCTTGCGTGCGTGCGTGCGTGCGTGCGTGCGGTTTTGCGTGCTTGTGTGCTTGCGTGTGTGCTTGCGCGTTTGCGTGCGTGCGTGCTTGCTCGCTTGCTTGCGTGCCTGCTTGCTTGCTTGCTTGCTTGCGTTCCTGCATGCATGCATGCGTGCCTGCGTGCGTGCTTGCTTGCTTGCGTGCGAACTTGCGGGTTTCCGTGCGTGCGTGTTTGCTTGCGTGCGTGCTTGCTTAGGTGCGTGCGTGCGTGATTGTTTGCTTGCGTGCTTGCATGGTTGCTTGCTTGCGTGCGTGCGTGCGTGCGTGCTTGCGTGCGTGCGTGCTTGCTTGCTTGCGTGCTTGCATGGTTGCTTGCTTGCGTGCGTGCGTGCGTGCTTGCTTGCTTGCGTGCTTGCATGGTTGCTTGCTTGCGTGCGTGCGTGCGTGCTTGCGTGCGTGCGTGCTTGCTTGCTTGCGTGCTTGCATGGTTGCGTGCGTGCGTGCGTGCTTGCTTGCGTGCGTGCGTGCTTGCTTGCTTGCGTGCGTGCGTGCGTGCTTGCTTGCTTGCGTGCTTGCATGGTCGCTTGCTTGCGTGCGTGCGCGCGTGCGTGCTTGCTTGCGTGCGTGCGTGCGTGCTTGCTTGCTTGCGTGCTTGCATGGTTGCTTGCTTGCGTGCGTGCGTGCGTGCGTGCTTGCTTGCTTGCGTGCTTGCATGGTTGCTTGCTTGCGTGCGTGCTTGCGTGCGTGCGTGCGTGCGTGCTTGCTTGCGTGCGTGCGTGCGTGCGGTTTTGCGTGCTTGTCTGCTTGCGTGTGTGCTTGCGTGTTTGCGTTCGTGCGTGCTTGCTCGCTTGCTTGCGTGCCTGCTTGCTTGCTTGCTTGCGTGCCTGCATGCATGCATGCGTGCCTGCGTGCGTGCTTGCTTGCTTGCGTGCGAACTTGCGGGTTTCCGTGCGTGCGTGTTTGCTTGCGTGCGTGCTTGCTTAGGTGCGTGCGTGCGTGATTGTTGCTTGCGTGCTTGCATGGTTGCTTGCTTGCGTGCGTGCGTGCGTTCGTGCTTGCGTGCGTGCGTGCTTGCTTGCTTGCGTGCTTGCATGGTTGCTTGCTTGCGTGCGTGCGTGCTTGCTTGCTTGCGTGCTTGCATGGTTGCTTGCTTGCGTGCGTGATTGCGTGCGTGCGTGCGTGCTTGCTTGCGTGCGTGCGTGCTTGCTTGCTTGCGTGCTTGCATGGTCGCTTGCTTGCGTGCGTGCGTGAGTGCTTGCTTGCTTGCGTGCTTGCATGGTTGCTTGCTTGCGTGCGTGCTTGCGTGCGTGCTTGCGTGCGTGCGTGCGTGCTAGCTTGCTTGCGTGCTTGCATGGTTGCTTGCGTGCGTGCGTGCGAGCGGGCTTGCTTGCTTGCGTGCGTGCGTGCTTGCTTGCTTGCGTGCTTGCATGGTTGCTTGCTTGCGTGCGTGCTTGCGTGCGTGCGTGCGTGCTTGCTTGCGTGCGTGCGTGCTTGCTTGCGTGCGTGCTTGCATGGTTGCTTGTTTGCGTGCGTGCGTGCGTGCTTGCTTGCTTGCTTGCGTGCTTGCATGGTTGCTTGCTTGCGTGCGTGCGTGCTTGCGTGCGTGCGTGCGTGCTTGCTTGCTTGCGTGTGTGCATGCTTGCTTGCTTGCGTGCTTGCATGGTTTCTTGCTTGCGTGTGCGCATGCGTGCGTGCTTCCTTGCTTGCGTGCTTGCATGGTTGCTTGCTTGCGTGCGTGCTTGCGTGCGTGCGTGCGTGCTTGCTTGCGTGCGTGCGTGCTTGCATGGTTGCTTGCTTGCGTGCGTGCGTGCGTGCGTGCTTCCTTGCTTGCGTGCTTGCATGGTTGCTTGCTTGCGTGCGTGCGTGCTTGCGTGCGTGCGTGCTTGCTTGCTTGCGTGCTTGCATGGTTGCTTGCTTGCTTGCGTGCGTGCGTGCGTGCTTGCTTGCTTGCGTGCTTGCATGGTTGATTGCTTGCGTGCGTGCTTGCGTGCGTGCGTGCGTGCTTGCTTGCGTGCGTGCGTGCTTGCTTGCTTGCGTGCTTGCATGGTTGCTTGCTTGCTTGCTTGCGTGCGTGCGTGCGTGCTTGCTTGCTTGCGTGCTTGCATGGTTGCTTGCTTGCGTGCGTGCGTGCGTGCTTGCTTGCTTGCGTGCTTGCATGGTTGCTTGCGTGCGTGCGTGCGTGCTTGCGTGCTTGCTTGCTTTCGTGCTTGCATGGTTGCTTGCTTGCGTGCGTGCGTGCTTGCGTGCGTGCGTGCTTGCATGGTTGCTTGCGTGCGTGCGTGCGTGCGTGCTTGCGTGCTTCCTTGCTTGCGTGCTTGCATGGTTGTTTGCGTGCGTGCGTGCGTGCTTGCGTGCTTGCTTGCTTGCGGGCTTGCATGGTTGCTTGCTTTCGCGCGTGCGTGCGTGCTTGCGTGCGTGCGTGCTTGTTTGCTTGCTTGCGTGCTTGCATGGTTGCTTGCTTGCGTGCGTGCGTGCTTGCGTGCGTGCGTGCTTGCTTGCTTGCGTGCTTGCATGGTTGCTTGCTTGCGTGCGTGCGTGCGTGCCTGCTTGCTTGCGTGCTTGCATGGTTGCTTGCGTGCGTGCGTGCGTGCTTGCTTGCTTGCGTGCTTTCATGGTTGCTTGCGTGCGTGCGTGTGTGCTTGCTTGCTTGCGTGCTTGCTTGCGTGCTTGCATGGTTGCTTGCTTGCATGCGTGCGTGCGTGCCTGCTTGCATGGTTGCTTGCTTGCGTGCGTGCGTGCGTGCGTGCTTGCGTGCGTGCGTGCTTGCTTGCTTGCGTGCTTGCATGGTTGCTTGCTTGCGTGCGTGCGTGCTTGCGTGCGTGCGTGCTTGCTTGCTTGCTTGCGTGCTTGCATGGTTGCTTGCGTGCGTGCGTGCTTGCGTGCTTGCTTGCTTGCGTGCTTGCATGGTTGCTTGCTTTCGTGCGTGCGTGCATGCGTGCTTGTTTGCTTGCTTGTGTGCTTGCATGGTTGCTTGCTTGCGTGCGTGCGGCGTGCGTGCTTGCTTGCTTGCGTGCTTGCATGGTTGCTTGCTTGCGTCGTGCGTGCGTGCGTGCTTGCTTGCGTGCTTGCATGGTTGCTTGCGTGCGTGCGTGCGTGCGTGCGTGCGTGCTTGCGTGCGTGCGTGCTTGCTTGCGTGCTTGCATGGTTGGTTGCTTGCGTGCGTGCGTGCGTGCTTGCATGGTTGCTTGCTTGCGTGCGTGCGTGCGTGCTTGCGTGCGTGCGTGCTTGCTTGCGTGCTTGCATGGTTGCTTGCTTGCGTGCGTGCGTGCGTGCTTGCGTGCGTGCGTGCTTGCTTGCGTGCTTGCATGGTTGCTTGCGTGCGTGCGTGCGTGCTTGCTTGCGTGCGTGCTTGCTTGCTTGCGTGCTTGCATGGTTGCTTGCTTGCGTGCGTGCGTGCGTGCGAGCTTGCGTGCGTGCGTACTTGCTTGCTTGCGTGCTTGCATGGTTGCTTGCTTGCGTGCGTGCATGCGTGCGTGCTTCCTTGCTTGCGTGCTTGCATGGTTGCTTGCTTGCGTGCGTGCTTGCGTGCGTGCGTGCGTGCGTGCGTGCTTGCTTGCGTGCGTGCGTGCTTGCTTGCTTGCGTGCTTGCATGGTTGCTTGCTTGCGTGCGTGCGTGCGTGCTTGCTTGCTTGCGTGCTTGCATGGTTGCTTGCTTATGTGCGTGCTTGCGTGCGTGCGTGCGTGCGTGCTTGCTTGCGTGCTTGCATGGTTGCTTGCTTGCGTGCGTGCGTGCGTGCGTGCTTGCGTGCGTGCGTGCTTGCTTGCTTGCGTGCATGCTTGCTTGCTTGCGTGCTTGCATGGTTGCTTGCTTGCGTGCGTGCATGCGTGCGTGCTTGCATGGTTGCTTGCTTTCGTGCGTGCGTGCGTGCGTGCTTGCTTGCTTGCGTGCTTGCATGGTTGCTTGCTTGCGTGCGTGCTTGCGTGCGTGCGTGCGTGCGTGCTTGCTTGCTTGCGTGCTTGCATGGTTGCTTGCTTGCGTGCGCGCTTGCGTGCGTGCGTGCTTGCTTGCGTGCATGCTTGCTTGCTTGCGTGCTTGCATGGTTGCTTGCTTGCGTGCGTGCATGCGTGCGTGCTTCCTTGCTTGCGTGCTTGCATGGTTGCTTGCTTGCGTGCGTGCTTGCGTGCGTGCGTGCTTGCTTGCGTGCGTGCGTGCTTGCTTGCTTGCGTGCTTGCATGGTTGCTTGCTTGCTTGCGTGCGTGCGTGCGTGCTTGCTTGCTTGCGTGCTTGCATGGTTGCTTGCTTGCGTGCGTGCTTGCGTGCGTGCGTGCTTGCTTGCGTGCGTGCGTGCTTGCTTGCTTGCGTGCTTGCATGGTTGCTTGCTTGCGTGCGTGCTTGCGTGCGTGCGTGCTTGCTTGCTTGCGTGTTTGCATGGTTGCTTGCTTGCGTGCGTGCGTGCGTGCGTGCTTGCTTGCTTGCGTGCTTGCATGGTTGCTTGCATGCGTGCGTGCGTGCGTGCTTGCGTGCTTGCTTGCTTTCGTGCTTGCATGGTTGCTTGCTTGCGTGCGTGCGTGCGTGCTTGCATGGTTGCTTGCGTGCGTGCGTGCGTGCTTGCGTGCTTGCTTGCTTGCGTGCTTGCATGGTTGCTTGCGTGCGTGCGTGCTTGCGTGCTTGCGTGCATGCGTGCTTGCGTGCTTGCTTCCTTGCGTGCTTGCATGGTTGCTTGCTTTCGTGCGTGCGTGCGTGCTTGCGTGCGTGCGTGCTTGTTTGCTTGCTTGCGTGCTTGCATGGTTGCTTGCTTGCGTGCGTGCGTGCGTGCTTGCTTGCTTGCGTGCTTGCATGGTTGCTTGCTTGCGTGCGTGCGTGCTTGCTTGCTTGCGTGCGTGCGTGCGTGCGTGCTTGCTTGCGTGCTTGCATGGTTGCTTGCGTGCGTGCGTGCGTGCTTCCTTGCTTGCGTGCTTGCATGGTTGCTTGCTTGCGTGCGTGCGTGCTTGCGTGCGTGCGTGCTTGCTTGCTTGCGTGCTTGCATGGTTGCTTGCTTGCTTGCGTGCGTGCATGCGTGCGTGCTTGCTTGCTTGCGTGCTTGCATGGTTGCTTGCTTGCGTGCGTGCTTGCGTGCGTGCGTGCGTGCGTGCTTGCTTGCGTGCGTGCGTGCTTGCGTGCTTGCATGGTTGCTTGCTTGCGTGCGTGCGTGGGTGCTTGCTTGCTTGCGTGCTTGCATGGTTGCTTGCTTGCGTGCGTGCGTGCGTGCTTGCTTGCTTGCGTGCTTGCATGGTTGCTTGCATGCGTGCGTGCGTGCGTGCTTGCTTGCTTTCGTGCTTGCATGGTTGCTTGCTTGCGTGCGTGCGTGCTTGCGTGCGTGCGTGCTTGCATGGTTGCTTGCGTGCGTGCGTGCGTGCTTGCTTGCGTGCTTGCATGGTTCTTTGCGTGCGTGCGTGCGTGCGTGCTTGCGTGCTTGCTTGCTTGCGTGCGTGCATGGTTGCTTGCTTTCGTGCGTGCGTGCGTGCTTGCGTGCGTGCGTGCTTGTTTGCTTGCTTGCGTGCTTGCATGGTTGCTTCCTTGCGTGCGTGCGTGCTTGCGTGCGTGCGTGCTTGCTTGCTTGCGTGCTTGCATGGTTGCTTGCTTGCGTGCGTGCGTGCGTGCTTGCTTGCTTGCGTGCTTGCATGGTTGCTTGCGTGCGTGCGTGCGTGCTTGCTTGCTTGCGTGCTTTCATGGTTGCTTGCGTGCGTGCGTGTGTGTGTGCTTGCTTGCTTGCGTGCTTGCTTGCGTGCTTGCATGGTTGCTTGCTTGCATGCGTGCGTGCGTGCTTGCTTGCATGGTTGCTTGCTTGCGTGCGTGCGTGCGTGCGTGCTTGCTTGCTTGCTTGCGTGCTTGCATGGTTGCTTGCTTGCGTGCGTGCTTGCGTGCGTGCGTGCTTGCTTGCGTGCGTGCGTGCTTGCTTGCTTGCGTGCTTGCATGGTTGCTTGCGTGCGTGCGTGCGTGCTTGCTTGCTTGCGTGCTTGCATGGTTGCTTGCTTGCGTGCGTGCGTGCGTGCTTGCTTGCTTGCGTGCTTGCATGGTTGCTTGCGTGCGTGCGTGCGTGCGTGCGTGCTTGCGTGCTTGCTTGCTTTCGTGCTTGCATGGTTGCTTGCTTGCGTGCGTGCGTGCGTGCTTGCATGGTTGCTTGCGTGCATGCGTGCGTGCTTGAGTGCTTGCTTGCTTGCGTGCTTGCATGGTTGCTTGCGTGCGTGCGTGCGTGCGTGCTTGCGTGCTTGCTTGCTTGCGTGCTTGCATGGTTGCTTGCTTTCGTGCGTGCGTGCGTGCGTGCTTGCGTGCGTGCGCGCTTGTTTGCTTGCTTGCGTGCTTGCATGGTTGCTTGCTTGCGTGCGTGCTTGCATGGTTGCTTGCTTGCGTGCGTGCGTGCGTGCTTGCTTGCTTGCGTGCTTGCATTGTTGCTTGCTTGCGTGCGTGCGTGCGTGCTTGCTTGCGTGCTTGCATGGTTGCTTGCGTGCGTGCGTGCGCGCGTGCGTGCTTCCTTGCTTGCGTGCTTGCATGGTTGCTTGCTTGCGTGCGTGCTTGCGTGCGTGCGTGCTTGCTTGCTTGCGTGCTTGCATGGTTGCTTGCTTGCGTGCGTGCGTGCGTGCTTGCTTGCTTGCGTGCTTGCATGGTTGCTTGCTTGCGTGCGTGCGTGCGTGCTTGCTTGCTTGCGTGCTTGCATGGTTGCTTGCGTGCGTGCGTGCGTGCTTGCGTGCTTGCTTGCTTTCGTGCTTGCATGGTTGCTTGCTTGCGTGCGTGCGTGCTTGCGTGCGTGCGTGCTTGCATGGTTGCTTGCGTGCGTGCGTGCGTGCGTGCTTGCGTGCTTGCTTGCTTGCGTGCTTGCATGGTTGTTTGCGTGCGTGCGTGCGTGCTTGCGTGCTTGCTTGCTTGCGTGCTTGCATGGTTGCTTGCTTTCGTGCGTGCGTGCGTGCTTGCGTGCGTGCGTGCTTGTTTGCTTGCTTGCGTGCTTGCATGGTTGCTTCCTTGCGTGCGTGCGTGCTTGCGTGCGTGCGTGCTTGCTTGCTTGCGTGCTTGCATGGTTGCTTGCTTGCGTGCGTGCGTGCGTGCTTGCTTGCTTGCGTGCTTGCATGGTTGCTTGCGTGCGTGCGTGCGTGCTTGCTTGCTTGCGTGCTTTCATGGTTGCTTGCGTGCGTGCGTGTGTGCTTGCTTGCTTGCGTGCTTGCTTGCGTGCTTGCATGGTTGCTTCCTTGCGTGCGTGCGTGCTTGCGTGCGTGCGTGCTTGCTTGCTTGCGTGCTTGCATGGTTGCTTGCTTGCGTGCGTGCGTGCGTGCTTGCTTGCTTGCGTGCTTGCATGGTTGCTTGCGTGCGTGCGTGCGTGCTTGCTTGCTTGCGTGCTTTCATGGTTGCTTGCGTGCGTGCGTGTGTGTGTGCTTGCTTGCTTGCGTGCTTGCTTGCGTGCTTGCATGGTTGCTTGCTTGCATGCGTGCGTGCGTGCTTGCTTGCATGGTTGCTTGCTTGCGTGCGTGCGTGCGTGCGTGCGTGCGTGCTTGCTTGCTTGCTTGCGTGCTTGCATGGTTGCTTGCTTGCGTGCGTGCTTGCGTGCGTGCGTGCTTGCTTGCGTGCGTGCGTGCTTGCTTGCTTGCGTGCTTGCATGGTTGCTTGCTTGCGTGCGTGCGTGCGTGCTTGCTTGCTTGCGTGCTTGCATGGTTGCTTGCTTGCGTGCGTGCGTGCGTGCTTGCTTGCTTACGTGCTTGCATGGTTGCTTGCGTGCGTGCGTGCGTGCGTGCGTGCGTGCTTGCGTGCTTGCTTGCTTTCGTGCTTGCATGGTTGCTTGCTTGCGTGCGTGCGTGCGTGCTTGCATAGTTGCTTGCGTGCGTGCGTGCGTGCTTGAGTGCTTGCTTGCTTGCGTGCTTGCATGGTTGCTTGCGTGCGTGCGTGCGTGCGTGCTTGCGTGCTTGCTTGCTTGCGTGCTTGCATGGTTGCTGGCTTTCGTGCGTGCGTGCGTGCGTGCTTGCGTGCGTGCGCGCTTGTTTGCTTGCTTGCGTGCTTGCATGGTTGCTTGCTTGCGTGCGTGCGTGCGTGCGTGCTTGCTTGCTTGCGTGCTTGCATGGTTGCTTGCTTGCGTGCGTGCGTGCGTGCTTGCTTGCTTGCGTGCTTGCATTGTTGCTTGCTTGCGTGCGTGCGTGCGTGCTTGCTTGCGTGCTTGCATGGTTGCTTGCGTGCGTGCGTGCGTGCGTGCTTCCTTGCTTGCGTGCTTGCATGGTTGCTTGCTTGCGTGCGTGCGTGCTTGCGTGCGTGCGTGCTTGCTTGCTTGCGTGCTTGCATGGTTGCTTGCTTGCTTGCGTGCGTGCGTGCATGCTTGCTTGCTTGCGTGCTTGCATGGTTGCTTGCTTGCGTGCGTGCTTGCGTGCGTGCGTGCTTGCTTGCTTGCGTGCTTGCATGGTTGCTTGCTTGCGTGCGTGCGTGCGTGCTTGCTTGCTTGCGTGCTTGCATGGTTGCTTGCTTGCGTGCGTGCGTGCGTGCTTGCTTGCTTGCGTGCTTGCATGGTTGCTTGCGTGCGTGCGTGCGTGCTTGCGTGCTTGCTTGCTTTCGTGCTTGCATGGTTGCTTGCTTGCGTGCGTGCGTGCTTGCGTGCGTGCGTGCTTGCATGGTTGCTTGCGTGCGTGCGTGCGTGCGTGCGTGCTTGCGTGCTTGCTTGCTTGCGTGCTTGCATGGTTGTTTGCGTGCGTGCGTGCGTGCTTGCGTGCTTGCTTGCTTGCGTGCTTGCATGGTTGCTTGCTTTCGTGCGTGCGTGCGTGCTTGCGTGCTTGCATGGTTGCTTCCTTGCGTGCGTGCGTGCTTGCGTGCGTGCGTGCTTGCTTGCTTGCGTGCTTGCATGGTTGCTTGCTTGCGTGCGTGCGTGCGTGCTTGCTTGCTTGCGTGCTTGCATGGTTGCTTGCGTGCGTGCGTGCGTGCGTGCTTGCTTGCTTGCGTGCTTTCATGGTTGCTTGCGTGCGTGCGTGTGTGCTTGCTTGCTTGCGTGCTTGCTTGCGTGCTTGCATGGTTGCTTGCTTGCATGCGTGCGTGCGTGCCTGCTTGCATGGTTGCTTGCTTGCGTGCGTGCGTGCGTGCGTGCTTGCGTGCGTGCGTGCTTGCTTGCTTGCGTGCTTGCATGGTTGCTTGCTTGCGTGCGTGCGTGCTTGCGTGCGTGCGTGCGTGCTTGCTTGCGTGCTTGCATGGTTGCTTGCGTGCGTGCGTGCGTGCTTGCTTGCTTGCGTGCTTGCATGGTTGCTTGCTTGCGTGCATGCGTGCGTGCGTGCGTGCTTGCGTGCGTGCTTGCTTGCTTGCGCGCTTGCATGGTTGCTTGCTTGCTTGCGTGCGTGCGTGCGTGCTTGCGTGCGTGCGAGCGTGCTTGCTTGCTTGCGTGCGTGCTTGCTTGCGTGCTTGCATGGTTGCTTGCTTGCGTGCGTGCTTGCTTGCTTGCGTGCTTGCATGGTTGCTTGCTTGCGTGCGTGCGTGCGTGCGTGCTTGCGTGCGTGCGTGCTTGCTTGCTTGCGTGCTTGCATGGTTGCTTGCTTGCGTGCATGCATGCGTGCGTGCGTGCGTGCTTGCGTGCGTGCTTGCTTGCTTGCGTGCTTGCATGGTTGCTTGCTTGCGTGCGTGCGTGCTTCCTTGCTTGCGTGCTTGCATGGTTGCTTGCTTGCGTGCGTGCGTGCGTGCGTGCTTGCTTGCGTGCGTGCGTGCGTGCTTGCTTGCGTGCTTGCATGGTTGCTTGCTTGCGTGTGTGCGTGCTTGCTTGCTTGCGTGCTTGCATGGTTGCTTGCTTGCGTGCATGCGTGCGTGTGTGCGTGCTTGCGTGCGTGCTTGCTTGCTTGCGCGCTTGCTTGCGTGCGTGCGTGCGTGCGTGCGTGCGTGCGAGCGTGCTTGGTTGCTTGCTTGCGTGCTTGCTTGCTTGCTTGCTTGCGTGCTTGCATGGTTGCTTGCTTGCGTGCGTGCTTGCATGGTTGCTTGCTTGCATGCGTGCGTGCGTGCCTGCTTGCATGGTTGCTTGCTTGCGTGCGTGCGTGCGTGCGTGCGTGCTTGCTTGCTTGCGTGCTTGCATGGTTGCTTGCTTGCGTGCGTGCTTGCGTGCGTGCGTGCTTGCTTGCGTGCGTGCGTGCTTGCTTGCTTGCGTGCTTGCATGGTTGCTTGCTTGCGTGCGTGCGTGCGTGCGTGCTTGCTTGCTTGCGTGCTTGCATGGTTGCTTGCTTGCGTGCGTGCGTGCGTGCTTGCTTGCTTGCGTGCTTGCATGGTTGCTTGCGTGCGTGCGTGCGTGCTTGCGTGCTTGCTTGCTTTCGTGCTTGCATGGTTGCTTGCTTGCGTGCGTGCGTGCGTGCTTGCATGGTTGCTTGCGTGCGTGCGTGCGTGCTTGAGTGCTTGCTTGCTTGCGTGCTTGCATGGTTGCTTGCGTGCGTGCGTGCGTGCTTGCGTGCTTGCTTGCTTGCGTGCTTGCATGGTTGCTTGCTTTCGTGCGTGCGTGCGTGCGTGCTTGCGTGCGTGCGCGCTTGTTTGCTTGCTTGCGTGCTTGCATGGTTGCTTGCTTACGTGCGTGCGTGCGTGCGTGCTTGCTTGCTTGCGTGCTTGCATGGTTGCTTGCTTGCGTGCGTGCGTGCGTGCGCGCTTGCTTGCTTGCGTGCTTGCATTGTTGCTTGCTTGCGTGCGTGCGTGCGTGCTTGCGTGCTTGCATGGTTGCTTGCGTGCGTGCGTGCGTGCGTGCGTGCTTCCTTGCTTGCGTACTTGCATGGTTGCTTGCTTGCGTGCGTGCGTGCTTGCGTGCGTGCGTGCTTCCTTGCTTGCGTGCTTGCATGGTTGCTTGCTTGCGTGCGTGCGTGCGTGCTTGCTTGCTTGCGTGCTTGCATGGTTGCTTGCTTGCGTGCGTGCTTGCGTGCGTGCGTGCTTGCTTGCTTGCGTGCTTGCATGGTTGCTTGCTTGCGTGCGTGCGTGCGTGCTTGCTTGCTTGCGTGCTTGCATGGTTGCTTGCTTGCGTGCGTGCGTGCGTGCTTGCTTGCTTGCGTGCTTGCATGGTTGCTTGCGTGCGTGCGTGCGTGCTTGCGTGCTTGCTTGCTTTCGTGCTTGCATGGTTGCTTGCTTGCGTGCGTGCGTGCTTGCGTGCGTGCGTGCTTGCATGGTTGCTTGCGTGCGTGCGTGCGTGCGTGCTTGCGTGCTTGCTTGCTTGCGTGCTTGCATGGTTGTTTGCGTGCGTGCGTGCGTGCGTGCTTGCGTGCTTGCTTGCTTGCGTGCTTCCATGGTTGCTTGCTTTCGTGCGTGCGTGCGTGCTTGCGTGCGTGCGTGCTTGTTTGCTTGCTTGCGTGCTTGCATGGTTGCTTCCTTGCGTGCGTGCGTGCTTGCGTGCGTGCGTGCTTGCTTGCTTGCGTGCTTGCATGGTTGCTTGCTTGCGTGCGTGCGTGCGTGCTTGCTTGCTTGCGTGCTTGCATGGTTGCTTGCGTGCGTGCGTGCGTGCGTGCGTGCGTGCTTGCGTGCGTGCGTGCGTGCTTGCTTGCTTGCGTGCTTGCATGGTTGCTTGCGTGCGTGCGTGCGTGCTTGCTTGCTTGCGTGCTTTCATGGTTGCTTGCGTGCGTGCGTGTGTGCTTGCTTGCTTGCGTGCTTGCTTGCGTGCTTGCATGGTTGCTTGCTTGCATGCGTGCGTGCGTGCCTGCTTGCATGGTTGCTTGCTTGCGTGCGTGCGTGCGTGCGTGCTTGCGTGCGTGCGTGCTTGCTTGCTTGCGTGCTTGCATGGTTGCTTGCTTGCGTGCGTGCGTGCTTGCGTGCGTGCGTGCGTGCTTGCTTGCTTGCGTGCTTGCATGGTTGCTTGCGTGCGTGCGTGCGTGCTTGCTTGCTTGCGTGCTTGCATGGTTGCTTGCTTGCGTGCATGCGTGCGTGCGTGCGTGCTTGCGTGCGTGCTTGCTTGCTTGCGCGCTTGCATGGTTGCTTGCTTGCTTGCGTGCGTGCTTGCGTGCGTGCGAGCGTGCTTGCTTGCTTGCGTGCGTGCTTGCTTGTGTGCTTGCATGGTTGCTTGCTTGCGTGCGTGCTTGCTTGCTTGCGTGCTTGCATGGTTGCTTGCTTGCGTGCGTGCGTGCTTGCTTGCGTGCGTGCGTGCGTGCTTGCTTGCGTGCTTGCATGGTTGCTTGCTTGCGTGCGTGCGTGCGTGCTTGCTTGCTTGCGTGCTTGCATGGTTGCTTGCTTGCGTGCATGCGTGCGTGCGTGCGTGCTTGCGTGCGTGCTTGCTTGCTTGCGCGCTTGCTTGCGTGCGTGCGTGCGTGCGTGCGTGCTTGCGTGCGTGCGAGCGTGCTTGGTTGCTTGCTTGCGTGCTTGCTTGCTTGCTTGCGTGCGTGCGTGCGTGCTTGCTTGCTTGCTTGCCTGCTTGCATGGTTGCTTGCTTGCGTGCGTGCTTGCATGGTTGCTTGCTTGCATGCGTGCGTGCGTGCCTGCTTGCATGGTTGCTTGCTTGCGTGCGTGCGTGCGTGCGTGCGTGCTTGCTTGCTTGCTTGCGTGCTTGCATGGTTGCTTGCTTGCGTGCGTGCGTGCGTGCGTGCTTGCTTGCTTGCGTGCTTGCATGGTTGCTTGCTTGCGTGCGTGCGTGCGTGCTTGCTTGCTTGCGTGCTTGCATGGTTGCTTGCGTGCGTGCGTGCGTGCGTGCTTGCGTGCTTGCTTGCTTTCGTGCTTGCATGGTTGCTTGCTTGCGTGCGTGCGTGCGTGCTTGCATGGTTGCTTGCGTGCGTGCGTGCGTGCTTGAGTGCTTGCTTGCTTGCGTGCTTGCATGGTTGCTTGCGTGCGTGCGTGCGTGCGTGCTTGCGTGCTTGCTTGCTTGCGTGCTTGCATGGTTGCTTGCTTTCGTGCGTGCGTGCGTGCTTGCGTGCGTGCGCGCTTGCTTTCGTGCTTGCATGGTTGCTTGCTTGCGTGCGTGCGTGCGTGCTTGCATGGTTGCTTGCGTGCATGCGTGCGTGCTTGAGTGCTTGCTTGCTTGCGTGCTTGCATGGTTGCTTGCGTGCGTGCGTGCGTGCGTGCTTGCGTGCTTGCTTGCTTGCGTGCTTGCATGGTTGCTTGCTTTCGTGCGTGCGTGCGTGCGTGCTTGCGTGCGTGCGCGCTTGTTTGCTTGCTTGCGTGCTTGCATGGTTGCTTGCTTGCGTGCGTGCTTGCATGGTTGCTTGCTTGCGTGCGTGCGTGCGTGCTTGCTTGCTTGCGTGCTTGCATTGTTGCTTGCTTGCGTGCGTGCGTGCGTGCTTGCTTGCGTGCTTGCATGGTTGCTTGCGTGCGTGCGTGCGCGCGTGCGTGCTTCCTTGCTTGCGTGCTTGCATGGTTGCTTGCTTGCGTGCGTGCTTGCGTGCGTGCGTGCTTGCTTGCTTGCGTGCTTGCATGGTTGCTTGCTTGCGTGCGTGCGTGCGTGCTTGCTTGCTTGCGTGCTTGCATGGTTGCTTGCTTGCGTGCGTGCGTGCGTGCTTGCTTGCTTGCGTGCTTGCATGGTTGCTTGCGTGCGTGCGTGCGTGCTTGCGTGCTTGCTTGCTTTCGTGCTTGCATGGTTGCTTGCTTGCGTGCGTGCGTGCTTGCGTGCGTGCGTGCTTGCATGGTTGCTTGCGTGCGTGCGTGCGTGCGTGCTTGCGTGCTTGCTTGCTTGCGTGCTTGCATGGTTGTTTGCGTGCGTGCGTGCGTGCTTGCGTGCTTGCTTGCTTGCGTGCTTGCATGGTTGCTTGCTTTCGTGCGTGCGTGCGTGCTTGCGTGCGTGCGTGCTTGTTTGCTTGCTTGCGTGCTTGCATGGTTGCTTCCTTGCGTGCGTGCGTGCTTGCGTGCGTGCGTGCTTGCTTGCTTGCGTGCTTGCATGGTTGCTTGCTTGCGTGCGTGCGTGCGTGCTTGCTTGCTTGCGTGCTTGCATGGTTGCTTGCGTGCGTGCGTGCGTGCTTGCTTGCTTGCGTGCTTTCATGGTTGCTTGCGTGCGTGCGTGTGTGCTTGCTTGCTTGCGTGCTTGCTTGCGTGCTTGCATGGTTGCTTCCTTGCGTGCGTGCGTGCTTGCGTGCGTGCGTGCTTGCTTGCTTGCGTGCTTGCATGGTTGCTTGCTTGCGTGCGTGCGTGCGTGCTTGCTTGCTTGCGTGCTTGCATGGTTGCTTGCGTGCGTGCGTGCGTGCTTGCTTGCTTGCGTGCTTTCATGGTTGCTTGCGTGCGTGCGTGTGTGTGTGCTTGCTTGCTTGCGTGCTTGCTTGCGTGCTTGCATGGTTGCTTGCTTGCATGCGTGCGTGCGTGCTTGCTTGCATGGTTGCTTGCTTGCGTGCGTGCGTGCGTGCGTGCGTGCTTGCTTGCTTGCTTGCGTGCTTGCATGGTTGCTTGCTTGCGTGCGTGCTTGCGTGCGTGCGTGCTTGCTTGCGTGCGTGCGTGCTTGCTTGCTTGCGTGCTTGCATGGTTGCTTGCTTGCGTGCGTGCGTGCGTGCTTGCTTGCTTGCGTGCTTGCATGGTTGCTTGCTTGCGTGCGTGCGTGCGTGCTTGCTTGCTTGCGTGCTTGCATGGTTGCTTGCGTGCGTGCGTGCGTGCGTGCGTGCGTGCTTGCGTGCTTGCTTGCTTTCGTGCTTGCATGGTTGCTTGCTTGCGTGCGTGCGTGCGTGCTTGCATAGTTGCTTGCGTGCGTGCGTGCGTGCTTGAGTGCTTGCTTGCTTGCGTGCTTGCATGGTTGCTTGCGTGCGTGCGTGCGTGCGTGCTTGCGTGCTTGCTTGCTTGCGTGCTTGCATGGTTGCTGGCTTTCGTGCGTGCGTGCGTGCGTGCTTGCGTGCGTGCGCGCTTGTTTGCTTGCTTGCGTGCTTGCATGGTTGCTTGCTTGCGTGCGTGCGTGCGTGCGTGCTTGCTTGCTTGCGTGCTTGCATGGTTGCTTGCTTGCGTGCGTGCGTGCGTGCTTGCTTGCTTGCGTGCTTGCATTGTTGCTTGCTTGCGTGCGTGCGTGCGTGCTTGCTTGCGTGCTTGCATGGTTGCTTGCGTGCGTGCGTGCGTGCGTGCTTCCTTGCTTGCGTGCTTGCATGGTTGCTTGCTTGCGTGCGTTCGTGCTTGCGTGCGTGCGTGCTTGCTTGCTTGCGTGCTTGCATGGTTGCTTGCTTGCTTGCGTGCGTGCGTGCATGCTTGCTTGCTTGCGTGCTTGCATGGTTGCTTGCTTGCGTGCGTGCTTGCGTGCGTGCGTGCTTGCTTGCTTGCGTGCTTGCATGGTTGCTTGCTTGCGTGCGTGCGTGCGTGCTTGCTTGCTTGCGTGCTTGCATGGTTGCTTGCTTGCGTGCGTGCGTGCGTGCTTGCTTGCTTGCGTGCTTGCATGGTTGCTTGCGTGCGTGCGTGCGTGCTTGCGTGCTTGCTTGCTTTCGTGCTTGCATGGTTGCTTGCTTGCGTGCGTGCGTGCTTGCGTGCGTGCGTGCTTGCATGGTTGCTTGCGTGCGTGCGTGCGTGCGTGCGTGCTTGCGTGCTTGCTTGCTTGCGTGCTTGCATGGTTGTTTGCGTGCGTGCGTGCGTGCTTGCGTGCTTGCTTGCTTGCGTGCTTGCATGGTTGCTTGCTTTCGTGCGTGCGTGCGTGCTTGCGTGCTTGCATGGTTGCTTCCTTGCGTGCGTGCGTGCTTGCGTGCGTGCGTGCTTGCTTGCTTGCGTGCTTGCATGGTTGCTTGCTTGCGTGCGTGCGTGCGTGCTTGCTTGCTTGCGTGCTTGCATGGTTGCTTGCGTGCGTGCGTGCGTGCGTGCTTGCTTGCTTGCGTGCTTTCATGGTTGCTTGCGTGCGTGCGTGTGTGCTTGCTTGCTTGCGTGCTTGCTTGCGTGCTTGCATGGTTGCTTGCTTGCATGCGTGCGTGCGTGCCTGCTTGCATGGTTGCTTGCTTGCGTGCGTGCGTGCGTGCGTGCTTGCGTGCGTGCGTGCTTGCTTGCTTGCGTGCTTGCATGGTTGCTTGCTTGCGTGCGTGCGTGCTTGCGTGCGTGCGTGCGTGCTTGCTTGCTTGCGTGCTTGCATGGTTGCTTGCGTGCGTGCGTGCGTGCTTGCTTGCTTGCGTGCTTGCATGGTTGCTTGCTTGCGTGCATGCGTGCGTGCTTGCGTGCGTGCTTGCTTGCTTGCGCGCTTGCATGGTTGCTTGCTTGCTTGCGTGCGTGCGTGCGTGCTTGCGTGCGTGCGAGCGTGCTTGCTTGCTTGCGTGCGTGCTTGCTTGCGTGCTTGCATGGTTGCTTGCTTGCGTGCGTGCTTGCTTGCTTGCGTGCTTGCATGGTTGCTTGCTTGCGTGCGTGCGTGCGTGCTTGCTTGCTTGCGTGCTTGCATGGTTGCTTGCTTGCGTGCATGCATGCGTGCGTGCGTGCGTGCTTGCGTGCGTGCTTGCTTGCTTGCGTGCTTGCATGGTTGCTTGCTTGCGTGCGTGCGTGCTTCCTTGCTTGCGTGCTTGCATGGTTGCTTGCTTGCGTGCGTGCGTGCGTGCGTGCTTGCTTGCGTGCGTGCGTGCGTGCTTGCTTGCGTGCTTGCATGGTTGCTTGCTTGCGTGTGTGCGTGCTTGCTTGCTTGCGTGCTTGCATGGTTGCTTGCTTGCGTGCATGCGTGCGTGTGTGCGTGCTTGCGTGCGTGCTTGCTTGCTTGCGCGCTTGCTTGCGTGCGTGCGTGCGTGCGTGCGTGCGTGCGTGCGAGCGTGCTTGGTTGCTTGCTTGCGTGCTTGCTTGCTTGCTTGCTTGCGTGCTTGCATGGTTGCTTGCTTGCGTGCGTGCTTGCATGGTTGCTTGCTTGCATGCGTGCGTGCGTGCCTGCTTGCATGGTTGCTTGCTTGCGTGCGTGCGTGCGTGCGTGCGTGCTTGCTTGCTTGCTTGCGTGCTTGCATGGTTGCTTGCTTGCGTGCGTGCTTGCGTGCGTGCGTGCTTGCTTGCGTGCGTGCGTGCTTGCTTGCTTGCGTGCTTGCATGGTTGCTTGCTTGCGTGCGTGCGTGCGTGCGTGCTTGCTTGCTTGCGTGCTTGCATGGTTGCTTGCTTGCGTGCGTGCGTGCGTGCTTGCTTGCTTGCGTGCTTGCATGGTTGCTTGCGTGCGTGCGTGCGTGCTTGCGTGCTTGCTTGCTTTCGTGCTTGCATGGTTGCTTGCTTGCGTGCGTGCGTGCGTGCTTGCATGGTTGCTTGCGTGCGTGCGTGCGTGCTTGAGTGCTTGCTTGCTTGCGTGCTTGCATGGTTGCTTGCGTGCGTGCGTGCGTGCTTGCGTGCTTGCTTGCTTGCGTGCTTGCATGGTTGCTTGCTTTCGTGCGTGCGTGCGTGCGTGCTTGCGTGCGTGCGCGCTTGTTTGCTTGCTTGCGTGCTTGCATGGTTGCTTGCTTACGTGCGTGCGTGCGTGCGTGCTTGCTTGCTTGCGTGCTTGCATGGTTGCTTGCTTGCGTGCGTGCGTGCGTGCGCGCTTGCTTGCTTGCGTGCTTGCATTGTTGCTTGCTTGCGTGCGTGCGTGCGTGCTTGCGTG
This sequence comes from Dermacentor albipictus, assembly GCF_038994185.2. Taxonomy (NCBI): domain Eukaryota; kingdom Metazoa; phylum Arthropoda; class Arachnida; order Ixodida; family Ixodidae; genus Dermacentor; species Dermacentor albipictus. The sequence goes on along the minus strand of NC_091826.1, from coordinate 93,679,130 downwards.
CTTGCATGGTTGCTTGCGTGCGTGCGTGCGTGCGTGCGTGCTTCCTTGCTTGCGTACTTGCATGGTTGCTTGCTTGCGTGCGTGCGTGCTTGCGTGCGTGCGTGCTTCCTTGCTTGCGTGCTTGCATGGTTGCTTGCTTGCGTGCGTGCGTGCGTGCTTGCTTGCTTGCGTGCTTGCATGGTTGCTTGCTTGCGTGCGTGCTTGCGTGCGTGCGTGCTTGCTTGCTTGCGTGCTTGCATGGTTGCTTGCTTGCGTGCGTGCGTGCGTGCTTGCTTGCTTGCGTGCTTGCATGGTTGCTTGCTTGCGTGCGTGCGTGCGTGCTTGCTTGCTTGCGTGCTTGCATGGTTGCTTGCGTGCGTGCGTGCGTGCTTGCGTGCTTGCTTGCTTTCGTGCTTGCATGGTTGCTTGCTTGCGTGCGTGCGTGCTTGCGTGCGTGCGTGCTTGCATGGTTGCTTGCGTGCGTGCGTGCGTGCGTGCTTGCGTGCTTGCTTGCTTGCGTGCTTGCATGGTTGTTTGCGTGCGTGCGTGCGTGCGTGCTTGCGTGCTTGCTTGCTTGCGTGCTTGCATGGTTGCTTGCTTTCGTGCGTGCGTGCGTGCTTGCGTGCGTGCGTGCTTGTTTGCTTGCTTGCGTGCTTGCATGGTTGCTTCCTTGCGTGCGTGCGTGCTTGCGTGCGTGCGTGCTTGCTTGCTTGCGTGCTTGCATGGTTGCTTGCTTGCGTGCGTGCGTGCGTGCTTGCTTGCTTGCGTGCTTGCATGGTTGCTTGCGTGCGTGCGTGCGTGCGTGCGTGCTTGCGTGCGTGCGTGCGTGCTTGCTTGCTTGCGTGCTTGCATGGTTGCTTGCGTGCGTGCGTGCGTGCTTGCTTGCTTGCGTGCTTTCATGGTTGCTTGCGTGCGTGCGTGTGTGCTTGCTTGCTTGCGTGCTTGCTTGCGTGCTTGCATGGTTGCTTGCTTGCATGCGTGCGTGCGTGCCTGCTTGCATGGTTGCTTGCTTGCGTGCGTGCGTGCGTGCGTGCTTGCGTGCGTGCGTGCTTGCTTGCTTGCGTGCTTGCATGGTTGCTTGCTTGCGTGCGTGCGTGCTTGCGTGCGTGCGTGCGTGCTTGCTTGCTTGCGTGCTTGCATGGTTGCTTGCGTGCGTGCGTGCGTGCTTGCTTGCTTGCGTGCTTGCATGGTTGCTTGCTTGCGTGCATGCGTGCGTGCGTGCGTGCTTGCGTGCGTGCTTGCTTGCTTGCGCGCTTGCATGGTTGCTTGCTTGCTTGCGTGCGTGCTTGCGTGCGTGCGAGCGTGCTTGCTTGCTTGCGTGCGTGCTTGCTTGTGTGCTTGCATGGTTGCTTGCTTGCGTGCGTGCTTGCTTGCTTGCGTGCTTGCATGGTTGCTTGCTTGCGTGCGTGCGTGCTTGCTTGCGTGCGTGCGTGCGTGCTTGCTTGCGTGCTTGCATGGTTGCTTGCTTGCGTGCGTGCGTGCGTGCTTGCTTGCTTGCGTGCTTGCATGGTTGCTTGCTTGCGTGCATGCGTGCGTGCGTGCGTGCTTGCGTGCGTGCTTGCTTGCTTGCGCGCTTGCTTGCGTGCGTGCGTGCGTGCGTGCGTGCTTGCGTGCGTGCGAGCGTGCTTGGTTGCTTGCTTGCGTGCTTGCTTGCTTGCTTGCGTGCGTGCGTGCGTGCTTGCTTGCTTGCTTGCCTGCTTGCATGGTTGCTTGCTTGCGTGCGTGCTTGCATGGTTGCTTGCTTGCATGCGTGCGTGCGTGCCTGCTTGCATGGTTGCTTGCTTGCGTGCGTGCGTGCGTGCGTGCGTGCTTGCTTGCTTGCTTGCGTGCTTGCATGGTTGCTTGCTTGCGTGCGTGCGTGCGTGCGTGCTTGCTTGCTTGCGTGCTTGCATGGTTGCTTGCTTGCGTGCGTGCGTGCGTGCTTGCTTGCTTGCGTGCTTGCATGGTTGCTTGCGTGCGTGCGTGCGTGCGTGCTTGCGTGCTTGCTTGCTTTCGTGCTTGCATGGTTGCTTGCTTGCGTGCGTGCGTGCGTGCTTGCATGGTTGCTTGCGTGCGTGCGTGCGTGCTTGAGTGCTTGCTTGCTTGCGTGCTTGCATGGTTGCTTGCGTGCGTGCGTGCGTGCGTGCTTGCGTGCTTGCTTGCTTGCGTGCTTGCATGGTTGCTTGCTTTCGTGCGTGCGTGCGTGCTTGCGTGCGTGCGCGCTTGTTTGCTTGCTTGCGTGCTTGCATGGTTGCTTGCTTACGTGCGTGCGTGCGTGCATGCTTGCTTGCTTGCGTGCTTGCATGGTTGCTTGCTTGCGTGCGTGCGTGCGTGCTTGCTTGCTTGCGTGCTTGCATTGTTGCTTGCTTGCGTGCGTGCGTGCGTGCTTGCTTGCGTGCTTGCATGGTTGCTTGCGTGCGTGCGTGCGTGCGTGCTTCCTTGCTTGCGTGCTTGCATGGTTGCTTGCTTGCGTGCGTGCGTGCTTGCGTGCGTGCGTGCTTGCTTGCTTGCGTGCTTGCATGGTTGCTTGCTTGCTTGCGTGCGTGCGTGCGTGCTTGCTTGCTTGCGTGCTTGCATGGTTGCTTGCTTGCTTGCTTGCTTGCGTGCTTGCTTGCTTGCTTGCGTGCGTGCGTGCGTGCTTGCTTGCTTGCTTGCGTGCTTGCATGGTTGCTTGCTTGCGTGCGTGCTTGCGTGCGTGCGTGCTTGCTTGCGTGCGTGCGTGCTTGCTTGCTTGCGTGCTTGCATGGTTGCTTGCGTGCGTGCGTGCGTGCTTGCTTGCTTGCGTGCTTGCATGGTTGCTTGCTTGCGTGCGTGCGTGCGTGCGTGCTTGCTTGCTTGCTTGCGTGCTTGCATGGTTGCTTGCGTGCGTGCGTGCGTGCGTGCTTGCGTGCTTGCTTGCTTTCGTGCTTGCATGGTTGCTTGCTTGCGTGCGTGCGTGCGTGCGTGCTTGCATGGTTGCTTGCGTGCGTGCGTGCGTGCTTGAGTGCTTGCTTGCTTGCGTGCTTGCATGGTTGCTTGCGTGCGTGCGTGCGTGCGTGCGTGCTTGCGTGCTTGCTTGCTTGCATGCTTGCATGGTTGCTTGCTTTCGTGCGTGCGTGCGTGCGTGCGTGCTCGCGTGCGTGCGTGCTTGTTTGCTTGCTTGCGTGCTTGCATGGTTGCTTGCTTGCGTGCGTGCGGCGTGCGTGCTTGCTTGCTTGCGTGCTTGCATGGTTGCTTGCTTGCGTGCGTGCGTGCGTGCGTGCTTGCTTGCGTGCTTGCATGGTTGCTTGCGTGCGTGCGTGCGTGCGTGCTTGCTTGCGTGCTTGCATGGTTGGTTGCTTGCGTGCGTGCGTGCGTGCGTGCGTGCTTGCGTGCGTGCGTGCTTGCATGGTTGCTTGCTTGCGTGCGTGCGTGCGTGCTTGCGTGCGTGGTGCTTGCTTGCGTGCATGCATGGTTGCTTGCTTGCGTGCGTGCGTGCGTGCTTGCGTGCGTGCGTGCTTGCTTGCGTGCTTGCATGGTTGCTTGCGTGCGTGCGTGCGTGCTTGCTTGCGTGCTTGCATGGTTGCTTGCTTGCGTGCGTGCTTGCGTGCGTGCGTGCGTGCTTGCTTGCGTGCATGCTTGCTTGCTTGCGTGCTTGCATGGTTGCTTGCTTGCGTGCGTGCGTGCGTGCGAGCTTGCGTGCGTGCGTGCTTGCTTGCTTGCGTGCTTGCATGGTTGCTTGCGTGCGTGCGTGCGTGCGTGCTTGCTTGCTTGCTTGCGTGTTTGCATGGTTGCTTGCTTGCGTGCGTGCTTGCGTGCGTGCGTGCGTGCGTGCTTGCTTGCGTGCCTGCGTGCTTGCTTGCTTGCGTGCTTGCATGGTTGCTTGCTTGCGTGCGTGCGTGCGTGCTTGCTTGCTTGCGTGCATGCTTGCTTGCTTGCGTGCTTGCATGGTTGCTTGCTTGCGTGCGTGCTTGCGTGCGTGCGTGCGTGCTTGCTTGCTTGCGTGCTTGCATGGTTGCTTGCTTGCGTGCGTGCTTGCGTGCGTGCGTGCTTGCTTGCTTGCGTGCATGCTTGCTTGCTTGCGTGCTTGCATGGTTGCTTGCTTGCGTGCGTGCATGCGTGCGTGCTTCCTTGCTTGCCTGCTTGCATGGTTGCTTGCTTGCGAGCGTGCTTGCGTGCGTGCGTGCTTGCTTGCTTGCGTGCTTGCATGGTTGCTTGCTTGCTTGCGTGCGTGCGTGCTTGCTTGCTTGCGTGCTTGCATGGTTGCTTGCTTGCGTGCGTGCGTGCGTGCTTGCGTGCGTGCGTGCTTGCTTGCTTGCTTGCTTGCATGGTTGCTTGCTTGCGTGCGTGCTTGCGTGCGTGCGTGCTTGCTTGCTTGCGTGTTTGCATGGTTGCTTGCTTGCGTGCGTGCGTGCGTGCGTGCTTGCTTGCGTGCTTGCATGGTTGCTTGCATGCGTGCGTGCGTGCGTGCTTGCGTGCTTGCTTGCTTTCGTGCTTGCATGGTTGCTTGCTTGCGTGCGTGCGTGCGTGCTTGCATGGTTGCTTGCGTGCGTGCGTGCGTGCTTGCGTGCTTGCTTGCTTGCGTGCTTGCATGGTTGCTTGCGTGCGTGCGTGCTTGCGTGCTTGCGTGCTTGCGTGCTTGCGTGCTTGCTTGCTTGCGTGCTTGCATGGTTGCTTGCTTTCGTGCGTGCGTGCGTGCGTGCTTGCGTGCGTGCGTGCTTGTTTGCTTGCTTGCGTGCTTGCATGGTTGCTTGCTTGCGTGCGTGCGTGCGTGCGTGCTTGCTTGCTTGCGTGCTTGCATGGTTGCTTGCTTGCGTGCGTGCGTGCGTGCGTGCTTGCTTGCTTGCGTGCTTGCATTGTTGCTTGCTTGCGTGCGTGCGTGCGTGCGTGCTTGCTTGCGTGCTTGCATGGTTGCTTGCGTGCGTGCGTGCATGATTACGTGCTTGCGTGCGTGCGTGCTTGCATGGTTGCTTGCGTGCGTGCGTGCGTGCGTGCTTGCTTGCGTGCTTGCATGGTTGCTTGCTTGCGTGCGTGCTTGCTTGCGTGCTTGCATGGTTGCTTGCTTGCGTGCGTGCGTGCGTGCGTGCTTGCGTGCTTGCATGGTTGCTTGCTTGCGTGCGTGCGTGCGTGCGTGCGTGCTTGCGTGCGTGCTTGCTTGCTTGCGTGCTTGCATGGTTGCTTGCTTGCGTGCGTGCGTGCGTGCTTGCGTGCGTGCGTGCTTGCATGGTTGCTTGCGTGCGTGCGTGCGTGCGTGCGTGCTTGCTTGCTTGCGTGCGTGCGTGCGTGCTTGCTTGCTTGCGTGGTTGCTTGCTTGCGTGCATGCGTGCGTGCGTGCGTGCTTGCGTGCGTGCTTGCTTGCTTGCTTGCGTGCATACGTGCGTGCGTGCGTGCTTGCGTGCGTGCTTGCTTGCTTGCGTGCTTGCATGGTTGCTTGCTTGCTTGCTTGCTTGCTTGCGTGCTTGCTTAATTGCTTGCTTGCGTGCGTGCTTGTGTGCGTGCGTACGTGCGTGCGTGCTTGCGTGCGTGCGTGCTTGCGTTGTGCTTGTTTGCTTGCTTGCATGCTGGTTTGTGGGCTTTCGTGCTTGCTTGTTTGCGTGCTCGCTTGCTTACGTGCGTGCATGCTTACGTGCGTGCGTTCTTGCTTGCGTGCGAGCTTGCGTGTTTGCGTGCGTGCGTGTTTGCTTGCTTGCTTGCTTGCGTGCTTGCGTGCGTACTTGCTTGCGTGCTTGCTTAATTGCTTGCTTGCGTGCGTGCTTGTGTGCGTGCGTACGTGCTTGCAGCAGCATTGCGCGCCGCGTCGTGGAGGGCTCGAGAGGTCACGGCATGGTTTGAAGAGACGAGGTACGCAACGTCAGCAACGTTTCGGTACAGCGGGGCCACAATGCTCCCGGACGAGCCCTGCGGGACGCCACAATGGGCTCTAGCGCCATAATTAGCTAAAAGCGTTCGTTGCACGAGCTGTCGCGCATCCCTGCATGCTCACGCGTACGAGCAATCACAGTCTAGGGAATAGGTAGGGAGCATTTCGGAGAGGCAAAAGAGAGAGAGGAGGGAGGATGCCATACCAACGTGGTAAAAGAAACGTGTGATTAACCTGACCCCTCCGCACTCGTGGCAGCACACCTAACCTGTAACGGGAAAAAGAAAATGCGCCGTCGGAAAGCATTGCTGATTTGGGCTCCCCTCAGTAAATGAATCAGTTAATAAATGACACGTCTCTCTGTATGCGGTGTGCTGTGCAAGGTAATATTTAACATCGCATCACGACTGTCGTATGCCATCAACATCACTGCCAAATACCTTTAATAAACGTAAACAGCACAGAAAGCTTCGCTTACACTAATTCCCACAGTGCTTGGGTTTTGAATAATCACTGAGTGAGTGATGCCTCACTCACTCAGTAATAGTTCCAAAGTTCTGTATTGCGTTGCCGCACTGAGGACATTTGGTACGGGGCACCACAATTTTATATTTAATGTACTAAAGTACTTCATGCGGACTTGTACGCGTGTTCTTGTCGCGGGACTATTAATCGTGTAAGCAGATATAATACTTATAAATGACAAATGGTCAGTTGTTTGCACGGTATCCACGAGCCTGCCTAAGCAAGCGCTTTTTAAAACTCATCTGCGTCTGACGGGAGATAGGGCGCAAGCGAACAGGCTGATTTCTTTTTCTGCAAGCAGATGGCAGAACCGGCTAATTTTTGTGTTCTTTCTCAGCCGTAACATGTCGTCTACGTCAGGTTCGCAACCAAATAGTTCATGCTTTTCACAAAAGAAAAAAAACTGAACTGACGTCTTGTCACCGACATTAGAGAGAGTTGATAGTTTATCTGCAACCATATCCAGGAAAGCTTACAGTCTCGACGACATATTTAACCGTCTATCGCTATTAAGTGAGATCAAGCGTACGCTCCAGTGCTTTATATGAAGAAATGTTTTGAGGATTTTTTGTCGATAGCCGTAACGTGGCACGCTACTTTTCATTTTTGATTTACTAGTGAAATGCGTATCCAAATGCAGCAATTTCTCTAACGAGTAGTAAAGAAATAATCTTGCTTTTGGGTTCAGTAAGTAGGCGCTCCCGTATTGAAAAGATATCGTTCTACAAGAAAAGGAAAATAACTCAACTCCAGTACTGTGCCGGATGTAAAGCCGTCGCCAGAGCTGCGACTTCAAAGCGGCCGATGTGTTTCTCTGGGAGAGCAGCTATAGAACGCCGACGCAGCATGATCAATACCATGCATAGCAGCCATACGCAAATGACTTCTGCCGCATTTCAATGTGAACCCTGTTTGCTGGCCGTTTCTTGCTTTCCGAACGGTTGAAATTGTGCGCGGAAAGGCTAAAAAAAGAATTACCGGAACCCTACCATTGCAAGACGACGCGAATCGATGCGACTTTCCGCCTTTCGTCCAACAATTTCGTCGGGGTTTCCCGATAAAAAAGCTGCATGGCAAGTGTAATGAATATTCTTCACCCAGACGTATTTTCAGCCATGCTGGCCAACTGTAAAGAGGCCCGTAAATTCCTGCCGATCGAAAAGAAGCAAAGAGAAACGGTATGTTTGGAGCAGCGCCGCGAAAACTATATGGCGCGAGCGCGATACCGTTTTCTCTGAGGGACGTCCCTTCTCCCAAACCCAGTCGAGCATCACTTTTAAAAAAATATCGCGGGAAATTTTACGGAGCACTGGACAAATGCAGGCACGTGGCGCTCTGGTGCCACGCACAGATGGCCGTCCTTGCGTGCCCACAAAACTGGCTGAAAAGGCTAGGCAATGTTCAGTACCAGTAGCCTAGAAACATATATGAAAGGTGCAACCGAGCTGCATCGGTTATTTATTTTTTATAATTTGAAGACTGTTCCTCGAGGTTTCTTGCACAAAAAATGTGTCTGAAATCATATATAAGGTGATTGTCGAGAGAGGGGAAGAGAAACGAGCGAAAAGGCAAAAACAGGGAAGTTAACTAGAATGGAAAATGTGGTTTGCCACTGTACACAGAGGAAAGATGTGAGGGCAAGGTGAAAGATACAAAAGCAAAGAGAGAGAGAGAGAAACCTCACACAAGCGACCACCACTGGTCACGATCACCGCGCACTGTCGCAGCACTGGATCACATGGATCACATTCAGGCCACACCCGTTCAGCCGGTTGGTTCTTAAAAAGTGTAGTAGTGCCTTCGCAGCCTTCTGCTGCAATGGTTTATAAAGTTGCCATTGTAAAATGGCTTTCTCTGATCATGGTTCATTATCAAAGCGGACGAGCTAACTTCCGAGTGATTGTATTCGTCTACTGTAGTGAGTACATTCACGTAGAACGTATTGAAGGGTCTCTTCGCGATCGTATTCTTCACACAAAGCGTCATCAGTCATTCGAGTGTAAAGAGCAATAGACTTCGTAAAGTCCACTCCTAATTAGAGCCTGCGCAGAGTACAGTCACAACAAATGACTGAGGACCTTAACAGAAAAGAGTGTAAGAGTGGGGTTGAAGATGAATATGCAATAGATCGGCAAGGTAACAAGAGTTCGGGATCGCCGGTCAGCCTCTAGAGTCTGTGAAGGACTACGTTTACCTAGGTCAGTTACTCGCAATTAATCCTGATCATGAGAAGGAAACTTAAAGAAGAACATAAATGGGTTGGAGCGCATTCGGCAGACATTGTTTGAGCCTGACTGGAAGCTTACCATTATCATTGAAAAGGAAGATGTACAATCAATGCATTGTGCCGGTGCTGATATATGAGGCAGTAACTTAGAGAATGACAAAGAAGTTCGAAAACAAGTTGAGGACTGCGCAAAGGGCGATGAAACGAAGAATGTTAGGGATAACGTTAAGAGACAGGAAGAGAGCAGTGTGGATCAGAAAGCAAACGGGGATAACCGATATTGTAGTTCACATTAGGAGAAAGAAGTAGAGCTGGGCAGGTCATGTTATGCGCAGGTTAGATAACTGGTGGACAATTAAGGTTACAGAATGGGTGCCAAGTGAAGTGAAGTGCAGTCGAGGACGGCAGAAGGTTAGGTGGAGTGATGAAATTAAGACACTCGCAGGCGCTAGTTGGAATCGCTTGGCGCAGGACAGGCTTAATTGGAGATGGCTTCATCCTACTACGGACATGAAATAGGCTGGTGATGATGATGACGTGTGCTGAAGCCACGATATAGTGTTCCACAGCCTGGTGGTTCAAGGCTTGATAAATAGAAATGTTAATGTGGTCGTAAAGAAAGCTACATGATTCCGCGACTTGTCGGAACTAATATGTTTCGTCTGTCACGTTCTTCTCTCTCTAGAGTATTTCTATGGGCACTTGGCATTCACGGTAGTGAACACCTGTTATTGAACGTTTATACATAAATGGGACTTTTCACACAAGGACAATCACCTTGCGCTTATACTCCAGTGCCGTGCGGCGTAGATACACCTTTACAAATTTGTAAAACGTCCTAGAGCCGATTTTGTATTAAGCGTAGCGATCATGCTCCACTTGTTCAACGACTGAAGTCGGCTCCTCTCAACGCTATTGAATGTATTAGCGGGATGTAACAAATACAACATAACTGTTTTCCTACACACACCATCCCATAAAAATCAAGTTGAAGATACAAAACAAACTAATAATGCATCTTTTTTTTTTATTCAAAGGAGAGGAAACGTGAAATGTGCACGACCTTATATGTCCGCTCGTACGTGTGGTCTCAGCTATTCCATGGAATTGTGATAGACAGAAATATCTCTTGGTCACCTCAGGTAAAAAGAAAACTATGTGGGAGGATTGCTGCGGCATCGCATCTTTACAAATTCATGGCAGTAACACGATGAGGCTGCAACTGCCGCTCAGTGGTACTACTAGAGAAGAATATATTGAAATCACATTGCGCTATTGACTACCAATTCAACAGAGGTTATCACCGGTAAACAAGAGGACTGTGGAAGCCGCGCGGGCGGCCTGCCTGCGGAAGCAGGATGTCTACCGCTATATGTCATCGCTTCTCAAGAAACAATGAGTACCCATCTTCGCCTTCTGATCCAAGGGAAGAAGCACTTCATGTTTCACGTCCGCGTAACCCATAGTAAGTGTGGCTTTAGCCAAGCTTTACGAATCTTGCACCTTCCTCCGATTATTCACCCACAGAAATTACTGCCTCCGACTTTTCCTCCCTGCATACTTTCGTCTCTAGATATAAACGAGTTTTTACCCGGTGTAAATGGGACAAAGAGTCCCATGCCACAGGCCGCGCTTTTGCAGACCACTCTTCTCTACTTGGCCGAGAAATGTACTCAGCACACTCACATCTACACTGATGCCTCAACCACTCTGGAGACTTCCTCCTGTGGTCTTTATGTTCCCTCAACAAGACAAATGCTTTCTTATCGGCTGCAGCGGAGGATATCCTCAACGACAGCAGAGCTTCAGGGCATTAGAGAAGATGTCCTCCATATACTGCGCCGAGCGCCTGAACAATGGGCTATTTTCATTGATTCGAAAGGAGCACTACAAACATTGTGCAGTCTGTTAAGAAAACAGTCATCAGCCTGTTTCTTTCGGCATTGCGTAATTACATCAATTGGCCAGTGCATCAGGCCACTGTATCAAATTTCAGTGGATACCGCCTCATTGTGGTGGTCTGGTCATCCAAAAGGCAGATGAAGCGACACCAAAAGATCTTCAACAAAATCTATAAACGAATTTATTTCACTATAGATCTGGAGCTTCCGAACTAGCTAAAAGATTTGCTTCTGAAGAAAAGGATCGGCTGTGGAGCTTGCCTACCCAATATTACCCTTTCCTTTACTCAATCGGCCCAAATCTCAGATCCGGACTCCCATCCACCATTCCTCGCAATTTGGAAACTCTATATCATCATCTTCACCTGAACAACGGCTTATGGTACAGCTTCGGTCAAGTGACAAGTCCGGACTGCAAGAAATGGGGCTCGATTGAAACCGTGGATCATGGGCCCTATAACGTAAAGCTATTCCAAACTTTTCTATTCCGATTCTGCAATCAACCATCCGCGATTGGCAAAAAACTTTTTGGACCACCCCCACTTCGCCTGTCTGTCACGCGACGTCAGGTAAACCGCGATAGCTCCCCGTCTGATATGACGCGTACACACTGATTTGCATGATTGGACGGAACATAAGAAAAATATTTATTTCTGATTTGACGCCCTTTTCTGATTTCTATTTGACGGCCTTTTCGCCGTTAGCCGTCGGTTATTGGTCAAAAGTTTTTGGGGCTGCACCCACTTCCCCTGCCTGTCAGCGCGACGTCACAAAATCGCGAAAGCTAACCTCGTCAAAGTGACGTGTGTGCGTTAAGTGTGCATTAATATGCAGGACACAATTGAGTTTTTGTTTGAATAGCCGCAGGCTGCCCCATTCCCGAAAGGAATAGAAGATGGTTGCCGCCGATCGCTCAGGCACTGGATACTCGAACCTGCGGGAAAGCATGGGTTTATTCGCATACAATAAAACTTTTTGCGGGGCCGTGTGATGTTTTTGACCACTTTTGGCACGTTTACGACCTCGCTCAGCCAGCTTATTTCGCTGAGGATCTATTTTAGTGGCATTTTTAACCTTTCGTTGCATGCCACTGCAATTTTCAATCAGCCACCTCAAGCATAATAAGGGAAAGCAGACCAATCGCAGACGCCGGCACCACCCTCCTCATTCGGTTATCTATTTTCATTGCGCTGGCTCAGCCCCATCGAACCTCTTTCCACTTGAGTGTACTCCTCGCCTCTTATCAGCCAATTAGATAAGACAAGCCGCTCAGTGTAGGCAAAAACAAAAGTGACCTCCTATATATGAGGAGAGAGTTTAATTGGTCTGTTCAGACAACCCTGGGGCTGACCACCCGATGCTTACATCGGCGGTTTACGCAAATTTGGCGTCAGGAGATTGGAATAAAAACGTATGGGAACAGTTTTACGTTATAGGTCCGCATATCCTGTTTCAGTGTCGAGCGTATGCCGACGAGCGTGTGTTCTATGAACATTGCATGCATAGCTTACACAGAGACCTTTGTCATTTGACTGTGTCTTAGGCACGTTAGCCTGCCTCACACAACAGAGGCGTGCGATGAACTGTTTATTCACGTGCTAAGAAAACATTGGTCAGCTCGAGCTTTAGTTGTACTCTGTCATCGTCACGCACCTTTCAGGCAGCCAATTCTGTAACCTCATTGTAGGATGGTGCGTACACTGAAGGACTTTACCATAGCACACCGTTGCCCACTAGTCAGAAAACTCAGTGACCAATTTTTCTGCCCTTCTCTGTCGGCGATGCCTCTACGCCGGCTAAAATCTCCGCCTTTCATTAAAAGGTTCACTCTATCTGGTTTGTCTAGTAATTTATAGCTAGTGTGCCATTTCTTTCTCTTTCAGTCATGCATATTCTATAACGCCGGGCGCTGGATTTAATACCTAAGCTTGAAGCGTGCTTTCTTTTCTTCATTGCATGTTTCACCACATGTTTCAATGAATTAGCAGCAGGACAAAAATAATCCGCAATAATAAAAACAAAAATTGTGCTACCTTAGCAACGTCAAGCCCAAAGTTTAACTCTAAGCGTCATTGGCTAGTATGCATCGAGCCCCGTTGAGAAACGAGCCATAATCCTATTGTCTTTCTAGTTACGACAGCCGAGGGATTACGTCTCTTCGGCGCACTAATGGGCAAATATTTGAACAGTGCGAGCTCGTTCTGGATTCCACTGGCCACCCCAAGCGACCAGTGTCGACCTAGCACGCTGCATTCTTTTTTTTTTCTTGCTCCCCTTGGCCTTCGAAGAAACTTCTGGGAACCAATTCCCTATTCCTTTGGAGAGCCTCTAATTGGCTGCGGCTAAATCAAGAGTGTGTGTGCGTGACTCATTGATCTCCTGAGGCTGGCTTGCAAGTTTGCTCTGGCCTGCCAACCTCCCTAATAGCGTAACGGATGTTCTGCCAGCATGAACAGTAGCGTTTATTTACCCTCTCTATGCAGTGTCTACTGCCCGAAGACATGATGCTTTAAAATACGTACGAAATTTATAATGCGCTGGGAGAATTACGCGTGTTTAGAAAGAAGGTAGTTGCCTGCAAAAATCATGAATCCAGCTGTAATCTCTATCGTCCCAATAAGCAACTTTAGGTGGAAGAACAAAAACGTAATTCGGGTTGTGAGCCAGTGGTAAGTGCGCACCTCACTGAAGTAACGGCAATTATTCCACGTAGCAGCTCACGAGTCCATGAAGTCAGGGCGTGTAATATATCGTTATTGTCCCTTCCTTCCTATGATCCATTTCTGTGTTGCTGTCGCCTCCCTTCAGAAGAGTAGGCAGGCGTTGTGCCCCTTCCGGTGGCAGTTGCCAGCCTGCTCCTCGCTTTCCCTTTCCTGTTAATTGTGTATAATGTGTATAATTGTGTATATGTGTTCAAAACAAATAAATAATAAATGCCGGTTTCCTACTAAATGTAGGTGTACGCGTATAAAACATCCCGCAACCTCGCCGGTAAAATGTTTAAAAAATTGGGTGGCACCCATCTCTCGATGGCTGTCGAGAGTCATACGTTTAGAATTGAATCAAAACAGCAAAGAAATGTACTGCCACCATCGAAAGGAGTTATGTATGATGCGTCAGCTGCAGCGGGATTCGTCTTTCGGGCTTCCTTAAGAACACTCGCCGCCATCTAGCGCCACCGCCGCGAAGCCTGCGCGTTGCCTCCGAAATCCACGGCGCGCCCGTGTGGGCGAACGCTGAGAAACGCGTCATGCTGTAATCGGGCTCCTCTGTCGCGCTTATTTCTGGACACGCTGCGCCATCTAGTGCCAATGCAGAGAAGTCTGCGGTTATTAAGAGCAAGCAGTTATTAGGTTTGGCGCGAGCCTGTGTGCGACGACAAAAGCAACATGATGACGACAGCGTGACGGCGACACAATTACTCCAATTTTGTTCATTATTACTTTTACTACGGAAAGAAAGATTGCAGACTGTTCTGTTAAAACGTGGCCCGTATCGGAATGAGGTACAATGTCGTGCAGTGTGGTTGTAGCGTTTTGATGCGAGGAAAAAACAGGGGAATGTGAGCCAATCCCTAGGGTGGGTGCTGCGCAATGCACCGTCTCAATGTGTTAGCTGCCACCACGCAAGTAACTGACATGCTGCCAGTCGTAACGCAAAGGAGACAGAGTTGTAGGTCTGTGACGGAATCCAAACCAGCGCGCATGCATGTCTTATATAATGTGCTATGTGGCGTGATGCACGTGCCAGTCATCTGAGCAAGCTAGCTACTTGGAGTGGGCACGGGAAAAGTAGGCGTGTCACCGTGTCCTAACAGAGGAATGTTTTCAGTCGCAACTTAGAGGAGCGGGGTTCTTATATAACGTGGGGTTCACACTGCATCGTACGTGAACAATAAGAAACAATATGTCACGCTTTCAATAATTTTTAGATAAATGAAATAATGGGGTTTTACGTGCCAAAACCCAAATTTGATTGTGAGGACCACCTTAGTGGGGGACTGCAGGATAATCGGGACCACCAGGGGTTCTTTAATCTGTCCCTAAGTCTAAGTACACGGGTGTTTTCGCATTTCGCTCCCGTCGAAATGCTGCCGCCATTGCTGGAATTCAATCCCGCATCCTCGCTATTAGGAGCCCGACTTCATAGCCACTAAGCAATCCCGGCGGGTTTTTATTCATTGTTAACAAGAGATTTATTTCTCAGAAGTTTAGACAGCGCACAATAAAAAAAGATTTTTCTTTAGACCTTCAGGATATCAGGTATCTAGCAATAGATAATGGAGATGGAACGTCCTTTGACCTTACGATGCTCACTGGCCTCTACTGTACGTATGTGGCGGCCCCATATCACTAGCTTCTATTGCGATCACGTGCCAAGAAATATAAATACACTGTGATTGGATCCAGATCAAGGAGTTGTAAAAAATTTATGCAGATTGAAGACCAGCTGTATGCTTTTTGTGAGCGTATTAGCCGTTTCATCATCATCATCACCACCACCACCACCACCACCACTATCAACATCATCATCATCCCTTATGTCCACTGCAGGACGAAGGCCTCTCCTAGCGATATCTAATTACCCCTGTCTTGCAAGCTGATTCCAGGTTGTGCATGCAAATTTCCTAACTTCATCACACCATGTAATTTGCTGCCGTCCTCAACTGCTCTTCCTTTCCCTTATGTAACGCTAAAAAACCCCGGTTATGTACCCTACGCCATATACGGCCTGCCCGGCTCCATTTTCCCCTCTTAATTTAAGCTAGAATGTCAGCTAACCCAGTTTGCACAATAATTCATACCGCTCTCTTGCGGTTTCGTAACATTATGCTTAACATTTTTTTGTTCCATCGCCCGATAGTTGTGCGGTCCTTGTTTTGAAGCTTTTTGCTTAACCTCTAAGTTTCTGCCCCATATGTTATTATCGGCAGACTGCAATGCCTTTGCGCTAATCTTTTTAATGATATAGGTAAGCTGTCGTTCATGACTTGGTAAAGCCTTTCGTATGCGCTCCAAGCCGTTGTTATTCATCTATGAATTTCCTTCTTATGATCAGAGTTCACTGTGAGTAATTGACCTAGTCTAAGCTAGTCTTGCACAGTTAATATAGTGAAGTCACGTGCAGTCGTTATCGGCCGTGGCTTCATGTAAAGGGAGCGATTGCAAAGAAAATGAGCGCTGTAATTTGATGGTCCTAGGCATTGTTTCTAAGACGAGGGGAAAAAGAGGGCGAGTGGAGAGGTGGAACAAAAAAGAAGTGGACGGAGAGGGCGGCACGGGGACGGTGTTGGAGGTAGGGGAGATGATGGGAAGCCTTCAGAAAACTGAAAAGAAATCGTAAGTGTCGTAGGCAGCGCGTGTTTGTGATTTTAGAAGACATGATCACCCGGTCTGTGCAGGAGCAACAAAAGGAACCCAGTTGAAAAAACCTGGGTAGCCCAGCAGCAGTGCGTCGAGAAATTAGTCTTGGAAAGCCGTATAGCGGTATTGGCAAAATAAAATGAAACGCCCTGCAAGAAAGATTAATTAAGGTTAACGTTTCAGCTGTCCCATGGGAGACTTCATCAAGGCTCCCGTCTGGGAGCGGGAACGTAAACCATAATAAATTTTTGTGGCGGGTGTTTCGTTTCGTTTCAACTTGTTCCATTCTGACCCGACCTGAATTCTGTCTCACCCTCAATTTCGAAGAGATGTTGGTTGAACTACTCAGATTTCTCAATTACCTGATTTATGACAAGGATTTGAATCGTTGTATGGAACCCCTTTCTGAAGTCAACCTATTCCCTTGGCTGACTGAGCTTAGCTGTTGCCCTTATTTTTCAGGAACCATGGTTAATATATTGCACAATGCTGAAAGCATTCCGCCTAAATGGCCTATAATTTTTCTGTTCTTTAACGTCTCCCTTCAAAAAGATGCGTCTAATGATGGCTTTCTTCCAAGTCTTTGGCGCAGTTGAAGTATTCAGGCATTGCGTATAAAAAGTCACATGCTTTTCATGTAATAATACCGTGCATTTTTCATTAAATCGACTGCCGCTTTTCCCTGAGGCATGTCTTGGAAAGCCCTTATAACCTTATTGAGTGTTACAAATTGTGCTTGTGTATCCTCTTTGTCATTAATTGCAGTCAAGGTTGCGTTGCTGCTCTGGTTACCGTACAGGCTAACGTAGAATCCCTCTGCTGCCTTTACGATATCATCAAAATTGCTGATAACGTTATCCTGCCTATTTTCCGCTGCATATATATCGCGCTTGCCCATGCCAAGTTTCCTTCTCACTGATCTTATGCTTGGGGCGACACAAAACAAAGGTAAAACACCGGGTCTCTATGCTCGGAGTCCTAAGATCGAATCTTCGTCAAGGCCACTACATTTTTCAGGCTTGTAGCGGCCCTTAAACTGGCAAACGATTGCCTAGAGTCAGTGGGGCTGTGCTAGTCCGGGTGCAAGTAGATCAGGCATCCTTACCAAGGTTCAACGGCTACAGACACACTCCCTGACCAGAACAAGAACTGCCATTCCTGGTGCAGTGTCTTGCAACAACTTCCCTTACGGCTGTTGAAATAAACCTCCGGCCATCATTTTCCAGTGGCTGGAGAGCTCCTGACGAAGACAGTGGTCAGAAGTGCGAGACAGCAGAGAGTGCTAAGAATCACTGGATCCCGACAGGCTTCCACTGAGGACTTATAACCTGGAAACTGAACCTGCAATATTTTGACTAATGGCGACATCTTTCGCTAAAGATTTCTTCCATATGACAGAAAATGTGGCATGGGATTTCTGATGCATGAGGGCATTTCGGGACACATGGACAAGTTCTACAGCATTAATGAAAGAGTAGCGATCGTCGTAAAACCTATGAATACGAGACATACTTTAAGTTAGTAAAAGCCTGCGCCCCAATGTCCAGTCGTGATGATGAAGAATAGGAAAGTTTTATGGAGATGTTGAATTAGCAATGCGAAAAGTGCGACCTCATTATACAGTAGTCATGGGTGACTTCATCGCGAATGTGTGGGGAAAACAAGCTTGGGAACAGGGACGAGATCCAGCAAGCATCTCCCTTTTTAGAACGTTCACTTTGCTTCCTACGTCATCGAGCAAGTGGCGTTCGACTGTTGTTCTCGCTTGGCTGTGCCGACGACCGCTGACAAAAAACGCGGCTCCGGCCAATCACAAGAGCGCAAGCAAACGTTGGGAAAGTGGGAGGGTCGCGCGATCTCGCCGCAGGTGGTTAGCAACTGTGGCATCGACTCCAGGCATAACCGAGAAGAGATGTTGGTAGAATTCGCGGAAAGGAATTGACTCCGAATAAGGAATACCTTCTTCCGCAAGCGCAGTAACAGGAATTGGGCATGGAAAACACCTATTGGAGAAACAAGAAATGAAATAGATTTCATACTCTATGTCGACCACAGCATAGTGCGGAATGTAGAAGCGTTAGGTTGCGGCATAGTAAAAGCGACTTTATGAGATGTGTAGCGGGAGTTCCAGCGAATGCTTAAATTTTTTTTAATATGTGCTGTGGCAGATAACACAATTACAGTCCGTGAGCTGCTCTAGTGAAAGAGGTGGACATTACTTCCCCCCAAAATTCAAATACATAATCTACTACTTGCTAAAAAATATGTGATTAAGTTTTTAGCAAATTATCTTAAGGCACATATCCCAATTTACAGATTTTAGCCGGGAAGTTTGCTAGGCAGATTCACCTGAAACGAATTCTCAGGACGACACCAGTTTCGAGATAATTTTCGAGCTTTGCGGAGAAATTCATTGGCGTTCCAGTTACTTTTGTGTTTCAATGCATTAAAACGACCTTTCGTTAAGAAAGTAAGCGGAAATAGATCGCATTTTTACCGCAAGTTTGACAGTGCATATCTCGTAAATAGTGTCATCCAAAGCATTATCTTCAATAATTGTGTACTCTATAGCTGGACAAAGCGTAGGTTCGCCACTTCTTACTACCCCACAGACCAACGGCTTCACGGAGCGCCTCAGACGGACTATCACCGTCCTGCTCTCGGAGTACGTTGCAGCCGATCATGATGACTGGGATTTATAATCCCCCATATAATATTTATTTATTGATTTATTTATTTTTTTATTTATTTATTTATTTATTTATTTATTTATTTATTTATTTATTTATTTATTTATTTAATCAGGATTTATTGTGCCGCCAACAAGTCATTATTGCCGTGAGTTCGCGTACAGTTCATCGCGCCACATCACCGCCGGCTATTTGCCATTCTATTTCCTGTAAGGCCGAGAACTCCTCTTGCCATTTAACACATTCCTTCCGTCGACTGCCTCGTGCCAGTGCATGTGCGCGCGACGCCATTGCTCGCGCAGACCATGGGTGACAGCTCGCACGCACTTGGCTGCACGCATGCCACGAGAATGAGAGACGTTTCTATGATTGCCCGCATAAAGACGCGCACTTTTCTCCGGCTAGGTGGTGCTCTTTTGGTCACCTACACGCCGGCTGGGGCTTTCCCAAAAGCTGCTGTGACGCCGTTACACCGCTCCGTACCACGTGGTGCGACAAGTGTCTGATGACTTGTATGAGAGCGCCCTTGCTGCTTCCTCTGCGTTGTCGTCAGCATCTAGTGTCATCGTTCAAGTCACCAAGCACAAACCCTACCACACTCTTTCGACTACTCATGGGGAAGGGATGCACCGGGACGGTGCTTCTGCCACCAGGGGTGCGATCTTGTACGCGTTCCAAACTCGAACGGAGGTGGTCCGTTCTTTCTGTCGCGAAATTGGCGGTCCGTTCCGTTGCGTTTGTCCGATAGCAGACAACACGGAATGATTGACAGCAGATATCACTTCACAGTTGACGTCATGGCGTTCTTCACCTTTCAAACTGACCAACCATGTGGGGCTCGGTGGAACGGACCGCCTCCGTTCTATTTTGGAACGCATACAAGATCGCACCCCAGGTATCAAGATACCGAACAGCTGTAGATAACGATCCCTTCAGCGTGACTGCAGTAAAGATGACGAGAAACACAAAGGGGGTGCGGATCGCTAGTCGCTCGCCATCTTGGTCACGTTTGGACTAAGCTTAAATATATTCTGTAGGTATCCTTGTGCCTTAGTTACACGTAACATTATTGTTGTCGTGATGACACATGAAAGCATACAATTATAACACAGAGATAGATAAAGGCAGGTTAGCAATTGTCTTCCGAAAAGAACGCCGCAGCTGCCTGCTTGAAAAGAAGCGAATTAGAACACAAGGAAAACATGTAATCACAGAGAGCACACACAAATAGAGTACGAACACTATAAAACGAGAATCGAGTCACGTGGTTTAGAATTATACGAGAGCTTTGTTAACGTGATAATGAGCTGAAGCTCTACTCTTGAAACGAGAAGTTCCTGCAGCCTAAACTGAACAGTCCCCGCCAGTCACTGTGCAATAAGCCGATTCTCAATTTTTCAATATGATGCTTCACCAACGCAGACTCTAGCGAAATTGGAGCGTGCGCATCTAACGTTTCGCATCAATATGTCCTAAAAATTTAGAAGTGCCCCCCAATAGTAACGAGAGGCTTACTCTCGTTTCATTCTTCCCTTGTATTTCTATCATTTTTACGTCGCTTATTATCTTTGTCTGATCAGGCGAAGCCGTTTACTATCTGTCATATTCGATGTCGCATTCCGCTTTGATCTGCCTCTTTTTTCAGTTTCCTTTTTGATTTTTTCACAGTGAAGTGTTATGCAATAAAGGGCACGATGTCGAATGTGACGCCATCAAACGAACCGAGGACACAGTTCCAAGATACAAAACAGGCATAACGCACCAGAAGGGCCAGAATAAGAAAGCAGAAATAGAAACATATTGGTGCGACTTGTCTCCTAGCACGCGTGTCACTTCGGCAATCCTTTGCCGGCGGAATGCGAGCACGATAGTAACGAGAGTAGTAACTTTAGTAACGACGCAGGAGCGGTGGTGCAAACTGTTTCCAGCGCCGAAAGCGAAATACGAGACGCATGGCAAACGCGATACCTCGTCAGTGCCAAGCATGCGTGTTCAGTGAAAAAAGAAAAAAAAAAGCTATAGAACTGTTGTTCACGGGCCGGTTATTGTGCACCTGACATATGCTCCTTCGGGCGTAACGGGAATACAGTTATCGGCGGCGCACATGCACGTTTTCGCTCGCAAAACTGGGGAGAATCTGGCGCTGTTGCAGCTGTGAACGTTTTTCGTTTCTTCGACTGCTGGGCGCGGCGGCTGTCGGCTGCTGCAAAAAAAATTGTTCGACAGCTCGGGCTGAATGAGTTGCGTTGATTTGTTTCGTGCTTAATTGTATCGAGGGCACTGTTTCCTTTCCTGCAGGCTAATCGATAATAACGCGCTAAAAAAAAGTATTTCAAGAGCCAATTTTTACTTGGAGCACAATTCCGAGCCGCATTGCAGCATAACCCCTGGAAGAATACGAAACACATGAGAGCTGAATAGCTTTCATACTCGCTTATTCTTACAAAGCGACCTTTGAAAACGTGAACAAAAGCCATTCTTTGCTCGAGGGACATGTGTACATGCGTGTGGAATCATCGCCATGCACGCGCGTAGATGTGATCATCTGTCAATGTTTCTAAGCTTAAAACGAAGTTCATTTTGTTACCCCAAGCACATGGGTAAAGTTGGCTGCGTTACTTTTCGTTGTCTTGATTCTTCCATTGGCAAAGAAGCGCATTCGCAATTACACCTGTACACGACATGCGTTTATCGTAATCGGCAACCACACAATGCTGCCACACAAATTGCTACCGTTTTCATAAAGACTTGTAGCAACAACGGAATGATTTAATCGCCAATGAATGGCTCAAAACACAGCGAATTATGCAATATACAGGCGCGAAGTTGGACCTGTCCTCATCTTTTCTTTTCTTTTTAGGAAAATCATCTTTGGTTCAGTTTTGAAAAACAGGTCGAAAGCTGTTGCCTGTGGAGATGCATATACATGGTGGCCACAGAACCATAGCGAAAAATAAAGCTGCAGATAATACTGCTCGGAGTTGTGGTCTTCCATTTAAATATAAAACGAGTTCCATCGAGAGATAGGTAACATTGTCATGAGTAGCACTGACTCACGTTTTATATTTCATTTGTGCCTGTCTCCATGCTCATATTACGTCGGAGGTTTACATGGATAGCGTAGACGAACCAACGTATGCCTGAGCGTTGCAAGATAAATATAGAAACAGGCGCGCTTTTGCGACATCTTTTTTATTCGTGTCATCAAAAAGAAGCGGATTTTTTGTTAGGAAGAGAGATTTTTCCCAGTTTATTTTCTACAGCACAAACTTGACAGCAGCTACATAGCGTGACAGCAGCTACGTTCCCTAGGCACCTTTATCTTTTTCCCCCTGTTTTGAGGAGATGACATTGCAACATAGGAATGTTTCTAGTTCTAGTCCCGACGCGTCGAACCGACTTTTCCTGTTTACAGCATCATTTGCCAGTACAGGGGCGCAATAATCTCCCGCTACATTAGTTAGGGGAAAAAATGCAAGGAACCCTTTGCGTACCCAAGCGAACACTGACAAACAGAGGTAATAGCACTTCGTATGCTGAGGTCTAGAGCCCTTTAGGACACCTGCCACAAGGATCGAGTGGGATCTCAGCGCTGTAAAGGGACATGCACGGCACCAAGGCGTCGATATGAGGTGAAACTGAGCCAAAAACCGGAGTTGAACCATTATTTTCAGCTTAACCAGAACCGAACCAAACTAATCTTTCCCTACCATCTTGGAATAGAACCCGAACCGAAAAGTATTCGAGGAACACTTTCGAACCAGTTCGACAAACGGTACAAAAGGCCCTTCTGACCTTCTGCTAGGCAACGTAATAGTGGAAACGTTGGACAAAGGCACAAAGCCTCACCAGCAAGTATCCCCAACTAAGTTCTGACACTAATTGTATTGGTAATTTTTGCACAGCCAAGGCTGACCTTTATACGATAAAAAAATGTGGATGCTTAACAAATACTCAGGCAGCTTGCTGAAGCGAAGGGGCAGGAATAGGCTAATATCCCCTGCGCTAACGCCCTTGTGGCTGTTTTCCCCAGGTTATGTGACGCCATCTTGGTAATAGTCCTCTGGTCGTATTGACATCGGCTGACAAGCTTTCGTAAAGGTTTGGCTCTCTTCACAAGAAAATCTTCTAAAACGTGCATACGCTGTCAGCTTAGAAAAATGTTATAGCGTGAACTTTACATGTAAGTACAACACGGCTTTGTTGCAAAAGGTTTACCTTTAATAAAACGTCGCAATAAGATGTATTGCGACAAGCCATTTTTATTCGTAAATTTGAAGGAACAATTATTGCACAGCGCTTCCCTGTTCTTACTCAATGCCACATCAAAATCCCATGCTTAAATTTGAGTTATTTAGCGAGGTACTCGACATTTTTGTTTTGTTCGGCACGTACAGAAACCAGAATTCAGCAACTATTTTGCCGTAGATGCGACAGGAATGCATTAGGCATTGCGTCGATGCTCTTTGAGCTCCCTGATTAGAGATTCAAACCGCGTACACCACATTGCAAAGTGTAGTTCAACAGCTGACTCGATATGGTTTCCTGCCTCTCCGAGGGTTTAAGCGGAATCGATGGTGGCCCGGAGTGGACCAACGTCATGTATATAGACACAGTTATACCGCGATATAACGAAGTCGTCCAAATCGGCAATTTCCTTGGCTATGTCAAAATTTTGTTACAGTGAAATTCGACCTTTCATGTAAGAAGTACAATCACCGATTGATTTTGTTACTCTGAAGGGGCCCATAAGCTTTCCTAATTATGGGGTATTCGGGAAAAAAAATGCAAATTTGAAAGATATAAAAAATAATAATGTTCAATTTCCGAGTCGGCGGCAAGAAATACTGTTTCCTGCCTTTTCGACGATGTCTCCTCATCGGTGGTACGCAGCAAAGCGAGCCACGCTGTCGCGTCCAGTCCGCTTCTGCGGCTAATAGTGTGACCCCCAGTGGGACGACCCTATCATGAAAAGCGTCAGCAGACTAGGGCGAATGCTTTGTTTGCCGTTCGCTTCAACGTGTCTCCAAAACTCAAGATTGCGCAATACTAAAGTAGCGTCAAGACAGCGCACATGATGCCACTCCATCTCGGCACGCCCACTTTTGGCACATGGGGCAGATTATACCTGTAAAAATGGATGCGCGGGCTAAGTATGTGCTCGGCCACGCTGACAGCCTTAGGCAGGAACGGCTGCACAAGAAACGAAGACGCTCGCCAACCTGGCACCTACTCACACCAAATGAACGTTAGTGCTTGCGAGCTTTCTGCACGTAGCGTCGACAAGCCCCTTGCCCTTTTTTTTGTTGTTTCTCTGATGTGATAACCACTCCACACATTGCTTTAAATAATACGTTTGGTTGTGTCGACTTCAAATCAAGTAAGAAGACGCCCAATACAAAGCACCTTGTATGCTTCATTGCGGCCCTGTTGATATTTTTAATCCATTCTTCCGTTGTTGTTTTTTGGTTGGAAAGTAGAGAAATTCGACAACTTTATTCCTCTTGCTGTTCGTCTACTACCCGCCTAATTATTATTTTTGGCTATCTAACTATCTCGACAAATATGCGGGCCTATCCCGAAGATAGAGAAGTCGGAAAATGTGTGCCGATTACGAATGTAGTGCAGTCTAAGCATATGGGCCTTTCGCATGGGTATTTATCACTGGCTATGTGCCGTTATTCAATTAATGTCTTTGACTCTAACTTGGGTAAGTCTCAGTGGGTACGTGTCCATGCGGCCATTAACCATGTGCCACTTAGTATGTGTCACTCTTCAGTGTGCCACTCCTCTTTGACGCCAACTTGGGTCCCTGTGTACGTGCCCCTAGGTATGGGCGGACTTCACGGCGGCACTGCCTGAAAACGCAGCCTTTCGAGAGGGGAGCGAGAGAGAGGAACCCGGCTGCATTACAGGCTTCACACATGAGGTATTCCGACTGTTTTCATACTTGAAGAGTCATCATAGATGATTTCTGCCTGCAATTTAAGGCGTTCGCATTCTTGAGGCAGTTCATGCAATTCCCAGACGCTAACTGTCTAAGTGCGCATGTCCCCAACCAATTTCTCGTCTAGCTGGGTCACTGGGTAGCGCATGGTCAAGTGGAAAGCACATCAAGCTCCCGTGCTGAGGGAACAGAGTTGGAAGTCATCTGTCGGGCAAACTTGCGTCACGTAGTATGTGGCTATGTGTATATATGTGCCGCTCTTCAACGAAACTCTTCACGCCGACATCTGTGACCGTAGGTGCGGGACTGCGTAGGTGCCACTGGTCACTGAAACACTTTGACGCCGACTTGGAGCCTTGAGTATGTGCCACTCGGTCTGTGCGAGTCGTCAATGATCCTCTTTGATGTGAACTTCGATCAGTGTGTATACACCAGCAGGTGAGTGCTGCTCTTCAATGAACGTCTTTGACTCCAACTTTGGTGACAAGGTATGTACCACTGGAAATGTGCCACTCCACAAGGACAAAAAACATTCCCTTCAATTTCTACGATGCCGGGCGGAATCCAAGCCGCGTCACAAGGGTTCCCCAAAGGAAAGCAACATGACGTTTAGCAGACTGCGCCACAAATGGAGTCACCATATGCCGCTTTTTCAAGGATGTCTTTCGCGCCAGAGCTTCAGCGAGTGGCACCATGAAGTCAGTGGATATGTGCCACTCTTCAATGAACAGCCCGTCAGCTTGGGTCCCTGAGTATGAACCACTGAATGTGCGGCAAGTCAGGGAACAATCCTCAGCGTTCGGGCACACCAGAGCCCCATGCACTTCGGGGACCACGCGCAGGATTCGTGGCGGCGCCGCTAGATGGCACCGAGAGTTCTTAAGGAGGCACGAAAAAGGAGTGCCGCTGCAGTTCTCGCCTCATACATATCTTGATTCGATCGTGGTAATACGTTATGTTGTTATATTGATCCACTGCTAAAGGCATTACTGTATCATCACACATCAATTTATTACCTTAAGGAGCCCCAATAGGGGGGGGGGGGACATTACAGGAGGGGTGGGTACAGATATAAGTAATCGCATATATAAAAAATATTATTGGTTCAATATGGCAGTTATACTGTAGGCAGTCATCGCGATTTGAGTTTCTCGGCTTGGATGTTCCTAGGCCTGAGCCCAAAGACAGATGTATATAAAAGCCTATATTTACAGGAATTCTCAATATATTAAGGGAAAAAATGGGATGGATAACGAAAGATGAAATTACTAGGGCACGCGCAAATAATTTTTCAATGCAGAAAAGTTGGGAAAGTTGCAACAATATCTCAAGCATACCATGCATATACCATAGCCATTTAAAGTATGCTAGCGCTTAGCATATAAACCCACACATGGTCGAGAATGAATGAAGGTGGTTTCAGTCGATAAAAAAAATGGTTGAATTTTAGCTGAAATATCCATACGAAGGCTCCAAAGCAAGGAATGGTGGCGACGGAGTCTACTAGGACAAGAACGCACTGCGCAGGGATGCCGCAGAGGTGGTGTAAAACTGTTCATTATGTCAGTCTATTCTACTCAAGTTCCATTGCTGTTTTAATGATCAACGCTTTCGGTTGACCTACCGTTGTCATGTAACTAAACTCACAAGATATATGTAGATTTGAAGCTCCTAACCTTCTTTCCGATTCTGCTTGGCGTGACGTGGGACGTAAACTTTTTCTGTGATCCTGACAGTGCAATAAAGGGAGAGGGAAACGATCTCGTTCAACCTACAGACCAGATACTTACGTGATGAACAAATGAATATTTTATTTAAAAATCTAAGAAATAATTATTTTTTGTGTGGCGTAAGTTTGCGCTGCCCGCTATGGGTGCGCGGAGAAGGATACTATATAGGCCGTCGGTCTAGGTTTATGTGATTTTGCAACCAAACTAGAAGGAACACAACCTCGGCAGTTGAATTCTGGGTGCTGTGCCACGTGACCATTTATTTATTTTATTTTATTTATTTAGAAATACTGTCAACCCTCAGTTGAGGGTCATAACAGGGAGGGATGTTACATATACGTTCATACAAAACAGCCAGATACAAAAGAAATATGCACATACACTACAGTGTCCTACGGATACAATACAAGATACTATATACAGACTGTAAGGCATGTATTCAAATGTTCAACCAGCTGCCGCACGCACACAAACAGAAAAAGAGAAAAAAAAGAAAAGAAAAACACTTTACAATATCCACATGGTACAGTTTTAGTAAAGAACATTGATTGCATTTGTAAACAATGCAGTATCAGAACTGCGAACAATTTCTGCAGGCAGCTTGTTCCACAGCTCTATTGAATCTGGGAAGAACGAACAACGAAAGGCATTGGTTCGGGACAAGTACGGTTTAATAGCTTCACTATGACTTAAGCGGGAGCTCAGTCTGCCTGGAGGTTTTAAATACAACTCTTTATTAATTTTTAGTTCACCATGAATTATTTGAAATAACGTTTTTATTCTCTGCTTCTTGCACCGATCTTCCAACAGTTCAAGACCGCAAGACTTTAACATCGCCGAAACTGAGTCTGTCCTTCTATATTTCGAGCAAATAAAGCGCGCCGCCCGGCGTTGCACCTTCTCTATTTTGGCCCACATTACCTTTTGATGGGGCGCCCATGCTACTAACGCATATTCTAGGGA
The DNA here is from genome assembly GCF_038994185.2 of Dermacentor albipictus. Classification (NCBI taxonomy): domain Eukaryota; kingdom Metazoa; phylum Arthropoda; class Arachnida; order Ixodida; family Ixodidae; genus Dermacentor; species Dermacentor albipictus. The sequence continues at coordinate 93,652,008 of NC_091826.1, read as the reverse complement.
TGGTCGAATAATAGATCTGTAAGCCAGCAGTTTAACATCTTTTGTTGCCCTCCCCAGTTTTGCTCTTAAAAAACCCAATTTCTTCTGTGCCGCAGAGCACACTCTTTCTACTTGATTGTGCCATTTTAAATCATGCGAAATAGAGACACCAAGATATTTGAAACAAGGAACATTAACTAGATTGTAGCCTTGAATATCGTACTGAAAAGTAGAAATATTCTTTTTTGCAGTGATATGCGTGTATGTGGTCTTATCAAAATTGATTCGCATTTCCCACTTGTCACACCAACTCCCAAACGCCTGAAGGTTTCGGTTGAGCTTAATCTGATCCTCTAAACAAGATACCGGCGCAAAAATCAAGCAGTCATCTGCAAAGAGTTTTATCTTAGCAGAACTATCTAAAGCGGTTGCTACATCATTGATGTAAAGCAGAAAAAGTGTTGGCCCTAACACGGACCCTTGTGGTACTCCTGAATATACATCTACAAAACCAGACTCGGACCCATCAACACGAACTGCCTGCTTGCGGTTAGTTAAATAATTTTCAATCCATTTTAGAACGTCGCCATTTATACCTGCTTTGTACAGTTTAAAAAGTAATTTACGATGGGGAACCTTATCAAAGGCTTTGGCAAAATCAACGCATATAACATCCATTTGTTCACGGTTGTCCATAGCTTTGTAAAAATCGTGTAATGTCTCAATGAGCTGTGTCACTGTGGAAAGTCCCCGTCGGAACCCATGCTGGCATGCACAAAGGAGGCCATTTGATTCCAGGAAGGTAATTATATGTTTTGCTATGACATGTTCCATAACCTTGCAGCAAACTGACGTAAGGGATACAGGACGGTAGTTATTCATTAGAGTACGATTACCACTTTTAAATATGGGGATAACTACTGCACAACGCCAGTCCTGTGGCACGGAATGGGTGCTTAGTGATTTCTGAAAAATAATTACCAAATAAAATGATATCCACTCAGCATACCTTTTCAAAAAGCCAGTAGGTATTCCGTCTGGCCCAGAAGCCTTCTTGTCATCTAACTGTAGCAACTGCTGGAATACGCCCCTCTGAGTAAAGTTGATAGCATCCATGGAACTTTTGCTGAAAGATTCCCCATCATCTACTGGAAATGGTCGATCACTGCGCGTGAATACTGATTGGAAATATTTATTTAATCCATCAGCGATAACACCTTTTTCTTCTACCACACGATTTCCTACCGTCATTTGCTTTATTTTTTCGTTTCTGCGGTCTCCATAATGAATTAAACTCCATCAACTGTACAGTAAACTACAAACTCGCGCAAAACCCGGCAACCTATTAGGCGACCTAAAGCTAGGCGTGTTCAAAATAGGCGTGTTAGTTCAGACCCATAGGCAAAAAAGTTTCTAACAGCGTCTCATTTTACGTCCCTTGAAATAACTGAACTTCCATGGGCGCGTCGGTAGAAGGCTTGGTTGCAGGCTGTGCGCAAAAGAAGATCCTTTATAAGGGCAATGCCTGTGACGTAGGCCTGTGTCTTTGCTGAGTCTTAATCTGCCAGACCCTCACTGGTCACTCAACCTCCACGGGCGAGGCACACGTAGGTGTAATGCAGCTTGCAGGCGTAGCTACCTTGCGCGATTCCGCACAACCAATTTGCGAAATCACGGTTAATTTTAAAGGAATTAGTGTGTTTCAACTCGTTGGGAACTGCGACGTTCGATAACAAATCACAGAACCAGGGCGTCGAACTCAACTGGAACTGAACCGAAAAGTGGAGCTGAACCGTTATTTTCACCTGAACGTTATTTGAACCAAAACATTTTTTGCCGCCATCTTGGAGCAGAAACCGAACCACTAACGTATTACCGATACCCTTCCGAACCAGGTACGCAAGCGGTTCAAAAGGCACAGTGGACGCTGTGCTTGGGCACGTCAAAAGAGAAACGTTGAACTCAAGTACCTTCAAATAGCATCAGCCCTGTTGTAACACTCGTTATATGTTGTTCCTTTTGTGCAAAAAAGAGTTCCCTATATCCGATGGAAACGACTGGCGTTTTACATGATCTCGAGCATCTTGCTCCTGCAAAAGGATCGGAACAACTCTGTTTAGCTTTTTGTTCTGATTGGCGCTGTACGCGGCCGACTGAGCTGCAGGTGTAATATTCACGACAAAGGCAAAACACTGAAACTCCTCACGTTCATTCAGGTGCTGTTTGGCGTCACTTGTGACACGACAATGTTTTATGTGACAATCGGATGGACAAAGAAGCAGGAATAGGTGGTTGAAGCAGAATAAATACATGGGTGATAAAAAATCAAGATATAAGGCTAATATTTAAGCTAATACTCATAATAAGCCTAATATTTAATTTTATCTACATTGAAGAAGTTTTGTTAGGTCAACGATATTTTTGGCCTGCCAGTGAAATTGGTCAACAGACACAAAAGAGAAATAATGAAATAGTGTCGATATAATATTATTTTAACTTATATTTCTTTAAGAATTCAAAGTTCATGGTCAGCGGAGCAAGCTTCACGTGAAAAAAGAAAGGAGTACTGTTATGGCCAGATCCACATTTCATGGCACTTCTAACATCTGCCGTATTTTATGCGAGAACTTCCCTAAAAACAAAGGTTCAGTACATGCTTGCTTCCTGATGCAATGTAATGCTTAACAAAAATTGACATGCGTCGAGCACAGATTGCCTAATGGTATGTCGCCAAGAGGCCCTGTGCCTGAAGTTCGGAGAAATGGTCACCACCAGTCTTTTGCTATCGCGTCTTGTCTGGTTTACTGCGTATCTGACCACGGTGAGACCGATTTAATTGATATTCTGGGACTGTAATATGCCGACATAGCTTAACATCATAAATGGAGATATCCGCAGTAGTGGAGCCATAGCGCAGTCAAGGTGGGCCGGAAGGGCACACAAATGCCTTGGGAAATATTTATAGAGATTACACAGCGGTCATACTTCATCATGGGAAAGGCGGGAACATATCGATTAACAATGGGCTTAGTCAAGGGGACACAATCTATTCACTACTAATCACTGACGAGGGGAATTACGTAAAAATAATGACTGTATAATGATTGAGTGCCTTTATTTGACAAATTGATTGTAGGATTGCAGAAGACTAAGGTTATGGCCTCTCAAGGAAACGAGAATTCGTGATGGGCAATCAGCCTCTGTAATCTGCGAAAGAGTGTGTTTTCTAGGTTAATACTTACTGCCGACCTGTACTATGAGAAACACATCCAAACAAAAATAAAATTGGGCAGGAGCGCCTACGGCAGGCTTTGCAAAGTGATGACCAGCTGCTCACCGCTATCATTGAATAATACCAAAGCGCGCAATAATCACTGCATTCTACCGGACAAACACTTGTAGGTTTAGAAAATCGAGATGGGGGCTGGCGTATGCAGTACCGCGGTGTAAACTTTTTTAAAGAGGGATAAACTGCCTTAGAGAGTCTGCCGAACGTTTCGATAGGAGGACCTATCTTTGTCAAAGGCGACCTTGTCATCCTCGGTGAGTTAGTTTTAACAGAATAGGAGAGCGACCTGCCATTTCCACGCATTCAACTTTGCCATATACGAAACGAACCCTCATAGCAATGTTACGGATATTGCGAACCTTCATCCCTTTAGCATCTATTGTTCCCCTTCTATTTATGTAACAAAAACACAAGGTTCCATTGCGCATGTACATAAGCTGGCACTCTGAAAAAAATGCCTTCCTAACGCATCTGTAGGCAATTTGTATTTCGCGCGAGAACGGCGCGGTTTCTGCAGAGTATCGCCACCTTTCCTTAACCGCTAGACTTGATCGCTCGCTTCAAACAGCCTCCGAAATCACAGACGATAGGCTTGAAGTAGGGCTGACAATTACGTCATTATTGGCGGCATTGTAGCTATGCATGACACATGTCCGCTTGCACTACACGCACGGTACCTCTTCACGTGAGGGAACATGGTGCTGTATTTTGTCGTACGTTTTGAGTTTACATTAATTCGGGGCATCTCGAAAGTCATGCTTTTTTATACATATTCGCGAAGCATTTAGTAACGAACATTTATTCATATGAATATTTCATAAATCTGGGCTTAGAATACTGAGTCATATATCGAATACCTCCTTCAATTCATATTGTTCGTAACTATCAGAAGAAAACTGATGAAACGAACGCACAGAAAATAAACGGACGTACTATTGTCTGCACATACGTTCTGTTAGGTAGCGTGTGAGCAAGAAAAAAATGAGATGACTTCACTATTTGGCTAATATCAAAGTGGATACGTATATCCCACGCACTGTGCGAATCGATGTTAAGCAAATTATTTTGCAGGTATGCTCCTGAAGGACACAAGCACCCTCCAGCACTTCAACAGCAGAAGAAATGGACATGTCCACCAGATACACAGTTACAGAATACCCTTTCCCAAGGCTGGCTTGAGGTAGGTATATTCTAAAGCAGATCCCACTCATACCATAAATAAGGTACTTGAGAAATGGCGCAATACATTCACCCTCGCTATATCACTTTCATAAATTGTGAAAAGGCATTTGATTCAGTATAGATACCAGCAAGTATGGAGCCATTCCATAAGCAAGAAGTACACAAGACGTACGTGAATATCTTGGGAAGTATCTACAGAGATTTCAATGCTGCCTTGCTTCTCCACAGGAAAAGTAGAAATTTACCTATCAAGAAAGGAGTCAGGCAAGGAGACATAATCTCACCAATTCACTGAATGCTTAGAAGGATTGAAGGTATTACACTGGGAAGCCTTAGGAGTGTGGATCACGGCGAACATATCAATAACCTTCAGTTTCCAGATGACGTTGTCCTGGTCAGCAATACTAGAGATAAATTGTGACAAATGGTTTAGAAGGTAGACCTAGAAAGTCAGAGTACGGTCGAAGATTAATATGCAGGAGACAAAGATGATGTGTAATAGCTTGAAAGGGAAAAAGAATTGATGAGCGCCAGTCAGCCTCTAGAGTGTGTGCAGGAGTACGTTTATCTAGCTCAACTGATCACAGAGCACCCTCGTCATGAAAACGAAATTTACAGAACAATAAAATTGGGGTTGGAGTGCGTGCGGCAGGCGTCACCAAATTCGACTGGGGGCTTACCACTGCCCTCGAAAAGAAATGTACAATCATTGCATCCTACCGGTGCTAACATATGTCGCGGACAGTTGGAGGTTCAAAAAGAAGCTCGAGAACAAATTAGAGACTGCGGAAAGAGCGATGAAAGGAGAAATGTTAGGCATAACGTTGAGAGATAGGGAGAAAGTGGTGTGGATCAGAGAGCAAACGGAGATAGCCGATATTCTAGTTGAAATTAAGAGTAAAATATGGGGATAATTACAGAACAGGTGCAATCGGTCGGGTCGGTTAGGTCGGTTGGGTCGGTGGGTGAGTGGGTCGGTCTGTCGTTGGGTCAGCCGTAGCTCCAGCGACATTCTCTTGATACTGTCCATAAGTGCGTGTACCACGTAATTGATCCGGCGTACTCACGTGGGGTGCGCGCGGCTCCAGAGCAGCCACCAGGGTGGATGTTTTCATGGGATGCATGTTTTTCTGCCCCAATATTAGGCGCCTGTTCGTGTAATGTTTTGTCGACGTCCACGTGTGTTTTCCATTTCGTAAAGATAAAAAATAGGTGCTATCGAAGAATGATCGTTTGAGCATCTGGCCTTTGCATTGGACATCGGGATTCGATCTCACCGTCGGTTAATTTTTTTTTTTGAAACGTTATCGAAACAAGACGAGATAGAACCTTCCTGCATACTTTCGCACGAACAGGTGCCTGCATTTAAAAAAAAAACAAGAGACTAAAGGCTTTGGGACACCCATTTTTAAAGTTTTAGCTTTTGGTGAATTCCATGTCAGCAGCTTGTCTGGAAGCTTCGTACACTGAAACGTGTACCAAAGTCTCCCTAGAATCTTCTGCCACACCAGTGTAAAATTCTTGCAGGAATGCCATTTTCGTGCATATAATACCGAGTTAATTTTCATCAAAATGCCTCCGTGCACTCAACGGAAAGATATATTAAAGGAGTTGCAACACAAAGCAAAGGCGAAATTGTCTTATAAGCATTTATTTTAAAAAAGTAGGCATTTTATTGGTGTAAAACTACGGTGCGCGAGAGAAATCCAATGCAATAAAAATTCATTCCAAGCTCTTAGCCTGCATAATATAATTATTAGATTTCTTTTTTCAGTACTATGAAGTAAACTCTGTACCGCGTAGTTCTCACACGTTTCGCTTACGCACACATCCTTTGCATTAACATCAACAATGTTGCAAATTCAGCTGCTGGATTTCTCAGTTTAACAGTCGTGCATTACTAAATGTTCAACACAGGCGACTGTCTGTAAGAACATTTGCATCCTTGGCAGCACATTTGAAAGGCCTCCATCCAGTACGCGACACACACAGTACACATCTTGCTGCATCGAGCCATTACCAATAGGAGAAAAAATCAGGCCGCTCTAAGTCCTCCAGTAGCAATACAGTGGGACAGAAAATTAGGATGAATATTGTATATCGTCACTAAGAAGACAGGGACAAAAAATTTGCAACTGCCAAACACAGCCTTTGTCAAAGGTTCCGATTACAACAGCGTTCGTGACCAGACTTGTCGTACGAATGCGCATAGGCACCCACGCATATTTTTTTCTTTGCACTACAAAGTTGGGCGTTTCATACTGAGGTTTGTTCCTAACGGTCATGATTTACGTTGTTTTACGTGCGCAACACGGCGCGGCACTCTCCATAACTTGCTCTACATTCTTCTTTCGGCGCGTGGGTTAGAACGTGAAAAATGATAGCGAGGCGTCAAGGACGACGGAGCGACAGAGATGCGGGCGACACTTAACTGCTTCTCCTCTAATCTTTTTTATAAAGTTCTAAACCACGCGCCGTAACGAGAACGTATACAGCAAACCTAAGCGCCAACTTGCCTATGCTGATGTCTTTTGGGCTCTCCGTGCCCCTTAGTCCAAAGCATGCAATGACGGGCAGGTAAACATTGCCTGCTTCACCCTTCCTTCTGAAAGATTTCAACACATCGGAGCGGAATAACTATATTCAAATTGCATTAGGAGTCACTAATGGTGTGCTCAGCAGCGCGTCATCAAAAACCGTGATTGCAGAAAAATATTGGGTGCATCCTACAATGGAGCAATGTTCTTTCTTGAAATCAAGAAAAAAAAAAGACTACGTCCATTTCGTTGACACGATCCATGGCGTTGACTGGTGCGTGCTCGCGCGAACGCGTTGTTTCTTCGTATTGCGGCTGCCGTGTCTAACGACGTGCCTGAAAGTAAAATAAAAAACGCATTCTAAGTTATATCTTTACTCGCTTTCTCATGTATTCAATATTATGTTAAGATTCATAGAGTTCTTATTTTACCGTACGGCCAAAAAACACGAGGCCGGGCATCTATACAACCGCGAGTTTTCAAATTTCGGGCAGTGACAAGGCGCGGCTTACAAGCGGCTACAGCGAAACAAGCCAACCAAGATCCCGATGTTCTGATAAAACGGCAGGCCGTCGTCAGCCATAGAAATTACTCGAGGATAACACCCAACGGCAACGCGCACAGGTCCAGTGCATATCATTTGTCGTCCGACGTTTGCTTATCTTTGTAATTGCATTGGAAATGTTCTTGTAATCGCATTCCAGGAACGATGCAAACGCTAGCGCAGAAAAGCAATTTCTTTCCACGTCCCCACTATTTCCCCACTAGAGAAAAGACGTTGCTTTTTTATGCGCAAGCATTCAAATTTTTGTAGTATTTTCAGTTTTTCATCGTGTTCAACATGTGCCTGTCAGTATGCGTGTCCTCAGTTCGATATCAACGCCCTGAGTGTCTCATTTCTGGAGCAGTTTCTCTTATACGTAGTATACTGAAGCGAGAAATGTACGTAGCGTACAGGTTCCCGGATGGATAGTTTATTTAGGCAGCATCTATTGCTCTTAGAATATAAATTATATCGGAGCCCTCGTAAGCCGCAAGCCCTGCAGCCTAACCTAAGTATTTAGTCATTGCTTTCGCACTGCGACAATGTACGTTAATTCCTTTACAATCCAAAAGAAATTCAAATAATTATTTACACTTATCATACATTACAAGCTAAAAAAAGGTTGGTAGCCTTTCTCCTGTAGCAGCGTGCCGGAAATATTAACTCAACTCTGCAAATCAATTTGTATTTGCATTTGAATTATTTGTATTTGTATTTGACGCAGAGGTAAGAAACTTTCATTTCTCCCTTGATAGCGTGACGGAAACATTTACTTTCGGAGGAAACACCACGTGTTCCAAAAAAAGATCCTGCAAACAGGAACACAACGGAAGCCGAGTTTCTGTGCAAAACAAACTGAAAGTAATTGATATTACTGTCAGCATTTTTTGGGAAATAAAGACTCGTGGACGTACTCTACCGTGATAGTGCACAGTCTCACATGTTTAAAAACCACAAGCCTACAAAAGTTCTTGAGTTTCGGTGCGAAACTCAAGAACCGAAAGGAGTAAGCACAATTATGGTGGTACTCGCCGGATGCGCCTAGTATTTCGCGAAGATTGCTTTTCCTAGACATGTACGTACATGCAACAGTTACTGCGCTTAACTACCCCTTCGACGGCGTCACAGTAGAGGGGCGGTGCAAAGCAACGCCTGCTGCGAAAAGCAGCGGCGATGCTTCTCAGAATGCAAAATCGGTAGGACGCATGAAGTGCCTTTATACCGCCGTCGGTCGTACATTGACCAATGAGGACATTACATAAACGGCCGCCTGCATGAATACGCCGTCTTACAGAAATCTAGAACAGACATAAATGTGGCAGCGTATGCCGCCACGTAAGGATAACTGCCCTTTTCTTAACCTCTCGAGTACTTTTGTTAGTTGCCAACAACATTAATCACGGGAGATTCGAGAGGCGTTCACAATTAGCCACATTAAGTGTGTACGCAGAGGCGTGTCAGTACTTCTTATTCTCGAAAAGGAATTCACATTTGTAAGGTTGAAAGCCGGGTCATGGACGCTCAAGGGAATGACATTTTTTTTCTTTTATTTCCCTGGCTGCTTTATTTTTCTCATATAAAGTACAATAATATACCCAAATAGAATGTCGAATAATCAAGCCTTTCTTGAAGCCTTTTCTACCCATATCTGGCGCTTGCGTAAAAAAAAAAGATCACTTCATCATCAATTATAAATCGCCATTTGGTAGTCACCCCTGTGTCCTCTCCCCGAAACATTATTCGGCTGCTCGCGCTGTTTTTTCGCCATAAATAGCTGACGGGTGCACTCTCCTACACTAAAAAAAGCAGAAAATAAGTCCTACTCGGGTTTGTTCACTTGTGAGCAATTACGCACAACATTGGCGAACACTTTCGAAGTCGGAGTGAGTGCGAGCGAAGCATCCGCCAGTTCGCTGACTGAGGCACCTGCCTACATCTTGGGAACCGAGTACTCGACAGAGGACGCCACAGGCCCTTGTGGGCTTGATCACGGCCCCTATTTCTCTTTCTAACGGGAACTTTCCGCCCGTAGGACGCAGTGAGAAATGTTGCCCTTCGGGCACTCGAAGCTCAAATTCAGTGAAAAAAATTTCTGGCTCTACCGTAAGCGAGAGTATAGATGTAAGCATGAAATGGCAACCGGCAAAGCAGACTGGCTGGAGATGACACTAGCCGCGATGGGTGCAGTGCATGTTCGCTACGGCACACCCTACCACACCATACCGCACCACGCCACGCCATACTATGCACTGGTCTATATTGACGCTGCCCAGCTCGAAGAAGAAAACCGTCTGAAGGCACGACAAGCAGAGAAAAACGTCAGGGAGAGGAGGGCACTGCCCAATTAAAAGAATAATATCGCCGGAAGGAGGCGCCGTGAGGCGTGCCACCATCTCTCGAGGTGGCGCAATACCCTTGCCGCGGAACTCAAGGACTGCTGGCCTTCAACACAGCGCAGGTAAACCTGTCTCAGTGACAAAAGATTACCATGAAGTGTACGGTGCCCTGTATCTGCCTTTTAAACGTCGCTATTGGAAACGACAAATAAAATTTCAGCGTACTGGAAGTTACAGCTTAGCTTCAGTGATACTGCGAAGAAGCATTACGAAGTACTCACGAACAATATATCTTAAACTTATCTGGGCAGTAACTAGTGTGTGTAATGTGGTCCTGCTGCTTTTCAGCTTTTTCTTAAGTTTTGACTGGTTGCCCGGATGATCTCGTTTTGTTCTCGCAACTTGCTCTTGTGTTCTTGTTCAAGTGCGCGGATAACGGCTCTGGCTTTTGTCTCAAGGTCACTCGAACGACGCCGACAACGGGGCTTAAAGCATTTATTCCATAAAAAACCGTGTGGTTCGATCTCCTTTCTGTGAACCAAGAGGGCTACCATCAATCAATACTTTATTCCGTCCTTTGACCGATGAATCAATGAACTGGTCAATCGAATAAGCTTCATTTATGGAATTGATGAAATACGTGAAATGTGCTTTCAGCAACAGACTATGCTCCTAGCACCTTGTCGAATACAGGAAGCCAAATATACCACAACGACGCTTATGTTTGCTTAAAGATCAAGCAAATCGCTTAATTTAACAAGCATTGATTTGCTGATGAAGAGTCGTGGCATCTGATTGGACTAGTAGAAGCGTTTACATGCAACATCAAAACTTCTAGAGTCTTTATTTTCGCACACGTAGCGTTCCCAAGTTCAGCACAATGCGTTGGTGGGCTAGTTGGTGCGAATCCATAATTACTTTGTTTAGCGCAAAACAACGGACACAAGAAAGACGACAGGACAAGGCGCCAAAATTGTCCTGTCCTGTCGTCTTTCTTGTGTCCGTTGTTTTGCGCTAAACAAAGCAATTATCGTTCCCAACTTATCGCGCCAAAGATGTCCCAGTATTCATTCACCGTATACGCGATTTAAGTTACCGCAACTTGCTTGCGTAGTGTTCTCACGTGAGATATTAAATACGGGGTCTGAAAAGACGTACAGTTTAAACTCGATTTAATGAAGTGATGACCACGCTCGAATTGTTTCGTTAAATCGGGAAGTTCGGAAAATCGAGTAAAAGTTTTGGTCCTTCAAAATCTGAAATTGTAACGTAGCGTCACCCGAAAGGTACCGCGGCATCTTATTCGCCGCTAACCCACGCCTGCGCTTGCAAGATGTCCACGAGGGGAGCCAAATACCACCGACCCTAGCGCCATCTGGAACGGAAGAACGCTAGCGACTGCCGAGTCCGTTGTTCCGTGCATAGACGCGGCGTGCAGCCTCGTGAAAATGAAGCTAGGGCCGTGACTGGGGTGCTTGTATCTTTTAACGCGGTAGCGTTAGAGAGCGCGCTCAAAGAAAAACCCGCCTGCGTCAAGATTAGAAAGAAATGACAGCTTTGTTGTACTGATTTATTTCTGCAAAAGCTTCATTAAATCAGGTGTAACGCAGGGCAGTTTCGTTAATTCGGGTTGAGAGCATTGAGCCTCATGTTTGTTGCCAAGGAATGGAAATTTCTTCATTAGATCGGGAACTTCGTAAAATCGGGTTTCGCTAGATCGAGCTTTCACTGTAATTTGTGTTGGGTAATTTGTGGATACAAAAGAAACGACCCTATGAAAGGTTGCAGTGACGTTTCACTTCGTAGACGCAGGTTACGCCCAAGCGTGTGAATCCCGCGAACATACACAGAGAGAGAGTGTGATTGCGAAGAGGAAGAGGCGCTATTTTCTTCCGCATAAACAGAGAGAATCGCGGCATCGAAGCACGAACGGAAAAGGCCGCGAGCGCAGCGATTATCTTCTCCACCGCCAGGCACCTTCCTTCTACGGCCCTGGCGTTCCTCGATGCTTCAAACGTAATCTCGCCGATATCACAGAGTCTGCGCTCACGCGTGATAATTTGTAAAATCCGAAGAAGACAGTACGAGAATATCCTCGAACAGAAAGCTACTAAGTACTGTCGGGTATGTGTCAGGACACTGGCCAGCGTATTCCGAAAGCGTTTCTGTTCAGGCTGACTATGCTCACCGATGGCGGACGCCATGACGGTGAGAGCCGTGCATGCGTTTCACACGCTTCCTCTTCTTGCCAGAGACCTTGCGGGGGCCGCGAGAGACGCACACACCGGACGAAACGCGGTACTTGGGTTTCTCGCAGAGACAAATGCCGTCCTCACACTGTGCTTTGCCCAAGCACGGCGAGGTCACGTTGCATTCCGCGCCCACGTAGCCAGGCGATGGAGGAAGAGCAGCCGGTGACACTGCGGCTGTAGAGGATTTAGGTTTTTGGGTACAGTACAGAAAACATAAATGAAACTGGGGCTGTGGAGACAAGTAAAATATTGATGGAAGATTACTGACGTAGAGGGATGGGCAACACTGTTCTGTTTTATTTACAGAACACATGTGTTCTGTAAATAAAACAGTTGCTCTTGTGTGTGCCTGTTTACTTGGCGTCTTCATATTTTATAATGAACAGCTACCAACTAGCCCAACAAGAAGTGCTTTTATGTTACCGAATAAGTCGCAGTTTCGCCTAAAAGGCGTAGCATCGATTGCGATATCAAATTAGTAGACAGTCATACAAAGTAATGATAGTAGTTTTATTCGCCGTGTAATCCTGGTAAAGCTTCGCTAAACTAAATTACCAAGCATAGTGTTAACGTTAACAGGCAAACCTGAAAGCGTCTCGCACGATAACCGCGGACACTCGCTGTCAGAACGCTGGCGTGAGGGAGCGTGGCAGCAGCAGCAGCGAGCGAAGCGACCTTCGTGCCGTCCACTGCTACAGCGCGAACGGAGCGCCGAGAACTCGACATAGCCCTCGACGCACCCAGACCCTGTCCCCAACGCAGATCGCTTTCAAGGTACGGACCACGTGACCACGCGCGGCCGCGCAACACACAGTTGCTGCCAGTGTACAATGCTTCCCCCTGCTCCCCCCCCCCCCAATGCCTGGCGCCCGACGGAAGACGGCGCGCTGCCTCTCCGCTTTTCTTCCTTGCGTGCACGAGATTGAGCCACGATCGTCGGCTCCCCTCGCACGCTTTCACTCGCACATAGAGCATACGGCACGCAACCCGCCGTGGTTTCTTAGTGGCTATGGTGTTGGGCTGCTGGACACGAGGTCGCGGCATCGAATCCCGGCCACGGCGGCCGCATTTCGATGGCGAAATGTGAAAACACCCGTGCACTTAGATTTGCGTGTACGTTAAAGAACCCGAGGTGGTGCAAATTTCTGGAATCTCCCACTATGCAGTGTCCATAATCAGATCGTGGGTCTGGCACGTATGACCGCATAATTTAATTATATTATACGGAGCGTGGTGACAGTTTTCTCGCCTTTGGACTTTATGCGGAACGTCATTGCGACGCCGGCGAAGACGGAAAACACGCGCCTGGAGGGTCAATATAGTCGAATGTAGGTTACACGAAAGCGTATAGGTCTTATGCCCCTTTCTTTTGTGTGTGTGTGCATTGCACGTAGAAAGTTTTAGAATATTTTAATAGTGTGGAAGTGTATCGTTTTTTTTTTCAAGACTTACTTTCTTATTTTGTATGTTTTATATGTCTGTTTTTCGATTTGTATAAAGCGTAACGCGGCCCTAGGACGGATGCTAAGGCCCTGTAAGGAAATGCACAGTCTTTAATATTTCAAGCAATTTTGTAACGTTCTATTCGCACTATTCATTTCCCCTTCTTCTCCTTCTTCCTCTTCTGGAGTCTCCTGGACACGGCAAGCCCGCGCCTTTTCTTTGGCTTCTTCAGCTTCAGTCGCCTGGCGACGACTTCGAGATCAGTCCATTCACGCTCGGCTTGCAGCCGCTTGCGTCGCTGCTCCGTCCTTCTCGCCCGGTGCTGGCTTTTCGATCACGAGACAAACCCGCTACGTCCATAGCGCAGACAAAACCCGTAGCAACTGCCAGAGAAGGTCAACCCAGCGCGCCTTCGCCTGCCCTCCTCCTCCACGGCTCTTTGCCTCCTTTCTCCTTCCCTGCTTGGGTCGATGCCACCCAGACTTTCCTCTAGGTGATACTCCTCCGTACTCTCGCCGGTGCGCCATTCTTTTCTGCACCTCCAGGCGCCTTCCTCCTCCGGCGCTCGCTTCCTTCGTGGCGACACACATAATCTCGCCGATATCACAGACGGGGCACGTACGCTTGCGTGTACGAAACTTTAAATCGTCACTAAAGAAAAACTTTACATTGAACGAGACAAAAAGATCATGCGTTTGTTGTTATGAATTCATCATTCGTAAAGAGAACAAAACCTTTGTAAGGGCGAAAATAACGAAATTAAAAACCTGAGTGGCGCGACCTCTTTCGGAAGATGCCACCTTCTGATGTGACGTCACTACTAGCTGAGTCACAGAGCCGCACAGCATAGAGGACCGTCTAAATTTCCCCAACTGATCCGTTTTCGCGCGGATGGTTACAATTCAGGACCGGCAGCGCGAACTTCGATGGCACTTTTGTGCGCAACAAAGTTATGTGTGCACAGAAAACGACGATAGACTCCTAGAAACGTTTTCTACCGTTCCATAACCTATAGAAATAATCTACCTTTCCGATTTATTCTGTAAGAAAGAATATATCGGAGAAGCCGGACAATCAATGAACGCCAGATTAAACGGACATCGCGTGCACACAGCTAAAAAACTTCCCAAAGCCATCGCCGAACATTTCAACTGGCCAGGTCATAACTTTGTTGAACTTAAACTCTACATCTTACAGCCAAATTTCAGTTCTGAACTAGAAAGAAAATACAGGGAACCATACGTTATCCTTAAAGTTCAAGACATTGCATCCAATAGGCTTAAACGTTTTAAATGGAGCTTTAGAATCTATTCGCTATGCTCAATTTCAAGCTCTAGGCAACAACACAAAGTTTGCTTGCTTAGTAGTTTGTTTCCCCTTTTATTTAATTATTTATTCCATTTCAGTATTTCCTTCCATAATTTTTTTCACGAGTACCGGTTTCTGCCGTTCCTACTATCTCCTTCAGAGACACGATAGCCCACGACCACCAGCGAAACAGGTAATAGAGGGGTGCTGTGCACGCCGTTCACACGCTGGCTTAAACACCACCGTGTCACCAGCCTTGTGCAAAGCACTCCTTCATTCTCAATTCTGCACCCTCCCCGTTAACACACCTTTGCTGGTTGTGGCACCCACCCGCTTTAACCCCCCTCCCCTTTAGAAGAACTCTACATATACATACTGGGGTGATGAAAGCATATGTCGTCTTGAAAAAGACAAGTCCACTTGTCGAAACCTTGGCTCCCGCTTTCATCTTGTTCTGATTTTGCGAAAATTGGCATTTTAGTCTTTTTTAAACAGTTCTAAGCACTTTACGGCACATGCATTTTGAAATTGAAGTACAGCGGATAGGAACTAATGCATGCTTAGCAGAAATAGCAGAACCATAGTGCCCCTTTCGGAATATCCGCTCACAAAACCTTCAAAAGCTGCGTGAAATTTTCATTTAGAATCATCCTGTGCTCTTTCATGCAGAGCATGTTGTAACTTTAACTGAAACCCCAAAGTACTTCATACTAAACTTCAAGACCACTTATCTTCAATGTGGCGCTTGTGTTACGATTTCCGCTATTCAAACATGGCTCCACTTCAGTTCGGTTACGATTTTGCAATTGCAACATGTACCCTAAGGTAAACTTTTGAAAGGGTAATTATTGAATCTTTTCAATTTTTACTTGAACATGTTGATTTCTTATGCAGGCAATTTCAGCCTATTCCATAAATGAACCCACGAATTGGAAGAGTGCTGTCACGCACGATTAAAAATGTGCCTGAACTAGGAGGTGTACAAACCTATTATTCTAACAATTTGGCAATGAAAACATGCTGGTATACAGGAAGATAGTATGCATTTTCGTGTTTGCAGTCGTGTTCTAACTCGAGTTAGCTGCCTGCAGATTAACTCATCTCATTTCAGTGATACTTTGGCGCAGATAGCAATGGGGCTTCAGCGCGCACTATTAACCTTTTGGTGCCCTGCATTTAATTATTTTCGGAACATTACCAACGTATTGGGGGCAGATATAGTACGAAACGGCAGTAGGTGGCGTAATTTTCAAGAATTTTGTCTTACATATTTGGCATTATGGGGTGTTACTGTCACGAAACATCTCGTAGAGAGAAATTCAAAACGACGCGAAACGCGTACCGGGTGAATTGATCGAGCCTAATTCATACTAAATAAAAAATTTTAATTAGGGCGTTTTACGTGCCAAAACCACTTTCTGATTATGAGGAACGCCGTAGTGGAGGACTCCGGAAATTTCGACCACCTGGGGTTCTTTAACGTGCACCTAAATCTAAGTACACGGGTGTTTTCGCATTTCGCCCCCATCGAAATGCGGCCGCCGTGGCCGGGATTCGATCCCGCGACCTCGTGCTCAGCAGCCCAACACAATATTGAATAAAATCATTAAAATCTTAAATGGGCGTACACAATAGAAGGTTGGTGCAGTTTGGTATTTGACTTTCTCTGTGTTTAAGTCCTCGTAGCGATGGAATGAATGCTATGACTATTTATTCCTTTTGAAATGTCACAGGAAGCAACAACCAACTGCTTGTTGCTGAAGGGAGTGGAGAGACCTTGTAATCCATGACACTAAGAAAGCCAAATCTTCAACTTCCATTTGTCGTGTTGTGGATTATTTCTGATATTTTAGAGAAAGGCACCACTAAATGCAGGCTTATGCAGGTATTAAGGAAAAAGACAGCTTGTAGAGGCACTGCAACTGCCATCCATATTTCCCCATAACAATCGGAAACAATATAAGCAACTTACGCGACGTCTCCTCCTTTTGCAGCTTCTCCAACTTTGCAGTAGCCGCTGTGGTTTTGACGTCCCCTAAAATAAGGAGAACAATATATTAATAATTGAACAGCGAGTCGCAATTACACCGTCACTTCACTTGTAAGTTTCGAAAAAAAAAATGGGGCGAATGACATGTTACAAAAGCGAACCGAGTTAGGTGGAATAAGTATTGTGGTGACGGTGGCGGTCGTAGTAGTAGCAGTAGTAATGAACGTAGTCCAAGTAATGAACATAGACTCAAGTGCATTTTGTACCAGCGGGAGGGGCCCTTAGTCCAGGGTTCCTGTAGCTTTGGCTGCCGAGTGGGCATTGGTTCACCAGCTGTCGCTGGTCGTCCAGGCAAAAGCTAAGCAGCGCGGCCAGCCATTGGGACTGGCGGGGGTTGGGGACGGTGGGAACCGCGGGATCTTCCCGACAACTTTAGGTATACGGAGCTATAAATTACCGTATTCGCGACGTATTTGTACATTGTATTATTATCCGCCGTGGTTGATTAGTGGCTATGGTGCTGGGCTGCTAAGCACAAGGTAGCGGGATCAAATCCCGGCCACCGCATTTCGATGGGGGTGAAATCGCGAAAACACCCGCGTATTTAGATTTGGATGCAAGTTAAGGAACCCCAGGGGATTGAAATTATTCCGGAGTCCCTCACTACGGCATGCCTCATTATGGGATCGTTGTTCTGGCACGTAAAACCCCACAATTTAATTTTATTTTTTGTTTATGCTGTATCAATGCAATACATTGAGAGTTACCACTGGTGTAGTATGCTTGGGTGTCTATACGTGTCTGTGTGTAGTCCCCGCCAGACGAGAGCCTCCTCTAATGGTTAGCTTATTATGTGTTGGGGGTAGTCTTTCCTCCTAATCGGTAGTATTGCGTTATTTCTGCGTATAGCTTGAGCGGGTGACAGATATTTATTCCCGTCGCCTGTGTGCCATAGACAAGAACGGCACCGCGAGCGGTGCTGCTGCGCCGGCGTTCAGAGCGCCGCATGCGGGGCAAAATTCAACTAGCGGGTGGTATGCCTCTCCCATCTCTCATTCGCACCTCCTTGATTGCCTCTTGCACTGCGCGTGCTTGGGCACGTTTGGTACCGCGCGCGGTGTGTGCCTACGTGCGTGTGCATGGACGCTTTATTCGAAGGACGACGTACACGCTTCTATTTGCATTTAGGAAGATCGGTACACTTGGCGATTATTTTTATGGCTGCAATGCGGCGAAAGGGCAGCGTCTGCTCAGCCATGTAAGTGACGCTGAGCAGGTAATTGGAAACGACAGCGTATGTGCCGCCAAACAATCGTCGGCATATACGATGCATGTTAGCTCAAGTCATTTTGCAGTTTCCGAGAAAATGTTTGTTGCACAACCGTGTTTTCTCTGATGATGACAACGAACTTCCATCGACACTGTGCGGAAATAAACAAACTATATCGCCGCATAGCACAAGTACGGCATGCGCACACGACTTTAACCAGTACGCCCCTTACAGTATGGAATAGAGGCAGCGATGTAAATAGCTTGGCCATTTTTAAAGTGCTCAAGAGACGGATGTTGAAAGTATTAGTAATCGTTTCTGATTCAGTAATTACGGCGCGACCAAGACACGGGCGTGTATCGTCCAGTAACTCGATCTATCGGTGCAGTGGTGATGCAGGAATGAACTCCGGTCATGTTCAATGCATCGTGCACATATTCAATTTCTCGGCATGCGTGAACTTCGGCCACTGCTAGCGCATGCAACAGAAGTAGTTTCCATTCTTGAGCCGCGCACACACAAACGAAACACGGGAAAGAAGACAGGACAATCACTGGTCGAACAACTGAAAGTTTTTATATGAATAAAAGGATTATATACCGAGTAATCATTAAATTCATGCGGGTTACATATAAAAAACGTCATACACTCACGAGTGATCAATGAACGAGCTCGCTTCGTTTGCCTGTTCACTTCGTTCGGCGCACCGCAGTAATCTATGTCTGTCGTCTGCCTTTTTTTGTACCATTTTCTTGTGAATCGGCAGAATTTCACTGGTGGCATCAACCCTTTCGTGTTTACATTACTGTCGTGACAGTTAACAGCACAATATTAATTCCCTGTCATCCGAAGGGGTGCCGTCGCAAACAAGAGACGTTTCGCGTGCAGCGCGAACTGAACGTGGTCGCGACTTGAAGGGAACTGGGGGCGGAAACCTCGCCCCGTTGGAGGTGAAATCGTTCCGCCAGGGGAGAAACGAGCACTGCCGTCTAGGATGAAACTTGGCGTGCGGACGTCTATGTACCGGTGCTTCTGAGGGTGCTCGCTCCAGCTATAGCGTGGGCTCGCTTATTACCGACACAGACTCATTGCACGTAGTCTATACTACCCTGACTTGATGCAGTTTGTCTCGATATGCCGTCAGTAGTCGGCGCGCCGTCCGTGATACGTATACGTCCTTTATGCACGGCATGCCGCTTGGGAGTCAGTGACTATGATAGTGTTTGGATCACTGTGGATGGCAGCAAGGGCAATGGCAGACTGTTCTGTTCTGCTTCTACCGAGCTGGATGTTCTTATCGATGCTGTGATGATGGTATTCATCGCTGTACATATGACGCTGACAGGCGACGCCCCGTGTCACTCGTATTCTGTCGCGTCCGTGTATCTGACAGCACAGTGGTTGGCGAACATTCTGGCGTGGGCTTTCGGCCTGACCTTCCACATTCCTTCATAGAATTCGGGGGGCCTATTCTTCGGTATCAGGGCTACCTGCAATGTACCGATTCTGTTCACCGACTCTGTTCACCGACTGCCACCGGTAGTGATTCCTGCATGGCGCTGTTCCAGTTCAATGTCCATGAGTACCCTAGCCCTTGCAGCCGGCGTAGTCCTGTGGATGACTTGAGCAGCAGCTGTTGCTGGATAAATAAGTGAGCTTTGAGAAGTTCGCATGGGGTGGTGGTGGTGCTTCCAATGGCATACGGGTTTCCTGTGGACGAGTTGTCAGTATTCAGCGCTATTTGGTACGCCCTTCTTAACAGCACGTTGTTTGTTCTTTATTTCCGATGGTCTCATCGTACAATACGGGATGAAGTGCGTGATCCGGCTGACGAATAATGCCTGAACCAGTCGTTGCGCATCTTTCTGCATCAGCCCGTGGTATCTCTTGGTGAATCTGCTGATAATACGAAGTACTTGCGCTATCGCTCTTTTATGCATTGAAGGACAAACGTAACTGGAACGCCCATGTATTTCGTCTTACACTTTTGGAAATACCTTGAAACTGGTGCCCTCCGGGAAATTCTTTTAAAGTGCGTACGTCTTGCAACCTCAACCACTACAAATCATAAATTACAATATCTGTCGTAAAGTAATTGTGTATGCAGTTGATTAGTGACTTTTTTTATTATTGCGAATGAGTGTCTAGACTTCTTACGTTAGTAACGCCCTTCTCTACGAATAGTCCAACTCAAGGACAAGTATTATGACATCTGCTACAGGCGATGTTTAAATACTCCGGAAAACCTAAATGTGAAGAGCCAGCATACTAACTTAATGCTTAAGGGGGTGGACCGGCCTTCCAAGTCATGACAATAAGGATGCCAAAACTTCGCTTTCCGTTCAATGTGCTGCGGATTCGTGGTAAAGGTTTTAGTGTAAGGCATCAATAAATGCAGACTTAAGTTACTGAGCAAAAAAAAGAAAGATAGGTTTTCCAGGCACCACTACCATCATCCAAACTTCCCCATAATTATCGGACGTGTTATACGCAACTTACGTGCGGTTTCCTTCCTCGGCAGTTTATCCGCTTTTTCAGTGTCGGCTGTGGTTCTGGCTCCTGCGATAGTTATAGGAACATTGAATTAATTGTTAAATTGCGAACCGCACTTGAGAAATCACTTCATTTGTAAAGTTGGAAAAATATGTGGTGAATCATATGTCATGAAAGCTAATTGAGTTCGATGAAAAAGAGAATGACGTGGTAAATATATCGGAAAACAATATGCCTTGTTTCGACATGCTGGTCTAGCCGAGATTTAATGAGTGCTCGAACACTTCTTTCCTTGAAGTAGCTTTTCAAAGCGCTGTAATTGCCCCAATATTTCACTCTTACTGTTACTTTTGAAATAGAAAACCCGGAAAGTCTGCCTGACCGATTTTTCGCTCCACGCAGGGACATTGAAGTTCTCATTGGCAAAGCTTCTTACTTCAGAGAGACTTTGGTTCTCTTAACTGCGAACGCCTGCTGTGAGCTCCCAGCACCCTGAGCATGCTCAGCTCGAGTTCGCGGATTCGAACCCGGCAGAGGTGGCCGCGTTCCGATGCGGGCGCAATGCTAAAATAGCCCTGTACAGTGCAGTGGGCGCACGATTCACGTCCTGCATCCTAATTTCATCATTGTTATGGCTCGCGAAAAAAATCGAAATTTGATTTTATGAGGTCCCAGCCTCGCGATACATTAAGTTACTGAAGCCGAACTTTGACGTCGTGCTACGTCACAGTCGCCATATTACAAATATTCCCCCGTATTAGAATCGAGTGCGTCGGCCATTTATATATGACTGATCGTACATTCCAACGTAATTGGTGGTACTGGCGTGCATTCCAAAATGTATACACTCCTATTCGCGTTGTGCAAGTAGTCTGGTTAGACATGATTCTTCCGCTATAGAATCGGCTACAGCGTGCGAAAATTTCCGGAGTCATGCGTCGAGCCGCAGCATTGTAACATTTGTAAGTCAGTGAAAAACGGTCACCGGAAGAGGACACATAAACAATCTACGGACATCAATATTAGGTGCTGAATAAAAATTGAATTGATTTTATTTTACATATCTGGTCTATGCAATCTAATTCGCTATAACCGGGCAGGATTCATGACTGTGAACATGTGTAGCTGCAGGCGTGTATCCATGAAAGGAATTTCACGAGAATTATTTTTCTTAGATTTCGGAAGACAATTTAACAACGCGAGTGCTCAGTCGATTTCTAAAGACTGCTTTGTCTTAAGTGATGAAACAACTTGATATTTTGCTCGATCCCGCATGCACTGACTCGGATACCTTTGTTCTTGTGGGTTACATCGTGGCTTGCCTCAAGAAACGTGTGACGAACGAACGTGATAGGTCCCATTTTCTAGCTTGTAATTTATATTCCTTGCACGAGGGCTACAGGCACATTGAAATATTGTTTTTAATGTGTTTAGCTTGCTGTGAGAACTCCCCGTGATTTCTTGTGACTGTGTAGCAGTTTCGCAGCGCCGATCTTGAAGACATAGCCGTTTAGCACAGTGGTAAAAACCACACGGTGGTATTGTATACCGCTTTATCCCCGTGCGATGGTACCATTTAACTGCTGGTACCGCATGGCGGCACCTTGCTAAGGAGAGTGTTCTCGCAATCTTCCCTTGTAACCGCTACAGTTTTGAGACGGTATCGTTTGAGACGCGGCGTCTCTGATTGCATACGCTACACGGAGTCATGAACTGATCCCTTGAGGAAGTGACACTCGAAGTACCGGTTGGCCACCGCGTATAGGTAAGGCACGGTGGTAACGGGCACGCCACCCAAAACACGTATTACCCCCAACACAGGTGTCACAAATACCCGCTTCTCAAAGCGTGCTAAACGCATTCGTGGATAGCAACCTGACGTTGGTTCGTTATAATCATTTAAATTGTGCAAATGGCTGTAAACAGGCGTTGCTGCAAAGAGAGGACACACAAGTTAGAAGTAGACACATCAAGCCCGCGACGACGTGAAGTGGCCGCACGCCCAATTTTGCTCCCAGGCGAAAAAATGCGATGGAGTCAAGTTTTCCAGGACGCGATCGAAACTAATTACGCAGAAGTTATTTTTCTTTTTTCTTCTTTTTGTCAGTACGTAGTGTAGAAATAGGTCACACAGCTCGGCTTGCTCTTTATATACATGGAACGCCTCACTGGCGCACTCTTTCTAAAAATGTTTATCTTTATAGCAAGAACAAATGTGTATCAGCAGAGGGTAATAATAATTAGGCACATTTCTAGGGTAGTTCCATGGTCATTAATGAGCCCTAACGTCTAATACCACCTGGACATTGCTGTCTAAAGGTCTTGGTTGTCGCTGTGGTTAGCGAACTTTCCGTAACGTCTCAGGTGGCAAGTGGAATGAGCTCGAAGAAGAAAGCATCGAAGTGGCGCGGCCTACAGATTCATCGTTTTTTCATGATTGTAGTGCAAAGTAGGAAAAAAATGTGACCTTGAATTGGAAGCAACTGCGACTCACTCTTGACGTGATAAATTTTACTACATTAGCAAGATACAGCCACGTCGCAATGGTTCTACTTCCTGCAATCCATTATACTACGACGCTTCATACTACACCTTCGGCTTAGTTGGCTTCACAAGAAATAATTTCGTCGGCTGTCACTGTATATTGTAATAAACCGAACACAACTTTATGAATTCTCCGCCTGGACTGTAGGCTTAAGTGCATGAAGCTATTGTGTATTCCATTTCAATGATGTCAGGTGTAAAAAGAAGCTTGTTTGGTCCCAAGAAAGTAATGGCGCAACACATGCAAGTGAATTTACTAACGTAACTCTCCAATCTCCCCTGTTATTCGTTAAAACAAAACAAGCAATGTGGAGATGCCATGCACTGTAGGAGTCGTCTTATGCGACTTTTGGGTGAGCCGGCAATACGACAACGTGTATCACAATAAAAGAAACGGACTAGATTTAGACCAGTCAAATGCTTCTCGCAAGACCATCCTCTGCCCTGGCGGCGATATGCGACAAAGCACCATCACTACGACACCAGGAACGCCACTAGAAAAGTTCACTAAACATAGCGTGCCCATCGCAATCAGCTGTGCCCGCTTAAGCTTCGTAATTGGGGTTCCGCCAGTATGATCGCTAATAAATGACGGCGGGAGTTCCTCGGCTTCTTCTTCAGACCAAAACTATTTTCATCGTTAGCTAACAGCGAGCGAGCTGTCACTTCTGTAATCGCGTGCTCGTGACGTTGGTTCGCGCTTGCTGGTTCCGGCCTCGACGGAGCAGAGCTTGCGAGAGGGAACACCTGCTGCTGATCTATCGCGCCAGGTATTGCGTGAGGAGAGAGGGCACCATTGGGACGCCACGTCACCCTCGCTCTCGGTTTCGGATTCCTGTAATATTCTCGCGTTGCTTAACCCCGCAAACTCTCAACGCGCTCGCTTGCCCGCAAGGACTTCATAACTCGAAGGACTGCTCAGTGGCGTTTAACTGGACATTAATGCTTTCGTATTCACAACTCATAAGAAGGGCTTAGGTGTCCTCGGATTTCTCTCTCGCATGTGTACCTGTGGTTTTCAGTAAACAAAGAAAATCGCGCTCCAATCCACGCGGTACAGGTGGTTTGTTAGGGAAGCTATGGTATCACCTGATCCGATAGACCAATGTGACGTAGCCTTGAACTGGGTCCTGCCGAGCCCGAGCACGACGCCCTTGTGCATATTGACATTGCTGCTCCTCTCGTCGCTCATCGTATTCGCGTTACTCCTCAGACGTCTTACTCGTTCGTGGTTTGCTTTGGGCAGGTACCGCTGCGTCCTGTCGCCACTCATCGTGTTGCCGCTGCTTTTCGGTTGTACTAAATGTGCGTGGCCTTTCCATACCGCTATGACAACACAAATGAAATCACATAATAGGCGCGGTATTTTACATATGAAAGTGTAGCAACGTCACTCACTGCTTCGTATGCTACAGCTGCCGCTTCCCGGCAACTGCAGTTATGAAACCGTAATCTCTACCGGGAAACGCTTGCGGCGAACGCTATCCGCGGAGGCGAACATTCTGGCTCTTTTGTTTTCTGTCCCCCCGCACGGCCACCGCAGCCGCTGCCGCGAGTGGGCAGAGGCGGGCGCCATCTCGGGGTGGTGGAAGGAACCCAGCTGCGCACGTGGCATCCGCCTTCCGCTGTCATTGGCTGAGTTTTTAGAGACGGAGACAACGAAACCCTGTGATCCTAGTCCTATATGTAGCTTCGCTGTAAAACAAAATACATCTGCAGCCTAATGACAAGAATATTGTGCTGCTGTGCTTTGGTGCCCGGTTTCGGAACACGCCATCGATTACGTGGTTCCTCTTCTTTTTTTTCAGGGACAACGTGTACTCGGCGGGACAGCCAGCGATGGCACGCCAAGCTTCAGGGAAGTGTTCAAAGAAAGCTTCAGTTTAAGAAATTAAAAATAAAAATACTTACGCAGACGAGGAGAAGAGGAGGCTGCAAAAATAGTCAGGTGTGTTAAACATGAATTCACGACATTCGCAAACTTAGCGCACAATTATTAATACATAAGAGCAACCACATCCATCCCTATAGCTATTCTTTGTTTAGGTATGCATTGTCTAGGGTGAAGGGGCATGAGACAGATTCGAGTGCCTGTAAGAGCCCCGCCACCTACCGTTTATTGGTGAGAGTTGGAAAGCACCGAGCATAAGACATAATGAAATGTAGGGACAAGGACATCAAGAAAAGTAAAGAACAAAGAAATTGTCAACGCAATATACATGAAACACTACTTATATTTAGTGGCCGAATTTACATAGACAGGCAAGGAGTATGTAAACTGCGTTCATGTGAATGGAATAGGAGGGCTGCGTCACGTACGTGATGCATATATTATACGTATTCTACAGGGCAGCAAAGCCTCATGTACGTAATGAAGAAACCAGTTCGCGCACGCACGCGTGAAAACTACGCAGGGAATCACTGCGCAATGGCTCACCGGCATGCACGCTCTCTTCTGCATGTATGAATTGCGTTAAATGTTTTTAGCATATTTTATACATAGGGCATGCAACAGAGAGCGAGCAGAAGTAAGATCAAGCACTGCCCGCGTTCCGAAACTTAACATTGTCGTTATGTGTTAGAAGCGCGGAGCGAAGAACTGAAAAAAAAAAGCTTTGGTACAAAACTCGTACACCTCACTGTAGGGACACATTGTAAAGAGAAGTTGCCTACACACAAGACCTGCATGTGTTAACGTTTTCACTACAAGCGCCCCCCCCCCCCCCCCGTCACAAACGTAGTGCAATGACTACATTTGCGCATCTTCCATTAGCGCGCTGCCTATGCCCCTAACGAAGGGGCTTCATTGCTCATTCTAAAATGAAGACATACGTAATAATCACGATTCAACGTAAAGCTTTCCAAGCATTTTTTTTTTCAATTTTGTGGTTGCGTTGTCCGGCACGTCGTTAACCACGGGGTTGCGGAGCGCACCTGAGAAAGTAGCAAGGATATATAGGCGCACGCTCGCAGAACATCCTAGCCTCCGAGCATCGTCTGCTGAGCTATTCCAACGAATCCGGTGCAAGCACTGATGTCTATTAGCACATCTATTGTTTACTACCGCTTAATTAAAGCAATATCAGCGCAATAACGCATGTGCAAATTCATGTTTGCGTTGGAAGGAGATAAGCAGTAGGGGCGATATGGAGCTTGCCCGAATAGCCTAACACATGATGCTCGGACAACAAGTGCGCTCTGTGCGCTCTGTGCGCATGCGCCTGCCGTCGCTAGTTTCATAGTGGCACCCCGCGATAACGGCACTGATAGCAGTGTCGATCTATGTCCATCGACGCTTCAGTGAGGCTATTAACCTCTTGGAGAGCTGTACCGTGACTCCGGGCATTACATGCCTAATTTCCTGGTTGCGCTACCTTCGTTTCCTGCTAAGCATGAAACATAGCTGTGTAATATGCCAGACGCTTCTTGATCGGCACGGAGAATATGTTTTCAACGAATTCATGTCAACTACCGGCGTACCCCGTCCAATGAAACAAGAGGATTGCGATATGGCCGGCGACTCCATTCTGTAATCCAACCCGGCCAGGCCAACGCAAAAACACGTAGCAACTGGTACGCTATGCATTAGCTATTTTTTCTTACGTTAGGATTAAGCTTTCCATACTTTAAGGCAAGAGTATAGCAGGACTTTTCTAAACAGAAAAGCGCCGAACTGATTTCAATGGAATGTATTCGATCTAAAGTTTAAAGCTTTCATCCTAAGGGCTGAGTATATTTTCGAGTTAGGTAATTAAATCATTCCTATAAGATAATGTCTGAACTACAATTATGACAGCAAGAATTATTTTTGTCCATTGCAGGCACTGTATCCCAATAAGCATATATTGTAGTCCTTGCCGTATAACGAACAATTTTCGATTAAAGATACATTCTGAACAGATAGCGTACCTATGTAAACTATGCAAGCCATCAATGGAAAGAACTACAAGGCTCGAATACTGACAGAAATACAACGCATGGCGAAGGCTACACTATAGGAGATCGTATTGTTTATTTATTGGTATTAAACTTTTGTCATTGTCGAAGCAAATTCAGAAGCACCAGCGAAGCTGATATAGTGAAGTTGTAAAATTACATATGAGGAAAAGAAATTAGCTATCAAGAATAAAATGCTGTCTGACGTAGTTGACAGAAACTAAATGTCACTGGACCTCCTGTTGTTTATTTTGTGTGTGCGTGTGATAGCAAGACAGGAACCAAAAAACACTGATTTTTGGGCAGTTCAACGTACGGAACAGGGAGGATATGTAGGGCACCACGCAGAGAAGCACAATAATGGCGAGCAGGACACCGACCAGCCGTGGCGACGAGCTGCAATTTGAAACAAGCAGAGATAGTTACACAAATAACAAACGCGGAACATCGTTGGATCAGAATGGACGCTATAGTAAAGCACTAACTCACTCTCATACTGCGCGATCATTATTGAACTATTATATACTTGCTCTTTTGGGCAAAGAGAAGTCGATCACAACTGGGCGTAGTGAAAGCAAGACTATGACCAAACGATGCGATCAAACGAGGGTCTTGGTAACGTCAATGTGATGTCACAAATTTCGAGCTATTAAATGGATCAGGGTCCCCTTTTATACAGAAAAGCCCGCAGATGTCAGGTTGTATATATGCTGACTTTTCAAAGTAATGTTTCCTTTCTTGTGAAAGCTTGCTACTTGCACTTTGCCGACACTGCCAACTGGCGACACACGTCGCTCGACGGGAAGCTAGTGAAGAAAGGTTGAAATGGCGTCAGCCACTTTCCTTCGTCAATGCATTTCTCACGAAGCACGCAGATGTTGATGTAGATAACACTGACCTATTTGCAATTCTTGAGGTGCAACCTACCTGACAAGCATAATTCCATGTTTACTTCTAGAGTCCCTAAGAGGTTCGTTAAAATGTCTTTAACGGAATGTTGGCTCACTTAGAACGCAAAGGTGTATGTGTTGGAAGTTCCAAAAGAAGATTAAAATATTTTATGACGCTAATTGATTCTGGGAAAACCGCCAAATAGCCAAGTTTTCTTTTACGGGGCCAGTGGCACAGGATTACGCTCGGCGTGCGTAACACTAGCAAACTTGGAATTATGTGGCTTTGGAGACACCATTGCGAAAGTACCAATGGAGGTGATGCCAAAGTACCATTGCCACCATTGCCAATGTAACCATTGAAAGTGAAACTTCTTTTGTTGTCTATCGAAGCATTATTGTAGCTAAAAGCTCTAAACACTGCAAGCGTACGAATGAACGTAAGCAAAGAAAATAAGAAAAAAATGTGCGGGAAATATGGAACGCAGGAATATATAGTCGAAATAAAAGAGCAAAGGCAAGGAAGATATTTTTTTTTCTTTTGACAAAAGAAACGGAAAGCAGACAAACGCACGAAACGCGAGTCTGTCCGTAGATCAACAAACTCGATTCTCCTGAACGTCCATTCGTTTTACCGCTTGTCATGATGAGAAGAAAGCACCATTAGGCACTTGTATCATACACTATACTTTGCGTTCTAATGGGCGGCCTGCAAAATTCCTGCCGCATTTCCGTTTCACGGTGCGTGCACACTGGAATGGTACCAAAAATGCTTTTAACGCGTGAAGAAACTGTGTCGTGACCTGGCGGCCGTACCTATAAAAGCATGCTCATGATCACGGTGAACGCTAAAATGTCCCCCCCCCCCATTCCCCTATCCTACCCCAGAGTACAATATACTAGCGAGTACGCGTAACGCTAGCGTCAGTTGAAACCTGCGTGCTCGTCGACATGAGTGCATACGTTGCAGAGGAAGGCCGGCGCATTCCAGCTCACCGGCATTCGTCTGCACGGCACAGAATGTGGTGCCGCCGGAAGAAATTGCCAGAAAACTTTGCACTCCGATAGAGCCGCCATAGTACGAACTCAATTTTTACTAAAAGCGTTCGTGCTCAGGAGTTCTACGTGGCAATGTAGTGTGCCGCCGCAAAGTTGAGTTTCTTTTGCTCTTGCCCTATACATTTTTTTTATTGTATCCGTATTTATTCGAATCTGGGCAAGTCTTGATTCTAGGCCAACGCCCGAAATTCGGAAGGTGAAAAATTCAGTGGTGATATAGCGGAAAATGCGTGAGAAATGAGTGAGAGCCTTATGTCACATCTCTTTCAGGTTCCGGAACTGTGATTTCAACCACGTTCACTGTCTCCTAGTTTATATATATAGCGACTGAATACTTCAATGAGCCAAACGTATTTAAAAGCTAAGGAAGCACAAATTCTTGGTTTTCTTGGGTTTGTGTGTCAAACAGTTTCAATCGGTCCACCGACCGAAACTGTTCGCAAACAACCCGAAGAAAATCACGCACTTGTGCCTCTCATTCTTCTATGCATATGCAACGCGTGGCCGGCTTACCACACTTCACGCACACGCACTTTTTTTCTACTCTGGCACTCCGAGTGCCAGCGCATTAAAATAAATAAACAGATGTTTCCACTAACCTAAGCTGAGCCAGAAAAAAAGAAAGGCATTCGACCGTGAATGCAGGAAGCAGCGTTATCGAGCTGTTGTACTTTCGGAATCCCCTGCACTTTTAAACCGGTGGAAATTTGATATATCATGCCGCCGCGACACAGTTGACTACGTAAGCAAAGTAGGCATGTCGTCATCCCCACATTTGTCTTAGCGCAATAATTGATTGATTGATTGATTGATTGATTGATTGATTGATTGATTGATTGATTGATTGATTGATTGATTGATTGATTGATTGATTGATTGATTGATTGATTGATTGCGTGTCGTAGTAGATAGGTGAAGCTTAAACTTAACCTTCGCTCGCGTTATCTCCATGGTTACCTAGTTTTCCTTTCTCGTTGTGTTCTCAAAAATCTGCGAAATCTTTTTCCGCATCGTGGCATTAATATTTCCGCAGTCGGCAGTGTGTGGCTCTTGCGGCCGAAACACTACCCTGAGCCTAAGCAAAACCCCTACTTTCACAAATTATTTCTTTAAAAGGAAGTACTGGCCTACATTCGAGTAAATACGGTATTGTTGCGTACCTCGGCAGGCTTATAGAGCCATCGTTCTGCAAGCCAGGTCTGCGGCGGAGCCCAAGAAACGCTAATGTTCTGCAGCAATAGGAAAAAAAATTGGTTGACCCTTCCTTCGGAACAAGTGGTCCATAACACGAAAACAAAACCTGTATTCTAAGAAGCAGTAGCAGCTTGTGCACTATATTCCTTTTTAATGCGAAAACATTACATGTCCCAATACTCGAAAATCCATCGACGTGTCCGAAAGATGGTACCAAACCGGCTGACGTTGCAAAGAGTAAATACACGTCACAACATGTTCAGATTGACGTCCCATTTCTCAAGGAAGTTCCTGTGAACAAAGTGAATTATTACCTTGGAAAAAGATAATTTGGCAAATTTCGCTCTCGGTGGGAATCGAACCTGGGCGTCCGGGTGCGAGACGAGCCAACGCCACGGACGTGCACGCTTTTCCGCTGTTCCGGTTGATTAAGGTGTGGCCAGTCAAAGCCACCTAGGCTTTGGCCCAGTGTGGGCACATCATTGCACACGTCACATCTCACGCGGGCAAACAAGCCCGTTGAGGCGCTCGACGCGATTTGATTCAGCCTTACCGAGGTGCAGTTAGAACGCAGGCGAGAGCTTCCGCCTACAAGGAACGCGCGGAAATAAACTTTTCACCGAAGGGCCTATAACGCTTTCGCATTCCAACGCGTAAATCGGTCCTTAAGCGTCTCTCGCAAATCTTATTCCTTTGCAATGTCCCTCGAAGGGCGAAGCAATGACAGCGATAGCAAGCGGGCAAGGCATAGGCTTCTGACAGGACCCCAAGCGCTACCAGTCGTCGAAGGTATCGGCACCCTCCATGCCGCCAGGAGCCTCGACCATCGCTTCGCGAACAGCGCCACTCGTGGCTCCTTTTTTCGTCCGCGTCGGCAACGTTTCGCCAACGCTGCGCTCCATCGTGAATCTGGGACGGCAACAAACCAAGGTGATGACCACCTCCGGCAGCACCCCGCCGTTCATAACGGCCGGTTATTGGGCCTGTGCGCGGTACAGCTGGTTTGCCATCTTCTATCTTGCCTTCTGCTAGCCACCTGGTTAGCTCAGATGGTAGAGCGGCTGCCCCGGAAAGGCGGTGGTCCCGGGCTCGAGTCCCGGACCAGGACGAATTTTTCTTTAACTGCGTGGCTTTTCTTTCGAGGAACCCGTATGGTTTTCCTTTGTAGCAATTGCTACGATTGGGTGGATGTCTCATTTTCACTTAATAATTTACTTCTCTCCATCTTGCGGGTTTCAGCAAAACTATTAGGTCAGACATCGTACGTGCAGCAACTGCTCCTCGTGCGCTTCAAGTATAATGCTAATCGCAACTCGGTGACATCAAATATGTCAAAACTTAACAAAATACACGAATTTGCGTGCGTATAGGCACTGTCACGGAACTCAGGATCGGGCTGGTATATGAGCAGCCGGACCCCCTCGAAACGACTACCGGGAGACAGTAGTGTATGCGGTGTCGCTGCCTATTTATAATTCGTACTGTTTTCATGCACAAAATCCGTGAGTTCTGTAAAGTATACTTTGGTTAGGGGATTCGCATATGTGATTTCTCAATTAGAGAACAGGCACTTTTATGACCAAAAAATTACCGACGATTACGTTACTTCCTAATGCGAAATTTGAGCGCAGCAAATAAGCTGTTTCACCTTTTCGATAGATTGAGGCAAAGAAATCGAGCAACACATGTATGCGCTATCACAGAATTTTTTTTTTTATTTTTCACACGTATTCCTTTAAGAAAGACTGCACTAACAGTTCTTGACAGTCATGAAGGAAGCTTTGTGGTCGGAGAAATAGACTGATATATGTTCGACTTGGTACACCAATGCTTGATTCTCAAAGACGAGATCTATACAAGTGCCTCGCGAGGTTGTCACAGCCGTGGGACGCGTTACGAGCGAGAGGAACGGGATGTTCTCCCGCATAAGTGTTAGGAAATTGCTGTTTGTCTTTATGTCAACATTAAAGTCCCCCACTACTAACATCGGTGTGGATCGATGGACGGTTAATGCGAGTTGCAGGAAGTGCACGACGTCTTTCGTGAGTGCGGTAGCGGACTCACGAAAGCGGTATCAGTCGGTCGCTGCTAGCGCTGGGGCGATGAAAGGGGGGCGGAGCTGGTTACGAGGCCGACGACAACGCCGACGACGACGCGAAACCCAGGAACGGACGCCAAAGAGCCATTTGTGTAGCCAGCCCTCCTCCACAGTCTCTCCTCCTCCCTTCCATCATCCTCCCTCGCCCGGAGAGCCGACAGCGCGCATGCGCGGCGGCGGAGCAGATTCGTCGGCGAGCTGGTTACGAGGCCGACGACAACGCCGACGACGACGCGAAACCCAGGAACGGACGCCAAAGAGCCATTTGTGTAGCCAGCCCTCCTCCACAGTCTCTCCTCCTCCCTTCCATCATCCTCCCTCGCCCGGAGAGCCGACAGCGCGCATGCGCGGCGGCGGCGGAGCAGATTCCTCGGCGAGCTTGTTACGAGGCCGACGACGACGACAACGCCGACGCGAAACCCAGGAACGGACGCCAAAGAGCTGCGCTCTAAAAAACCCCAGCCAGTTACTATTTACTAGCACCATTGGCAACTGAGCGAGTCGATTGTTTACGCAGCTGTATCGAAGGGACCACAACATGATTCCCGTTTGGGAAAGCACGCAAAGAACATAATGCGAAAATTATAGTGTGTCAGCATAAGAATGCGTTTGGATGAACGCGTATACAAATAAAGTTCATTCCAGGAAGCGCCCGCGAGTCCAACTGGTATCCTTCGAGAACGGCAACGTACCGACGTTGATAGTGCGCCGTGTGATGGTGCGATGTACGAAGCGAACAATAGTTGAGTTCAAATCCCCATTGTCAAAACTGAATCATAACAATAGTTTTCTTCGTCCTAATGACTTAAGCTCCAGATTGTGTTCGCCAGAAGTAGACCTACGAACTCGGCGGCTGTGCTAGGCCTGCATACGGCTGAACGCGAACGACATCGGCTCAAACTGTACGGCTGGCGTGGCCTGAAGTCGGTGAAGTTTTTACTTCGGAAACACGGGCCATATTGAGCGTGGCTGAGCAAATATACGCGCCCAGCTGTTGCGGCAATCGCGACACTGCTGCAGTATTTTGGCTCTTAGCTGATCCCACGGACTGGTGAATAGACGGTCCGCGTTCAATCTTTTCGGCGGCGGTGGCGCCAAGTACCGTTACGTTGCTACGGCTCGTGGTTGTAAGCCACGTCGGCCTACAAAAATATAAGCATTAGTGTGCGCCTCGAGCATTCGTGCGATCTTCGGCATCGGCAGCATTCGCCCGACGTCTGCGGGAACTGGTTGCGTCGTGTCTCCCTCTCTGATTTGTGAACGCCCGCCAGCGTCCTTCGACACTCACGCGGGCATGTAGCTGGGCCATCTCGACGCCGCCACGCTTCGACACGCAATGCAGTCCTCGTGGCAGCCAGACGCGGTGGCCTGCGTTTGCGTCTATGTCTCCGGTGGAATCACGCGCACACGTTTGGCGCTGAGCCGTGCTCTCTAATGGGTTGCACAAAATAGCGCCTCTTCTTCATGGAGCACGTAAAAAGTTAGAAGAGAACATTACGTCACGCAGCCAGCCTTAGCAAGCTAAAGTAAAACTCTTGCTTGGGCTAGTTCGTTCATGCTATAATTAGTAAAGGCAAGGCGCAGAAGAACAGGGCTCAAGAAGAACACACATGACAGGACCGGCGCCACCCTCGAGTGGCGCCGGTCCTGTTGTGTGTGTTCTTCTTGAGCCCTGTTCTTCCGCGCCTTGCCTTTACTAATTCTAGCAAGCCAACGCCCCGTGACGCCAGTCCCTTTGCTCACTGCCTACCAAACACGTGGCCTCTTACGTCGATATCACGGAGCAGGAATCGAGATTTGTTGACATGAAGGAATTTCTTCTTTCTTCTTCAAATGGGTATTAAAAAAAATCATCCCCATGTACTAAAAAGTTGCGAACGCTGAAGCTTAGCCTTTGAGAGTAGAACGCGATAGCATATGAAGATCCCCGACTGCTTCTCACACCTCCCGAAAACTGCAGCTTACGTAACCCTAATGTTTACCGAGAAACGCTGGCGCCTAACGGTATACGCACGAAGGCGAGCTCTTGCATGGGCCGATCCCGGGAAAAGAGCATAGCCGCGCTAAAATATTTACATAATTTTCAGGTTTCTGTTATTGTTTCACACTTTTAATATTTCAGTCTGGGAAGATGTAACAAAAAGGGTATGCGCTGTCAATGTTTTGATTCCTGGCATTTGTTTGTGGGCTGTCTATGATGCTTCAAATCCCGAGCAGAAACTTTCTCAAGAATTTAAGACAAGGTATGAACAACTTTAGTGATAGAATGGTATGGCAATATAGCCCGCATATACCGCATTTCATAAACAAGGCGTGGCGTATACATACACTTTAATATATACGAAAATTTTCGCTCACGGACAAGTCCGCCGACGTTGTCACCGACACCAGATTTTCTGCGACATTTTCCCGCTTTCGCGTTTAAAAGAGCAAGAAAAAGTGACCAAACAAGCCAGCTCACTATTAGGCTTCGCACGGCGTTGTCCTCAATACTGGACGCACCTCGTACACCGCAAGTGGGCAGACAAGTGTCGTTTGCACTTTTGTTCTTCTTGGGCGTTATGTTTCGTCAAAAGAAAGCAACAGTTCGCGCCGAAATTGCATGTCACGCTTTCATCCGATGGTACTCTATGTCGACACTAAACTGTCAGTCTTTTCGACCTGAACTTCTTAGTACTCCCGTGATTATATTGCGTTTATTTATTTCCTTGTTGTTTTTCAATCCTTTAGTGTTATTTACTTTGCCTAATCCTTCCCTTTTGTCATTTTTTCTCTATCTTTCCTGTTTCCCATCTTAATTTTTTATACATTCCCCAGTTCTTTTCCTTTCTTTTCATAATTATATTTCTCTCTTCCTTTTACAACATTTAATAAAAATCACCGAGGAGCGGAAGACGAGGGTTCCCGTGCTACGCCATGCCTTTTTAATTTCCTAATTTCATTTAAAATATCCACCTAATTTTATAACCACGGCCGCACAACTGTCCTGGGTATTTTTCATCTTTTTTTCAGTTTGTTTATCCTACAAACTTGCGGTATGGCTTCTCAAGCCCTATTGTTTTATTTTTTATTGATTTTAACCCGCCATCCACCTGATGATGCGGGCTTCCCTCACTTTAATCTCATTTCGTCTCTGAGGAATAAAACAAGGCGCGGTCTGGTCAAGAGACGTTAGGCACAACATTTGTTTTCTTTTGTTGTCTTTTATATTTAACAATATAGCAAGTGCACTTACGGTTGGGACGGGTCTGTCGGCACCGCAGGCTTCAGTTTGCTGCCGAGCGCTGCCGAGGACTCTCGAGTCTTCCTGCAAAGGGTTTTTGCGACCAACTGCGTGTGGCTCGAAAGAAGCGAGGTACATGCAAGACTAGTTTCTTTGATCTACGGGGCATTGCATGTGTAGGGAGCACAACGAGGGGCGAGGGACGGGAATCGTAGATTTTTTCTTTCACCCACTGCAACTTGCGCGGTTGCTTTGCCGTGGTAAATATAAGTTAATTCTAATATATGCAAGACCGCCTAGCCCATCCTTCTATAGTTCTTCTCATTACTTTTTTTATTGAGATGAAATCTTAATTACGTACTTCGAATTTCGTATTTCTTCCAGCTCATGAATATTTATTTAATTGTTTTTCTGCGCTCTTTCTAATCCTCTGGTTGGCTGTCATTTGTACACACATATACCTTTTACCCTCACCGCGGCAGTTTAGTGAATATGGCGTTGTGCTGCTCAGCCCGAGGTCGTTGGTTCGATGCCGACCGTGGCTTCTGCATTGCGATGGTGGCAAAATGTGAAACACGCTCCTATACTTTGAAATAATTAGGTGCTCGTCGAAATTCCCAGGTGGTCAAAATAAATTCGGAGTCTCCCACCATTGTACAATACTCCAATAGGCACCGAGTTTTTTTTTTTTCAGAACTTGTATGGACATCAGCAAAACAGCGCAATATATTTTTGATGGTTTTCATGGATTTCCTTACAGCAGGCTCATCATGCATTTTTTGGATGATGGTCACTCTTTAACACATCGCGAGAAACGTCCCTTTCCTGTAGAAATCACGCCTGTTCACTGCAAATTCCCAAATATTGGAGAGAAGTAGTTCTTGTAGGGAAAGGAGGAAAGGCTGGCACTATCTTCTGCAACCCTTGCGGGAGCACGGCTCAGCGGCAGCCGGGTTGACGATATGGTAGTGAAGAAGACAGAAGGAGGGAGAAAGGTAGAAAGTCGCCATGGCAACAGCGGAGCAGTCCGACCTGGAAGGCTCAGTGGCTTCTACCGGAGGAGTGGATTGGTGATGGACCATAGGAGGTGGCCCAGCAAAAGCGGAGTTGAGGCGGATCAGGAGGCCCGAGGTGGTGAATAGCCGTCAGGCTATTCGTTTTTGAAGAAATTCCCTAGAGTCTGGGGCTCCCATGTTCATGACAGGAAGACATCCTCTTCCCCAGTCGTAATCAGCTACCAGCCTTTCTAAGTGTAATCGAGTACCTCGACTATTCGGGGCTCTCGGCGAGACTCTAGGAAATTTCAAGATTGGAGCCAACACTGCTGAATACGACGTATAAGTAAGGAGTGGACTTGGTGGCACCGACCAGACGACCATGCTTATTCCTGCTCTTTTCGTTGTGCAGATTGCGCTGTGGCCAAGCAGCCTCACCACCGGGCAGGCCACACATATGCACGCAAACGGAACAATGCCAGTGGCTTCGGATGACAGAGCAAGGGACAACAAATCTGCGCAGACTCCGATCACGATCGACGCCCTCCAACTACGCAGCGACCACGTCACGGATGCGGTCACGTCAACCTTGTCAGGCACTCGGCAGTACATAAACCCGACCCATGACCCCACCCGCTTCAGTGGACTTGGTGGCACCGACCAGACGACCATGCTTATTCCTGCTCTTTTCGTTGTGCAAGTCAGTAACTACTCTGTACCCTCTTTGCGGGACAATGATGTAACGCTGACGGTGCTTCCAAGTCCACACATTCTTGCTGTACTGATTGTTGAGTGCTATGATGTATTTAAGCTACTGCTACTAACATCGGACGATGTCGAGCTTAACCCCGGTCCGACGTCAGACTCGGAATCGGATACTCGTCCTAATAACGACCTTCTGAAACAAATTCTAAAAGAACAATCTAAAACCAACAAAACGTTAAAAGAACTAGTAACTAACTTGAAAAAGGTTGAGCGAACAGTTGATAGCATGGAAACTAGGCTTGCCGCAATTGAAAATGACATGGAACGACTGAAGTATTGCGAAGAGAAGTTGGCCGAATGTGAAAATAATTATGACACCACGAAAAATCAAATCCAAGATCTGGCATTGAAATTAGACGATTTAGAAAATAGAAGTCGACGGAACAACTTGATTATTTACGGCGTAACGGAAAAACCTAACGAAGATATAGCTTCACTCGAAAAGATAGTGAGAGAAAACATTTTTAAGGAAACGCTGGGCATTGAAGTGAAAACCCTTGAAAGGACTCACAGGATAGGTATCCGCACAAGTAACCGAGACCGTCCGATTATCCTTAGATTGTTTGATCACGCCGAAAAAACCAAAATCTTATCTTGCTGCTACAAACTGAAAGGCACACCATTAACTGTTTCCGAAGATTTTTCTAAGAGAGTAAGGGAAATGCGCACGCACTTGTGGCATTCAGCGGTAAATGAAAGGGCAAACGGAGCAAAAGTTAGGCTAACATTCGACAAACTGAGAATCGATGAAAAAGTGTATACTTGGGACCCAGTGAAGAATATTAGGACTGAATTACCGCAGAAAGCAAGTCTTTCAGAACAGTCCCTTCCCACTTCGACTTCGCTGAAATCCTCTAAAAACAAGAAAGTTTCCAAATGACAGCCCAGTACCAAAACTCTACGAATCCTTTCCCTAAATGCCCGAAGTGTGGTAAATAAATTTGATCAATTAGAAAACCTAATCCTGTCTTATCAACCTCACATTTTAATAATATCAGAAACGTGGCTTCACCCTGGTGTACGTGATTCTGAAGTCATTCCTCCTTCATACAAACTGCTCCGTAAGGACAGAGGATCAAGAGGCGGCGGTGTCGCGATAGCAATTAAAAATAATATAAAGTCCTTAGAACTTGATGGCATTCCGGACCATGAAAGTTTATGGTGCAAAATAACATATTGTAACAAGAACATAACTACAGGGGGCGTTTATCGGCCCCCACATGCAGCTCCGGACTTCATCGATCAGATTCATGATTACCTCGCAAAACATGCTAATTCTAGATCAAAACTTATTATTGCCGGGGATTTTAACCTTCCCGGAATAGACTGGAACAACCGCTCGCATGACGGCCGTGATGTCTCAAGTTCAGAATCACTACTAGACTTGGCATTTACATTTTCACTGAGCCAAATGGTGACTGATAAGACCCGTATCACTTCAACATCATCATCTTTACTTGACTTAGTTCTTATAAGTGATACATTAGAAGGATCTTCCGTGTCCATTGAGAATGGCATTTCGGACCACAAAGCGCTTATTCTAACCTGTCCCATTTCAACGACGCGAAAACACAAAAAACCACAATCTATATACTTCAAAGATTACACACGCGCAAATGATCCAGCTGTACTAGGTTTCCTAGAATTCCAGTTTCATTCATTCATTGAACTAACAAATGTGCAAGAACTCTGGACGCGTTTTAGAAATATTGTTAAGTACTCCGAAAACACCTTCATTCCTAATAAAAAGAAACGCGTTAACCGAGAATACCCATGGGTAACACGTGAAATCATCCAACTAAAAAGAAAAATAAAACGACGGCGGAAAAAGGGAACCACGTGCACGTCAGACGATCTTATCGGTACATTCAAACAAAAGATATCGGAAGCAAAAGCCCGATTCTTCGACACTACATTACCTTCGTTCATGGCACATGACCCTCACAAATTCTGGCGATATTTGTCAGATGAACGAGAAAAAATAACGCAAATCAAAATCTCGGATCATGTTATTCAGGATCCTGAACACATTGCAAAAGAAATGAATAACTTCTTTCAAACAGTTTTTACGAAACATGCTACAAATGCTGCTTTAACACCTTACGATGTCAAAATACCAATGGAAGAATTAACTGTAAGTGAAGAGGGCATACTGTCTCTATTGCATAAGCTCGATATTAAGAAATCTACCGGCCCCGATCAAATTTCTAACTCATTCTTAAGTCGGTACGCAATTTGGACATCAAAGTATCTATTTAAAATATTCACTCTTTCTCTTCAAATATCAGTGCTACCAGACGATTGGCGCAAGGCTGCAATAATTCCAATACATAAATCGGGCTCTAAATTAGATTTAAATAACTACCGTCTAGTGTCATTAACAAGCTCATGCTGCAAAATAATGGAACACGTAATATTTAAGGCCATAATAACTCACCTAGAAACAAACGAACTCCTATATAAACAACAACATGGTTTCAGATCAAGCCTGTCAACCATAACCCAACTAGCAGAGTTAACTCATGACATAGCTAACGTACTTAATAACGATGGCCAATTAGATGCAGTTTTCTTAGACTTTTCTAAAGCGTTTGACGTAGTTCCTCACCAGGATTTAATCTCAACATTATCGGCTTTCGGTTTTAGTAATAAAATAATATCCTGGATCAACAGTTTTTTTAACCAATCGTAAACATAGCGTTTCAATCGATAATAATCTTTCATAACCACTCGATGTCTACTCCGGAGTACCTCAAGGATCAGTTTTGGCACCACTTTTGTTCTTGATGCACATAAACGACATCCAGTTTCGCGTTAAAAACTCAATTCAGATGCGCCTGCTTGCTGATGACTGTGTCGTGTACACAGTCGTACACAACCAAGAAGACCAGATAGAACTTCATAATTCACTTCAAACAATTCACTCTTGGTGCAACACTTGGGGCATGAAACTGAACACATCAAAAACACATTACATGTCTTTCACAAATAAGAAACTCCCGCTTAACTTTTCATATTCGATCGGAAGGTCAACAATCAACAAAAGCAACCAGGTAAAATACCTAGGCATTAAACTCACGCCTAACCTTAATTGGGAGCCTCATATTTCGACCATGTGTCAAAAAGCCATAGGCAAACTGTCCTTTTTAAAACGAGACTGCGCGCTACGCCCCCACACCTCAAACTGAATGCGTACAAAACACTAATAAGACCATGCCCAGAATACGCTGATCTAATCTGGAGCCCTCATCAAAAATGCCTTATCAATAAAATAGAACGCATACAAAAATTAGCAATTAGGTTTGTATATTCGGACTACAAAAGGCAGTCCAGTGTCTTGGGTCTGCTAGCAAGGGCTAACCTAAAACCCCTCTCGCAGAGAAGAGCAATTTCGCGACTAAAATTCATCTATCAATTATACCATGGTCATTTCCAAATAGCACGTTCTCATTACCTGCAAGATCCTCCAAAACGTTCAACCAGACTTAATCACTCCAAAACAATCTATCTTCCCCCAAGTCGTGTTAATGTTCACAAGCATTCCCTTTTTCCGTCGGCCATTTCCCAATGGAACAAGTTAACTAACGATATTGTGTGTTGCAATAACATCGACTCTTTTATTAACTGCATTCAGTG
This sequence comes from Dermacentor albipictus, assembly GCF_038994185.2. Taxonomy (NCBI): domain Eukaryota; kingdom Metazoa; phylum Arthropoda; class Arachnida; order Ixodida; family Ixodidae; genus Dermacentor; species Dermacentor albipictus. The sequence continues at coordinate 93,611,045 of NC_091826.1, read as the reverse complement.
TATTGACTTGTAATTATGATTTTTTATTGCATCTATGTACCACTCCTGCACGGGCCGTGAAGGGCCTGCAGTATATTCAAATAAAAAAAAATCAACTCCTCTCGCCCGTATTATCAACATATCTTTTACTACGGGCACTGTTTCCAGGCAAGTTGAAAATTGCTTGCGTATGTCCTATCTTCAAAGGAGGCAACCAAAAACAAATATCCAGTTATCGCCAAGTATCAGTTCCGCCTGTTTTGTCAAAAGTATATGAAAGCGCAAGAAATGTCCGGCTGCAGGATTTTTTACAGCGAAGCGGCTAGCCAACGTCTGTCGCCCGCAAGCCATATACTCCTCCGGCGCAACACCATGCGCATGCGGGAGAAAAAAAATATATAGAAAGCGCGCGATTGGCTGCGCCAGTAGTGACGTCGTTGCCCTCCGTCGCAGCCGAGAGCACTCGTAGCAGTTTCTCTACGGTTCCGAAGTGGAGCCGGGGCTACCGCGGAGCCAATTGGTAGGAGCATCGCTCGCGTAATGCGAAGACGTGGGCTCATGGCCCACCTGCGACAAGTTAGTCAGCTATTTTCATTTCGATATAAACTTTTTTAAACAGGGTTGAAGTACCTCAGACAGGCTGGCCAACGTTTCGATAGGTGGACCTATCTTCGTCAAAGGCGGCCTCGTCATCCTCGGCGTGTTAGTTTTAAAGGCTTAGTGCAGTGACGTCACGTGCGGGTGTTGTCGCTGGCGGCTGGTTTTAAAGAGAGAGATTACAAGAGGGAACAGGCGTTGTCGTCCGACGTCTGTGAGCCTCATTCTCAAGACGAAGGATCAAGAGCGTGAGAGTGGGCACGCGGGGAGGAAAGAAAAGAAATAGAAGCAGAAAAAAGGGGGGAAAAAAGAAAAAAAAAGCAGGGGGGAGCCAGGGCCGTACCAAGACACAACAAAGGGGGGGGTGAAAGAATAAGAAAGATAAAAATGAAATCTTTAAGAAATACGGGGGCTTGGGAGCGTGTTGGGGATGCGAAAGGTTAGGAGGTATTCAGGGGAGTCGTTGGCGGCATGTTTTTGAGGCATTAGAACTGCCGGTCAAGCAATAGGTCGAGTAATTTTGAAATAGTTAAGGTGGCGACGAGGAGTCTGCGGTGTAATGTGTGGGGTGACTGAAAGGCAGCGGCATGGTCTTTCAAGGGGCACTGCCCCACGCGCTTAACGTAGGTGTCGTTACGGCGGCATCCAGAAGGCGATACTCCGGGTTGAGGCGCCGAAAAAGGCATATTGACTTCGGAATGTGTTGTCGAGGGGGTTTCAAAAAAAAAGACTAAAAAAGGGGGCAGGAGGAAGGGGGGGCGAAATCGGTATAGCAAACAGGAGGGTGACGCGTGCAGAAGCGGGCGCGGGCAAGTGTACATGGAAGAAGGGGATCGTACACTTGGTGTAGACGTAAAATCCTGAAAGAGTACATTAAATTGAGTAGTAGGCAGGAATTTTTTTTTCCTTCTCCCCCTCTCCCCTTTTTTCCTCCGAAATGAAAGAGTAGGTGAGGTTAAGAATTAAAGTTGGCTGGTGGCCTAATGTGTTTTGTGTATTGGTTGATGATATGAGAGTTTCAGATTTAAGTTACAGCTTTTAAAGATTCTAGGTTGCCGCGTGCCAAATTAATTCCTGTCGGGTGTAGGCAATTAAACTTGTGTATGAGGTATGATTCCGTGTACTTCCTTTCGCGAGGGGAACGGAAATTTGTTTGTGGTATATAGAGCCTTGCTTTGTCAAACATATGTCCATGTTCATTAAAGTGGCTGGCTACTGCTTTGGGTAAATTGTGTTTTGTGTCCGCGCGGTGACCATTGAGTCTTGTATTGATTTGTTGTCCGGTCTCACCTATGTATTGTTTGCTACAAGCGGCGCATTCTAGACAGTAGACTACATTGCTTGATGTGCAGGTGAAAGCCGAAGTTACCTTGTGTGTGTAATTCGACGCTGTACTTTTTACTGTAGTAGTGGATTGAATGTGTTTGCATGTAGAGCACCTGGGGCGACCACAGGGATTGGTTCCCAACTTCTTCTTTTTCTGTAGTTTGGCGTGCACAAGAACATCTTTAAAATTAGTGTTGCGTCTGTAGGCTACTCTGGGAGGGTCGGGAAAAATCTTCTTAAGTTTCTGGTTGCTGGTGAGAATCGGGTAGTATTTACTTAGGATGTTACTCACGTTTGGGTGTGCGTTTGAGAATTTAGTAGTAAGAAGAGGCGTTGTTCTTGTGATCTTCGGGCGGGGCTTGAGGACCTCGGCTCGATCAAGTTTGGTTGCAGCGATGTAAGCTGTTTGAAGGTCACTGTTTGGGTGGTTCCTGTTTGATAGCGTTTCTTTAAGGTGATCGAGTTTATCTGTGTAGTCTTGGTTTTCAACGCAAATGCGACGTAGTCGTGTGGCTTGGCCTTTAAAGATGCCTTGTTTGCAATGTCTGGGATGGTGGCTGGTATATTCTAGGTACTGTTGTTTGTCGAAAGGTTTCCTATACAGCGTTGTCTTTAGTTCACCATTGTCAATGTATATTGTTGTGTCCAGAAAGTTTATGCGCTCAGTTGAGGATTCTGATGTGAAGTAATTTATAACTTCTTTAATTTAATTATTATGTACACGGAATTTGCGCCCTATGTCGGCCTTGGTGGCTTTCTTTCTTGTGATATATATATATATATATATATATATATATATATATATATATATATATATATATATATATATATATATATATATATATATATATATATGTACATATATATATATATATATTTATATATATATATATATGTATATATATATATATATATATATATATATATATATATATAATAGCTTGGGGTAGAAACCCTTAACAAACTGCAGAAGAAATCTCCTATGTGCTCCCAAAATAGCTGCGTTTACCTCGCCAGTCAATGCCGTGATGTACGTTGACGCCGGCTGCCCACAGGAAGAACCCACTCTGGCGCTGGCACCTTCTTGTGGGGCCGAGATTGCTGTTGATGCCGTCGCTGTAACCCCTTCTGAAGCAGTAATCATTTCCATCGATGACGTCGAGCAATCGTCGAAAGACAAAGTCGCTGTCGACGACTGCATTGTGGACGTCTGAAGAACTGCTGTTCTGATTATATGACTACACCTCACAACGATAGCAGCTGATGACGGCTTGGTTAGGCGTAGTGCCTACGATGGCTCAACCCACTACGGAGGATCGGCAATGCATCGGGCGGCAGTAGGTAAGAAGGAAAGAATAGGTAAATTCAATTTTGTAATTTAGAAAATGATGCTAAATGAACACTAATCGTTATTATCGATTTTCAATCTGTATAATTTTTAATTTAGAAGTTCATATTTTTGTGTTCATATCGCGGAAGCTGAAACAATGAAATTCACATGACAGTCTCCTTCTTTCAATAACACAAATAAATATCGCATAAAATACGTTTTTTATTGCAGCGTCATTGTGCCGATGCGGTGATGGAGCTCATGACTTCATTTTCCTGTAAAGTGACAATGATTCGCATCAAATGTGGCACGTTCCCACAACAGGGGCATGGCCCGAGAATCGGGCGAACGCAGGGAACGCACGAAAATTGAAAGTCACTATAGCATACGGCGAAAGAGGGTGAAGGGGAAAGCCAGCACGCTTAAGGGAAATTCATTAAATTACTTGACCTTCCCATTTGAATGCGATATGTTACTTCTTACTTCTTTTTTTCTCCAACAGAATATCGCGAGTTCGAGTGCCTTAATTGATACTACCTTAATTAACTGTGCCCTACAAAACTTCACCCTAATTAACACATAAGGTCATGATTCCGAGTGCCTAAATAACATTGTAATAATTAACTGTACCTTAATTAAGTTTACCTTAACACCATAGGTCGTGGGTTGTAGCATCCTAATTAACTTTATATTAACTTTACCTGATTGACTTCACCGTAACACGAACGGTCGTGCATTCTAGTGTTTTAATTAGCTATACATTAATTAACTGTCTTAATTACCTTCACCTTATCTCCAAAGGTGGTTGGTTGCACTGCCTTATCTAACTCTCTGATAATGAACTGATAATGAACACATAATTAACTTCGCTTTAGGACGAAAGGTCGTGGGTTTGACTTCCACCGGAGGTCGTGGATTCTAGTGCCTGAATTAACTCAATTAATCAGCTCAATTAACTTTGCCTTTCCTTGGCACGCCGAGCGCCATTGGAGCCAGCGGTGGCAGAAAACGACGACGAACGTTGGAGCAGTGGCGCGAGCGCGTCTCTGCGCGAGGCGAGATCACATGACTTTCTGTACCACACGCCACGTTTTCGAAGCCACCATCTGATGAGGCATATAAGGCTTTCGCCTTGATAATGACAAGTACATCCCTTCATCGAGGACTAGAAATACTCGAAAGTGGAAACAACGCAATAACACGTAATTTAGGAGTCGGACAAGATTAAGTGAGTAAATTTTATAAAGTGGCAACTTCCAGCAACAGTCCAAGAATTCCTTTATTATGTTTAGAGAGGCGGAGGTGGTTATTTGGGGCCCTACGTTGCGCTATATGTTATGGTTGGTGCTCCCCTTACTTCCATGTCTTATTACGTACCCGTACGCGAGAACCAACCCGTACTTCGAACGCCACTTTCTCAAGGACCAGTTCAAAGCCCCGTACAGCGCCTACGACCGCCTTTGGAGGCGCAACGTCTCAAACGACAGCGTCTCTTTGTTCCAGCCGAGGCGCAGCTTCAAGTGACAGCGTCTCACAATGGTAGTGCTCTCAAGAGAATAATGTGAGAGCGCTCCCCGTACCACCGTGCTACCGTGCGGTACCACGCCGTGTATCGGTACCACCGATACCACCAACACTATGGTGGTAGCGCTACCACATGGGGGTAGCGTTCAACCCGCGGCGGAGTTGAAGTAGGGGTCAAGCACTCAGCAAAGTGAAGCAAAATGTGTATGCATTTTTTTTGGGAATCAGGCATGCAACATACAGAACATCATTCGTTTCAATAAAGAACAAGCACAAAACAAGGATCCGAGCCACATACTTGGTGATAACTGTAATGAGCTGCTCCTGATATCAATGCGAAGCACGTAGTGCTCCCCACATACGTTTCCCGGTAAAGATCAATGTTGCGCAAGCTTCCGTGGCGACGGCAGCTTGCGACATGTGGAGTGACGTCAGTAGCCTTTCGTATATAAAAGAACGAGTCTAGGAACTGCCTTCATTGTTGTTGCAGCGCCGCTATGGGTAGGCAAGGCATAGTTAGGACTTCCGAGGCACAGAGGAAATATGAGGAACGGCAAACGAAAAAGAAATAACAATACGACCAGCGCCGGCATGCTGTCAAAATTACCATTACTCTAAATTGCCACTACTCTAAAGCATTGAAGCATTGCATACTCCCCTCAGCACTTCGAGTGGTGGTTTACAACAGCCTGGGCAAACAGTTTCGCAGGGGTGGGATGGCGAGTGAATATTTTTTTATGTTGACGGTTTATTATTGAAATAAATGGTCTTGCAAACATACCGCTCCGTTCTAGGCTTTAACAACATTGATGTGTTTGGCGTTGTTGGAGGTTTCTTTCACGCTGCAACGTTTTTGCCATGATAACTCCAACTTTGTTTATATCCATATTCATTCCAAACAATTTTAGCTGAGAATCATCCAACGGGGGCTCTCTTAACCACTTCTGAAGTATAAAAAAAGTGGTTAGCTTTCTTTGAGAACTGACCATAATTCATGTTCTAACAATTCTTGCGGACCGATCTCGAAAATGATTTTGTCTAACGCAATGGTAAAGAAACGCATGGCGGTATGGTACCACCTTGCGGTGGTACATGTAGTACCGAGGTCATCCATGGTACATAGCGCGTGAAGTTACGGATCGACCCGGTATTGCACTACCTCTGGGATCGGCCCATATTTTTTTTGCCCATGGACATCGACACGGAAAACGCCGACCAACGAGAGGATAACAGCTTCGCTCTAAAATTATGCAGATATAAAATGCCCATGTTGGGAATCTGTGAAGCAAAGCTTTCGCAACGTGGTTAATGAAATGGTAAACGTTTGTCACTTCGTTCCTGCATCTTTGGCGCATAGGTAACTATCACACGCGCACGTGGTACACGAAGATACAACGCTTATGTTGCTTTATATTTCTTTTATTGTTATTTTTCTAAGTAACGGCCGCTTCGTCACCGTTCCCCTTGGGGGTATGTGCCAAGATATAGAAATTATTATCAGCACGCGGCGATCACTTCAAAGAGCACTCAAGAACGCCTCAAAGAAGATCATCTCATAGACGACAAATCTGATCGAATCTCTTTGCAATACGCCGTAGTGGTCATCCGTGTCTAAAGGTCAGACAGCTGACGTCGACTATAAATATACTTGCCGATTTACACCGACTAATGGGACAGAAAGTCGGGCCAATCTATTTCGAAATAAATTTTCGAAAGACTCGTTTGTGTTGTGGACCGTCTTCACCCATCCAGCCGTTCGTGAGTTTTGTTGTCTGGGCATATGTCCGAGTGGCCAGTCGAGCGGCCATTCCGCGTGCATTCCAGGAGTTCTTTCACGATAATTTAAAGCATGCGTTTGTATATCAATGTCAAAGAAAATGACATATTCCCCAACGATAAAAAAAAATAGCATTCTTCAAAAGTAAGTATTCAGACAGCACGTCGCAGGTCTTAATTCGCAGCTATGATCGCTAAAGTAATAAAAAGAAATAATCTGCCCCCTTTCTACCCTGTGAAAGTGGAGGGACATCGAAGCTGTTGCTGACGTTATACAACTACCACCATCCCATCAGACGTTAGAAAACGTTACACAAGCACCACCAGCACCACAAGCAACATACGCCACGCGCGCACGCACGTGTGCGGAAGTGCAGCCTATGTCCTCATTCATATAGGCCCTCCGCCAAGCGCAAGTGCGTTATTGCACTAATTGAATTTCCCAAAGTAAAACACATAGAAAATTGGCAAAGTACGACTTACACACATCCTGCAGACATGATAACACCGGACTGTAATTCTAATGCACGAGAAAACATAATTTTGTTAGCGGAAACTCAAATACAAGCCCCTTTCCCAGCTCCCCTTTGACGTCTGCCTGAGTGTCCGCAGCCGCTAGGTTACGGTGCTGTTTTGTGAGTGACCTAACCTAACCTAACCGCTTCGCTGTAAAAAAAAATTATGACAACGTCAGCGCTCACCATGCAGCCATTACAAAGTAGGCGTCCTTCAGCTTGCTTTGTTGTTTAGTGTCGGTGAATTAATATTTCAATAGGCATTTGTCCATCTTCAATGAACCTCTTTCCAACTTGTGTCACTGAGTTATGGGCCACTGAGTGTGCGGCAAGCGACGGAAATACACCCAGCGTTCACCGCCAGCGCCGCGCCACACTTTTGTCCCGAAGGCCACGCGTCGGCTTCCTGGCAGTTCCACTAGATGGCGCCGCGTGTTCAGGAAGGACCGCAAGAGAGTAGCACAGTGTCCGCGTGACGCGTGTCGCAACGTTCGCACGCACTGACGCACCCCGCGATTTGGAGAGCTACGGGCAAGCTTCGCGGCGGCAGCGCTAGATGGCGCTGAGTATTCTTAGGGAAGTGCAAAACAGGTGTCCCGCTGCAGTACATGCGTTCCACATTGCTGGTTTCAATGGTGGCAACACGTTGTGTCGCTATATCGTGCAGTGCTGACTCATTACCTTCGACAGTCACTGTGAGAAAGAAATCCCCGGGCATTTTTTTTTTGTAAATGCCCTTGCCTGAAACAGAGCTAGCAGTTTCTAACTACTGACCGTTACTCATTTGAGAGTAATATCTATCGAGCAGAGACAAGAGAACTTGCACCGCGATAAGGCGGACCCTGCCTTGGCCCAAACATCGAACTCGAACATCGAACATCGAAACATCGAACATCGTGTCAGGGATTTGGATAATGCATGCTGGGAAATCGATCGTGTCTATATCGTACGCTACTAACCACTGCACATTATGTCCAGCAGCGAAGTACGCGTGGACTGGCAATTGTTCTTCAGCCGTAATTGGGATTCTGGGTTCACATTGAACTCTTCTGCGTAGGCTGGTAATTCGAGTGTCTCCTAATGGAAAGCTCCCTAATATTATCGTTAAGGTTTGCACGCAGCATTCACAATTGCATTAAAATCGCAAATTGCGGCCAGTTTACTGGACGTGCGCAAAGCTGCTTCAGCTACTTACTTACGCAAGGCTTAATCAGCTCATGCATTAGGAGAAAAAATAAATATATCAGAGCTGTTGCTGCTGTCATTTCTGAGTATACTGTGGTGTTATCTTCCCGTCGACACAATTGGAGGCAGTGGTTTTATTCAATAACAATTATTTTGTTCGAATTTTTTGCATCAGGTATTGTGCATCATATAACAGTGAGGTTTAACATTCGCATGCACTTCGTGTTCCTTTCTCCTCAGTTTTGAGATAATCTTCCTAATTCGACACTGTATCTTGAATGCACCTTGCGGAGTACCTAAGCCTGCTTCGAAATCTGCAAAGGTCTCCTGCTTCCAAGCCCGCAGGGTGCTGGAACTGAACAAGCAAAGCTGTTAGAATTGACATTTACATTTAGGTACTCGAATAATAGCTGTGCTGCTTCGGGCGTATTCAGAGACATGCGAATTGATACAGCTAAAGTATAGAAACACATGCCTTACCGATGTGAAATCATTGCCGCGTCAAGACGTCATTATACGTTCTTTTTTCCTTTTATGTGACAAATACCACATGAAAAATGTTCTTTTAAATATGGAGCCGCGCCTTTATACCACACTCCTAATTTGGAAATGAATAATTTGAAATGCCTATTATATATTAAACTCACTTTATGCATGTTTTGCTGCTAACCATAGATATGTTAAACTTAAATTTGAAATTAAATAAAATCATGTGCCACGTCGTTCTACTTCATGGACGAAAAAATTATAAGGTCTCTTAAGATCTCCTTTAAGAGGTGAACGGCGAAAGCCTACTCTTCCTGCTCTTATCTATCGCCTCTTTCTCTTTGCCTCTTCTCTTTCTCTTATTTTAGTTGTCGTCATTACAAGCCGTCGTTAGACATTATGGTCGTATCATAGTCATTAGTAGTAATTATAGGTTATTTCTGTCATAATTAGCAGTTACTGGTCATCACTAAGTATTTTAGTCATTTGCAATCAATTGTTGTCGTTACAAGTTGTCGCTAGATATATTCGTCTTTCCATAGGGATTACTAGGTATTACAAGTCATTACAGTCATTATTAGTCATTACTGCTCACTAGTAAGCATTTGTAGATATCTGTAATCAATTTTGGTCATTACAAGCCGTCGTTAGACTTATTGGTCGTTTCATAGTCATTAGTCGTCATTACAAGCCATTAGTAGTCGTTTTAGTCATTACTAATCATTACTAAACATTTCTAATCCATTCTGGTCATTACAAGATGTCGTTAGACAAATTGATCATTTCGGAGTCACTAGTAGTCATTACGAACTATTAGTAGTCATGATTAGTAATTACTAGTCATTATTAATGTCTTTCAATCTCTATTATAACGTTATCATTCACTAAATATCACTATCAATCTTTTTCCATTCTTTAATCTGTCTTCATATGGCGGGATGACGCTTCGGCGGTTACTCCGGCGGTCAGGTCTGCTGACAGAAGTTTCTCAATGATCCTAGAAAGTCTTTCGCCTGAACAAAAGGGCACCAAAGTTGGTGTACGTTCGTAATCATCGCAGTGTATCTTTTTTTTTCTTTTTTTGCGAGAGCAGCGGCGCACAATTACCACTCTGATAGGATTTACGAGACCCACGCCTTAGTCGCGCACGTTCGCGCTTTTCCAACCACTACGTTTCGTCAAGCACGGAACGAATTATGCCAAAATAGCATTTTTGCAACCGCGGAAGGAAAGTGCACCATGTACTCTGAGAGAAACGTGTTTTCGTCAAAGTATGCCGACTGTCCTAAACCGTACATAATAAAAGGTGGATGTGGTGTTACGCAGCCGGTGAGAAAATGGCTCACCAATTCTGCCCTCCGAACGGAAGCCGCTCTGGACAAGTTTTACGAAGCTGAACATCGCGAAATAAAGCAAGCTCTGTTCCGCAAATAACGCACGCTTTGACAGAATGGGTGATAAGTTACCGAGGCAAAACGCGCGCCTGCGCCATGTAATACACACGTGCACAAAAATGCTCGCCGAATTTCATATGCGCTCCACTGTTGCAGCGCTCCGCGAATCGAGTGTGACACTGTAACAAGGCTCTAAAGGCACAGATTTGGAAAATCATTTCTGCTGAGAAGCAACGGAAAGAACTTGCCGCGAAAACAAGGTGCCTAATCTGCTTTTTTCGGGTTCCTGTGCTGCCCTCTGAGGCACTCCGCTAGAAACGTTTTGGAAAGGTGTCGGGGATATTGCCGGTTGAGTTGTGTACCGGCGCCCATGTTGAGTGTGCGTCGGTTGTGCGGTTCGTGGATCGCGATTGATCATGAATGGTTTCACCGGGGCAGCATCACGTTCACCCATCAAGTATAGTGGGTGAACAGGCCCGAGAGCGCTGTTGTGGTAGCAGCGCGGCCGACGAAGGCACGCTGAGTTCCGTCTGCCGACGCGGCTGCCTTGAGTTCGTTGTCGCTGATGCCTGCGATTGCACATCGCTTTTCGCATTCATTTTACGCATTCACTAAACATTTCGCATATTCAACAAGCCTTCAAGCGCAGCCTTCCACATGGGATTTGCCAAAGCGGTGCATTTGTTTACCTCTACAGCTTGAGATCGTTGTTAGCTTCGGTTATCGTAGAAACGGCGCCTCGCTGATGTCAAATAATTTCAAAACGTAGCAAAACATACAGACTAGTCAGTATGAGCGGCCAAGTCCCTTAAACAACTGCAACGGTGATCCAGACACACATATATTACGGGCTGTTACTACGGATTCTCGCTTTTCTTTACCGTCATCATACTTAAAGTTTGCGCGTGCTATAAAATATAATTAGAGACAGCTGTGCTCGGCATAACTATCCCGTCCCCACCTATATGCCATGTAGTACTCTCGCGAAAAGGCGCATGCCATCGCTGACTGCATTGGGAACTGAGTGAGCTTATGCTGCTGTATCGAATGCACTGTCTGTTCTTTTCTGTTTGACGTAAAGGTAAACAATGCTGCTTAGTAATTAAGAAATGTCAGCATAACAACACACACAGACCTACCATCTACGGGAAATGCGACCGGCAGCGTTCGGGAACGGTGACCAAAGTACAAGATGTTGGCACAGCGCTGTGTCGCCACTTGCCGCTTATTGTGTACCTGCCGTGCGAAGTGAAGAGCAGTTATCAAATCGCTATAGGGCCGCAACCTAACTATAAGAGCAGTTTCCTTCGTCATGACTGCTTATTTCTGAAGTCCAGCTCCATCGGTAGCGGGTGCACGAACTCGACTGGGTGAGGCCTAACCAAAACTTTGCTCAACAGGATTAACACACTCAAACTTCACGTGCACGGCTTGAGAGGACTGAAACCCGTGCATTTCAACTTCGAAGGCATGTTGACGCATTTTGAGCGCGAATAACTATATTTACAACTAAATGAGCTGCAGCTATCGCGTTGTCGGTTCGACGGCTGATCAAGTAGGGTTCGGTCAAGCCATCACGGTCGGCACGCTGATTTTGTCGGTGCTGTCGACACGAAAGCCTGTCGCGCTATATGACACCTCGCACTCGTTGGTTGCGTCGTTGTCGGCCTGTTACGATCAAATGGTCACAGTAACACAGTGCATAATAGTCGGCCAATCGGCGGAGTCTTGTCGGTCTCGTATCGGCCCAGTGTTACCACGCTTTAAAACAGTACATGCAGTCAGGCACGCGCTGCCACCACCAGCAACCGTTGGCCGACGCTGCAAGAACACTGCGTCGGCAACGTGTTCTTGAAGTGTCGCCCAAGTGTAACGCACGGGTTTATCGATAAACTTGACAGCCGTCAGTGCAACGCGGCAACTACGTGGTTCACGATGTAGTCCGGATTAAGCTCTGGCCCTTTTCTGCTTCAAAGTGGAGTTGCAGTCTTACGCACGTTTTCGGCACCGCACCGACGTCGAGCTACCAGCAGAGTTTCAACGTGGTATGCATGGCACGAGCGTTTGCAACAGCGCGCGTCCAAGCGCTTTTTTTTTTCGGTGTACTTTCCCCCGATATCTGGCCGTGCAACCGCGCGCGACCCTTCCAAAACGTTTCGCCATTAATCCGATAGGGTAGGGCGCACGCGCCGAGGCGCCGGGAAAGAGGCGGATTCCGATGGGGCGTTGACGCCCACTGCGCAGCAGCAACACCAGCTGCGCGTGGACTGTAGCCGGCTGACAGCACATACAGTCATGAAATACGGTCGACTGTCGATAAATCTGCGAAATTTAGATCATTTACGCCAAGGTGCGGGACACTCCATTGAAGCAGGTCAAGGACTGATTCAGAGTGACTCTGAATGATTCTTCGTGCATCTTATAGTGAGTCACTATATCTACAAACCAATTAAATGGCCAGTTATTGTACCGTATCTCTTTTATAAAAATAATGTATTCACCAGCTCGACTCAAGTGATAATTCTAGGCTGCCGAACATTAGTAAGGAGTAAAAACATGTTTCGCAATGGCTAAGCAAACGTTCCACGTCAAACCTCCCGTTAAACATGGTAGTGCCTTCACCAAAGCTGCCTACTTGGCCACGGTGGCCACATTTCGATGGGGACGATAGGGAAAAACACCGGTGTACTTAGACTTAGGTACACGTTAAAGAATCCCAGGTTGTCAAAATTAACCTAGAGTACCCCACGAAAGTGTGCCTCATAATCAGACTGTATTTTTGTCACGTAAGACCCCACAATTTAATTTTAGCGATACATTTCACTCACAAGTAAAATGAAGGCATTTAGGCAAGCAGAGGGTTAGGTTCGTCCTAAGCTTGGTATTCGTGGTCTATTCCTGGCTACGACTGCACAGACATAGCTAACTAAATGGTGTATAGAAATGTTTGCGCCGCGACTGAAGAGGCTCAAAAGACGTAGGGATTGTTTGCGCAAGACAAGGTTAATCGCAATCTACTGAATTGGTGAGCAGATGTCTACGTGTTAAGTGTGCAGGACGCAGACGGTGTTACGGCCCTTTGTGATTCGTCACAATGCTACTGCGAGAGCTAATCAGAAAATCTTGGCCCCTAATTTTTTTAGCGAGATTACGGCTGTAAATGCGAAGTCAGCATATCCATTCCCAGTGGTGGACACTTATTGGACCGACCTGGCCTGGCCCACTGACGGCGCCCCACGGCGCCAGTGTAGCCTCAATGAACGAGCCCGATGGTGGAGCCAGCTGGCAAAGTGCGGGCTGTCTATAAAAAATACGTTGCAGTATACGCATATCGCCACTATCGCATTTGCCCTTCGGAACCGCCGCACGCATCCGAGTTGCCCTGTTTGCAGGCTGCTTCATCGACTCTGTTTTAGTCTATCATTTATTACAAGATGTCAAGCTCAGAGTACACTCTGACTGGATTCAGCGACTTCTTGGAGCGTCGACGCGTCGCCTTCGTCGATCCTCTACCAAGCACGCGAGTCTGCAGCGTCTGCGGCATGGTGCCTTCTCGCTCACTGCTGCTGTCTTGCGGCCAAGTTCTGTGCGTGCCATGCAGAGCGCAGATCGATGAACAGGAACCGTGCCCTTTCGACGGCAAGGACTGCCTCGCGGATAACGTCGTGCCGCAGGACTTCAAGTTGGCCGACTTGGATGAGTACAGCGTTCTCTGCCCCAACAGTGACGATTGCGACTTCCCCGGTACTCTGTCCACGCTTATGGAGCACCTCGTCAATTGCAGCAGCGAAAAGGTAGAGTGTCCGAAGTGCAGCCAGTGCGTCGCTCGCAGCGCCGCCATTGACCACAGACGATTCTGCTCGGGAGCCGCTGGTCCAGGACAGGAGGCGAGTACAGCCGAGGCACGCAGTGGCGTCATTCGAGTAGTACGAGATATCAGGAAGGGTCTCGAGACATTGATACAGCGGGCGCCCGGCGACGTCCTTGACAAGGACTATGTGACCAAGTCCATCAACTCGCTAGTGAAAAAGATCACCGTTCTTGAACGCGACTGCACAAAAGGCGAAGAAGATCCGGTGGGCAGCAGCCAAAAGCGAATGTTGCCCTCAGCTGCGGAACGGTCACTGTTCTCTGCGACACCTTACCGTGCCGCTTCCAGGCCAAGCGTTCACGTCACTCTGTGCTCCTTCGACGTCCAAGGAAAACTGGAATCGTTGGACAACGACAAAACTGACAGCATAACGCATCCTCCATCCGTGCTGGGTGGTTACTTCTTCCGGCTCGAATGCGTTCTCCATAAGAATGAGCACGGGGAATCTACTGTGTGCTTTAAGTTTTCGCTCGGCGAGGGCAAATGGGACGGCCGCTTGTCTTGGCCGTTGGACAGAGAAGTAACAGTATTCCTCACCCATCCCACTGATTCCGAGAGGGACATCCCGCTACCAGTGTGTCTGCCTCATAACAAGATGGTAAAGAAGCCGGCGCCTGGCACTTGGAATGAAGGGGACACTACCGAAACAGTTTCCTGGGAAGATGTTGAATTCAATGGATTTGTGGATGGTGGCAGCATATACGCGAATGTGGAGCTCACTTAACCGAGTCATTCATTTGCCCTGTTTATGATCCCAGCATTTCGTTATCTTTGAAATGGGTAGCAAGGACAAAAAAAAATGGCGTTACCTGCAGCATGACCTCGAAAGTGGTTTGCCTTTGCCGTGCAGGCTCACTGCTTTCTCGGAAAAAATAGCTGAAACCTAGCGTAGGGATCAACCAATTTCTTAATGCTTTAACCGCGCAAATACTGCATGCATCTGCTACGAAATTCGTTCGTAGTGCATGCCTCGGCGTCTAAGTGAATTCTTCTATAATTCGTTTTCTCTACGCTACAAAATAAAGTTCTCGTTCATCATGTGCCTGTGTATTCTTTCAAGGTGACGCAGTGACTCCACCAGGTTCTCTTGGCTGTGACAAGTGGTTATCATAACACTCGCATGGAACAGCCTGCGATTTTATTCGCGAAAGCTTCAGTTTTTGTTATTCTCTTAAACACGTCGTCGGCTAGCTCACCGGTTTGCTATTCTAACCCTTGCGACGGAGCGGCTGGGTGGCGTTGCACGTTAAAACTGGAACTCGAGAAATTCTCCACTTTCCACTCTACGTTCGCCGCGACTTTCTCACTGCTGCTCAAGTTCACGAACATACCATCGCGTGCGAAATAACATGGAATCTGTGAGCGCGTCCCGAACTGCACTCCTGCGCCCTTTAGCGAAGCGAGCACTTTTTTGTCCGGACATGCCATTGCGCATGTGCGTTTTGTTTTCACGCTCTCTTCCATACACCCAGCCTTCTCCAGCGTGCTGTCGGAATCGTGGAGACAGCATATTATCGCGGCAGGAAGGTGCTTTCTTTCCGGGTGGCACAGTGTGCAATGCGTTGTCACCGGTCACTGGCGCCCACACGTCATTGGCACGCGCTCGCAGAACCCGCATTATTTCGTCCCCGCTTGTACATAAGTAAAGTGGAAGCTACGCTTCAAGAGAAGGCAACACGTTCCATCACGTGTAAATTTTTTTGTAGCAGTTGCGATCGCGTGCCACGAGTGAAAGTCCCATCAATTTCGATGTGCTAGAGTGGAGCTCGTAGCAACGCAGTTGTTTTGCGTTCTTTTTTGGAGAATGTCTCTGGCCAAACATTACACGTAACATCAACTGTTTGACAATTGACAGTTGACATCAATCAATTGACAGTTGTTTGCTTATGTTGATGTACAAATTTATGATGAAATAAATAATGTCTAATAATGTCTAATAATGTCTAATTTCTATCCAACCGCTACTTTTTGTCGCTTAGGTTAACCGGCGAGCTTTCGTTTCTTCGAATGAAAACTTGCACGTGGTGTCGAACAAGGATATTCGAAAGAGCTCTAATCAGCTTGTAACGCGAGTGTTTGCAGGCTTCCTCTTCCTTGATCCCTTAAAACGGGTGGTGGTTCCGGTACGGCTCGCATCTTTTCTGTGCTTAAACGTCGACAGCACGGGACATGGACGATCTTCAAATATAGGCGGCTCCCCTGCGAGAGAGATAACGAAAAGATGTGAAATTCTGAGCACCAGCTGAAACTCGAATAATGCCACGATTTCTCCCGAGCTACTCAAAACCCTCTGGCATACGTAGATTACCAAACACTCAGATCGATGAGCCTTCCGTCTGATGCTGGCTTCATTTGGTAAGCGCACTTCTTTGTCGCAAAACAGGGGACGACACTGTACGGTGCAGAGGCGCCGTCTTGCTTGTTATAAAGTGGTTGCTATGCAGGCGCAATTTGTTTGTCTGCTCTAGCACGCTGAACTATTGTTTACACGGTGGATAGCTTGCAGCCATTCAGCTTGTCGCCACCATAATTCGCCGTGCATGGACGCAGCAGGAAATCGAAAAACAAAAATTAAGAGCCATATTCCACTGTGAAAGTGGATGACCAGCGGAGCCCTGTATATATAATGATAAATATGTTGATAACAAATATGTTTGGTAAAAACAAAAAACATATACCACAATGAATTTTGTTTTTTCGGGATTCTTGTTGTTGTTTTACTAAATTCGTACTCAGTGCTTTATTTTTCATTCTTAAGCTTCTTTTGTTTACTTTCTGGATTTATAACTCGGTCACCAAGGTGACTATGGCTTTCTCATCGCTATGATATACGGCCAGTGGCTCTGTGGCGGCGCTGGAAAGGTTATTGGCCAACGTGAAGTCTATACACGACCGATGGCGCGTCGCGGGAGTACTGATGTCTGTATAACATTGAATGCCGAACCTTTCCAAAAGAAACGCCACGACCACTTTCCGTCTGGCCGAAACACGTCTACGTTGAAATCTCCCCCAATTACGACGGAAGTGGAGTCGTCAGGGGTGATACAACCAAAGGTGCATACGCTTGGCGTTTGCGGCGCGATCTTCGTCCGTATTTCGCTCCACCCACCGTCGCCGCGCACATTCCCGCTTCTGTTCACGACGGTGTTCTTCGCAGGTGCGCTATTCTTCCGCAGTCCTCACAGCACGCGGCCTATGCATTGCCCGGGCGAAACGGAAGTGAGATAAGTATGCGTGGCTTGCTCAAGCTAATACCTGGCAGCGAAGTTTACGTACAAAACATGGTGGTTCATCAACGGACGGACGGATGGATGGATGGATGCGTGTGCGCGTGTGCGCATGTGTGTGCGTGTGTGTGTTATCAGCGTCCCCGTTGGAACGGCGCAGCGGGTTACGCCACCAAGCTTTTGCTATTATACTGCCTGATATTCTACCTAGGATTAAAAAATAGAAAAAGAGAAAGAAGAACACGTTGAACTCCCACAACCAAATTTCCTGACCCCCCCCATTGTGAACTTTTGTATTGGATTGGGAAAACTTTAATAAAAGTCCTGCAGGACGCACGTCAGCGCGCAGTGGGCGTCTCCCACGCAGGGACCGACAGGGAGTGCCTGGCGGCCGCTGCGCGAGCCTGCTGGACGGCCCGTTGCTGGTCTTGTAGGAGCGGGCTTCGTATGGTCTTCTCCCATTTGTAACGCCTTGACGGAGACGCCTCCTCTCTCGAACGCTTTGATGGCCGGTCTCGAGTCGCTGAATACTGCCGTTCGCTTATCGTCTAGCATTTCTAGGGCTATGGCCACTTGCTCCGCCACGTCGGGATCACGTGTACGTACCGTGGCGGCGTTTAATGTCCGTTGCGAGGACGAGACCGCTACCGCGGCGAAGGCTCGGTTGCGTCGGTAGGCGGCGGCGTCCATGACAGCGACGTCGTCCGCTTTCTGGTTTATTCGTTTGAGGGACGTGGTGGCCCGAGCTAGGCGCCTGCCTCGATTGTATTACGGATGGACGTTTCGCGGAATGGGTGCGATCGTGATCAGGTCGCGGAGCTCGCGGGGAACCGGCGTAAGCTCTGGTGGATCCTGGGTGCTCAGTGCTGCTTGGCGGGACTCTCGAGTCTTCCTGCAAGCGGTTTTTGTGACCAACTGCGTGTGGCTCGAAAGAAGTGAGGTACATGCAAGACTCGTTTCTTTGTTCTATGGGGCGTTGCATGCGTAGGGATCACAACGAGGCGCGAGGGACGGGAATCGTAGATTTTTTTCTTTCACCCACTGCAACTTGCGCGGTTGCTTTGCCGTGGTAAATATAAGTTGATTCTAATATATGCAAGACCGCCTAGCTCATCCTCCTATAGTTCTTCTCATTACTTTTTTATTGAGATGAAATCTGAATTACGTACTTAGAATTTTGTATTTCTTGCAGCTCATGAATATTTATTTAATTGTTTTTCTGCGGTCTTTCTAATCCTCTGGTTGGCTGTCATTTGTACACACATAGATCTTTTACCCTCATCGCGGCAGTTTAGTGAATATGGCGTTGTGCTGCTTAGCCCGAGGACGTGGGTTCGATGCCGACCGTGGCTTCTGCATTGCGATGATGGCAAAATGTGAAAAACGCTCCTGTACTTTGAAATAATTAGGTGCTCGTCAAAATTCCCAGGTGGTCAAAATAAATTCGGAGTCTCCCATCGTTGTACAATACTCCAATAGGGACCGAGTTTTTTTTTTCAGAGCTTGTATGGACATCACCAAAACAGCGCACTATTTTTGATGGTTTTCATGGATTTCCTTACAACAGGCTCATCGTGCATTTTTTGAATGATGGTCACTCTTTAGCACATCGCGAGACACATCCCTTTCCTGTAGAAATCACGCCTGTTCACAGCGAATTCACAAATATTGGAGAGAAGTGGTCCTTGTAGGGAAAGGAGGAAAGGCTGGCACTATCATCTGCAAGTCTTGTGGGCGCAGGGCCCAGCGCCAGCAGTGGGAAGGAAATGGGAGTGAAGGAGATAGAAGGAGGGAGAAAGGTAGAGAATCGCCATGGCAACAGTGGAGCAGTCCGACCTGGATGGCCCAGTGGCTTCGACCGGAGGAGTGGATTGGTGATAGACCATAGGAGGTGGCCCAGCAAAAGCGGAGTTGAGGCGGATCAGGAGGCCCGAGGTGGTGAATAGCCGTTAGGCTATTCGTTTTTGAAGAAATTTCCTTGAGTCTGGGGCTCCCATGTTCATGACAGGAAGACATCCTCTTCCCCAGTCGTAATCAGCTACCAGCCTTTCTAAGTGTCATCGAGTACCTCGACTCGTCGGGGCTCTCGGCGAGACTCTAGGAAATTTCAATATTGGAGCCAACACTGCTGAATACGACGTATATTCAACTCCTCTCGCCCGTATTATCAACATATCTTTTACTACGGGCATTGTTTCCAGGCAAGTTGAAAATTGCTTGCGTATGTCCTATCTTCAACGGAGGCAACCAAAAACAAATATCCAGTTATCGTCGAGTATCAGTTCCGCCTGTTTTGTCAAAGGTATATGAAAGCGCAAGAAATGTCCGGCTGCAGGATTTTTTACAGCGAAGCGGCTAGCCAACGTCTGTCGCCCGCAAGCCATAAACTCCTCCGGCGCAACACCATGCGCATGCGCGAGAAAAAAAAAATATATAGAAAGCGCGCGATTGGCTGCGCCAGTAGTGACGTCGTTGCCCTCCGTCGCAGCCGAGAGCACTCGTAGCAGTTGTTTCTCTACGGTTCCGAAGTGGAGCCGGGGCTACCGTGGAGCCAATTGGTAGGAGCATCGCTCGCGTAATGCGAAGACGTAGGCTCATGGCCCACCTGCGACAAGTTAGTCAGCCATTTTCATTTCGATTAAGTTATAACTTATTTATATTAATTAATATGTACACGGAATTTGCCATATGTCGGCCTTGGTGGCTTTCTTTCTTATGATATATATATATATATATATATATATATATATATATATATATATATATATATATATATATATATATATATATATATATATATATATAAATTGAATGCAATAGCTTGCGGATAGCTCGAGGTAGAAACCCTTAACAAACTGCAGAAGAAATCTCCTATGTGCTCCAAAAGTAGCTGCGTTTACCTCGCCAGTCAATGCCGTGATGTACGTTGACGACGTCTGCCCATATGAAGAACCCACTCTGGCGCTGGCACCTTCTTGTGGGGCCGAGATTGCTGTTGATGCCGTCGCTGTATCCCCTTCTGAAGCAGTAATCATTTTCATCGAAGACGTCGAGCATTCGTCGAAAGACAAAGTCGCTGTTGACGACTGCATTGTGGACGTCTGAAGAACTGCTGTTCTGATTATATGACTACACCTCACAACGGTAGCAGCTGATGACGGCTTGGTTAGGCGTGGTTCCTAAGGATATGGCTCAACCCACTACGGGGGATCGGCAATGAAGTGGGCGGCAGTAGGTAAGAAGAGAAGAATACTTAAATTGAATTTTGTAATTTAGAAAATGATATTAAATGAACACTAATTGTTATTGTCAATTTTCATGCTGTATTATTTTTAATTTCGATGTTAACATTTTTGTGTTCATATCGCGGAAAGTAAAACAATGAAATTCGCATGACAGTCTCCTTGCTTCACTTACACAATTAAATATCGCATCAAATACGTTTTTTTTTTATTGTAGCGTCATTCTGCCGGTGCGGTGATGGAGCTCATAACTTCATTTTCCTGTAAAGTGACAATGATTCGCATCAAATGTTGCACGTTTCCACAACAGGGGCATGGGCCGAGAATCGGGCGGAAGTAGGGAACGCACAAAAATTGAAAGTCACTATAGCATACGGCGAAAGAGGGTGAAGGCGAAAGCCAGCACGCTCAAGAGAAATATTCATTAAATTACTTGACTTTCTCATTTGAATGCGATGTTACTTCTTACTTCTTTTTTTCTCCCACAGAAGATGGCGAGTTCGAGTGCCTCAATTGATTCTACTTTAATTAACTGTGCACTACATAACTTCACCCCAATTAACACATAAGGTCATGATTCATAGTGCCTAAATAGCACTGTAATAATTAACTATACCTTAATTAACGTTACCTTAACACTATAGGTCGTGGGTTGTAGCATCCTAATTAGCTCTATATTAACTTTACCTGATTAACTTCACCGTAACATGAACGGTCGTGTATTTTAGTATTTTAATTAGCTATATATTAATTAACTGTCGTAATTACCTTCACCTTATCTCCAAAGGTGGTTGGTTGCACTGCCTTATCTAACTCTCTGATAATGAAATGTGCCATAATTAACTTCGCTCTAGGACGAAAGGTCTTCGGTTTGACTCCCACCGAAGGTCGTGGATTCTAGTGCCTGAATTAACTCGATCTTAATTAACTTTGCATTTTCTTGGCATTCCGAGCACTATTGGAGCCAACGGGGGCAGAAAACGATGACGAACGTCAGAGCAGTCGCACGAGCGCGTCTCTGCGTGAGGCGAGATCACGTGACTTTCTGCACCGCACGCCACGTTTTCGAAGCCACCATCCGATGAGGCATATAAGGCTTTCGCCTTGATAATTCCAACTACATCACTTCATCAAGGACTAGAAATATTCAAAAGTGGAAACAACACAATAACGCGTAATTTAGGAGTCGGACAAGATTAAGGGAGTAAATTTTATAAAGTGGCAACTCCAGCAACAATCCGAGCATTCCTTTAGTATGTTTAGGGAGGCGGAGGTGGTTATTTGAGTCCCTACGTTGCGCTATATTTTATGGTTGGTTTACTTCCATGTCTTATTACGTACCCGTACGCGAGAACCAACCGGTACTTCGAACGCCACTTTCTCAAGGACCAGTTCAAAGCCCCGTACAGCGCCTACGACTGCCTTTGGAGGCGTAGCGCCTCAAACGACAGCGTCTCTTTGTTCCAGCAGAGGTGCAGCTTCAAGTGACAGCGTCTCACAATGGTAGTGCTCTCAAGAGAATAATGTGAGAGCACTCCCCGTGCCACCGTGCTACCGTGCGGTACCACGCTGTGTACCGGTATCACCGATACCACGAGCACTATGGTGGTAGCGCTACCACATGGTGGTAGCGTTCAACCCGCGGCGGAGTTAAACTAGGGGTCAAGCACTCAGCAAAGTGAAGCAAACGGCGTATACATTTTTTTTTTTGGAATCAGGCATGCAACATACAGAACATCATTTGTTTCAATAAAGAACAAGCACAAAACAAGCATCCGAGCCACATACTTGGTGATAACTGTAATGAGCTGCTCCTGATATCAATGCGAAGCTCGTAGTGCTCCCCGCATACGTTTCCCGGTAAAGATCAATGTTTCGCAAGCTTCCGCGGCGACGGCACCTTGCGACATGTGGAGTGACGTGAGTAGCCTTTCGTATATAAAAGAACGAGTCCAACAACTGCCTTCATTGTTGTTGCAGCGCCGCT
Organism: Dermacentor albipictus; assembly: GCF_038994185.2. Classification (NCBI taxonomy): domain Eukaryota; kingdom Metazoa; phylum Arthropoda; class Arachnida; order Ixodida; family Ixodidae; genus Dermacentor; species Dermacentor albipictus. Next base: position 93,588,606 of record NC_091826.1, on the reverse strand, counting down.
ATGGGTAGGCAAGGCATAGTTAGGACTTCCGAGGCACAGAGGAAATATGAGGAACGGCAAACGAACAAGAAATAACAATACGACCAGCGCCGGCATGCTGTCAAAATTACCATTACTCTAAATTGCCACTACTCTAAAGCATTGAAGCACTGAATACTCCGCTCTGCACTTCGAGTGGTGGTTTACAACAGCTACGCTAGGCAAACACTTTCGCATGGGTGGGATGGCGAGTGAATATTTTTTTTATGTTGACGGTTTATTATTGAAATAAATGGTCTTGCAAACATACCGCTCCGTTCTAGGCTTTAACCACATGGATGTGTTTGGTGTTTTTTGAGGTTTCCTTTAGGCTACAACGTTTTTCACATGATTACTCCAGCTTTGTTTATATCCCTATTCCTTCCAAACTATTTTAGCTGAGAAAAGTCAAACGAGTGTTCTCTTAACCTTTTCTGAAGTATAAAAAAGTGGTTAGCTTTTTTTGAGAACTAACGATAATTAATGTTCTAACCATTTTTGTGGAGTGATCTCGAAAATGATTTTGCCTAGCGCATTGGTAAAAAAAACGCATGGTGGCATGGTACCACCTTGCGGTGGTACATGTAGTACCGGGGTCACCCGTGGTACATACCGCGTGAGGTTACGGAACAACCCGGTATTGCACTACCTCTGGGATCAGCTCATATTCTTTTTGCCCACGGACATCGACACGGAAAATGCCGACCAATGAGAGGATAACAGCACCGCTGTAAAATTATGCAGATTTAAAATGCCCATTTTGGGAATCTGTGAAGCAAAGCTTTCGCAAAGTGATTAATGAAATGCTAAGAGTTTGTCACTTCTTCCTGTATCTTTGGCGCATAGGTAACTATCACACGCGCACGTGATACACGAAGAGACAGCACTTATGTTGGTTTATATTTCTTTTATTCTTATTTTTCTAAGTAACGGCCACTCCATCACCATTCCCCCTTGTGGAAATGTACCAAAATATAGAAATTATTATCAGCACGCGGCGATCACCTCAAAGAGCACTCAAGGACGCATCAAACAAGATCATCTCAAAGGCGACAAATCAGATCGAATCGCTCTACAATGCGTCGTAGTGGTCATCCGTGTGTAAAGGTCAGGCAGCTGACGTCGGGTATAACTACACTTGCCTATTTGCATCGACTAATGGGACAGGAAGTCAGGCAAATCTATTTCGAAATAAATTTTACAACGACTCGTTTGTCTTGTGGACTGTCTTCACCCATTCAGCGGTTCGTGAGTTTTGTTGTCCGGGCATATGTCCGAGAGGACAGCCACGCGGCTATTTCGCGTGCATTCCAGGACTTCTTTCGCGCTAATTTAAAGCATGCGTTTGTATATTAACGTTAATGAAAATGACATATTCCCCAACGATCAAAAAAATATGGCATTCATCAAAAGTAAGCATTCCGACAGCACGCCGCAGGTCTTAATCTGCAGCTATGATCGCTAAAGTAATAAAAAAAATAAGCTGCCCTCTTTCTACCCTGTGAAAGTGGAGGGACATCGAAGCTGTTGCTGGCGTTAGACAAGCACAACCGACATTATACAAGTACCACCATCCCATCAGACGTTAGAAAACGTTGCACAAGCACCACCAGCACCACAAGCAACATACGCCACGCGCGCACGCACGTGTGTGGAAGTTCAGCATATGTCCTCATTCATATAGGCCCTCCGCCAAGCGCAAGTGCGTTATTGCACTAATTGAATTTCTCAAAGTAAAATGCATAGAAAGTTGGCAAAGTACGACTTACGCACATCCTGCAGACATGATAACACCGGACTGTAATTCTAATGCACGAAACAACATAACTCTGTTAGCGAAAACTCAAATACAAATCCCCTTTCCCAGCTCCCCTTTGACGTCTGCCTGAGTGTCCGCGGCCGCTAGGGTACGGTGCTGTTTTGTGGGTGACCTAACCTAACCGCTTCGCTGTAAAAAAAAAAAATTATGACAACGTCAGCGCTCACCGTGCAGCCACTACAAAGTAGGCGTCCTTCAGCTTGCTTTGTTGTTTAGTGTCGGTGAATTAATATTTCACTAGGCATAAGTCCATCTTCAGTGAACCTCTTTCCAATTTCTGTCACTGAGTTATGGGCCACTGAGTGTGCAGAAAGCGACGGAAATACACCCAGCGTTCGCAGGCAGCGGCGCGTTACACATTTGTCCCGAAGGCCACTCGTCGGCTTCCTGGCAGTTCCACTAGATGGTGCCGCGTGTTCAGGAAGGACCGCAAGAGAGTAGCACAGTGTCCGCGTGACGCGTTTCGCAGCGTTCGCACGCACTGACGCACCCCGCGATTTGGAGAGCTACGGGCAAGCTTCGCGGCGGCAGCGCTAGATGGCGCTGAGTGTTCTTAGGGAAGTGCAAAACAGGTGTCCCGCTGCAGTACATGCCTCCCACATAGCTGGTTTCAATGGTGGCAACACGTAGTGTCGCTATATCGTGCAGTGCTGACTCATTACCTTCGACAGTCACTGTGAGAAAAAAATCCCCCGCACATTTTTTTTTTTTTTTTGTAAATGCCCTTGCCTAAAACAGAGCTAGCAGTTTCTAACTACTGACCGGTACTCATTTGAGAGTAATATCTATCGAGCAGAGACGAGAGAACTTGCACCGCGATAAGGTGGACCCTGCCTTGGCCCGAACATCGAACATCGTGTCAGGGATTTGGATAATGCATGCTGGGAAATCGATCGTGTCTATATCGTACGCTACTAACCACTGCACATTATGTCCAGCAGCGAAGTGCGCGTGGACTGGCAATTGTTCTTCAGCCATAATTGGGATTCTGAGTTCACATTGAACTCTTCTGCGTAGGCTGGTAATTCGAGTGTCTCCTAATGGAAACCTCCCTAATACTATCGTTAAGGTTTGCACGCAGCATTCACAATTGCATTAAAATCGCAAATTGCAGCCAATTTACTGGACGTGCGCAAAGCTGCTTCAGCTACTTAGTTACGCAAGGCTCAATCAGCTCATGCCTATAGGAAAAAAATAAATATATCAGAGTTGTTGCTGCTGTCATATCTAAATATACTATGCTGTTGTCCTCCCGTCGACACCATTGGAGGCAGTAGCTTAATTCAATAACAATTATTTTTGTTCGGATTTTTTGCATCAGTTATTGTGCATGATGCAATAGTGAGGCTTAACATTTCACTGCGCTTTGTGTTTCTTTCTCCTCAGTTTTGAGATAGTCTTCCTAATTCGACACTGTATCTTGAATGCCCCTTGCGGAGTGCCTATGTCTGGTTCGAAATCTGCAAGGGTCTCCTGCTTCAAAGCCCGCAGGGTGCTGGAACAGAACAAGCAAAGCTGTCAGAATTGACATTTACATTTAGGTATTCGAATACAGTCCAGCCCACTTATAACAGCCGCAGATATAACGAACGCTCGCTTCGTACGAACGAGGGCGGTGCTACCGTCAAAATATATATTGGGGCAATGGCACAGTGTCTCACATAGAACGAATTGTTGTGGCCTCAACACTCGGTTAGAGCGAACGCGAAGCTGTCGGGCCCCTGTAGTTGACCGAGCCGGCGGTGTTTGGATGGATGGAACTCACCGCGGAGTGCATAGAAAATTGCTTCCGCAAGGCGGGTTTTATGGGCCCAGGCACCGAGGACGCTATAGATCACCCACCGGAAGGCCGGTCGCACGAGGACTTGTGGCAACGCGTCGTTGACACGCAGCTGGCCGGACCTGACGTTGCCTGGGACGATTTCGTTTCTGCTGATGACGACGCCGACATTGCGGAGCCATGCACTGACGAAGCTATTGTGCGTGAAGTGCGAGCCCTTCCTGACTGCCCAGAGACCGACGAGGACGATGACGAGGATGCTGCTCTACCGCCGGTTGCTGTGAACGCTTCAACCGCGATCGGTTACATCGCGTCGCTTAAGGAACTCGTGTGCAACAGAGGCCTTGGCGATGAACACATTACCGCGCTGGAAAAATTAGAAACGGCAGTGATGCGATCAGCTTTGAAGAAGCAGACATGCATCACGGACTTTTTTCAAAAATAAAGTGAACTTTCGTCTCGCTTGCTCTTTTTTCCCGTATTATAGGTGGTCCACTTAGTACGAACTTTGGATACAATGAACAAATGCCACGTGACGATCAAGTTCGTTATATGTGGGCTGGACTGTAGCTGTGCTGCTTCGGGCATATTCAGGAACATACGAACTGATACAGCTAAAGTATAGAAACACTTGCTTTACCAATGTGAAATCATTGGCGGAGCAAGGCGTCATTATACGTTTTTTTTTCTTTTATGTGACAAATACCACACGAAAAATGCGCTTTTAAATATGGAGCCGCGCCTTTATACCACACTCCTAATTTCTAAATGAATAATTTGAAATACCTATTATATACTACACTCACTTTATGCACGTTTTGCTGCTAACAATAGACATAAGTTACACTTTATATTGAATTTAAATAAAATCTTATGTCGCGTTGTCTTTCTTCATGGACGACAATATTACAAGGTCTCTTAAGATCTCTTTTAAGAGGTGAACGGCGAAAGCCTACTCTTCCTGCTCTTTTCTATGGCCTCTTTCTCTTTGCCTCTTCTCTTTCTCTTCTTTTAGTTGTCGTCATTACAAGCCGTCGTTACACATTCTGGTCTTATCATAGTCATTAGCAGTAATTATAAGTTATTTCAGTCATAATTAGTGATTACTGACCATTACTAAGCATTTTTAGTCATTTCCAATCAATTGTAGTCGTTAGATATATTGGTATTTTCATAGGCATTACTAGGTATTACAAGTCATTTCAGTCATTATTAGTCATTACTTCTCACTAGTAAGCAGCTGTAGATATTTGTAATCAATTTTGTTCATTACAAGCCGTCGTTAGACATATTGGCCATTTCGTAGTCATTAGTAGTCATTACAAGTCATTAGTAGTCGTTTTAGACATTACTACTCATTACAAGACATTTCTAATCCATTCTGGTCATTACAAGCCGCCGTTAGACAAATTGGACATTTCGGAATCACTAGTAGTCATTACGAATTATTAGTAGTCATTTTTAGTAATTACTAGTCATTATTAACCTCTGTCAATCTCTATTATAACATTATCATCCACTAAATATCACTATCAATCATTTTTCATTCTTTAATCTGTCTTTGATCTGTCTTCATATGCCAGGATGACGTTTCGGCGGTTACTCCGGCGGTCAGGTCTGCTGACACAAGTTTCACGATGATGCTAGAAAGGCTGTTGCCTTAACGAAACAGCACGAAAGTTGGTGTATCTTCGTAATCATCGCGGTGTTATTTGTTTTTTTTTTTTTGTAAGAGCAGCGAGGCACAATCACCACTCTGATAGAATTCACGAGACCCACGCCTCAGTCGCGCACGTTCGCGCTTTTCAACCACAACAACGTTTCATCAAGCACGGAATGAATTATGCCAAAATAGAATTTTTGCAACCGCGCGAGTTAAGTGCACCATGCACACTGAGAGAAACGTGTTTTCGTCAAACGATGCCGACTGCTCCAAAACCATGCTTAATAAAAGGCGTATGTGATGTTACGCAGCCGGTGAGCAAATGACTCACCTATTCTGCACTTCGAACGGAAGCCGTCGTGGACAACTTTTACGAAGCTGAACATCACGAAATAAAGCAAGCTCTGTTACGCAAATGACGCACCCCTATACTGAACGGCTGAGGAGTTACCGAGGCAAAACGCGCCCATGCGCCTTGTAATACACCCGTGCACAAAAATGCTCGCCGAATTTCATAGGCGCTGCACTATTGAAGCGCTCTGCGAATCGAGTGTGACACTATAACAAGGCTCTAAAGGCACAGATTTGGAAAATCATTTCTGCTGAGAAGCAACGGAAAGAACTTACCGCGAAAACAAGGTGCCTAATCTGCCCTTTTCGGTTTCCTGTGCTGCCCTCTGACGCACTCCGCTGGAAACGTTTTGGAAGGGTGCACTTCGCCGGTTGAGTTGTGTACCGGCGCCCATGTTGAGTGTGCGTCGGTTGTGCGGTTCGTGGATCGCGATTAATCATGAATGGTTTCACCGGGGCAGCATGACGTTCACCCGTCGAGTATAGTGGGTGAACAGGCCCGAGTTGTGATTGCAGCGCGGCCGACGAAGGCACGCTGAGTTCCGTCTGCCGACGCGGCTGCCTTGAGTTCGTTGTCGCTGATGTCTGCGATTGCACATCACTTTTCGTATTAATTTTACACATTCACTAAACATTTTGCATATTCAACAAGCCTTCAAGCGCAGCCTTCCACGTGGGATTTGCCAAAGCGGTGCATTTGTTTACCTCTACAGCTTCACATCGTTGTTAGCTTCGGTTATCGTAGAAACGGCGCATCGCTGATGTCAAATAATCTCAAAACGTAGCAAAACATACAGACGAGTCAGTATGAGCGGCCGAGTCCCTTAAACAACTGCAACGGTGATCCAGACACACATATATTACGGGCTGTTACTACGGATTCTCGCTTTTCTTTAACGTCATCATGCTTACAGTTTGCGCGTGCTATAAAATATTATTAGAGACAGCTGTGCTCGGCATAACTATTCCGTCCCCACTTATATGCCATGTAGTACCCTCGCGAAAAGGCGGATGCCATCGCTGACACCGTTGGGAACTGGGTGAGTTTATGCTGCGGTATCGAATGCACTGTGTGTTATTTTCTGTTTGACGTAAAGGTAAACAATGCTGCTTAGTAATTAAGAAATGTCAGCATAACAACACACACAGACCTACCATCTACGGGAAATGCGACCGGCAGCGTTCGGGAACGGTGACCAAAGTACAAGATGTTGGCACAGCGCTGTGTCGCCACTAGGCGCTTATTGTGTACCTGCCGTGCGAAGTGAAGAGCAGTTATCAAATCGCTATAGGGCCGCAACCTAACTATGAGAGCAGTTTCCTTCGTCATGACTGTTTTTTTCTTAAGTCCAGCTCCATCGGTAGAGGGTGCACGAACTCGACTGGGTGAGGCCTAACCAAAACTTCGCTCAACAGGATTAACACACTCAAACTTCACGTCCACGGCTTGAGAGGACTGAAGCCCGTGCATTTCAACTTCGAAGGCATGTTGATGCATTTTGAGCGCGAATAACTATATTTACAAGCAAATGAGCTGCAGCTATAGCGTTGTCGGTTCGACGGCTGATCAAGTAGGGTTCGGTCAAGCTATCACGGTCGGCACGCTGATTTTGTCGGTGCTGTCGACACGAAAGCCTGTCAAGCTATATGACAACTCGCACTCGTTGGTTGCGTCGTTTTCGGCCTGTTACGATCATATGGTCACAGTAACACAGTGCATAATAGTCGGCCAATCGGCGGACTCTTGTCGGTCTCGTATCGGCCCAGTGTTACCACGCTTTAAAACAGTACATGCAGTCAGGCACACGCTGCCACCACCAGCAACAGTGGGCCGACGCTGCAAGAGCACTGCGTCAGCAACGTGTTCTTGAAGTGTCGCCCAAGTGTAACGCACGGGTTTATCGATAAACTTGACAGCCGTCAATGCAACGCGGCAACTACGTGGTTCACGATGTAGTCCGGACTAAGCTCTGGCCCTTTTCTGCTTCAAAGTGGAGTTGCAGTCTTACGCACGTTTTCGGCACCGCACCGACGTCGACCTACCAGCAGAGTTTCAACGTGGTATGCATGGCACGAGCGTTTGCAACAGCGCGCGTCCAAGCGCTTTTTTTTTTTCGGTGTACTTTCCCCCGATATCTGGCCGTACAACCGCGCGCGACCCTTCCAAAACGTTTCGCCACTAATCCGATAGGGTAGGGCGCACGCGCCGAGGCGCCGGGAAAGAGGCGGATTCCGATGGGGCGTTGACGCCCACTGCGCAGCAGCAACACCAGCTGGCGTGGACTGTAGCCGGCTGACAGCACATACAGTCATGAAATACGGTCGACTGTCGATAAATCTGCGAAATTTAGATCATTTACGCCAAGGTGCGGGACACTCCATTGAAGCAGGTCAAGGACTGATTCAGAGTGACTCTGAATGATTCTTCGTGCATCTTATAGTGAGTCACTATATCTACAAACCAATTAAATGGCCAATTATTGTACCGTATCTTTTTTTATAAAAATAATGTATTCACCAGCTCGACTCAAGTGATAATTCTAGGCTGCCGAACATTAGTAAGGAGTAAAAACATGTTTCGCAATGGCTAAGCAAACGTTCCACGTCAAACCTCCCGTTAAACACGGTAGTGCCTTCACCAAAGCTGCCTACTTGGCCATGGTGGCCACATTTCGATGGGGACGATAGGGAAAAACACCGGTGTACTTAGACTTAGGTACACGTTAAAGAATCCCAGGTTGTTAAAATTAACCTAGAGTACCCCACGAAAGTGTGCCTCATAATCAGACTGTATTTTTGTCACGTAAGACCCCACAATTTAATTTTAGCGATACATTTCACTCACAAGTAAAATGAAGGCATATAGGCAAGCAGAGGGTTAGGTTCGTCCTAAGCTTGGTATTCGTGGTCTATTCCTGGCTACGACTGCACAGACATAGCTAACTAAATGGTGTATAGAAATGTTTGCGCCGCGACTGAAGAGGCTCAAAAGACGTAGGGATTGTTTGCGCAAGACAAGGTTAATCGCAATCTACTGAATTGGTGAGCAGATGTCTACGTGTTAAGTGTGCAGGACGCAGACGGTGTTACGGCCCTTTGTGATTCGTCACATTGCTACTGCGAGAGCTAATCAGAAAATCTTGGCCCCTAATTTTTTTAGCGAGATTACGGCTGTAAATGCGAAGTCAGCATATCCATTCCCAGTGGTGGACACTTATTGGACCGACCTGGCCTGGCCCACTGACGGCGCCCCACGGCGCCAGTGTAGCCTCAATGAACGAGCCCGATGGTGGAGCCAGCTGGCAAAGTGCGGGCTGTCTATAAAAAATACGTTGCAGTATACGCATATCGCCACTATCGCATTTGCCCTTCGGAACCGCCGCACGCATCCGAGTTGCCCTGTTTGCAGGCTGCTTCATCGACTCTGTTTTAGTCTATCATTTATTACAAGATGTCAAGCTCAGAGTACACTCTGACTGGATTCAGCGACTTCTTGGAGCGTCGATGCGTCACCTTCGTCAATCCTCTACCAAGCACGCGAGTCTGCAGCGTCTGCGGCATGGTGCCTTCCCGCTCACTGCTCCTGTGGCCAAGTTCTGTGCGTGCCATGCAGAGCGCAGATCGATGAACAGGAACCGTGCCCTTTCGACGGAAAGGACTGCCTCGCGGATAACGTCGTGCCGCAGGACTTCAAGTTGGCCGACTTGGATGAGTACAGCGTTCTCTGCCCCAACAGTGACGATTGCGACTTCCCCGGTACTCTGTCCACGCTTATGGAGCACCTCGTCAATTGCAGCAGCGAAAAGGTAGAGTGTCCGAAGTGCAGCCAGTGCGTCGCTCGCAGCGCCGCCATTGACCACAGACGATTCTGCTCGGGAGCCGCTGCTCCAGGACAGGAGGCGAGTACAGCCGAGGCACGCAGTGGCGTCATTCGAGTAGTACGAGATATCAGAAAGGGTCTCGAGACATTGATACAGCGGGCGCCCGGCGACGTCCTTGACAAGGACTATGTGACCAAGTCCATCAACTCGCTAGTGAAAAAGATCACCGTTCTTGAACGCGACTGCACAAAAGGCGAAGAAGATCCGGTGGGCAGCAGCCAAAAGCGAATGTTGCCCTCAGCCGCGGAACGGTCACTGTTCTCTGCGACACCTTACCGTGCCGCTTCCAGGCCAAGCGTTCACGTCACTCTGTGCTCCTTCGACGTCCAAGGAAAACTGGAATCGTTGGACAACGACAAAACTGACAGCATAACGCATCCTCCATCCGTGCTGGGTGGTTACTTCTTCCGGCTCGAATGCGTTCTCCATAAGAATGAGCACGGGGAATCTACTGTGTGCTTTAAGTTTTCGCTCGGCGAGGGCAAATGGGACGGCCGCTTGTCTTGGCCGTTCGACAGAGAAGTAACAGTATTCCTCACCCATCCCACTGATTCCGAGAGGGACATCCCGCTACCAGTGTGTCTGCCTCATAACAAGATGGTAAAGAAGCCGGCGCCTGGCACTTGGAATGAAGGGGACACTACCGAAACAGTTTCCTGGGAAGATGTTGAATTCAATGGATTTGTGGATGGTGGCAGCATATACGCGAATGTGGAGCTCACTTAACCGAGTCATTCATTTGCCCTGTTTATGATCCCAGCATTTCGTTATCTTTGAAATGCGTAACAAGGTCAAAAAAAATGGCGTTACCTGCTGCATGACCTCGAAAGTGGTTTGCCTTTCCCGTGCAGGCTCACTGCTTTCTCGGAAAAAATAGCTGAAACCTAGCGTAGGGATCAACCAATTTCTTAATGCTTTAACCGCGCAAATACTGCATGCATCTGCTACGAAATTCGTTCGTAGTGCATGCCTCGGCGTCTAAGTGGATTCTTCTATAATTCGTTTTCTCTATGCTACAAAATAAAGTTCTCGTTCATCATGTGCCTGTGTATTCTTTCAAGGTGGCGCAGTGGCTCCACCTGGGTCTCTTGGCTGTGACAAGTGGTTATCGTAACACTCGCACGGAACAGCCTGCGATGTTATTCGCGAAAGCTTCAGTTTTTTTTATTCTCTTAAACACGTCGTCGACTATAGCTCACGGGTTTGCTATTCTAACCCTTGCGACGGAGCGGCTGGGTGGCGTTGCACGTTAAAACTGGAACTCGAGAAATTCTCCACTTTCCACTCTACGTTCGCCGCGACTTTCTCACTGCTGCTCAAGTTCACGAACATACCATCGCGTGCGAAATAACATGGAATCTGTGAGCGCGTCCCGAACTGCACTCCTGCGCCCTTTAGCGAAGCGAGCACTTTTTTGTCCGGACATGCCATTGCGCATGTGCGTTTTGTTTTCACGCTCTCTTCCATACACCCAGCCTTCTCCAGCGTGCTGTCGGAATCGTGGAGATAGCATATTATCGCGGCAGGAAGGTGCTTTCTTTCCGGGTGGCACAGTGTGCAATGCGTTGTCACCGGTCACTGGCGCCCACACGTCATTGGCACGCGCTCGCAGAACCCGCATTATTTTGGCCCCGCTTGTACATCGGTAAAGTGGAAGCGACGCTTCAAGAGAAGGCAACACGTTCCATCACGTGTAAATTTTTTTGTAGCAGTTGCGATCGCGTGCCACGAGTGAAAGTCCCATCAATTTCGATGTGCTAGAGTGGAGCTCGTAACAACGCAGTTGTTTTGCGTTGTTTATTTGAGAATGTCTCTGGCCAAACATTACACGTAACATCAATGGTTTGACAGTTGACATCAATCAATTGACAGTTGTTTGCTGATGTTGATGTACAAATTTATGATGAAATAAATAATGTCTAATGTCTAATTTCTACCCAACCGCTACTTTTTGTCGCTTAGATTAACCGGCGAGCTTTCGTTTCTTCGAATGAAAACTTGCACGTGGTGTCGAATAAGGATATTCGAAAGAGCTCTAATCAGCTGGTAACGTGACTGCATGCAGGCTTCCTCTTCCTTGATCTCTTAAAACGGGTGGTGGTACCGGTACGGCTCGTATCTTTTCTGTGCTTAAACGTCGACAGCACGGGACCTGGACGATCTTTAAATATAGGCGGCTCCCCTGCGAGAGAGATAACGAAAAGATGTCACATTCTGAGCACCACCTGAAACTCGAATAATGCCACGATTTCTTCCAAGCTACACAAAACCCCCTGGTAGACCTAGATTACCAAACACTCAGATCGATGAGCCTTCCGTCTGAAGCGCACTTTTCTGTCATAAAACAGGGGACTGTACAGAGGCGCCGTCTAGCATGTTTTAAAGTGGTTGCTATACGCGCGCGATTTGTTTGTCTGCTCTTGCATGCTGAACTATCATTGTTTACACGGCGGATGGCTTGCAGCCATTCAGCTTGTCGCCACCATAAATCGCCCTGCGCGCACGGAGCAGGAAATCGAAAAAGAAAAATTAAGAGCCATTCCACTGTGAAAGAGGACGACCAGCGGAGCGCTGTGTATATAATCATAAATATGTTGATAACAAATATGTTTTGTAAAAACAAAAGACACATACCACAGTGAATTTTGTTTTTTCACGATTTTTGTTGTTTTAATAAATTCATACTCAGTGCTTTATTTTTCCTTTTTAAGCTTGTTTTGTTTGGTTTTGGATTTATTATGCGGTCACCAAGGTGACTATGGCTTTGTCATCGCTATGACATGCGGCCAGGTCCTCTGTGGCGGCGCTAGAAAGGTTATTGGCCAACGTGAAGTCTATACACGACCGATGCCGCGTCGCGGGAGTACTGATGTCTGTATAACATTGAATGCCGAACCTTTCCAAAAGAAACGCCACGACCACTTTCCGTCTGGCCGAAACACGTCTACGTTGAAATCTCCCCCAATTACGACGGAAGTGGAGTCGTCAGGGGTGATACAACCAAAGGTGCATACGCTTGGCGTTTGCGGCGCGATCTTCGTCCGTATTTCGCTCCACCCACCGTCGCCGCGCACATTCCCGCTTCTGTTCACGACGGTGTTCTTCGCAGGTGCGCTATTCTTCCGCAGTCCTCACAGCACGCGGCCTATGCATTGCCCGGGCGAAACGGAAGTGAGATAAGTATACGTGGCTTGCTCAAGGTAATACCTGGCAGCGAAGTTTACGTACAAAACATGGTGGTTCTTCAACGGACGGACGGATGGATGGATGGATGCGTGTGCGCGTGTGTGCATGTGTGTGCGTGTGTGTGTTATCAGCGTCCCCTTTGGAACGACGCAGTGGGTTGCGCCACCAAGCTTTTGCTATTATACTGCCTGATATTCTACCTAGGATTAAAAAATAGAAAAAGAGAAAGAAGAACACGATGAACTCCCACAACCAAATTTCCTGACCCCCCTATTGTGAACTTTTGTATTGGATTGGGAAAACTTTAACAAAAGTCCTGCAGGACGCACGTCAGCGCGCAGTGGGCGTCTCCCACGCAGGGACCGACAGGGAGTACCTGGCGGCCGCTGCGCGAGCTTGAGGGACGGCCCGTTGCTGGTCTTGTAGGAGCGGGCTTCGTATGGTCTTCTCCCATTTGTAACGCCTTGACGGAGACGCCTCCTCTCTCGAACGCTTTGATGGCCGGTCTCGAGTCGCTGAATACTGCCGTTCGCTTATCGTCTAGCATTTCTAGGGCTATGGCCACTTGCTCCGCCACCTCGGGATCACGTGTGCGTACCGTGGCGGCGTTTAATGTCCGTTGCGAGGACGAGACCGCTACCGCGGCGAAGGCTCGGTTGCGTCGGTAGGCGGCGGCGTCCATGACAGCGACGTCGTCCGCTTTCTGGTTTATTCGTTTGAGGAACGTGGTGGCCCGAGCTAGGCGCCTGCCTCGATTGTGTTACGGATGGACGTTTCGCGGAATGGGTGCGATCGTGATCAGGTCGCGGAGCTCGCGGGGAACCGGCGTAAGCTCCGGTGGATCCTGGGTGCTCAGTGCTGCTTGGCGGGACTCTCGAGTCTTCCTGCAAGCGGTGTTTGCGACCAACTGCGTGTGGCTCGAAAGAAGTGAGGTACATGCAAGACTAGTTTCTTTGTTTCATGGGGCATTGTATGCGTAGGGATCACAACGAGGCGCGACGGACGGAAATCATACATTTTTTCTTTCACCCACTGCAACTTGCGCAGTTGCTTTCCCGTGGTAAATATAAGTTGATACTAATATATGCAAGACCGCCTAGCTCATTCTGCTATAGTTCTTCTCATTACTTTTTTATTGAGATGAAATCTGAATTACGTACCTAGAATTTCGTATTTCTTGGAGCTCATGAATATTTATTTAATTGTTTTTCTGCGGTCTTTCTAATCCTCTGGTTGGCTGTCATTTGTACACACATAGATCTTTTACCCTCACCGCGGCAGTTTAGTGAATATGGCGTTGTGCTGCTCAGCCCGAGGTCGCTGGTTCGATGCCGACCGTGGCTTCTGCATTGCGATGGTGGCAAAATGTGAAACACGCTCCTACACTTTGAAATAATTAGGTGCTCGTCGAAATTCCCAGGTGGTCAAAATAAATTCGGAGTCTCCCACCATTGTACAATACTCCAATAGGCACCGAGTTTTTTTTTTCAGAACTTGTATGGACATCAGCAAAACAGCGCAATATATTTTTGATGGTTTTCATGGATTTCCTTACAGCAGGCTCATCATGCATTTTTTGAATGATGGTCACTCTTTAGCACATCGCGAGAAACGTCCCTTTCCTGTAGAAATCACGCCTGTTCACTGCAAATTCCCAAATATTGGAGAGAAGTAGTTCTTGTAGGGAAAGGAGGAAAGGCTGGCACTATCTTCTGCAACCCTTGCGGGAGCACGGCTCAGCGGCAGCCGGGTTGACGATATGGTAGTGAAGAAGACAGAAGGAGGGAGAAAGGTAGAAAGTCGCCATGGCAACAGCGGAGCAGTCCGACCTGGAAGGCCCAGTGGCTTCGGCCGGAGGAGTGGATTGGTGATGGACCATAGGAGGTGGCCCAGCAAAAGCGGAGTTGAGGCGGATCAGGAGGCCCGAGGTGGTGAATAGCCGTCAGGCTATTCGTTTTTGAAGAAATTCCCTAGAGTCTGGGGCTCCCATGTTCATGACAGGAAAACATCCTCTTCCCCAGTCGTAATCAGCTACCAGCCTTTCTAAGTGTCATCGAGTACCTCGACTCGTCGGGGCTCTCGGCGAGACTCTAGGAAATTTCAATATTGGAGCCAACACTGCTGAATACGACGTATAAGTAAGGAGTGGACTTGGTGGCACCGACCAGACGACCATGCTTATTCCTGCTCTTTTCGTTGTGCAGATTGCGGTGTGGCCAAGCAGCCTCACCACCGGGCAGGCCACACATATGCACGCAAACGGAACAATGCCAGTGCCTTCGGATAACAGAGCAAGGCACAACAAATCTGCGCAGACTCCGATCACGATCGACGCCCTCCAACTACGCAGCGACCACGTCACGGATGCGGTCACGTCAACCTTATCAGGCACTCGGCAGTACATAAACCCGACCCATGACCCCACCCGCTTCAGTGGACTTGGTGGCACCGACCAGACGACCATGCTTATTCCTGATCTTTTCGTTGTGCAAGTCAGTAACTACTCTGTACCCTCTTTGCGGGACAATGATGTAACGCTGACGGTGCTTCCAAGTCCACACATTCTTGCTGTACTGATTGTTGAGTGCTATGATGTATTTAAGCTACTACTACTAACATCGGACGATGTCGAGCTTAACCCCGGTCCGACGTCAGACTCGGAATCGGATACTCGTCCTAATAACGACCTTCTGAAACAAATTCTAAAAGAACAATCTAAAACCAACAAAACGTTAAACGAACTAGTAACTAACTTGAAAAAGGTTGAGCGAACAGTTGATAGCATGGAAACTAGGCTTGCCGCAATTGAAAACGATATGGAACGACTGAAGTATTGCGAAGAGAAGTTGGCCGAATGTGAAAATAATTATGACACCACGAAAAATCAAATCCAAGATCTGGCATTGAAATTAGACGATTTAGAAAATAGAAGTCGACGGAACAACTTGATTATTTACGGCGTAACGGAAAAACCTAACGAAGATATAGCTTCACTGGAAAAGATAGTGAGAGAAAACATTTTTAAAGAAACGCTAGGCATTGAAGTGAAAACCCTTGAAAGGACTCACAGGATAGGTACCCGCACAATTAACCGAGACCGCCCGATTATCCTTAGATTGTTTGATCACGCCGAAAAAACCAAAATCTTATCTTGCTGCTACAAACTGAAAGGCACACCATTAACTGTTTCCGAAGATTTTTCTAAGAGAGTAAGGGAAATGCGCACGCACTTGTGGCATTCAGCGGTAAATGAAAGGGCAAACGGAGCAAAAGTTAGGCTAACATTCGACAAACTGAGAATCGATGAAAAAGTGTATACTTGGGACCCAGTGAAGAATATTAGGACTGAATTACCGCAGAAAGCAAGTCTTTCAGAACAGTCCCTTCCCACTTCGACTTCGCTGAAATCCTCTAAAAAGAAGAAAGTTTCCAAATGACAGCCCAGTACCAAAACTCTACGAATCCTTTCCCTAAATGCCCGAAGTGTGGTAAATAAATTTGATCAATTAGAAAACCTAATCCTGTCTTATCAACCTCACATTTTAATAATATCAGAAACGTGGCTTCACCCTGGTGTACGTGATTCTGAAGTCATTCCTCCTTCATACAAACTGCTCCGTAAGGACAGAGGATCAAGAGGCGGCGGTGTCGCGATAGCAATTAAAAATAATATAAAGTCCTTAGAACTTGATGGCATTCCGGACCATGAAAGTTTATGGTGCAAAATAACATATTGTAACAAGAACATAACTATAGGGGGCGTTTATCGGCCCCCACATGCAGCTCCGGACTTCATCGATCAGATTCATGATTACCTCTCAAAACATGCTAATTCTAGATCAAAACTTATTATTGCCGGGGATTTTAACCTTCCCGGAATAGACTGGAACAACCGCTCGCATGACGGCCGTGATGTCTCAAGTTCAGAATCACTACTAGACTTGGCATTTACATTTTCACTGAGCCAAATGGTGACTGATAAGACCCGTATCACTTCAACATCATCATCTTTACTTGACTTAGTTCTTATAAGTGATACATTAGAAAGATCTTCCGTGTCCATTGAGAATGGCATTTCGGACCACAAAGCGCTTATTCTAACCTGTCCCATTTCAACGACGCGAAAACACAAAAAACCACAATCTATATACTTCAAAGATTACACACGCGCAAATGATCCAGCTGTACTAGGTTTCCTAGAATTCCAGTTTCATTCATTCATTGAACTAACAAATGTGCAAGAACTCTGGACGCGTTTTAGAAATATTGTTAAGTACTCCGAAAACACCTTCATTCCTAATAAAAAGAAACGCGTTAACCGAGAATACCCATGGGTAACACGTGAAATCATCCAACTAAAAAGAAAAATAAAACGACGGCGGAAAAAGGGAACCACGTGCACGTCAGACGATCTTATCGGTACATTCAAACAAAAGATATCGGAAGCAAAAGCCCGATTCTTCGACACAACATTACCTTCGTTCATGGCACATGACCCTCACAAATTCTGGCGATATTTGTCAGATGAACGAGAAAAAATAACGCAAATCAAAATCTCGGATCATGTTATTCAGGATCCTGAACACATTGCAAAAGAAATGAATAACTTCTTTCAAACAGTTTTTACGAAACATGCTACAAATGCTGCTTTAACACCTTACGATGTCAAAATACCAATGGAAGAATTAACTGTAAGTGAAGAGGGCATACTGTCTCTATTGCATAAGCTCGATATTAAGAAATCTACCGGCCCCGATCAAATTTCTAACTCATTCTTAAGTCGGTACGCAATTTGGACATCAAAGTATCTATTTAAAATATTCACTCTTTCTCTTCAAATATCAGTGCTACCAGACGATTGGCGCAAGGCTGCAATAATTCCAATACATAAATCGGGCTCTAAATTAGATTTAAATAACTACCGTCTAGTGTCATTAACAAGCTCATGCTGCAAAATAATGGAACACGTAATATTTAAGGCCATAATAACTCACCTAGAAACAAACGAACTCCTATATAAACAACAACATGGTTTCAGAACAAGCCTGTCAACCATAACCCAACTAGCAGAGTTAACTCATGACATAGCTAACGTACTTAATAACGATGGCCAATTAGATGCAGTTTTCTTAGACTTTTCTAAAGCGTTTGACGTAGTTCCGCACCAGGATTTAATCTCAACATTATCGGCTTTCGGTTTTAGTAATAAAATAATATCCTGGATCAACAGTTTTTTTAACCAATCGTAAACATAGCGTTTCAATCGATAATAATCTTTCATAACCACTCGATGTCTACTCCGGAGTACCTCAAGGATCAGTTTTGGCACCACTTTTGTTCTTGATGCACATAAACCACATCCAGTTTCGCGTTAAAAACTCAATTCAGATGCGCCTGCTTGCTGATGACTGTGTCGTGTACACAGTCGTACACAACCAAGAAGACCAGATAGAACTTCATAATTCACTTCAAACAATTCACTCTTGGTGCAACACTTGGGGCATGAAACTGAACACATCAAAAACACATTACATGTCTTTCACAAATAAGAAACTCCCGCTTAACTTTTCATATTAGATCGGAAGGTCAACAATCAACAAAAGCAACCAGGTAAAATACCTAGGCATTAAACTCACGCCTAACCTTAATTGGGAGCCTCATATTTCGAGCATGTGTCAAAAAGCCATAGGCAAACTGTCCTTTTTAAAACGAGACTGCGCGCTGCGCCCCCACACCTCAAACTGAATGCGTACAAAACACTAAGACCATGCCCAGAATACGCTGATCTAATCTGGAGCCCTCATCAAAAATGCCTTATCAATAAAATAGAACGCATACAAAAATTAGCAATTAGGTTTGTATATTCGGACTACAAAAGGCAGTCCAGTGTCTCGGGTCTGCTAGCAAGGGCTAACCTAAAACCCCTCTCGCAGAGAAGAGCAATTTCGCGACTAAAATTCATCTATCAATTATACCATGGTCATTTCCAAATAGCACGTTCTCATTACCTGCAAGATCCTCCAAAACGTTCAACCAGACTTAATCACTCCAAAACAATCTATCTTCCCCCAAGTCGTGTTAATGTTCACAAGCATTCCCTTTTTCCGTCGGCCATTTCCCAATGGAACAAGTTAACTAACGATATTGTGTGTTGCAATAACATCGACTCTTTTATTAACTGCATTCAGTGTATTGACTTGTAATTATGATTTTTTATTGCATCTATGTACCACTCCTGCACGGGCCGTGAAGGGCCTGCAGTATATTCAAATAAAAAAAAATCAACTCCTCTCGCCCGTATTATCAACATATCTTTTACTACGGGCACTGTTTCCAGGCAAGTTGAAAATTGCTTGCGTATGTCCTATCTTCAAAGGAGGCAACCAAAAACAAATATCCAGTTATCGTCAAGTATCAGTTCCGCCTGTTTTGTCAAAAGTATATGAAAGCGCAAGAAATGTCCGGCTGCAGGATTTTTTACAGCGAAGCTGCTAGCCAACGTCTGTCGCCCGCAAGCCATATACTCCTCCGGCGCAACACCATGCGCATGCGCGAGAAAAAAAATATATAGAAAGCGCGCGATTGGCTGCGCCAGTAGTGACGTCGTTGCCCTCCGTCGCAGCCGAGAGCACTCGTAGCAGTTTCTCTACGGTTCCGAAGTGGAGCCGGGGCTACCGCGGAGCCAATTGGTAGGAGCATCGCTCGCGTAATGCGAAGACGTGGGCTCATGGCCCACCTGTGACAAGTTAGTCAGCTATTTTCATTTCGATATAAACCTTTTTAAACAGGGTTGAAGTACCTCAGACAGGCTGGCCAACGTTTCGATAGGTGGACCTATCTTCGTCAAAGGCGGCCTCGTCATCCTCGGCGTGTTAGTTTTAAAGGCTTAGTGCAGTGACGTCACGTGCGGGTGTTGTCGCTGGCGGCTGGTTTTAAAGAGAGAGATTACAAGAGGGAACAGGCGTTGTCGTCCGACGTCTGTGAGCCTCATTCTCAAGACGAAGGGACAAGAGCGTGAGAGTGGGCACGCGGGGAGGAAAGAAAAGAAATAGAAGCAGAAAAAAGGGGGGAAAAAAGAAAAAAAAGCAGGGGGGAGCCAGGGCCGTACCAAGACACAACAAAGGGGGGGGGGGTGAAAGAATAAGAAAGATAAAAATTAAATCTTTAAGAAATACGGGGGCTTGGGAGCGTGTTGGGGATGCGAAAGGTTAGGAGGTATTCAGGGGAGTCGTTGGCGGCATGTTTTTGAGGCATTAGAACGGCCGGTCAAGCAATAGGTCGAGTAATTTTGAAATAGTTAAGGTGGCGACGAGGAGTCTGCGGTGTAATGTGTGGGGTGACTGAAAGGCAGCGGCATGGTCTTTCAAGGGGCACTGCCCCACGCGCTTAACGTAGGTGTCGTTACGGCGGCATCCAGAAGGCGATACTCCGGGTTGAGGCGCCGAAAAAGGCATATTGACTTCGGAATGTGTTGTCGAGGGGGTTTCAAAAAAAAAGACTAAAAAAGGGGGCAGGGGGAAGGGGGGGCGAAATCGGTATAGCAAACAGGAGGGTGACGCGTGCAGAAGCGGGCGCGGGCAAGTGTACATGGAAGAAGGGGATCGTACACTTGGTGTAGACGTAAAATCCTGAAAGAGTACATTAAATTGAGTAGTAGGCAGGAATTTTTTTTCCCTTCTCCCCCTCTCCCCTTTTTTCCTCCGAAATGAAAGAGTAGGTGAGGTTAAGAATTAAAGTTGGCTGGTGGCCTAATGTGTTTTGTGTATTGGTTGATGATATGAGAGTTTCAGATTTAAGTTACAGCTTTTAAAGATTCTAGGTTGCCGCGTGCCAAATTAATTCCTGTCGGGTGTAGGCAATTAAACTTGTGTATGAGGTATGATTCCGTGTACTTCCTTTCGCGAGGGCAACGGAAATTTGTTTGTAGTATATAGAGCCTTGCTTTGTCAAACATATGTCCATGTTCATTAAAGTGGCTGGCTACTGCTTTGGGTAAATTGTGTTTTGTGTCCGCGCGGTGACCATTGAGTCTTGTATTGATTTGTTGTCCGGTCTCACCTATGTATTGTTTGCTACAAGCGGCGCATTCTAGACAGTAGACTACATTGCTTGATGTGCAGGTGAAAGCCGAAGTTACCTTGTGTGTGTAATTCGACGCTGTACTTTTTACTGCAGTAGTGGATTGAATGTGTTTGCATGTAGAGCACCTGGGGCGACCACAGGGATTGGTTCCCAACTTCTTCTTTTTCTGTAGTTTGGCGTGCACAAGAACATCTTTAAAATTAGTGTTGCGTCTGTAGGCTACTCTGGGAGGGTCGGGAAAAATCTTCTTAAGTTTCTGGTTGCTGGTGAGAATCGGGTAGTATTTACTTAGGATGTTATTCACGTTTGGGAGTGCATTTGAGAATTTAGTAGTAAGAAGAGGCGTTGTTCTTGTGATCTTCGGGCGGGGCTTGAGGACCTCGGCTCGATCAAGTTTGGTTGCAGCGATGTAAGCTGTTTGAAGGTCACTGTTTGGGTGGTTCCTGTTTGATAGCGTTTCTTTAAGGTGATCGAGTTTATCTGTGTAGTCTTGGTTTTCAACGCAAATGCGACGTAGTCGTGTGGCTTGGCCTTTAAAGATGCCTTGTTTGCAATGTCTGGGATGGTGGCTGGTATATTCTAGGTACTGTTGTTTGTCGAAAGGTTTCCTATACAGCGTTGTCTTTAGTTCACCATTGTCAATGTATATTGTTGTGTCCAGAAAGTTTATGCGCTCAGTTGAGGATTCTGATGTGAAGTAATTTATAACTTCTTTAATTTAATTATTATGTACACGGAATTTGCGCCCTATGTCGGCCTTGGTGGCTTTCTTTCTTGTGATATATATATATATATATACATATATATTTATATATATATATATATATATATATATATATATATATATATATATATATATATATATATATATATATATATATATATATATATATATATATATATATATATATATATATATATAATAGCTTGGGGTAGAAACCCTTAACAAACTGCCGAAGAAATCTCCTATGTGCTCCCAAAATAGCTGCGTTTACCTCGCCATTCAATGCCGTGATGTACGTTGACGCCGGCTGCCCACATGAAGAACCCACTCTGGCGCTGGCACCTTCTTGTGGGGCCGAGATTGCTGTTGATGCCGTCGCTGTAACCCCTTCTGAAGCAGTAATCATTTCCATCGATGACGTCGAGCAATCGTCGAAAGACAAAGTCGCTGTCGACGACTGCATTGTGGACGTCTGAAGAACTGCTGTTCTGATTATATGACTACACCTCACAACGATAGCAGCTGATGACGGCTTGGTTAGGCGTAGTGCCTACGATGGCTCAACCCACTACGGAGGATCGGCAATGCATCGGGCGGCAGTAGGTAAGAAGGAAAGAATAGGTAAATTCAATTTTGTAATTTAGAAAATGATACTAAATGAACACTAATCGTTATTATCGATTTTCAATCTGTATAATTTTTAATTTAGAAGTTCATATTTTTGTGTTCATATCGCGGAAGCTGAAACAATGAAATTCACATGACAGTCTCCTTCTTTCACTTACACAAATAAATATCGCATAAAATACGTTTTTTATTGCAGCGTCATTGTGCCGATGCGGTGATGGAGCTCATGACTTCATTTTCCTGTAAAGTGACAATGATTCGCATCAAATGTGGCACGTTCCCACAACAGGGGCATGGCCCGAGAATCGGGCGAACGCAGGGAACGCACGAAAATTGAAAGTCACTATAGCATACGGCGAAAGAGGGTGAAGGGGAAAGCCAGCACGCTTAAGGGAAATTCATTAAATTACTTGACCTTCCCATTTGAATGCGATATGTTACTTCTTACTTCTTTTTTTCTCCAACAGAATATCGCGAGTTCGAGTGCCTTAATTGATACTACCTTAATTAACTGTGCCCTACAAAACTTCACCCTAATTAACACATAAGGTCATGATTCCGAGTGCCTAAATAACATTGTAATAATTAACTGTACCTTAATTAACTTTACCTTAACACCATAGGTCGTGGGTTGTAGCATCCTAATTAACTTTATATTAACTTTACCTGATTGACTTCACCGTAACACGAACGGTCGTGCATTCTAGTGTTTTAATTAGCTATATAATAATTAACTGTCTTAATTACCTTCACCTTATCTCCAAAGGTGGTTGGTTGCACTGCCTTATCTAACTCTCTGATAATGAACTGTGCCATAATTAACTTCGCTTTAGGACGAAAGGTCGTGGGTTTGACTCCCACCGGAGGTCGTGGATTCTAGTGCC
Organism: Dermacentor albipictus; assembly: GCF_038994185.2. NCBI lineage: Eukaryota > Metazoa > Arthropoda > Arachnida > Ixodida > Ixodidae > Dermacentor > Dermacentor albipictus. Next base: position 93,565,591 of record NC_091826.1, on the reverse strand, counting down.
TGAATTAACTCAATTAATCGGCTCAATTAACTTTGCCTTTCCTTGGCACGCCGAGCGCCATTGGAGCCAGCGGTGGCAGAAAACGACGACGAACGTTGGAGCAGTGGCGCGAGCGCGTCTCTGCGCGAGGCGAGATCACATGACTTTCTGTACCACACGCCACGTTTTCGAAGCCACCATCTGATGAGGCATATAAGGCTTTCGCCTTGATAATTACAAGTACATCACTTCATCGAGGACTAGAAATACTCGAAAGTGGAAACAACGCAATAACACGTAATTTAGGAGTCGGACAAGATTAAGTGAGTAAATTTTATAAAGTGGCAACTTCCAGCAACAGTCCAAGAATTCCTTTATTATGTTTAGAGAGGCGGAGGTGGTTATTTGGGGCCCTACGTTGCGCTATATGTTATGGTTGGTGCTCCCCTTACTTCCATGTCTTATTACGTACCCGTACGCGAGAACCAACCCGTACTTCGAACGCCACTTTCTCAAGGACCAGTTCAAAGCCCCGTACAGCGCCTACGACCGCCTTTGGAGGCGCAACGTCTCAAACGACAGCGTCTCTTTGTTCCAGCCGAGGCGCAGCTTCAAGTGACAGCGTCTCACAATGGTAGTGCTCTCAAGAGAATAATGTGAGAGCGCTCCCCGTACCACCGTGCTACCGTGCGGTACCACGCCGTGTATCGGTACCACCGATACCACCAACACTATGGTGGTAGCGCTACCACATGGGGGTAGCGTTCAACCCGCGGCGGAGTTGAAGTAGGGGTCAAGCACTCAGCAAAGTGAAGCAAACTGTGTATACATTTTTTTTGGGAATCAGGCATGCAACATACAGAACATCATTCGTTTCAATAAAGAACAAGCACAAAACAAGGATCCGAGCCACATACTTGGTGATAACTGTAATGAGCTGCTCCTGATATCAATGCGAAGCACGTAGTGCTCCCCACATACGTTTCCCGGTAAAGATCAATGTTGCGCAAGCTTCCGTGGCGACGGCAGCTTGCGACATGTGGAGTGACGTCAGTAGCCTTTCGTATATAAAAGAACGAGTCTAGGAACTGCCTTCATTGTTGTTGCAGCGCCGCTATGGGTAGGCAAGGCATAGTTAGGACTTCCGAGGCACAGAGGAAATATGAGGAACGGCAAACGAAAAAGAAATAACAATACGACCAGCGCCGGCATGCTGTCAAAATTACCATTACTCTAAATTGCCACTACTCTAAAGCATTGAAGCATTGCATACTCCCCTCAGCACTTCGAGTGGTGGTTTACAACAGCCTGGGCAAACAGTTTCGCAGGGGTGGGATGGCGAGTGAATATTTTTTTATGTTGACGGTTTATTATTGAAATAAATGGTCTTGCAAACATACCGCTCCGTTCTAGGCTTTAACAACATTGATTTGTTTGGCGTTGTTGGAGGTTTCTTTCACGCTGCAACGTTTTTGCCATGATAACTCCAACTTTGTTTATATCCATATTCATTCCAAACAATTTTAGCTGAGAATCATCCAACGGGGGCTCTCTTAACCACTTCTGAAGTATAAAAAAAGTGGTTAGCTTTCTTTGAGAACTGACCATAATTCATGTTCTAACAATTCTTGCGGACCGATCTCGAAAATGATTTTGTCTAACGCAATGGTAAAGAAACGCATGGCGGTATGGTACCACCTTGCGGTGGTACATGTAGTACCGAGGTCATCCATGGTACATAGCGCGTGAAGTTACGGATCGACCCGGTATTGCACTACCTCTGGGATCAGCCCATATTTTTTTCCCCATGGACATCGACACGGAAAACGCCGACCAACGAGAGGATAACAGCTTCGCTCTAAAATTATGCAGATATAAAATGCCCATGTTGGGAATCTGTGAAGCAAAGCTTTCGCAACGTGGTTAATGAAATGGTAAACGTTTGTCACTTCGTTCCTGCATCTTTGGCGCATAGGTAACTATCACACGCGCACGTGGTACACGAAGATACAACGCTTATGTTGCTTTATATTTCTTTTATTGTTATTTTTCTAAGTAACGGCCGCTTCGTCACCGTTCCCCTTGGGGGTATGTGCCAAGATATAGAAATTATTATCAGCACGCGGCGATCACTTCAAAGAGCACTCAAGAACGCCTGAAAGAAGATCATCTCAAAGACGACAAATCTGATCGAATCTCTTTGCAATACGCCGTAGTGGTCATCCGTGTCTAAAGGTCAGACAGCTGACGTCGACTATAAATATACTTGCCGATTTACACCGACTAATGGGACAGGAAGTCGGGCCAATCTATTTCGAAATAAATTTTCGAAAGACTCGTTTGTGTTGTGGACCGTCTTCACCCATCCAGCCGTTCGTGAGTTTTGTTGTCCGGGCATATGTCCGAGTGGCCAGTCGAGCGGCCATTCCGCGTGCATTCCAGGAGTTCTTTCGCGATAATTTAAAGCATGCGTTTGTATATCAACGTCAAAGAAAATGACATATTCCCCAACGATAAAAAAAAATAGCATTCTTCAAAAGTAAGTATTCAGACAGCACGTCGCAGGTCTTAATTCGCAGCTATGATCGCTAAAGTAATAAAAAGAAATAATCTGCCCCCTTTCTACCCTGTGAAAGTGGAGGGACATCGAAGCTGTTGCTGACGTTATACAACTACCACCATCCCATCAGACGTTAGAAAACGTTACACAAGCACCACCAGCACCACAAGCAACATACGCCACGCGCGCACGCACGTGTGCGGAAGTGCAGCCTATGTCCTCATTCATATAGGCCCTCCGCCAAGCGCAAGTGCGTTATTGCACTAATTGAATTTCCCAAAGTAAAACACATAGAAAATTGGCAAAGTACGACTTACACACATCCTGCAGACATGATAACACCGGACTGTAATTCTAATGCACGAGAAAACATAATTTTGTTAGCGGAAACTCAAATACAAGCCCCTTTCCCAGCTCCCCTTTGACGTCTGCCTGAGTGTCCGCGGCCGCTAGGTTACGGTGCTGTTTTGTGAGTGACCTAACCTAACCTAACCGCTTCGCTGTAAAAAAAAATTATGACAACGTCAGCGCTCACCATGCAGCCATTACAAAGTAGGCGTCCTTCAGCTTGCTTTGTTGTTTAGTGTCGGTGAATTGATATTCCACTAGGCATTTGTCCATCTTCAATGAACCTCTTTCCAACTTGTGCCACTGAGTTATGGGCCACTGAGTGTGCGGCAAGCGACGGAAATACACCCAGCGTTCGCCGCCAGCGGCGCGCCACACTTTTGTCCCGAAGGCCACGCGTCGGCTTCCTGGCAGTTCCACTAGATGGTGCCGCGTGTTCAGGAAGGACCGCAAGAGAGTAGCACAGTGTCCGCGTGACGCGTTTCGCAACGTTCGCACGCACTGGCGCACCACGCGATTTGGAGAGCTACGGGCAAGCTTCGCGGCGGCAGCGCTAGATGGCGCTGAGTGTTCTTAGGGAAGTGCAAAACAGGTGTCCCGCTGCAGTACATGCCTCCCACATAGCTGGTTTCAATGGTGGCAACAGGTTGTGTCGCTATATCGTGCAGTGCTAACTCATTACCTTCGACAGTCACTGTGAGAAGAAAATCCCCAGCACATTTTTTTTTATTTTGTAAATGCCCTTGCCTAAAACAGAGCTAGCAGTTTCTAACTACTGACCGGTACTCATTTGAGAGTAATATCTATCGAGCAGAGACGAGAGAACTTGCACCGCGATAAGGTGGACCCTGCCTTGGCCAAACATCGAACATCGAAACATCGAACATCGTGTCAGGGATTTGGATAATGCATGCTGGGAAATCGATCGTGTCTATATCGTACGCTACTAACCACTGCACATTATGTCCAGCAGCGAAGTGCGCGTGGACTGGCAATTGTTCTTCAGCCATAATTGGGATTCTGAGTTCACATTGAACTCTTCTGCGTAGGCTGGTAATTCGAGTGTCTCCTAATGGAAACCTCCCTAATACTATCGTTAAGGTTTGCACGCAGCATTCACAATTGCATTAAAATCGCAAATTGCAGCCAATTTACTGGACGTGCGCAAAGCTGCTTCAGCTACTTAGTTACGCAAGGCTTAATCAGCTCATGCATTAGGAGAAAAAATAAATATATCAGAGCTGTTGCTGCTGTCATTTCTGAGTATACTGTGGTGTTGTCTTCCCGTCGACACAATTGGAGGCAGTGGTTTTATTCAATAACAATTATTTTGTTCGAATTTTTTGCATCAGGTATTGTGCATCATATAACAGTGAGGTTTAACATTCGCATGCACTTCGTGTTCCTTTCTCCTCAGTTTTGAGATAATCTTCCTAGTTCGACACTGTATTTTGAATGCACCTTGCGCAGTACCTAAGCCTGCTTCGAAATCTGCAAAGGTCTCCTGCTTCCAAGCCCGCAGGGTGCTGGAACTGAACAAGCAAAGCTGTTAGAATTGACATTTACATTTAGGTACTCGAAAAATAGCTGTGCTGCTTCGGGCGTATTCAGAGACATGCGAATTGATACAGCTAAAGTATAGAAACACATGCCTTACCGATGTGAAATCATTGCCGCGTCAAGACGTCATTATACGTTCTTTTTTCCTTTTATGTGACAAATACCACATGAAAAATGTTCTTTTAAATATGGAGCCGCGCCTTTATACCACACTCCTAATTTGGAAATGAATAATTTGAAATGCCTATTATATATTAAACTCACTTTATGCATGTTTTGCTGCTAACCATAGATATGTTAAACTTAAATTTGAAATTAAATAAAATCATGTGCCACGTCGTTCTACTTCATGGACGAAAAAATTATAAGGTCTCTTAAGATCTCCTTTAAGAGGTGAACGGCGAAAGCCTACTCTTCCTGCTCTTATCTATCGCCTCTTTCTCTTTCCCTCTTCTCTTTCTCTTATTTTAGTTGTCGTCATTACAAGCCGTCGTTAGACATTATGGTCGTATCATAGTCATTAGTAGTAATTATGGGTTATTTCTGTCATAATTAGCAGTTACTGGTCATCACTAAGTATTTTAGTCATTTGCAATCAATTGTTGTCGTTACAAGTTGTCGCTAGATATATTCGTCTTTTCATAGGGATTACTAGGTATTACAAGTCATTTCAGTCATTATTAGTCATTACTGCTCACTAGTAAGCATTTGTAGATATCTGTAATCAATTTTGGTCATTACAAGCCGTCGTTAGACTTATTGGTCGTTTCATAGTCATTAGTCGTCATTACAAGCCATTAGTAGTCGTTTTAGTCATTACTAATCATTACTAAACATTTGTAATCCATTCTGGTCATTACAAGATGTCGTTAGACAAATTGATCATTTCGGAGTCACTAGTAGTCATTACGAACTATTAGTAGTCATGATTAGTAATTACTAGTCATTATTTATGTCTGTCAATCTCCATTATAAAGGTTATCATTCACTAAATATCACTATCAATCTTTTTCCATTCTTTAATCTGTCTTCATATGGCGGGATGACGCTTCGGCGGTTACTCCGGCGGTCAGGTCTGCTGACAGAAGTTTCTCAATGATCCTAGAAAGTCTTTCGCCTTAACAAAAGGGCACCAAAGTTGGTGTACGTTCGTAATCATCGCAGTGTATCTTTTTTTTTCTTTTTTTGCGAGAGCAGCGGCGCACAATTACCACTCTGATAGGATTTACGAGACCCACGCCTTAGTCGCGCACGTTCGCGCTTTTCCAACCACAACGTTTCGTCAAGCACGGAACGAATTATGCCAAAATAGCATTTTTGCAATCGCGGGAGGAAAGTGCACCATGTACTCTGAGAGAAACATGTTTTCGTCAAAGTATGTCGACAGTCCTAAACCGTACATAATAAAAGGTGGATGTGGTGTTACGCAGCCGGTGAGAAAATGGCTCACCAATTCTGCACTCCGAACGGAAGCCGCTCTGGACAAGTTTTACGAAGCTGAACATCGCGAAATAAAGCAAGCTCTGTTCCGCAAATGACGCACGCTTTGACAGAATGGGTGATAAGTTACCGAGGCAAAACGCGCGTCTGCGCCATGTAATACACACGTGCACAAAAATGCTCGCCGAATCTCATATGCGCTCCACTGTTGCAGCGCTCCGCGAATCGAGTGTGACACTGTAACAAGGCTCTAAAGGCACAGATTTGGAAAATCATTTCTGCTGAGAAGCAACGGAAAGAACTTGCCGCGAAAACAAGGTGCCTAATCTGCTTTTTTCGGGTTCCTGTGCTGCCCTCTGAGGCACTCCGCTAGAAACATTTTGGAAAGGTGTCGGGGATATTGCCGGTTGAGTTGTGTACCGGCGCCCATGTTGAGTATGCGTCGGTTGTGCAGTTCGTGGATCGCGATTGATCATGAATGGTTTCACCGGGGCAGCATCACGTTCACCCATCAAGTATAGTGGGTGAACAGGCCCGAGAGCGCTGTTGTGGTAGCAGCGCGGCCGACGAAGGCACGCTGAGTTCCGTCTGCCGACGCGGCTGCCTTGAGTTCGTTGTCGCTGATGCCTGCGATTGCACATCGCTTTTCGCATTCATTTTACGCATTCACTAAACATTTCGCATATTCAACAAGCCTTCAAGCGCAGCCTTCCACGTGGGATTTGCCAAAGCGGTGCATTTGTTTACCTCTACAGCTTCAGATCGTTGTTAGCTTCGGTTATCGTAGAAACGGCGCCTCGCTGATGTCAAATAATCTCAAAACGTAGCAAAACATACAGACTAGTCAGTATGAGCGGCCAAGTCCCTTAAACAACTGCAACGGTGATCCAGACACACATATATTACGGGCTGTTACTACGGATTCTCGCTTTTCTTTAACGTCATCATACTTAAAGTTTGCGCGTGCTATAAAATATTATTAGAGACAGCTGTGCTCGGCATAACTATCCCGTCCCCACCTATATGCCATGTAGTACTCTCGCGAAGAGGCGCATGCCATCGCTGACTGCATTGGGAACTGAGTGAGCTTCTGCTGCTGTATCGAATGCACTGTCTGTTCTTTTCTGTTTGACGTAAAGGTAAACAATGCTGCTTAGTAATTAAGAAATGTCAGCATAACAACACACACAGACCTACCATCTACGGGAAATGCGACCGGCAGCGTTCGGGAACGGTGACCAAAGTACAAGATGTTGGCACAGCGCTGTGTCGCCACTTGCCGCTTATTGTGTACCTGCCGTGCGAAGTGAAGAGCAGTTATCAAATCGCTATAGGGCCGCAACCTAACTATAAGAGCAGTTTCCTTCGTCATGACTGCTTATTTCTGAAGTCCAGCTCCATCGGTAGCGGGTGCACGAACTCGACTGGGTGAGGCCTAACCAAAACTTTGCTCAACAGGATTAACACACTCAAACTTCACGTGCACGGCTTGAGAGGACTGAAACCCGTGCATTTCAACTTCGAAGGCATGTTGACGCATTTTGAGCGCGAATAACTATATTTACAACTAAATGAGCTGCAGCTATCGCGTTGTCGGTTCGACGGCTGATCAAGTAGGGTTCGGTCAAGCTATCACGGTCGGCACGCTGATTTTGTCGGTGCTGTCGACACGAAAGCCTGTCGCGCTATATGACACCTCGCACTCGTTGGTTGCGTCGTTTTCGGCCTGTTACGATCAAATGGTCTCAGTAACACAGTGCATAATAGTCGGCCAATCGGCGGAGTCTTGTCGGTCTCGTATCGGCCCAGTGTTACCACGCTTTAAAACAGTACATGCAGTCAGGCACGCGCTGCCTCCACCAGCAACAGTGGGCCGACGCTGCAAGAACACTGCGTCGGCAACGTGTTCTTGAAGTGTCGCCCAAGTGTAACGCACGGGTTTATCGATAAACTTGACAGCCGTCAGTGCAACGCGGCAACTACGTGGTTCACGATGTAGTCCGGATTAAGCTCTGGCCCTTTTCTGCTTCAAAGTGGAGTTGCAGTCTTACGCACGTTTTCGGCACCGCACCGACGTCGACCTACCAGCAGAGTTTCAACGTGGTATGCATGGCACGAGCGTTTGCAACAGCGCGCGTCCAAGCGCTTTTTTTTGTGTGTGTAATTTCCCCTGATATCTGGCCGCGCAACCGCGCGCGTCCCTTCCAAAACGTTTCGCCACTAATCCGATAGGGTAGGGCGCACGCGCCGAGGCGCCGGGAAAGAGGCGGATTCCGATGGGGCGTTGACGCCCACTGCGCAGCAGCAACACCAGCTGCGCGTGGACTGTAGCCGGCTGACAGCACATACAGTCATGAAATACGGTCGACTGTCGATAAATCTGCGAAATTTAGATCATTTACGCCAAGGTGCGGGACACTCCATTGAAGCAGGTCAAGGACTGATTCAGAGTGACTCTGAATGATTCTTCGTGCATCTTATAGTGAGTCACTATATCTACAAACCAATTAAATGGCCAATTATTGTACCGTATCTTTTTTATAAAAATAATGTATTCACCAGCTCGACTCAAGTGATAATTCTAGGCTGCCGAACATTAGTAAGGAGTAAAAACATGTTTCGCAATGGCTAAGCAAACGTTCCACGTCAAACCTCCCGTTAAACACGGTAGTGCCTTCACCAAAGCTGCCTACTTGGCCACGGTGGCCACATTTCGATGGGGACGATAGGGAAAAACACCGGTGTACTTAGACTTAGGTACACGTTAAAGAATCCCAGGTTGTCAAAATTAACCTAGAGTACCCCACGAAAGTGTGCCTCATAATCAGACTGTATTTTTGTCACGTAAGACCCCACAATTTAATTTTAGCGATACATTTCACTCACAAGTAAAATGAAGGCATTTAGGCAAGCAGAGGGTTAGGTTCGTCCTAAGCTTGGTATTCGTGGTCTATTCCTGGCTACGACTGCACAGACATAGCTAACTAAATGGTGTATAGAAATGTTTGCGCCGCGACTGAAGAGGCTCAAAAGACGTAGGGATTGTTTGCGCAAGACAAGGTTAATCGCAATCTACTGAATTGGTGAGCAGATGTCTACGTGTTAAGTGTGCAGGACGCAGACGGTGTTACGGCCCTTTGTGATTCGTCACATTGCTACTGCGAGAGCTAATCACAAAATCTTGGCCCCTAATTTTTTTAGCGAGATTACGGCTGTAAATGCGAAGTCAGCATATCCATTCCCAGTGGTGGACACTTATTGGACCGACCTGGCCTGGCCCACTGACGGCGCCCCACGGCGCCAGTGTAGCCTCAATGAACGAGCCCGATGGTGGAGCCAGCTGGCAAAGTGCGGGCTGTCTATAAAAAATACGTTGCAGTATACGCATATCGCCACTATCGCATTTGCCCTTCGGAACCGCCGCACGCATCCGAGTTGCCCTGTTTGCAGGCTGCTTCATCGACTCTGTTTTAGTCTATCATTTATTACAAGATGTCAAGCTCAGAGTACACTCTGACTGGATTCAGCGACTTCTTGGAGCGTCGATGCGTCACCTTCGTCAATCCTCTCCCAAGCGCGCGAGTCTGCAGCGTCTGCGGCATGGTGCCTTCCCGCTCACTGCTCCTGTCTTGCGGCCAAATTCTGTGCGTGCCATGCAGAGCGCAGATCGATGAACAGGAACCGTGCCCTTTCGACGGCAAGGACTGCCTCGCGGATAACGTCGTGCCGCAGGACTTCAAGTTGGCCGACTTGGATGAGTACAGCGTTCTCTGCCCCAACAATGACGATTGCGACTTCGCCGGTACTCTGTCCACGCTCTGTCCAGCACCTCGTCAATTGCAGCAGCGAAAAGGTAGAGTGTCCGAAGTGCAGCCAGTGCGTCGCTCGCAGCGCCGCCATTGACCACAGACGATTCTGCTCGGGAGCCGCTGGTCCAGGACAGGAGGCGAGTACAGCCGAGGCACGCACTGGCGTCATTCGAGTAGTACGAGATATCAGGAAGGGTCTCGAGACATTGATACAGCGGGCGCCCGGCGACGTCCTTGACAAGGACTATGTGACCAAGTCCATCAACTCGCTAGTGAAAAAGATCACCGTTCTTGAACGCGACTGCACAAAAGGCGAAGAAGATCCGGTGGGCAGCAGCCAAAAGCGAATGTTGCCCTCAGCCGCGGAACGGTCACTGTTCTCTGCGACACCTTACCGTGCCGCTTCCTGGCCGAACGTTCACGTCACTCTGTGCTCCTTCGACGTCCAAGGAAAACTGGAATCGTTGGAGAACAACAAAACTGACAGCATAACGCATCCTCCATCCGTGCTGGGTGGTTACTTCTTCCGGCTCGAATGCGTTCTCCATAAGGATGAGGACGGGGAATCTACTGTGTGCTTTAAGTTTTCGCTCGGCGAGGGCAAATGGGACGGCCGCTTGTCTTGGCCGTTCGAGAGAGAAGTAACAGTCTTCCTCACCCATCCCACTGATTCCGAGAGGGACATCCCGCTACCAGTGTGTCTGCCTCATAACAAGATGGTAAAGAAGCCGGCGCCTGGCACTTGGAATGAAGGGGACACTACCGAAACAGTTTCCTGGGAATATGTTGAATTCAATGGATTTGTGGATGGTGGCAGCATATACGCGAATGTGGAGCTCACTTAACCGAGTCATTCATTTGCCCTGTTTATGATCCCAGCATTTCGTTATCTTTGAAATGGGTAGCAAGGACAAAAAAAATGGCGTTACCTGCTGCATGACCTCGAAAGTGGTTTGCCTTTGCCGTGCAGGCTCACTGCTTTCTCGGAAAAAATAGCTGAAACCTAGCGTAGGGATCAACCAATTTCTTAATGCTTTAACCGCGCAAATACTGCATGCATCTGCTACGAAATTCGTTCGTAGTGCATGCCTCGGCGTCTAAGTGAATTCTTCTATAATTCGTTTTCTCTACGCTACAAAATAAAGTTCTCGTTCATCATGTGCCTGTGTATTCTTTCAAGGTGGCGCAGTGACTCCACCTGGGTCTCTTGGCTGTGACAAGTGGTTATCATAACACTCGCATGGAACAGCGTGCGATTTTATTCGCGAAAGCTTCAGTTTTTGTGATTCTCTTAAACACGTCGTCGACTAGCTCACCGGTTTGCTATTCTAACCCTTGCGACGGAGCGGCTGGGTGGCGTCGCACGTTAAAACTGGAACTCGAGAAATTCTCCACTTTCCACTCTACGTTCGCCGCGGCTTTCTCACTGCTGCTCAAGTTCACGAACATACCAGCGCGTGCGAAATAACATGGAATCTGTGAGCGCGTCCCGAACTACACTCCTGCGCCCTTTAGCGAAGCGAGCACTTTTGTTTTTGTCCGGACATGCCGTTGCGCATGTGCGTTTTGTTTTCACGCTCTCTTCCGTACACCCAGCCTTTGCCAGCGTACTGTCGGAATCGGGGAGATAGCATATTATCGCGGCAGGAAGGTGCTTTCTTTCCGGGTGGCACAGTGTGCAATGCGTTGTCACCGGTCACTGGCGCCCACACGTCATTGGCACGCGCTCGCAGAACCCGCATTATTTCGTCCTCGCTTGTACATAAGTAAAGTGGAAGCTACGCTTCAAGAGAAGGCAACACGTTCCATCACGTGTAAATTTTTTTTGTAGCAGTTGCGATCTCGTTGCCACAAGTGAAAGTCCCATCAATTTCGATGTGCTAGAGTGGAGCTCGTAACAACGCAGTTGTTTTGCGTTCTTTTTTGGAGGATCTCTCTGGCCAAACATTACACGTAACATCAACTGTTTGACAATTGACAGTTGACATCAATCAATTGACAGTTGTTTGCTTATGTTGATGTACAAATTTATGATGAAATAAATAATGTCTAATAATGTCTAATTTCTATCCAACCGCTACTTTTTGTCGCTTAGGTTAACCGGCGAGCTTTCGTTTCTTCGAATGAAAACTTGCACGTGGTGTCGAACAAGGATATTCGAAAGAGCTCTAATCAGCTTGTAACGTGAGTGCTTGCAGGCTTCCTCTTCCTTGATCTCTTAAAACGGGTGGTGGTACCGGTACGGCTCGTATCCTTTCTGTGCTTAAACGTCGACAGCACGGGACCTGGACGATCTTCAAATATAGGCGGCTCCCCTGCGAGAGAGATAACGAAAAGATGTGAAATTCTGAGCACCAGCTGAAACTCGAATAATGCCACGATTTCTCCCGAGCTACTCAAAACCCTCTGGCATACGTAGATTACCAAACACTCAGATCGATGAGCCTTCCGTCTGATGCTGGCTTCATTTCGTAAGCGCACTTCTATGTCGCAAAACAGGGGACGACACTGTACGGTGCAGAGGCGCCGTCTTGCATGTTATAAAGTGGTTGCTATGCAGGCGCAATTTGTTTGTCTGCTCTAGCACGCTGGACTATTGTTTACACGGTGGATAGCTTGCAGCCATTCAGCTTGTCGCCACCATAATTCGCCGTGCATGGACGCAGCAGGAAATCGAAAAACAAAAATTAAGAGCCATATTCCACTGTGAAAGTGGATGACCAGCGGAGCCCTGTATATATAATGATAAATATGTTGATAACAAATATGTTTGGTAAAAACAAAAAACATATACCACAATGAATTTTGTTTTTTCGGGATTCTTGTTGTTGTTTTACTAAATTCGTACTCAGTGCTTTATTTTTCATTCTTAAGCTTCTTTTGTTTACTTTCTGGATTTATTACTAGGTCACCAAGGTGACTATGGCTTTGTCATCGCTATGATATACGGCCAGTGGCTCTGTGGCGGCGCTGGAAAGGTTATTGGCCAACGTGAAGTCTATACACGACCGATGGCGCGTCGTGGGAGCACTGATGTCTGTATAACATTGAATGCCGAACCTTTCCAAAAGAAACGCCACGACCATTTTCCGCCTGGCCGAGACACGTCTACGTTGAAATCGCCCCCAATTACGACGGAAGTGGAGTCGTCAGGGGTGATACAACCAAAGGTGCATATGCTTGGCGTTTGCAGCGCGATCTTCGTCCGTATTTCGCTCCACCCACCGTCGCCACGCACATTCCCGCTTCTGTTCACGACGGTGTTCTTCGCAGGTGCGCTATTCTTCCGCAGTCCTCACAGCACGCGGCCTATGCATTGCCCGGGCGAAACGGAAGTGAGATAAGTATGCGTGGCTTGCTCAAGGTAATACCTGGCAGCGAAGTTTACGTACAAAACATGGTGGTTCATCAACGGACGGACGGATGGATGGATGGATGCGTGTGCGCGTGTGCGCATGTGTGTGCGTGTGTGTGTTATCAGCGTCCCCTTTGGAACGACGCAGTGGGTTGCGCCACCAAGCTTTTGCGATTATACTGCCTGATATTCTACCTAGGATTAAAAAATAGAAAAAGAGAAAGAAGAACACGATGAACTCCAACACCCAATTTTCCTGACCCCCCTATTGTGAACTTTTGTATTAGATTGGGAAAACTTTAATAAAAGTCCTGCAGGACGCACGTCAGCGCGCAGTGGGCGTCTCCCAAGCAGGGACCGACAGGGAGTGCCTGGCGGCCGCTGTGCGAGCCTGCTGGACGGCCCGTTGCTGGTCTTGTAGGAGCGGGCTTCGTATGGTCTTCTCCCATTTGTAACGCCTTGACGGAGACGCCTCCTCTCTCGAACGCTTTGATGGCCGGTCTCGAGTCGCTGAATACTGCCGTTCGCTTATCGTCTAGCATTTCTAGGGCTATGGCCACTTGCTCCGCCACGTCGGGATCACGTGTACGTACCGTGGCGGCGTTTAATGTCCGTTGCGAGGACGAGACCGCTACCGCGGCGAAGGCTCGGTTGCGTCGGTAGACGGCGGCGTCCATGAGAGCGACGTCGTCCGCTTTCTGGTTTATTCGTTTGAGGGACGTGGTGGCCCGAGCTAGGCGCCTGCCTCGATTGTATTACGGATGGACGTTTCGCGGAATGGGTGCGATCGTGATCAGGTCGCGGAGCTCGCGGGGAACCGGCGTAAGCTCTGGTGGATCCTGGGTGCTCAGTGCTGCTTGGCGGGACTCTCGAGTCTTCCTGCAAGCGGTTTTTGTGACCAACTGCGTGTGGCTCGAAAGAAGTGAGGTACAGCAAGACTCGTTTCTTTGTTCTATGTGGCGTTGCATGCGTAGGGATCACAACGAGGCGCGAGGGACGGGAATCGTACATTTTTTTCTTTCACCCACTGCAACTTGCGCGGTTGCTTTGCCGTGGTAAATATAAATTGATTCCAATATATGCAAGACCGCCTAGCTCATCCTCCTATAGTTCTTCTCATTACTTTTTTATTGAGATGAAATCTGAATTACGTACTTAGAATTTTGTATTTCTTGCAGCTCATGAATATTTATTTAATTGTTTTTCTGCGCTCTTCCTAATCCTCTGGTTGGCTGTCATTTGTACACACATATACCTTTTACCCTCATCGCGGCAGTTTAGTGAATATGGCGTTGTGCTGCTTAGCCCGAGGACGCGGGTTCGATGCCGACCGTGGCTTCTGCATTGCGATGATGGCAAAATGTGAAAAACGCTCCTGTACTTTGAAATAATTAGGTGCTCGTCAAAATTCCCAGGTGGTCAAAATAAATTCGGAGTCTCCCATCGTTGTACAATACTCCAATAGGCACCGAGTTTTTTTTTCAGAGCTTGTAAGGACATCAGCAAAACAGCGCACTATTTTTGATGGTTTTCATGGATTTCCTTACAACAGGCTCATCGTGCATTTTTTGAATGATGGTCACTCTTTAGCACATCGCGATACACATCCCTTTCCTGTAGAAATCACGCCTGTTCACAGCGAATTCACAAATATTGGAGAGAAGTGGTCCTTGTAGGGAAAGGAGGAAAGGCTGGCACTATCATCTGCAAGTCTTGTGGGCGCAGGGCCCAGCACCAGCAGTGGGAAGGAAATGGGAGTGAAGGAGATAGAAGGAGGGAGAAAGGTAGAGAATCGCCATGGAAACAGTGGAGCAGTCCGACCTGGATGGCCCAGTGGCATCGACCGGAGGAGTGGATTGGTGATAGACCATAGGAGGTGGCCCAGCAAAAGCGGAGTTGAGGCGGATCAGGAGGCCCGAGGTGGTGAATAGCCGTTAGGCTATTCGTTTTTGAAGAAATTTCCTTGAGTCTGGGGCTCCCATGTTCATGACAGGAAGACATCCTCTTCCCCAGTCGTAATCAGCTACCAGCCTTTCTAAGTGTCATCGAGTACCTCGACTCGTCGGGGCTCTCGGCGAGACTCTAGGAAATTTCAATATTGGAGCGAACACTGCTGAATACGACGTATAATCAACTCCTCTCGCCCGTATTATCAACATATCTTTTACTATGGGCATTGTTTCCAGGCAAGTTGAAAATTGCTTGCGTATGTCCTATCTTCAACGGAGGCAACCAAAACAAATATCCAGTTATCGTCGAGTATCAGTTCCGCCTGTTTTGTCAAAGGTATATGAAAGCGCAAGAAATGTCCGGCTGCAGGATTTTTTACAGCGAAGCGGCTAGCCAACGTCTGTCGCCCGCAAGCCATAAACTCCTCCGGCGCAACACCATGCGCATGCGCGAGAAAAAAAAAATATATAGAAAGCGCGCGATTGGCTGCGCCAGTAGTGACGTCGTTGCCCTCCGTCGCAGCCGAGAGCACTCGTAGCAGTTGTTTCTCTACGGTTCCGAAGTGGAGCCGGGGCTACCGTGGAGCCAATTGGTAGGAGCATCGCTCGCGTAATGCGAAGACGTAGGCTCATGGCCCACCTGCGACAAGTTAGTCAGCCATTTTCATTTCGATTAAGTTATAACTTATTTATATTAATTAATATGTACACGGAATTTGCCATATGTCGGCCTTGGTGGCTTTCTTTCTTATGATATATATATATATATATATATATATATATATATATATATATATATATATATATATATATATATATATATATATATATATATATAAATTGAATGCAATAGCTTGCGGATAGCTCGAGGTAGAAACCCTTAACAAACTGCAGAAGAAATCTCCTATGTGCTCCAAAAGTAGCTGCGTTTACCTCGCCAGTCAATGCCGTGATGTACGTTGACGACGTCTGCCCATATGAAGAACCCACTCTGGCGCTGGCACCTTCTTGTGGGGCCGAGATTGCTGTTGATGCCGTCGCTGTATCCCCTTCTGAAGCAGTAATCATTTTCATCGAAGACGTCGAGCATTCGTCGAAAGACAAAGTCGCTGTTGACGACTGCATTGTGGACGTCTGAAGAACTGCTGTTCTGATTATATGACTACACCTCACAACGGTAGCAGCTGATGACGGCTTGGTTAGGCGTGGTTCCTAAGGATATGGCTCAACCCACTACGGGGGATCGGCAATGAAGTGGGCGGCAGTAGGTAAGAAGAGAAGAATACTTAGATTGAATTTTGTAATTTAGAAAATGATATTAAATGAACACTAATTGTTATTGTCAATTTTCATGCTGTATTATTTTTAATTTCGATGTTAATATTCTTGTGTTCATTTCGCGGAAAGTGAAACAATGAAATTCGCATGACAGTCTCCTTGCTTCACTTACGCAATTAAATATCGCATCAAATACGTTTTTTTATTGCAGCGTCATTCTGCCGGTGCGGTGATGGAGCTCATAACTTCATTTTCCTGTAAAGTGACAATGATTCGCATCAAATGTTGCACGTTTCCACAACAGGGGCATGGGCCGAGAATCGGGCGCAAGTAGGGAAAGCACAAAAATTGAAAGTCACTATAGCATACAGCGAAAGAGGGTGAAGGTGAAAGCGAGCACGCTCAAGAGAAATATTCATTAAATTACTTGACTTTCTCATTTGAATGCGATGTTACTTCTTACTTCTTTTTTTCTCCCACAGAAGATGGCGAGTTCGAGTGCCTCAATTGATTCTACTTTAATTAACTGTGCACTACACTACACATAAGGTCATGATTCATAGTGCCTAAATAACACTGTAATAATTAACTATACCTTAATTAACGTTACCTTAACACTATAGGTCGTGGGTTGTAGCATCCTAATTAGCTCTATATTAACTTTACCTGATTAACTTCACCGTAACATGAACGGTCGTGTATTTTAGTATTTTAATTAGCTATATATTAATTAACTGTCTTAATTACCTTCACCTTATCTCCAAAGGTGGTTGGTTGCACTGCCTTATCTAACTCTCTGATAATGAAATGTGCCATAATTAACTTCGCTCTAGGACGAAAGGTCCTCGGTTTGACTCCCACCGAAGGTCGTGGATTCTAGTGCCTGAATTAACTCGATCTTAATTAACTTTGCATTTTCTTGGCATTCCGAGCACTATTGGAGCCAACGGGGGCAGAAAACGATGACGAACGTCAGAGCAGTCGCACGAGCGCGTCTCTGCGTGAGGCGAGATCACGTGACTTTCTGCACCGCACGCCACGTTTTCGAAGCCACCATCCGATGAGGCATATAAGGCTTTCGCCTTGATAATTCCAACTACATCACTTCATCAAGGACTAGAAATATTCAAAAGTGGAAACAACACAATAACGCGTAATTTAGGAGTCGGACAAGATTAAGGGAGTAAATTTTATAAAGTGGCAACTCCAGCAACAATCCGAGCATTCCTTTAGTATGTTTAGGGAGGCGGAGGTGGTTATTTGAGGCCCTACGTTGCGCTATATTTTATGGTTGGTTTACTTCCATGTCTTATTACGTACCCGTACGCGAGAACCAACCGGTACTTCGAACGCCACTTTCTCAAGGACCAGTTCAAAGCCCCGTACAGCGCCTACGACCGCCTTTGGAGGCGTAGCGCCTCAAACGACAGCGTCTCTTTGTTCCAGCAGAGGTGCAGCTTCAAGTGACAGCGTCTCACAATGGTAGTGCTCTCAAGAGAATAATGTGAGAGCACTCCCCGTACCACCGTGCTACCGTGCGGTACCACGCTGTGTACCGGTATCACCGATACCACGAGCACTATGGTGGTAGCGCTACCACATGGTGGTAGCGTTCAACCCGCGGCGGAGTTAAACTAGGGGTCAAGCACTCAGCAAAGTGAAGCAAACGGTGTATACATTTTTTTTTTGGAATCAGGCATGCAACATACAGAACATCATTTGTTTCAATAAAGAACAAGCACAAAAGAAGCATCCGAGCCACATACTTGGTGATAACTATAATGAGGTGCTCCTGATATCAATGCGAAGTACGTAGTGCTCCCCGCATACGTTTCCCGGTAAATGTCAATGTTGCGCAAGCTTCCGCGGCGACGGCAGCTTGCGACATGTGGAGTGACGTCAGTAGCCTTTCGTACATAAAAGAACTAGCCTAGCAACTGCCTTTGTTCTTGTAGCGCCTCTATGGGTAAGCAAGATATAGTTAGGACTTCCGAGGCACAGAGGAAATATGAGGAACGGCAAACGAAAAAGAAATAACAATACGGCCAGCGCCGGCATGCTGTCAAAATTACCATTACTCTAAATTGCCACTACTCTAAAGCATTGAAGCACTGAATACTCCCCTCTGCACTTCGAGTGGTGGTTTACAACAGCTACGCTAGGCAAACACTTTCGCAGGGGTGGGATGGCGAGTGAATATTTTTTTATGTTGACGGTTTATTATTGAAATAAATGGTCTTGCAAACATACCGCTCCGTTCTAGGCTTTAACCACATGGATGTGTTTGGTGTTTTTTGAGGTTTCCTTTAGGCTACAACGTTATTTCACATGATTACTCCAGCTTTGTTTATATCCCTATTCCTTCCAAACTATTTTAGCTGAGAAAAGTCAAACGAGTGTTCTCTTAACCTTTTCTGAAGTATAAAAAAGTGGTTAGTTTTTTTGAGAACTAACGATAATTAATGTTCTAACCATTTTTGTGGAGTGATCTCGAAAATGATTTTGCCTAGCGCATTGGTAAAAAAAAACGCATGGTGGCATGGTACCACCTTGCGGTGGTACATGTAGTACCGGGGTCACCCGTGGTACATACCGCGTGAAGTTACGGAACAACCCGGTATTGCACTACCTCTGGGATCAGCTCATATTCTTTTTGCCCACGGACATCGACACGGAAAATGCCGACCAATGAGAGGATAACAGCGCCGCTGTAAAATTATGCAGATTTAAAATGCCCATTTTGGGAATCTGTGAAGCAAAGCTTTCGCAAAGTGATTAATGAAATGCTAAGAGTTTGTCACTTCTTCCTGTATATTTAACGCATAGGTAACTATCACACGCGCACGTGATACACGAAGAGACAGCACTTATGTTGGTTTATATTTCTTTTATTCTTATTTTTCTAAGTAACGGCCACTCCATCACCATTCCCCCTTGTGGAAATGTACCAAAATATAGAAATTATTATCAGCACGCGGCGATCACCTCAAAGAGCACTCAAGGACGCATCAAACAAGATCATCTCAAAGGCGACAAATCTGATCGAATCGCTCTACAATGCGCCGTAGTGGTCATCCGTGTGTAAAGGTCAGGCAGCTGACGTCGGGTATAACTACACTTGCCTATTTGCATCGACTAATGGGACAGGAAGTCAGGCAAATCTATTTCGAAATAAATTTTACAACGACTCGTTTGTCTTGTGGACTGTCTTCACCCATTCAGCGGTTCGTGAGTTTTGTTGTCCGGGCATATGTCCGAGAGGACAGCCACGCGGCTATTTCTCGTGCATTCCAGGACTTCTTTCGCGCTAATTTAAAGCATGCGTTTGTATATTAACGTTAAAGAAAATGACATATTCCCCAACGATCAAAAAAATATGGCATTCATCAAAAGTAAGCATTCCGACAGCACGCCGCAGGTCTTAATCTGCAGCTATGATCACTAAAGTAATAAAAAAAATAAGCTGCCCTCTTTCTACCCTGTGAAAGTGGAGGGACATCGAAGCTGTTGCTGGCGTTAGACAAGCACAACCGACATTATACAAGTACCACCATCCCATCAGACGTTAGAAAACGTTGCACAAGCACCACCAGCACCACAAGCAACATACGCCACGCGCGCACGCACGTGTGTGGAAGTTCAGCATATGTCCTCATTCATATAGGCCCTCCGCCAAGCGCAAGTGCGTTATTGCACTAATTGAATTTCTCAAAGTAAAATGCATAGAAAGTTGGCAAAGTACGACTTACGCACATCCTGCAGACATGATAACACCGGACTGTAATTCTAATGCACGAAACAACATAACTCTGTTAGCGAAAACTCAAATACAAATCCCCTTTCCCAGCTCCCCTTTGACGTCTGCCTGAGTGTCCGCGGCCGCTAGGGTACGGTGCTGTTTTGTGGGTGACCTAACCTAACCGCTTCGCTGTAAAAAAAAAAAAAATTATGACAACGTCAGCGCTCACCTTGCAGCCACTACAAAGTAGGCGTCCTTCAGCTTGCTTTGTTGTTTAGTGTCGGTGAATTGATATTCCACTAGGCATTTGTCCATCTTCAATGAACCTCTTTCCAACTTGTGCCACTGAGTTATGGGCCACTGAGTGTGCAGAAAGCGACGGAAATACACCCAGCGTTCGCACGCACTGGCGCACCCCGCGATTTGGAGAGCTACGGGCAAGCTTCGCGGCGGCAGCGCTAGGTGGCGCTGAGTGTTCTTAGGGAAGTGCAAAACAGGTGTCCCGCTGCAGTACATGCCTCCCACATAGCTGGTTTCAATGGTGGCAACACGTTGTGTCGCTATATCGTGCAGTGCTGACTCATTACCTTCGACAGTCACTGTGAGAAAAAAATCCCCCGCACATTTTTTTTTTTTTTGTAAATGCCCTTGCCTAAAACAGAGCTAGCAGTTTCTAACTACTGACCGGTACTCATTTGAGAGTAATATCTATCGAGCAGAGACGAGAGAACTTGCACCGCGATAAGGTGGACCCTGCCTTGGCCCAAACATCGAACATCGAAACATCGAACATCGTGTCAGGGATTTGGATAATGCATGCTGGGAAATCGATCGTGTCTATATCGTACGCTACTAACCACTGCACATTATGTCCAGCAGCGAAGTGCGCGTGGACTGGCAATTGTTCTTCAGCCATAATTGGGATTCTGAGTTCACATTGAACTCTTCTGCGTAGGCTGGTAATTCGAGTGTCTCCTAATGGAAACCTCCCTAATACTATCGTTAAGGTTTGCACGCAGCATTTACAATTGCATTAAAATCGCAAATTGCAGCCAATTTACTGGACGTGCGCAAAGCTGCTTCAGCTACTTAGTTACGCAAGGCTCAATCAGCTCATGCCTATAGGAGAAAAATAAATATATCAGAGTTGTTGCTGCTGTCATATCTAAATATACTGTGCTGTTGTCCTCCCGTCGACACCATTGGAGGCAGTAGCTTAATTCAATAACAATTATTTTGGTTCGGATTTTTTACATCAGGTATTGTGTATGATACAATAGTGAGGCTTAAGATTTCACTGCGCTTTGTGTTTCTTTCTCCTCAGTTTCGAGATAGTCTTCCTAATTCGACACTGTATCTTGAATGCCCCTTGCGGAGTGCCTATGTCTGGTTCGAAATCTGCAAGGGTCTCCTGCTTCAAAGCCCGCAGGGTGCTGGAACAGAACAAGCAAAGCTGTCAGAATTGACATTTACATTTAGGTATTCGAATACAGTAGTAGCTGTGCTGCTTCGGGCATATTCAGGAACATACGAACTAAAACAGCTAAAGTATAGAAACACTTGCTTTACCAGTGAGAAATCATTGGCGGAGCAAGGCGTCATTATACGTTTTTTTTTTCTTTTATGTGACAAATACCACACGAAAAATGCGCTTTTAAATATGGAGCCGCACCTTTACACCACACTCCTAATTTTTAAATGAATAATTTGAAATACCTATTATATACTACACTCATTTTATGCACGTTTTGCTGCTAACAATACACATAAGTTACACTTTATATTGAAATTAAATAAAATCTTATGTCGCGTTGTCTTTCTTCATGGACGACAATATTACAAGGTCTCTTAAGATCTCTTTTAAGAGGTGAACGGCGAAAGCCTACTCTTCCTGCTCTTTTCTATGGCCTCTTTCTCTTTGCCTCTTCTCTTTCTCTTCTTTTAGTTGTCGTCATTACAAGGCGTCGTTAGACATTCTGGTCTTATCATAGTCATTAGCAGTAATTATTAGTTATTTCAGTCATAATTAGTGATTATTGACCATTACTAAGCATTTTTAGTCATTTCCAATCAATTGTAGTCGTTAGATATATTGGTCTTTTCATAGGCATTACTAGGTATTACAAGTCATTTCAGTCATTATTAGTCATTACTTCTCACTAGTAAGCAGCTGTAGATATTTGTAATCAATTTTGTTCATTACAAGCCGTCGTTAGACATATTGGCCATTTCGTAGTCATTAGTAGTCATTACAAGTCATTAGTAGTCGTTTTAGACATTACTACTCATTACTAGACATTTCTAATCCATTCTGGTCATTACAAGCCGCCGTTAGACAAATTGGACATTTCGGAATCACTAGTAGTCATTACGAATTATTAGTAGTCATTTTTAGTAATTACTAGTCATTATTAACCTCTGTCAATCTCTATTATAACATTATAATTCACTAATTATCACTATCAATCATTTTTCGTTCTTTAATCTGTCTTCATATGCCAGGATGACGTTTCGGCGGTTACTCCGGCGGTCAGGTCTGCTGACACAAGTTTCACGATGATGCTAGAAAGGCTGTCGCCTTAACGAAACAGCACGAAAGTTGGTGTATCTTCGTAATCATCGCGGTGTTATTTGTTTTTTTTTTTTAGTAAGAGCAGCGAGGCACAATTACCACTCTGATAGAATTCACGAGACCCACGCCTCAGTCGCGCACGTTCGCGCTTTTTCAACCACAACAACGTTTCATCAAGCACGGAACGAATTATGCCAAAATAGAATTTTTGCAACCGCGCGAGTTAAGTGCACCATGCACACTGAGAGAAACGTGTTTTCGTCAAACGATGCCGACTGCTCCTAAACCATGCTTAATAAAAGGCGTATGTGATGTTACGCAGCCGGTGAGCAAATGGCTCACCTATTCTGCACTTCGAACGGAAGCCGTTATGGACAACTTTTACGAAGCTGAACATCACGAAATAAAGCAAGCTCTGTTCCGCAAATGACGCACCCCTATACTGAACGGGTGAGGAGTTACTGAGGCAAAACGCGCCCCTGCGCTTTGTAATACACACGTGCACAAAAATGCTCGCCGAATTTCATAGGCGCTCCACTGTTGCAGCGCTCCGCGAATCGAGTGTGACACTATAACAAGGCTCTAAAGGCACAAATTTGGAAAATCATTTCTGCTGAGAAGCAACGGAAAGAACTTGCCGCGAAAACAAGGTGCCTAATTTGCCCTTTTCGGGTTCCTGTGCTGCCCTCTGACGCACTCCGCTGGAAACGTTTTGGAAGGGTGTCGGAGATTTCGCCGGTTGAGTTGTGTACCGGCCCCCATGTTGAGTGTGCGTCGGTTGTGCGGTTCGTGGATCGCGATTAATCATGAATGGTTTCACCGGGGCAGCATGACGTTCACCCATCGCGTATAGTGGGTGAACAGGCCCGAGAGCGCTGTCGTGGTAGCAGCGCGGCCGACGAAGGCACGTTGAGTTCCGTCTGCCGACGCGGCTGCCTTGAGTTCGTTGTCGCTGATGTCTGCGATTGCACATCGCTTTTCGTATTCATTTTACACATTCACTAAACATTTCGCATATTCAACAAGCCTTCAAGAGCAGCCTTCCACGTGGGATTTGCCAAAGCGGTGCATTTGTTTACCTCTACAGCTTCAGATCGTTGTTAGCTTCGGTTATCGTAGAAACGGCGCATCGCTGCTGTCAAATAATCTCAAAACGTAGCAAAACATACAGACGAGTCGGTATGAGCGGCCGAGTCCCTTAAACAGCTGCAACGGTGATCCAGACACACATATATTACGGGCTGTTACTACGGATTCTCGCTTTTCTTTAACGTCGTCATACTTAAAGTTTGCGTGTGCTAAAAAATATTATTAGAGACAGCTGTGCTCGGCATAACTATCCCGTCCCCACTTATATGCCATGTAGTACTCTCGCGAAGAGGCGCATGCCATCGCTGACACCATAGGGAACTGAGTGAGCTTATGCTGCTGTATCGAATGCACTGTCTGTTCTTTTCTGTTTGACTTAAAGGTAAACAATGCCGCTTAGTAATTAAGAAATGTCAGCATAACAACACACACAGACCCACCATCTACGGGAAATGCGACCGGCAGCGTTCGGGAACGGTGACCAAAGTGCAAGATGTTGGCACAGCGCTGTGTCGCCGCTTGCCGCTTATTGTGTACCTGCCGTGCGAAGTGAAGAGCAGTTATCAAATCGCTATAGGGCCGCAACCTAACTATGAGAGCAGTTTCCTTCGTCATGACTGTTTTTTTCTTAAGTCCAGCTCCATTGGTAGAGGGTGCACGAACTCGACTGGGTGAGGCCTAACCAAAACTTCGCTCAACAGGATTAACACACTCAAACTTCACGTCCACGGCTTGAGAGGACTGAAGCCCGTGCATTTCAACTTCGAAGGCATGTTGACGCATTTTGAGCGCGAATAACTATATTTACAAGCAAATGAGCTGCAGCTATAGCGTTGTCGGTTCGACGGCTGATCAAGTAGGGCTCGGTCAAGCTATCACGGTCGGCACGCTGATTTTGTCGGTGCTGTCTACACGAAAGCCTGTCAAGCTATATGACAACTCGCACTCGTTGGTTGCGTCGTTGTCGGCCTGTTACGATCATATGGTCACAGTAACACAGTGCATAATAGTCGGCCAATCGGCGGAGTCTTGTCGGTCTCCTATCGACCCAATGTTGCCACGCTTTAAAACAGTACATGCAGTCAGGCACGCACTGCCACCACCAGCAACAGTAGGCCGACGCTGCAAGAACACTGCGTCAGCAACGTGTTCTTGAAGTGTCGCCCAAATGTAACGCAGGCGTTTATCGATAAACTTGACAGCCGTCAATGCAACGCGGCAACTACGTGGTTCACGATGTAGTCCGGACTAAGCTCTGGCCCTTTTCTGCTTCAAAGTGGAGTTGCAGTCTTACGCACGTTTTCGGCACCGCACCGACGTCGACCAACTAGCATAGTTTCAACGCGGTATGCATGGCACGAGCGTTTCCAACAGCGCGCGTCCAAGCGCTTTTTTTTGTGTGTGTGTAATTTCCCCTGATATCTGGCCGCGCAACCGCGCGCGTCCCTTCCAAAACGTTTCGCCACTAATCCGCTAGGGTAGGGCGCATGCGGCGAGGCGCCGGGGAAGAGGCGGATTCCGATGGGGCGTTGACGCCCACTGCGCAGCAGCAACATCACCTGCGCGTGGACTGTAGCCGGCTGACAGCACATACAGTCATGAAAGACGGTCGACTGTCGATAAATCTGCGAAATTTAGATCATTTACGCCAAATTGCGGGACACTCCATTGAAGCAAGTCAAGGACTGATTCAGAGTGACTCTGAATGATTCTTCGTGCATATTATAGTGGGTCACTATAACTACAAACCAATTAAATAGCCAATTATTGTACCGTAGCTTTCATATAAAAATAATTTAATCACCAGCTCGACTCAAATGATAATTCTAGGCTGCCGAACATTAGTAAGGAGTAAAAACATGTTTCGCAATGGCTAAGCAAACGTTCCACGTCAAACCTCCCGTTAAACACGGTAGTGCCTTCACCAAACCTGGCTACTTGGCCACGGTGGCCACATTTCGATGGGGACGATATGGAAAAACACCGGTGTACTTAGACTTAAGTATACGTTAAAGAATCCCAGGTGGTCAAACTTAACCTAGAGTCCCCCACGAAAGTGTGCCTCATAATCAGACTGTATTTTGGTCACATAAAACCCCACAATTTATTTTAGCGATATATTTCCCTCACAAGTAAAATGAAGGCATTTAGGCAAGCAGAGGGTTAAGTTCGTCCTAAGCTTGGTATTCGTGGTCTATTCCTGGCTACGACTGCACAGACATAGCTAAATAAGTGGCGTATAGAAATGTTTACGCCGCGACTGAAGAGGCTCGAAAGACGTAGGGATTGTTTGCGCAAGACAAGGTTAATCGCAATCTACTGAATTGGTGAGCAGATGACTACGTGTTAAGTGGGCAGGACGCAGACAGTGTTACGGCCCTTTGTGATTCGTCGCACTGCTACTACGAGAGCTAATCAGAAAATCTTTGCCCCTAATCTTTTTAGCGAGATTACGGCTGTAAATGCGAAGTCAGCATATCAAATCCCAGCGGTGGACATTTATTGGGCCGACCTGGCCTGACCCACTGACGGCGCGGCACGGCGCCAGTGTAGCCTCAATGAACGAGCCCGATGGTGGAGCCAGCTGGCAAAGTGCAGGCTGTCTATAAAAAATACGTTGCGGTATACGCATATCGCCCCTATCGCATTTGCCCTTCGCAACCACCGCACGCATCCGAGTTACCCTGTTTGCAGGCTGCTTCATCGACTCTGTTTTAGTCTATCATTTATTACAAGATGTCAAGCTCAGAGTACACTCTGACTGGATTCAGCGACTTCTTGGAGCGTCGACGCGTCGCCTTCGTCGATCCTCTACCAAGCACGCGAGTCTGCAGCGTCTGCGGCATGGTGCCTTCCCGCTCACTGCTCCTGTCTTGCGGCCAAGTTCTGTGCGTGCCATGCAGAGCGCAGATCGATGAACAGGAACCGTGCCCTTTCGACGGCAAGGACTGCCTCGCGGATAACGTCGTGCCGCAGGACTTCAAGTTGGCCGACTTGGATGAGTACAGCGTCGTTCTCTGCCCCAACAGTGACGATTGCGACTTCCCCGGTACTCTGTCCACGCTTATGGAGCACCTCGTCAATTGCAGCAGCGAAAAGGTAGAGTGTCCGAAGTGCAGCCAATGCGTCGCTCGCAGCGCCGCCATTGACCACAGACGATTCTGCTCGGGAGCCGCTGAACCAGGACAGGAGGCGAGTACAGCCGAGGCACGCAGTGGCGTCATTCGAGTAGTACGAGAAATCAGGAAGGGTCTCGAAACATTGATACAGCCGGCGCCCGGCGACGTCCTTGACAAGGACTATGTGACCAAGTCCATCAACTCGCTAGTAAAACGGATCACCGTTCTTGAATGCGACTGCACAAAAGGCGAAGAAGATCCGGTGGGCAGCAGCCAAAAGCGAATGTTGCCCTCAGCCGCGGAACGGTCACTGTTCTCTGCGACACCTTACCGTGCCGCTTCCAGGCCAAGCGTTCACGTCACTCTGTGCTCCTTCGACGTCCAAGGAAAACTGGAATCGTTGGGCAACGACGAAACTGACAGCATAACGCATCCTCCATTCGTGCTAGGTGGTTACTTCTTCCGGCTCGAATGCGTTCTCCATAAGGATGAGGAAGGGGAATCTACTGTGTGCTTTAAGTTTTCGCTCGGCGAGGGCAAATGGGAGGGCCGCTTGTCTTGGCCGTTCGACAGAGAAGTAACAGTATTCCTCACCCATCCCACTGATTCCGAGAGGGACATCCCGCTACCAGTGTGTCTGCCTCATAACAAGATGGTAAAGAAGCCGGCACCTGGCACTTGGAATGAAGGGGACACTACCGAAACAGTTTCCTGGGAATATGTTGAATTCAATGGATTTGTGGATGGTGGCAGCATATACGCGAATGTGGAGCTCACTTAACCGAGTCATTCATTTGCCCTGTTTATGATCCCAGCATTTCGTTATCTTTGAAATGGGTAGCAAGGACAAAAAAAATGGCGTTACCTGCTGCATGACCTCGAAAGTGGTTTGCCTTTGCCGTGCAGGCTCACTGCTTTCTCGGAAAAAATAGCTGAAACCTAGCGTAGGGATCAACCAATTTCTTAATGCTTTAACCGCGCAAATACTGCATGCATCTGCTACGAAATTCGTTCGTAGTGCATGCCTCGGCGTCTAAGTGAATTCTTCTATAATTCGTTTTCTCTACGCTACAAAATAAAGTTCTCGTTCATCATGTGCCTGTGTATTCTTTCAAGGTGGCGCAGTGACTCCACCTGGGTCTCTTGGCTGTGACAAGTGGTTATCATAACACTCGCATGGAACAGCGTGCGATTTTATTCGCGAAAGCTTCAGTTTTTGTGATTCTCTTAAACACGTCGTCGACTAGCTCACCGGTTTGCTATTCTAACCCTTGCGACGGAGCGGCTGGGTGGCGTCGCACGTTAAAACTGGAACTCGAGAAATTCTCCACTTTCCACTCTACGTTCGCCGCGGCTTTCTCACTGCTGCTCAAGTTCACGAACATACCAGCGCGTGCGAAATAACATGGAGTCTGTGAGCGCGTCCCGAACTACACTCCTGCGCCCTTTAGCGAAGCGAGCACTTTTGTTTTTGTCCGGACATGCCGTTGCGCATGTGCGTTTTGTTTTCACGCTCTCTTCCGTACACCCAGCCTTTGCCAGCGTACTGTCGGAATCGGGGAGATAGCATATCATCGCGGCAGGAAGGTGCTTTCTTTCCGGGTGGCACAGTGTGCAATGCGTTGTCACCGGTCACTGGCGCCCACACGTCATTGGCACGCGCTCGCAGAACCCGCATTATTTCGTCCTCGCTTGTACATAAGTAAAGTGGAAGCTACGCTTCAAGAGAAGGCAACACGTTCCATCACGTGTAAATTTTTTTTGTAGCAGTTGCGATCTCGTTGCCACAAGTGAAAGTCCCATCAATTTCGATGTGCTAGAGTGGAGCTCGTAACAACGCAGTTGTTTTGCGTTCTTTTTTGGAGGATCTCTCTGGCCAAACATTACACGTAACATCAACTGTTTGACAATTGACAGTTGACATCAATCAATTGACAGTTGTTTGCTTATGTTGATGTACAAATTTATGATGAAATAAATAATGTCTAATAATGTCTAATTTCTATCCAACCGCTACTTTTTGTCGCTTAGGTTAACCGGCGAGCTTTCGTTTCTTCGAATGAAAACTTGCACGTGGTGTCGAACAAGGATATTCGAAAGAGCTCTAATCAGCTTGTAACGTGAGTGCTTGCAGGCTTCCTCTTCCTTGATCTCTTAAAACGGGTGGTGGTACCGGTACGGCTCGTATCCTTTCTGTGCTTAAACGTCGACAGCACGGGACCTGGACGATCTTCAAATATAGGCGGCTCCCCTGCGAGAGAGATAACGAAAAGATGTGAAATTCTGAGCACCAGCTGAAACTCGAATAATGCCACGATTTCTCCCGAGCTACTCAAAACCCTCTGGCATACGTAGATTACCAAACACTCAGATCGATGAGCCTTCCGTCTGATGCTGGCTTCATTTCGTAAGCGCACTTCTATGTCGCAAAACAGGGGACGACACTGTACGGTGCAGAGGCGCCGTCTTGCATGTTATAAAGTGGTTGCTATGCAGGCGCAATTTGTTTGTCTGCTCTAGCACGCTGAACTATTGTTTACACGGTGGATAGCTTGCAGCCATTCAGCTTGTCGCCACCATAATTCGCCGTGCATGGACGCAGCAGGAAATCGAAAAACAAAAATTAAGAGCCATATTCCACTGTGAAAGTGGATGACCAGCGGAGCCCTGTATATATAATGATAAATATGTTGATAACAAATATGTTTGGTAAAACCAAAAAACATATACCACAATGAATTTTGTTTTTTCGGGATTCTTGTTGTTGTTTTACTAAATTCGTACTCAGTGCTTTATTTTTCATTCTTAAGCTTCTCTTGTTTACTTTCTGGATTTATTACTAGGTCACCAAGGTGACTATGGCTTTGTCATCGCTATGATATACGGCCAGTGGCTCTGTGGCGGCGCTGGAAAGGTTATTGGCCAACGTGAAGTCTATACACGACCGATGGCGCGTCGTGGGAGCACTGATGTCTGTATAACATTGAATGCCGAACCTTTCCAAAAGAAACGCCACGACCATTTTCCGCCTGGCCGAGACACGTCTACGTTGAAATCGCCCCCAATTACGACGGAAGTGGAGTCGTCAGGGGTGATACAACCAAAGGTGCATATGCTTGGCGTTTGCAGCGCGATCTTCGTCCGTATTTCGCTCCACCCACCGTCGCCACGCACATTCCCGCTTCTGTTCACGACGGTGTTCTTCGCAGGTGCGCTATTCTTCCGCAGTCCTCACAGCACGCGGCCTATGCATTGCCCGGGCGAAACGGAAGTGAGATAAGTATGCGTGGCTTGCTCAAGGTAATACCTGGCAGCGAAGTTTACGTACAAAACATGGTGGTTCATCAACGGACGGATGGATGGATGGATGCGTGTGCGCGTGTGCGCATGTGTGTGCGTGTGTGTGTTATCAGCGTCCCCTTTGGAACGACGCAGTGGGTTGCGCCACCAAGCTTTTGCGATTATACTGCCTGATATTCTACCTAGGATTAAAAAATAGAAAAAGAGAAAGAAGAACACGATGAACTCCCACAACCAAATTTCCTGACCCCCCCATTGTGAACTTTTGTATTGGATTGGGAAAACTTTAATAAAAGTCCTGCAGGACGCACGTCAGCGCGCAGTGGGCGTCTCCCACGCAGGGACCGACAGGGAGTGCCTGGCGGCCGCTGCGCGAGCCTGCTGGACGGCCTATTGCTGGTTTTGTAGAAGCGGGCTTCGTATGGTCTTCTCCCATTTGTAACGCCTTGACGGAGACGCCTCCTCTCTCGAGCGCTTTGATGGCCGGTCTCGAGTCGCTGAATACTGCCGTTCGCTTATCGTCTAGCATTTCTAGGGCTATGGCCACTTGCTCCGCCACGTCGGGATCACGTGTACGTACCGTGGCGGCGTTTAATGTCCGTTGCGAGGACGAGACCGCTACCGCGGCGAAGGCTCGGTTGCGTCGGTAGACGGCGGCGTCCATGAGAGCGACGTCGTCCGCTTTCTGGTTTATTCGTTTGAGGGACGTGGTGGCCCGAGCTAGGCGCCTGCCTCGATTGTATTACGGATGGACGTTTCGCGGAATGGGTGCGATCGTGATCAGGTCGCGGAGCTCGCGGGGAACCGGCGTAAGCTCTGGTGGATCCTGGGTGCTCAGTGCTGCTTGGCGGGACTCTCGAGTCTTCCTGCAAGCGGTTTTTGTTACCAACTGCGTGTGGCTCGAAAGAAGTGAGGTACATGCAAGACTCGTTTCTTTGTTCTATGTTACGTTGCATGCGTAGGGATCACAACGAGGCGCGAGGGACGGGAATCGTAGATTTTTTCTTTCACCATCTGCAACTTGCGCGGTTGCTTTGCCGTGGTAAATATACGTTGATTCTAATATATGCAAGACCGCCTAGCTCATCCTCCTATAGTTCTTCTCATTACTTTTTTATTGAGATGAAATCTGAATTACGTACTTAGAATTTTGTATTTCTTGCAGCTCATGAATATTTATTTAATTGTTTTTCTGCGCTCTTCCTAATCCTCTGGTTGGCTGTCATTTGTACACACATATACCTTTTACCCTCATCGCGGCAGTTTAGTGAATATGGCGTTGTGCTGCTTAGCCCGAGGACGCGGGTTCGATGCCGACCGTGGCTTCTGCATTGCGATGATGGCAAAATGTGAAAAACGCTCCTGTACTTTGAAATAATTAGGTGCTCGTCAAAATTCCCAGGTGGTCAAAATAAATTCGGAGTCTCCCATCGTTGTACAATACTCCAATAGGGACCGAGTTTTTTTTTTTCAGAGCTTGTATGGACATCAGCAAAACAGCGCACTATTTTTGATGGTTTTCATGGATTTCCTTACAACAGGCTCATCGTGCATTTTTTGAATGATGGTCACTCTTTAGCACATCGCGAGACACATCCCTTTCCTGTAGAAATCACGCCTGTTCACAGCGAATTCACAAATATTGGAGAGAAGTGGTCCTTGTAGGGAAAGGAGGAAAGGCTGGCACTATCATCTGCAAGTCTTGTGGGCGCAGGGCCCAGCGCCAGCAGTGGGAAGGAAATGGGAGTGAAGGAGATAGAAGGAGGGAGAAAGGTAGAGAATCGCCATGGCAACAGTGGAGCAGTCCGACCTGGATGGCCCAGTGGCTTCGACCGGAGGAGTGGATTGGTGATAGACCATAGGAGGTGGCCCAGCAAAAGCGGAGTTGAGGCGGATCAGGAGGCCCGAGGTGGTGAATAGCCGTTAGGCTATTCGTTTTTGAAGAAATTTCCTTGAGTCTGGGGCTCCCATGTTCATGACAGGAAGACATCCTCTTCCCCAGTCGTAATCAGCTACCAGCCTTTCTAAGTGTCATCGAGTACCTCGACTCGTCGGGGCTCTCGGCGAGACTCTAGGAAATTTCAATATTGGAGCCAACACTGCTGAATACGACGTATAATCAACTCCTCTCGCCCGTATTGTCAACATATCTTTTACTACGGGCATTGTTTCCAGGCAAGTTGAGAATTGCTTGCGTATGTCCTATCTTCAACGGAGGCAACCAAAAACAAATATCCAGTTATCGTCAAGTATCAGTTCCGCCTGTTTTGTCAAAGGTATATGAAAGCGCAAAAAATGTCCGGCTGCAGGATTTTTTACAGCGAAGCGGCTAGCCAACGTCTGTCGCCCGCAAGCCATAAACTCCTCCGGCGCAACACCATGCGCATGCGCGAGAAAAAAAAATATATAGAAAGCGCGCGATTGGCTGCGCCAGTAGTGACGTCGTTGCCCTCCGTCGCAGCCGAGAGCACTCGTAGCAGTTTCTCTACTGTTCCGAAGTGGAGCCGGGGCTACCGTGGAGCCAATTGGTAGGAGCATCGCTCGCGTAAAGCGAAGACGTGGGCTCATTGCCCACCTGCGACAAGTTAGTCAGCCATTTTCATTTCGATTAAGTTATAACTTCTTTATATTAATTATTATGTACACGGAATTTGCCATATGTCGGCCTTGGTGGCTTTCTTTCTTATGATATATATATATATATATATATATATATATATATATATATATATATATATATATATATATATATATATATATATATATATATAATTGAATGCAATTGCTTGCGGATAGCTCGAGGTAGAAACCCTTAACAAACTGCAGAAGAAATCTCCTATGTGCTCCAAAAATAGCTGCGTTTACCTCGCCAGTCAATGCCGTGATGTACGTTGAAGACGTCTGACCATATGGAGAACCCACTCTGGCGCTGGCACCTTCTTGTGGGGCCGAGATTGCTGTTGATGCCGTCGCTGTATCCCCTTCTGAAGCAGTAATCATTTTCATCGAAGACGTCGAGCATTCGTCGAAAGACAAAGTCGCTGTTGACGACTGCATTGTGGACGTCTGAAGAACTGCTGTTCTGATTATATGACTACACCTCACAACGGTAGCAGCTGATGACGGCTTGGTTAGGCGTGGTTCCTAAGGATATGGCTCAACCCACTACGGGGGATCGGCAATGAAGTGGGCGGCAGTAGGTAAGAAGAGAAGAATACTTAAATTGAATTTTGTAATTCAGAAAATGATATTAAATGAACACTAATTGTTATTGTCAATTTTCATGGTGTATTATTTTTAATTTCGATGTTAACATTTTTGTGTTCATATCGCGGAAAGTAAAACAATGAAATTCGCATGACAGTCTCCTTGCTTCACTTACACAATTAAATATCGCATCAAATACGTTTTTTTTTATTGTAGCGTCATTCTGCCGGTGCGGTGATGGAGCTCATAACTTCATTTTCCTGTAAAGTGACAATGATTCGCATCAAATGTGGCACGTTTCCACAACAGGGGCATGGGCCGAGAATCGGGCGGAAGTAGGGAACGCACAAAAATTGAAAGTCACTATAGCATACGGCGAAAGAGGGTGAAGGCGAAAGCCAGCACGCTCAAGAGAAATATTCATTAAATTACTTGACTTTCTCATTTGAATGCGATGTTACTTCTTACTTCTTTTTTTCTCCCACAGAAGATGGCGAGTTCGAGTGCCTCAATTGATTCTACTTTAATTAACTGTGCACTACATAACTTCACCCCAATTAACACATAAGGTCATGATTCATAGTGCCTAAATAACACTGTAATAATTAACTATACCTTAATTAACGTTACCTTAACACTATAGGTCGTGGGTTGTAGCATCCTTATTAGCTCTATATTAACTTTACCTGATTAACTTCACCGTAACATGAACGGTCGTGTATTTTAGTATTTTAATTAGCTATATATTAATTAACTGTCGTAATTACCTTCACCTTATCTCCAAAGGTGGTTGGTTGCACTGCCTTATCTAACTCTCTGATAATGAAATGTGCCATAATTAACTTCGCTCTAGGACGAAAGGTCCTCGGTTTGACTCCCACCGAAGGTCGTGGATTCTAGTGCCTCAATTAACTCGATCTTAATTAACTTTGCATTTTCTTGGCATTCCGAGCACTATTGGAGCCAACGGGGGCAGAAAACGATGACGAACGTCAGAGCAGTCGCACGAGCGCGTCTCTGCGTGAGGCGAGATCACGTGACTTTCTGCACCGCACGCCACGTTTTCGAAGCCACCATCCGATGAAGCATATAAGGCTTTCGCCTTGATAATTCCAACTACATCACTTCATCAAGGACTAGAAATATTCAAAAGTGGAAACAACACAATAACGCGTAATTTAGGAGTCGGACAAGATTAAGGGAGTAAATTTTATAAAGTGGCAACTCCAGCAACAATCCGAGCATTCCTTTAGTATGTTTAGGGAGGCGGAGGTGGTTATTTGAGTCCCTACGTTGCGCTATATTTTATGGTTGGTTTACTTCCATGTCTTATTACGTACCCGTACGCGAGAACCAACCGGTACTTCGAACGCCACTTTCTCAAGGACCAGTTCAAAGCCCCGTACAGCGCCTACGACTGCCTTTGGAGGCGTAGCGCCTCAAACGACAGCGTCTCTTTGTTCCAGCAGAGGTGCAGCTTCAAGTGACAGCGTCTCACAATGGTAGTGCTCTCAAGAGAATAATGTGAGAGCACTCCCCGTGCCACCGTGCTACCGTGCGGTACCACGCTGTGTACCGGTATCACCGATACCACGAGCACTATGGTGGTAGCGCTACCACATGGTGGTAGCGTTCAACCCGCGGCGGAGTTAAACTAGGGGTCAAGCACTCAGCAAAGTGAAGCAAACGGTGTATACATTTTTTTTTGGAATCAGGCATGCAACATACAGAACATCATTTGTTTCAATAAAGAACAAGCACAAAACAAGCATCCGAGCCACATACTTGGTGATAACTGTAATGAGCTGCTCCTGATATCAATGCGAAGCACGTAGTGCTCCCCGCATACGTTTCCCGGTAAAGATCAATGTTTCGCAAGCTTCCGCGGCGACGGCACCTTGCGACATGTGGAGTGACGTGAGTAGCCTTTCGTATACAAAAGAACGAGTCCAACAACTGCCTTCATTGTTGTTGCAGCGCCGCTATGGGTAGGCAAGGCATAGTTAGGACTTCCGAGGCACAGAGGAAATATGAGGAACGGCAAACGAACAAGAAATAACAATACGACCAGCGCCGGCATGCTGTCAAAATTACCATTACTCTAAATTGCCACTACTCTAAAGCATTGAAGCACTGAATACTCCGCTCTGCACTTCGAGTGGTGGTTTACAACAGCTACGCTAGGCAAACACTTTCGCATGGGTGGGATGGCGAGTGAATATTTTTTTTATGTTGACGGTTTATTATTGAAATAAATGGTCTTGCAAACATACCGCTCCGTTCTAGGCTTTAACCACATGGATGTGTTTGGTGTTTTTTTAGGTTTCCTTTAGGCTACAACGTTTTTCACATGATTACTCCAGCTTTGTTTATATCCCTATTCCTTCCAAACTATTTTAGCTGAGAAAAGTCAAACGAGTGTTCTCTTAACCTTTTCTGAAGTATAAAAAAGTGGTTAGCTTTTTTTGAGAACTAACGATAATTAATGTTCTAACCATTTTTGTGGAGTGATCTCGAAAATGATTTTGCCTAGCGCATTGGTAAAAAAAACGCATGGTGGCATGGTACCACCTTGCGGTGGTACATGTAGTACCGGGGTCACCCGTGGTACATACCGCGTGAAGTTACGGAACAACCCGGTATTGCACTACCTCTGGGATCAGCTCATATTCTTTTTGCCCACGGACATCGACACGGAAAATGCCGACCAATGAGAGGATAACAGCACCGCTGTAAAATTATGCAGATTTAAAATGCCCATTTTGGGAATCTGTGAAGCAAAGCTTTCGCAAAGTGATTAATGAAATGCTAAGAGTTTGTCACTTCTTCCTGTATCTTTGGCGCATAGGTAACTATCACACGCGCACGTGATACACGAAGAGACAGCACTTATGTTGGTTTATATTTCTTTTATTCTTATTTTTCTAAGTAACGGCCACTCCATCACCATTCCCCCTTGTGGAAATGTACCAAAATATAGAAATTATTATCAGCACGCGGCGATCACCTCAAAGAGCACTCAAGGACGCATCAAACAAGATCATCTCAAAGGCGACAAATCTGATCGAATCGCTCTACAATGCGTCGTAGTGGTCATCCGTGTGTAAAGGTCAGGCAGCTGACGTCGGGTATAACTACACTTGCCTATTTGCATCGACTAATGGGACAGGAAGTCAGGCAAATCTATTTCGAAATAAATTTTACAACGACTCGTTTGTCCTGTGGACTGTCTTCACCCATTCAGCGGTTCGTGAGTTTTGTTGTCCGGGCATATGTCTGAGAGGACAGCCACGCGGCTATTTCGCGTGCATTCCAGGACTTCTTTCGCGCTAATTTAAAGCATGCGTTTGTATATTAACGTTAAAGAAAATGACATATTCCCCAACGATCAAAAAAATATGGCATTCATCAAAAGTAAGCATTCCGACAGCACGCCGCAGGTCTTAATCTGCAGCTATGATCGCTAAAGTAATAAAAAAAATAAGCTGCCCTCTTTCTACCCTGTGAAAGTGGAGGGACATCGAAGCTGTTTCTGGCGTTAGACAAGCACAACCGACATTATACAAGTACCACCATCCCATCAGACGTTAGAAAACGTTGCACAAGCACCACCAGCACCACAAGCAACATACGCCACGCGCGCACGCACGTGTGTGGAAGTTCAGCATATGTCCTCATTCATATAGGCCCTCCGCCAAGCGCAAGTGCGTTATTGCACTAATTGAATTTCTCAAAGTAAAATGCATAGAAAGTTGGCAAAGTACGACTTACGCACATCCTGCAGACATGATAACACCGGACTGTAATTCTAATGCACGAAACAACATAACTCTGTTAGCGAAAACTCAAATACAAATCCCCTTTCCCAGCTCCCCTTTGACGTCTGCCTGAGTGTCCGCGGCCGCTAGGGTACGGTGCTGTTTTGTGGGTGACCTAACCTAACCGCTTCGCTGTAAAAAAAAAAAATTATGACAACGTCAGCGCTCACCGTGCAGCCACTACAAAGTAGGCGTCCTTCAGCTTGCTTTGTTGTTTAGTGTCGGTGAATTAATATTTCACTAGGCATAAGTCCATCTTCAGTGAACCTCTTTCCAATTTCTGTCACTGAGTTATGGGCCACTGAGTGTGCAGAAAGCGACGGAAATACACCCAGCGTTCGCAGGCACCGGCGCGTTACACATTTGTCCCGAAGGCCACGCGTC
The DNA here is from genome assembly GCF_038994185.2 of Dermacentor albipictus. Taxonomy (NCBI): domain Eukaryota; kingdom Metazoa; phylum Arthropoda; class Arachnida; order Ixodida; family Ixodidae; genus Dermacentor; species Dermacentor albipictus. The sequence goes on along the minus strand of NC_091826.1, from coordinate 93,528,085 downwards.
GGCTTCCTGGCAGTTCCACTAGATGGCGCCGCGTGTTCAGGAAGGACCGCAAGAGAGCAGCACAGTGTCCGCGTGACGCGTTTCGCAACGTTCGCACGCACAGGCGCGCCACGCGATTTGGAGGGCTACGGGCAAGCTTCGCGGCGGCAGCGCTAGATGGCGCTGAGTATTCTTAGGGAAGTGCAAAACAGGTGTCCCGCTGCAGTACATGCCTCCCACATAGCTGGTTTCAATGGTGGCAACACGTAGTGTCGCTATATCGTGCAGTGCTAACTCATTACCTTCGACAGTCGCTGTGAGAAAGAAATCACCGGCACATTTTTTTTTTTTGTAAATGCCCTTGCCTAAAACACAGCTAGCAGTTTCTAACTACTGACCGGTACTCATTTGAGAGTAATATCTATCGAGCAGAGACGAGAGAACATGCACCACGATAAGGTGGACCCTGCCTTGGCCCAAACATCGAACATCGAACATCAAAACATCGAACATCGTGTCAGGGATTTGGATAATGCATGCTGGGAAATCGATCGTGTCTATATCGTTCGCTACTAACCACTGCACATTATGTCCAGCAGCAAAGTGCGCGTGGACTGGCAATTGTTCTTCAGCCATAATTGGGATTCTGGGTTCACATTGAACTCTTCTGCGTAGGCTGGTAATTCGAGTGTCTCCTAATGGAAACCTCCCTAATACTATCGTTAAGGTTTGCACGCAGCATTCACAATTGCATTAAAATCGCAAATTGCAGCCAATTTACTGGACGTGCGCAAAGCTGCTTCAGCTACTTACTCACGCAAGGCTCAATCAGCTCATGCCTATAGAAGGAGGAGGAGGAATAAACTTTTATTTTGGAAACAGTTTTCCGGGGTAAGCCCTGGTTCAACTCTCGGTGGGAGGTCTCCTCATTCCGGGAACCCTCTGGCCTTCGCTGCTTCCTTGGCCCTGGCAACGAGATGTCGTTGTTGTTCCAGGTCCTCGGAGACTAGCTTGGCCTCCCACGTTTCCATGAGGTCTTCGCTTTGTCTGGCGTTGCAACAGTCTCTCGGTGAAGGCAATGCGTCTTTGTCTATATGCCTTGGACATTCGATGATCAGGTGCGCTAAGGTGTCCGGTACGCCGCACATTGGGCAGTGGTATCCTTGTAGCGTTGGGTACAGTCTATGCATGATGATTCCGTGGATATAAGTATTACTTTGCAGTCTTTTGAGTGTAGTGCTTTCTTCTTTGTTGAGCTCTGGGTGAGGTGGTGGGTACACCCTGCGTTCCAGCCTGTGATGTTGAAGCATCCCTGAGTACGTGATGGGTACGGTCTCTGCCTCCGCTGGCACAGACCGGGCGTCTCGAGAGTAGGAAGGGTTGGCCCGGCAGGTGTGGCCTCGGGCCGCGGCGTGTGCCGCTTCGTTCCCCTCCAGCCCCTCGTGCCCAGGAACCCATGTCACGCAGGTGTAGGGGATCGGAGTACTGCGGTGCTTCAATAGCTTCAGTGCTTGTGTTGACACGCGACCCTTAGCGTAGTTTCTGACGGCTGCTTGACAATCGGAGAAGATGACAGCTGCGTCCATGCACGTGGTAGTCGCTAGGGCGATCGCTGTCTCTTCTGCAGTCTCGGGGTTTTGTGCACGGACTGTGGCAGACGCTAGCTCTCTGCCCTGAGAGTCTACGACGCTCAGGGCGTAAGCGTTTCTTTGCGGGTATTTGGCTACGTCGGTGTATCTGGCGTCCGGATCTTGCCTGTGTCTTCGCCGTAGAGCATCCACTCGGGCTTGTCTTCTTTCCTTGTGGTACGTGGGGTGCATGTTGCGTGGAATTGGGGCTATGCACAGGGATTCGCGGATGTTCGCAGGAATTTTTTCTTTTCGGTCCGTGGTGGCTATAAAGGTTTCACCGTAGCTCAGCCGTTGCAGCACTGATCTTCCGGTGGGCGTGAGCTTCAGTCGTTCTAATTGACTGGTTTTGTGAGCTTCAGCTAGCTCTTGCCAGGTGTTGTGTACGCCCATCTTGAGAAGCCTCGTAGTCGAAGCCGTAGATGGTAGGCCCAGGGCGATTTTGGTGGCTTTCCGTATTTGAATGTTAATTTTTTCTACCTCTACATTCTTCAGCGCGAGGTAGGGCGTGCCGTATGTTATTCGACTGGTGAGGAGTGCTTGCATCACGCGTAGCGTGTCCTCTTCTTTAAGTCCGCTTCTATGGCTTGCAACTCTCCTGACGAGATGCGTGAGCTGTGACAGCGTTCGCTGTAGTCGCGGGAGGGTGGCCGCCCCGGACCCGTCTTTGTGTATGTGTAACCCTAGAACTCGTAGGGTTTCCACTTTTGGAATGGGCGTTCCATTGAGGGTCACGTTAGGATCGGGTTCATCGTAGCCGGGTGGTTTGCCTCTCGTTCTTGACTTGAGGACGAGGTGTTCGGACTTCTCGGGAGCACAGCAGAGGCCGCATTTGTGCAAGTAGCTCTCGATGGTATCTACTGCTTCCTGTAGGCATGTTTCTTGTGTTCCAGTGTTTGAGGCCCTTGTCCATAACGTGATATCATCTGCATAGAAAGCGTGTCTTACGTCTGGTATCGCGTCAAGGAGGCTGGGTAGTTTGATCATTGCGACGTTGAAGAGCAACGGCGATATGACCGAACCCTGCGGGGTGCCTTTGCTTGGTAGTCGGAAGCTGTCGCTGCGCAGGTTGTATATTCCAACGGTGGCCGTGCGGCCCGTGAGGAAATTCCTGACATAGTCGTATGTCCGGGAACCGCAGCCCACGTCTTCGAGGTTGCAGAGGATAGCTTCGTGACTGACGTTGTCAAAGGCTCCCTTTACGTCGATGGCTAAAATCGATTATTTGCTTCTGGTACTCAGGTGGTCGATGAGGTCTTCCTTGAGTAGAAGAAAGACATCTTGCGTTGACAGGTTCTGCCTGAAACCAAACATAGTGTTTGGAAAATATCCGTTGGCTTCGAGGTACGAGGTTAGCCGGTTGTGAATCATATGCTCGAAAAGTTTCCCTACGCACGAGGTAAGGGAAATTGGGCGCAAGTTCTCAATGCTGAGCTGTTTATTTGGTTTGGGGATCATGGTAATCTCCGAGTGCTTCCATGCAGCCGGTAGCTTTCCTCTCTCCCAGCATTCATTGAAGTACTGGAGCAGGGCTGCGGTAGCCTGCTGCGGAAGGTTCCGAAGATGCTTGTTCATGATCCGATCTTTGCCCGGGCTGGTGTTTCTTGTGAGCGTCGATAGTGCTGCAGAGAGTTCAGCATGCGTGAAGGGTTGGTCAAGGTTGGGGTTTGGTTTGCCACCGTAAACTTTGTCATATGCCGTCGTATTATCGGGTGGGTCGCCGCACAGCTTCTTCTGAATTTCGAGGAGGAGGTTCTCTTCTGATTCGACGTGGTTGTGCACGACGCTACAGAGGTTCTGTCGCTGCTGCGTCTTCGTAGGGACGCTGTCGAGAAGGGCGCGCAGGAGATGCCACGTCGTCTTTGTGCTCAGGGTTCCCTGGAGTTTGTCGCAAAATGCGTGCCAGTTCTGTCTTCCTAATCTCTCCGCGTACGCCTGTGCTTGCTCGGTGAGGAGGGCAATTCGCTTCTTTAATTTCTTGTTTAGCTTCTGTCTCTTCCACCTCTTGAGAAGAGCTCTTCTGGCTTCCCAGAGGTGGAGGAGATGCGTGTCGACGGCTGGCACTACTTCATTCAGCTGTATTGTTTTCGTGTGTCGTTCTGCCGTGTCGAGGACTTTCTCCAGCCAGTCATCTATGTTCTCGATGGTGGTCTCGACATTTAGCACGTCTCTGAATGACTTCCACTCCGTTACCCGGGCCGTTCCAAGCCTAGCGGGCTTGCGAGTGTGAGCCACGGTTAGTTGGAGGATGTGGTGATCGCTGCCCAGGGTTTCTGGGAGTCGGCTCCATTCTGCCGAGGGCACGTTTAGCGTGAAGGTGAGATCGGGGTTTGTGTCTCTGGAGACACTATTACCTATCCTCGTTGTTTGGAGTGGGTCATTCCACATGGTGAGTCTGTGCTGTTGTGCAATGTCGTGCACTCGGGCTCCCTTCTTCGTGGTGGTCTGGTATCCCCAGGCCGTGTGTGGGGCGTTGAAGTCCCCAACTATAACGACTTGGTGACCATCAGTGCGCTTCTTAATTTCTCGGACAAAGTGGTCGAAGTCTGAAAGGGCGTCTCTGGGAGGGCTGTACACACTGACTACGAATACGCTCTTGAGCGATTTCCTCTCCGGTATGATTTCGATTAAGGTGTGTTCGATCGGTGTATTGACGGGTTCCAATTCCTGTACTGTGAGATTCTTCTTGGTGAGAATTGCCGTGCGTTTCGTTTGTACGTGGGCGTTGTACCCTTGTAGCCGGACGTTTTGTGTATTTGTTTCTTGCAGCGCTATGAGGTCGGGTGGGTCTTGTTTGACAAATTCTTGTAAGGTAGCATGCCGTGGTCGATAGGAACGACAGTTCCACTGCCATAAGCGGAGAGTTGAGAGCGCATTTGTAGCCCTGTGATTAGGGACCGCCATCTTCGGTTGTTGCTGCTCCCTGCCGGCGCTCGTGGGTAGGTGAAATTGAACGAGAGGCACTTCGGTCGTTTGCTCGCGGCCGCTTTCTGTCGGGCTGAATGTCATTTAGTGACGTGTTGAGGTGCTGTTTTGTTACATACGTCTTCTTGATGTGGGCTATGAAGTTGTTTTGTTGCGCTCCGAGTCCATCCACCTTGGCGTCTAGCGTGTTGACCTTATTGGCTATACTTGCGGCGAAATTCGTTATTGCTGCCTGGACGATTTTCTCAATTGTGTCGTGGGTATTTTTCATGAGAGTTTCTTGGAGGATTTGGAATCTTGCGTCAACTACGGATTGAACATCTGCGTCGGGAAGTGAGAGTCGCGGCTGTGCAATGTTCTCTTGGCCTGTCTTGGCCTATAGGAGAAAAATAAATATATCAGAGTTGTTGGTGCTGTCATATCTAAATATACTGTGCTGTTGTCCTCCCGTCGACACCATTGGAGGCAGTAGCTTAATTCAATAACAATTATTTTTGTTCGGATTTTTTGCATCAGGTATTGTGCATGATACAACAGTGAGGCTTAACATTTCACTGCGCTTTGTGTTTCTTTCTCCTCAGTTTTGAGATAGTCTTCCTAATTCGACACTATCTTGAATGCCCCTTGCGGAGTGCCTATGTCTGGTTCGAAATCTGCAAGGGTCTCCTGCTTCAAAGCCCGCAGGCTGCTGGAACAGAACAAGCAAAGCTGTCAGAATTGACATTTACATTTAGGTATTCGAATATAGTAGCTGTGCTGCTTCGGGCATATTCAGGAACATACGAACTGATACAGCTAAAGTATAGAAACGCTTGCTTTACCAATGTGAAATCATTGGCGGAGCAAGGCGTCATTATACGTTTTTTTTCTTTTATGTGACAAATACCACACGAAAAATGCGCTTTTAAATATGGAGCCGCGCCTTTATACCACACTCCTAATTTTGAAATGAATAATTTGAAATACCTATTATATACTACACTCACTTTATGCACGTTTTGCTGCTAACAATAGACATAAGTTACACTTTATATTGAAATTAAATAAAATCTTATGTCGCGTTGTCTTTTTTCATGGACGACAATATTACAAGGTCTCTTAAGATCTCTTTTAAGAGGTGAACGGCGAAAGCCTACTCTTCCTGCTCTTTTCTATGGCCTCTTTCTCTTTGCCTCTTCTCTTTCTCTTCTTTTAGTTGTCGTCATTACAAGCCGTCGTTAGACATTCTGGTCTTATCATAGTAATTAGCAGTAAGTATAAGTTATGTCAGTCATAATTAGTGATTACTGACCATTACTAAGCATTTTTAGTCATTTTCAATCAATTGTAGTCGTTAGATATATTGGTCTTTTCATATGCATTACTAGGTATTACAAGTCATTTCAGTCATTATTAGTCATTACTTCTCACTAGTAAGCAGCTGTAGATATTTGTAATCAATTTTGTTCATTACAAGCCGTCGTTAGACATATTGGCCATTTCGTAGTCATTAGTAGTCATTACAAGTCATTAGTAGTCGTTTTAGACATTACTACTCATTACTAGACATTTCTAATCCATTCTGGTCATTACAAGCCGCCGTTAGGCAAATTGGACATTTCGGAATCACTAATAGTCATTACGAATTATTAGTAGTCATTTTTAGTAATTACTAGTCATTATTAACCTCGGTCAATCTCTATTATAACATTATCATTCACTAATTATCACTACCAATCATTTTTCATTCTTTAATCTGTCTTTGATCTGTCTTCATATGCCAGGATGACGTTTCGGCGGTTACTCCGGCGGTCAGGTCTGCTGAAACAAGTTTCACGATGATGCTAGAAAGGCTGTCGCATTAACGAAACAGCACGAAAGTTGGTGTATCTTCGTAATCGTCGCGGTGTTATTTGTTTTTTTTTGTAAGAGCAGCGACGCACAATTACCACTCTGATAGAATTCACGAGACCCACGCCTCAGTCACGCACGTTCGCGCTTTTTCAACCAAAATAACGTTTCATCAAGCAGGAACGAATTATGCCAAAATAGAATTTTTGCAACCGCGCGAGTTAAGGGCACCATGCACACTGAGATAAACGTGTTTTCGTCAAACGATGCCGACTGCTCCTAAACCATGCTTAATAAAAGGCGTATGTGATGTTACGCAGCCGGTGAGCAAATGGCTCACCTATTCTGCACTTCGAGCGGAAGCCGTTATGGACAAATTTTACGAAGCTGAACATCACGAAATAAAGCAAGCTCTGTTCCGCAAATTACGCACCCCTACACTGAACGGGTGAGGAGTTACCGAGGCAAAACGCGCCCCTGCGCGTTGTAATACACCCGTGCACAAAAATGCTCGCCGAATTTCATGGGCGCTCCACTGTTGCAGCGCTCCGCGAATCGAGTGTGACACTGTAACAAGGCTCTAAAGGCACAGATTTGGAAAATCATTTCTGCTGAAAAGCAACGGAAAGAACTTGCCGCGAAAACAAGGTGCCTAATCTGCCCTTTTCGGGTTCCTGTGCTGCCCTCTGACGCACTCCGCTGGAAACGTTTTGGAAGGGTGCACTTCGCCGGTTGAGTTGTGTACTGGCGCCCATGTTGAGTGTGCGTCGGTTGTGCGGTTCGTGGATCGCGATTAATCATGAATAGTGTCACCGGGGCAGCATGACGTTCACCCATCGAGTATAGCGGGTGAACAGGCCCGAGAGTGCTGTTGTGGTAGCAGCGCGGCCGACAAAGGCACGCTGAGTTCCGTCTGCCGACGCGGCTGCCTTGAGTTCGTTGTCGCTGATGTCTACGATTGCACATAGCTTTTCGTATTCATTTTACGCATTCACTAAACATTTCGAATATTCAACAAGCCTTCAAGCCCAGCCTTTCACGTGGGATTTGCCAAAGCGGTGCATTTGTTTACCTCTACAGCTTCAGATCGTTGTTAGCTTCGGTTATCGTAGAAACGGCGCATCGCTGCTGTCAAATAATCTCAAAACGTAGCAAAACATACAGACGAGTCAGTATGAGCGGCCGAGTCCCTTAAACAGCTGCAACGGTGATCCAGACACACATATATTACGGGCTGTTACTACGGATTCTCGCTTTTCTTTAACGTCATCATACTTAAAGTTTGCGTGTGCTATAAAATATTATTAGAGACAGCTGTGCTCGGCATAACTATCCCGTCCCCACTTATATGCCGTGTAGTACTCTCGCGAAAAGGCGCATGCCATCGCTGACACCGTTGGGAACTGGTTGAGTTTATGCTGCTGTATCGAATGCACTGTCTGTTCTTTTCTGTTTGACGTAAAGGTAAACAATGCTGCTTAGTAATTAAGAAATGTCAGCATAACAACACACACAGACCCACCATCTACGGGAAATGCGACCGGCAGCGTTCGGGAACGGTAGCCAAAGTACAAGATGTTGGCACAGCGCTGTGTCGCCGCTTGCCGCTTATTGTGTACCTGCCGTGCAAAGTGAAGAGTAATCAAATCGCTATAGGGCCACAACCTAACTATAAGAGCAGTTTCCTTCGTCATGACTGCTTATTTCTCTATGAAGTCCAGCTCCATCGGTAGCGGGAGCACGAACTCGACTGGGTCAGGCCTAACCCAAACTTCGCTCAACAGGATCAACACTGACTCAAACTTCACGTGCACGGCTTGAGAGGACCCGTGCATTTCAACTTCGAAGGCATGTTGACGAATTTTGAGCACGAATAATTATATGTACAAGTGAATGAGCTGCAGCTATCGAGTTGTCGGATCGACGGCTGATCAAGTAGGGTTCGGTCAAGCTATCACGGTCGGCACGCTGATTTTGTCGGTGCTGTCGACACGAAAGCCTGTCGCGCTATATGACAACTCGCACTCGTTGGTTGCGTCGTGGTCGGCCTGTTACGATCATATGGTCTCAGTAACACAGTGCATAATAGTCGGCCAATCGGCGGAGTCTTCTTGTCGGCCTCGTATCGACCCAGTGTTACCACGCTTTAAAACAGCACATGCAGTCAGGCACGCGCTGCCACCACCAGGAACAGTGGGCCGACGCTGCAAGAACACTGCGTCAGCAACGTGTTCTTGAAGTGTCGCCCAAGTGTAACGCACGGGTTTATCGATAAACTTGACAGACGTCAATGCAACGCGGCAACTACGTGGTTCACGATGTAGTCCGGACTAAGCTCTGGCCCTTTTCCGTTTCAAAGTGGAGTTGGAGCCTTACGCACGTTTTCGGCACCGCACCGACGTCGACCTACTAGTAGAGTTTCAACGCGGTATGCATGGCACGAGCGTTTGCAACAGCGCGCGTCCAAGCGCTTTTTTTTGTCGGTGTACTTTCCCCCGATATCTGGCCGCGCAACCGCGCGCGTCCCTTCCAAAACGTTTCGCGACTAATCCGCTAGGGTATGGCGCATGCGTCGAGGCGCCGGGAAAGAGGCGGATTCCGATGGGGCGTTGACGCCTACTGCGCAGCAGCAACATCAGCTGCGCGTGGACTGTAGCCGGCTGACAGCACATACAGTCATGAAATACGATCGACTGTCGATAAATCTGCGAAATTTAGATCATTTACGCCAAGGTGCGGGACACTCCATTGAAGCAAGTCAAGGACTGATTCCGAGTGACTCTGAATTATTCTTCGTGCATATTATAGTGAGTCACTATAACTACAAACCAAATAAATAGCCAATTATTGTACCGTAGCTTTCTCATAAGAATAATTTAATCACCAGCTCGACTCAACTGATAATTCTAGGCTGCCGAACATTAGTAAGGAGTAAAAATATGTTTCGCAATTGCTAAGCAAACGTTCCACGTCAAACCTCCCGTTAAACACGGTAGTGCCTTCACCAAAGATGGCTACTTGGCCACGGTGGCCACATTTCGATGGGGACGATATGGAAAAACACCGGTGTTTTTAGACTTAGGTACACGTTAAAGAATCCCAGGTGGTCAAAATTAACCTAGAGTACCCCACGAAAGTGTGCCTCATAATCATACTGTATTTTTGTCACGTAAAACCCCACAATTTAATTTTAGCGATACATTTCACTCACAAGTAAAATGAAGGCTTTTAGGCAAGCAGAGGGTTAGGTTCGTCCTAAGCTTGGTATTCGTGGTCTATTCCTGGCTACGACTGCACAGACATAGCTAACTAAGTGGTGTATAGAAATGTTTACGCCGCGACCGAAGAGGCTCAAAAGACGTAGGGATTGTTTGCGCAAGACAAGGTTAATCGCAATCTACTGAATTGGTGAGCAGATGACTACGTGTTAAGTGGGCAGGAGGCAGACAGTGTTACGGCCCTTTGTGATTCGTCGCACTGCTACTACGAGAGCTAATCAGAAAATCTTTGCCCCTAATCTTTTTAGTGAGATTACGGCTGTAAATACGAAGTCAGCATATCAATTCCCAGCGGCGGACATTTATTGGACCGGCCTGGCCTGACCCACTGACGGCGCGGCACGGCGCCAGTGTAGCCTCAATGAACGAGCCCGATAGTGGAGCTACCTGACAAAGTGCGGGCTGTCTATAAAAAATACGTTGCAGTATACGCATATCGCCACTATCGCATTTGCCCTTCGGAACCACCGCACGCATCCGAGTTGCCGTGTTTGCAGGCTGCTTCATCGACTCTGTTTTAGTCTATCATTTATTACAAGATGTCAAGCTCAGAGTACACTCTGACTGGGTTCAGCGACTTCTTGGAGCGTCGACGCGTCGCCTTCGTCGATCCTCTACCAAGCACGCGAGTCTGCAGCGTCTGCGGCATGGTGCCTTCTCGCTCACTGCTGCTGTCTTGCGGCCAAGTTCTGTGCGTGCCATGCAGAGCGCAGATCGATGAACAGGAACCGTGCCCTTTCGACGGCAAGGACTGCCTCGCGGATAACGTCGTGCCGCAGGACTTCAAGTTGGCCGACTTGGATGAGTACAGCGTTCTCTGCCCCAACAGTGACGATTGCGACTTCCCCGGTACTCTGTCCACGCTTATGGAGCACCTCGTCAATTGCAACAGCGAAAAGGTAGAGTGTCCGAAGTGCAGCCAGCGCGTCTCTCGCAGCGTCGCCATTGACCACAGACGATTCTGCTCGGGAGCCGCTGAACCAGGACAGGAGGCGAGTACAGCCGAGGCACGCAGTGGCGTCATCCGAGTAGTACGAGATATCAGGAAGGGTCTCGAAACATTGATACAGCGGGCGCCTGGCGACGTTCTTGACAAGGACTATGTGACCAAGTCCATCAACTCGCTAGTGAAAAGGATCACCGTTCTTGAACGCGACTGCACAAAAGGCGAAGAAGATCCGGTGGGCAGCAGCCAAAAGCGAATGTTGCCCTCAGCCGCGGAACGGTCACTGTTCTCTGCGACACCTTACCGTGCCGCTTCCAGGCCGAGCGTTCACGTCACTCTGTGCTCCTTCGACGTCCAAGGAAAACTGGAATCGTTGGACAACGACAAAACTGACACAATAACGCATCCTCCATCCGTGCTGGGTGGTTACTTCTTCCGGCTCGAATGCGTTCTCCATAAGGACGAGGACGGGGAATCTACTGTGTGCTTTAAGTTTTCGCTCGGCGAGGGCAAATGGGACGGCCGCTTGTCTTGGCCGTTCGACAGAGAAGTAACAGTCTTCCTCACCCATCCCACTGATTCCGAGAGAGACATCCCACTATCAGTGTGTCTGCCTTATAACAAGATGGTAAAGAAGCCGGCGCCTGGCACTTGGAATGAAGGGGACACTACGGAAACAGTTCCCTGGGAAGATGTTGAATTCAATGGATTTGTGGATGGTGGCAGCATATACGCGAATGTGGAGCTCACTTAACCGAGTCATTCATTTGCCCTGTTTATGATCCCAGCATTTCGTTATCTTTCAAATGGGTAGCAAGGGAAAAAAAATGGCGTTACCTGCTGCATGACCTCGAAAGTGGTTTGCCTTTGCCGTGCAGGCTCACTGCTTTCTCGGAAAAATAGCTAAAACCTAGCGTAGGCATCAAGCAATTTCTTAATGCTTTAACCGCGCAAATACTGCATGCATCTGCTACAAAATCCGTTCGTAGTGCATGCCTCGGCGTCTAAGTGAATTCTTCTATAATTCGTTTTCTCTACGCTACAAAATAAAGTTCTCGTTCATCACGTGCCTGTGTATTCTTTCAAGGTGGCGCAGTGGCTCCACCTGGGTCTCTTGGCTGTGACAAGTGGTTATCTTAACACTCGCATGGAACAGCCTGCGATTTTATTCGCGAAAGCTTCAGTTTTTGTTATTCTCTTAAACACGTCGTCGACTAGCTCACCGGTTTGCTATTCTAACCCTTGCGACGGAGCGGCTGGGTGGCGTTGCACGTTAAAACTGGAACTCGAGAAATTCTCCACTTTCCACTCTACGTTCGCCGCGGCTTTCTCACTGCTGCTCACGTTCATCAACGTACCAGCGCGTGCGAAATAACATGGAATCTGTGAGCGCGTCCCGACTACACTCTAGCGCCCTGTAGCGAAGCGAGCACTTTTGTTTTTGTCCGGACATGCAGTTGCGCATGTGCGCTTTGTTTTCACGCTCTCTTCCATACACCCAGCCTTTGCCAGCGTGCTGTCGGAATCGTGGAGACAGCATATTAGCGAGGCGGGAAGGTGCTTTCTTTCCGGGTGGCACAGTGTGCAATGCGTTGTCACCGGTCACTGGCGCGCACACGTCGAACACGTCATTGGCACGCGCTCGCAGAACCCGCATTATTTTGTCCCCGCTTGTAGGTAGGTAAAGTGGAAGCGACGCTTCAAGAGAAGGCACCACGTTCCTTCACTCATGAATTTTTTTGCAGCAGTTCCGATCGCGTTGCCACAAGTGAAAGTCGCATCAATTTCGATGTGCTAGAGTGGAGCTCGTAATAACGCAGTTGTTTTCCGTTCTTTTGGGGAGATTGTCTCTGGCCAAACATTACATGTAACATGAATTTCTATCCAATGTTTCTTTTTGTCGCTTAGATTAACCGGCGAGCGTTCGTTTCTTCGAATGAAAACTTGCACGTGGTGTCGAATAAGGATATTCGAAAGAGCTCTAATCAGCTTGTAACGTGAGTGCTTGCAGGCTTCCTCTTCCTTGATCTCTTAAAACGGGTGGCAGTACCGGTACGGCTCGTATATTTTCTGTGCTTAAACGTCGACAGCACGGGACCTGGACGATCTTTAAATATAGGCGGCTCCCCTGCGAGAGCGATAACGAAAAGATCTCAAATTCTGAGCACCAGCTGAAACTCGAATAATGCCACGATTTCTTCCAAGCTACACAAAACCCCCTGCCAGACATAGATTATCAAACACTCAGATCGATGAGCCGTCCGGCTGATGCTTGCTTCATTTCGTATGCGCACTTTTCTGTCATAAAACAGGGGACGGTATAGAGGCGCTGTCTTGCATGTTATAAAGTGGTTGCTATGCAAGCGCGATTTGCTTCTCTGCTCTCTCATGCTCAGCTATCATTGTTCACAGCGCGGATAGCTAGCAGCCATTCAACTTGTCGCCACCATAATTCGCCGTGCATGGACGCAGCAGGAAATCGAAAAAGAAAAATTAAGAGCCATTCCGCTGTGAAAGTGGATGACCAGTGGAGCAGTGTATATATAATGATAAATATGTTGATAACAAATATGTTTGGTAAAAACAAAAGACACATACCACAATGAATTTTGCTTTTTCATGATTGTTGTTGCTGTTTTAATAAATTCATACTCAGTGCTTTGTTTTTCATTTCTAAGCTTCTTTTGTTTACTTTCTGGATTTATTATTCGGTCACCAAGGTGACTATGGCTTTGTCATCGCTATGATATACGGCCAGTGGCTCTGTGGCAACGCTGGAAAGGTTATTGGCCAACGTTGATGATGTGTGGTGTTTTATGGCGCAAGGGCCAGGTTTGGCCAAAGAGCGCCATGACAAGTTGTAGTGTTGATGTATTGTGGATGACGTGCACAATGAACTCATCATGGTAGATGTGATATGGCTGTAAAAGGGCCTAAAAAAAGCTTACGCTGTAAGTGGAGTGGAATATATAGGTGCTAAAATAATGACGGTGACTAGGACGTGATGTGGGCTATGGCAATGGGCTTTCGGTAAACGATGATGCAATAAAACATAACACTGATACCAGAGTTTCAAGAGAGCCCTTGAATGCAGGGCTGTTAGTCGTGTGCTTAAACGTTGCCTGGCCCGCCTTTATCTTCGTAAAATGCCCGTTCGACACGTGGATCTCCGAGAGCTTTGGCGCTACTTTCAGCTCCCGTTTTTTGCCAAAATCTACCACTGCGCGCACGTGCTCAAGTTTTACTTCCCTTGAGGGTAGGTCATGTCGACACTTAGTTGCATCACTAATGCTGAAAACGACAGAACTCAAAAGTTGGCCCCTGATGTTCTTAAATATGTGTGCAGCATCTGCAGTGAATACGAGTCCTTTGTCTTCAAGACAAGGGTGTGGTATCGAGTATATGGTGTTGGAGTTCCTGTGGCTGGAGAAGCAAAACTCATGCCACATTGCCCTGTTGGAAGTACCCATGTCTGAAGTGACGACGTGGCTCCTCAGGGAGATATCTTCGCAATGTTGCACGATCTTCAATATGCAGTCTCTGAGAATAAGGCCGTCTATGCCCCTTTCAGTAAAGTGATAGGCAATCACTTTTTCCACCGCCGGTTAAGACACCCTATCATGAACACCAAGGCATGGTGGGCAGGTTCATCTCGCTTTGCAGGTAAAGTTGTTCTCCCAAGAACAACATCTTCAGCGCGATCAAGCTCATAGCCCCTGGCAATCTCCATCTCATCTAGCAGCAGAACACAGTCTTTTTCAATGTCTTGCATAGCCCCTCCCCCTTTCGTTTTTAGCATGTTGATTACGTCAGTCAGGATCCTGGGCAGAAACCTGAGTGCCTGTAGGCGACGCGAAAGAGTCCTGTTAGTTGGCAGCGGGCACCCGAGTTTCCTTAAGGTTTCATAGCCGGACGACCCACATGAAAATTTAATTTGCAGTGCTTGCTTTACACTTTGTGGAGACCAAGTACTCCCTTTGGTGCTGTTGCTCTACTGTGCCTGTATTTGGTCTTCGTTAAGGAAGTTGATGTTCTTTCCGAATGTTTCGATGTTACCTTCGAGCTTTTTAACTTTTTTCGGAGACATTGGATTGTGGAGATTGGCTGGGTGTGCAATTATTGAAGTTCGCAGTATTTCTGTGTCAGGTCTGCGAGCTGCTTACTTAATTATGTTCAAGAGGTACAAGTAGACTGCAGGTCAGAAACCCCAGCATTCATTTGGCTGAGACTTGCAGACCTGCTTCGTCTGCTACCAGTCAGTGCCCTTGAGCAGGCGTCTTGTGGGCTGCAATTCTGTCCTTGAGTCTGCTCAAACCTGCCTGGTGACGACATTGGGTCCATCGCTGCTTCATGATCATCAGTGGCTATGTCATGTTAATCATCAGGTAGGGCTGAGAGGACAGCGGGTCCGGTGCCTCTTTGTGAGAAGGCAAAGCTGCGAAAACAAAGGATATCATCAAAATGCATCCCATAAACAGCATTAGGCAACAGCGGTACATGCTACGAACGGCTTTCTTAATGTCTTTTCACTTTTCTGTCCAAAGCACCGCTTGCTACAATCGTTACATTCAGAACGCCTGTAGAGCAACAAAATTCCATTTTCGGTCAGGGTCACTAACGTTTTCGTGCCCGGAACCCTTGTTCCTACATATTAAGTTACGTAGCAATGGCGTAACAACGACCTCCCCCCCTCCTACCGAGAGATGAAAATGGAACACGCTGAAAAATGAAACTTACGTCTGAAGGAAAACACTGTCGGCACCGCATTTGACTTTAGTTTTTTCCATCCGCCTGCTCTGCTTTGCTCGAAGCTGTCCTCTTCGAAATGAGCCTGCAAGTTCATGGAAAGTCTTTGGGTTTATTTCCTTCGCCAGATATGACCAGTGTTCACACGCCAACAATTGCTGTGCTTCGCACATTTCTAAACATTTTCCGAACTTTACTACAACTGCGACATTTAAAACAGCGCTATTCTATTATGCGAGCAATTCCGCACGTGCGAGTAACGTCCAAGTAGCGTTAATTAGGAATGGTTATACTACAGGGTTTCAGAATACTGACGAACTTTGGGCGCACCCTTCAACACAGCCTTTTACTGGTTGTCCTGCACCGCCCGCAAGGGCAAGATAAACGACTCAACTTGATTTGCTGCAGCACCGAAAAGCTGTAAAACATCACCGAACGCGCCACACAATACGCCTTAGGTAACACAGACGCGCACATAGGTTTTCAGTACGCGACGGAGACAGTCGAGATGTTATTTTTTGTAAACACTTTGACGTTACTGCTACTGGTTTGCTTAACTAGTAATCTGCTTGTCAGCCCAATGTTAACTACCAGGAAATATTACACGCAATCTACTTCAATTATCAGTAACGCGTAAGAAAGTCCACGTGGGAAAAATAATTCCCCCGAAGCGCCGCAGTACTCACACTGCATATGCATCGTATCCAGCTTTTCTGGACACAAGGGTTTAGTTCGCGTGAATGCCACCACGTGGCGTACTGACCTTAAACTTTTCAAACTTCCCGCGGTGACGCGTGATGACGTCAACCAAACAAAAATAAAAAAAAGTAAAAGCTATCCCTGTGCATTGAACTTCGCCACAATGCTTGTCCCGCCAGCGTTATCAGTGTTCTTGATCAAGCGTATTCGCTCGTCGCCTGGAAATTGCTCGTCATCCAGCGTTTACTCGCGACGAGCAATTGTTGATTCTGGGCTTTTGATTCGGTTCCTTTTTTTTTTCTTCTCTTTTCCTTTTCTTTTTCTTTTTTTTCATTCTACGGAGTAAAGAAGCTAGCCTAACCGTCAGAAGCACTTCGGGGCAGCCTTTCTTCAATCGGCATACATTGTTAACGTCCGAACATCGCACCGCGCCTACTAGAGACGCCGTCGTGGATGGATTTTGATTTTCCCTTATCGAATTTGTTAAGGCGCACACAATTATTTCACTAGCGACTTTGCAATGCGCACTCATGGGCTATCGCCGCAGCTGCAAATCTAGATGTGCTTAAGTATTAAGACATATACATGGATATGTCGGTTTTTCATCTTGACCCAAAAGTCACGAAACAAGAGTTGAGCAAACTGTCCCTGTGTCGTCGCAGGGTGTGAGAGGGGGCTAGTTGGTATTCCATGCTAAAGTGACTAGCGCAAGACACTAAAGAGGCGACAAGGATAAGCGCAAACTTCCAACTGGGCGCTTGTCCTTGTAGCGTCTCTCTCTTGTCCACTCTTGCGCTAGTCACTTCAGTCTGTGTCGTCATCCGTTAGCATGCTATGGCCGAAGCTGCTCGCAATATTACGTCACATTTACTGGCCACCAGGCCAGGTACATCCTTGGGTACGACATATACAGTACTTGCAGTTAGTTTCCAAAGTAGTCTCCTTTGGCGGCTATCCACGTGCGTGAAGCAAGAACGCTATTTAAAATTATTGTGCAGTAATATAGGCGGGATTTGTAGGTTCTCCACATTCTCTACTATGTTGCCGTTCCGCCTTTATTATATAGCCGCAATGTAGACTAGCAGCTATCGAACGCCATAAAGGCTATCCACATATTCAACCCTTAATGACCATCGGTTATCTTCCCTCCTCATTACATGTCCTGCCCATGCCAATTTCTTTTTCTTGATTTCAACTAAGATGTCATTAACTCGCGTTTGTTCCCTCACCCAATCTGCTCTTTTCTTATCCCTTAACGTTACACCCGTCATTCTTCTTTCAATAGCTCGTTGCCTCGTCCATAATTTAAGTAGAATCCTTTTCGTAAGGCTCCAAGTTTCTGCCCCGTAGGTGAGTACTGGTAAGACACAGCTATTATACACAGACTGGATTCCAAGGGAAGGGAAGCGTAGCAGGGGGCGGCAGAAGGTTAGGTGGGCGGATGAGATTAAGAAGTTTGCAGGGACGACATGGCCACAATTAGTAGGTGACCGGGGTTGTTGGAGAAGCATGGGAGAGGTCTTTGCCCTGCAGTGGGCGTAACCAGGCTGATGATGATGATGATGATGATGATGATGATGATGACATATTCAAGGACCTCACGCGCAACTCCTGAAACTTAATTGTATTCAAGAGTTGTGCTACTGCCCAGGACATCCTTCACGAATGTTACATAACGCATTATGAGGTTTTACTTGCCAAAACCACAATTTCATTATGAGGCATGCCGTAGTGGAGGATTCGGGAATAATTTAGACCACTTGGGATTGTTAACGTGTGCCTAACCCTAAGTACGCGGGTTTTCGCATTTCACACCCATTGAAATACAGCTGCCGTGGTTGGGATTCGATCCCGAGACCTCGTGATTAGCAGCCGAACCCAATAAAAGCTAAGCGACTACGGAGGGAAAGGAATGTTGGCAGTAGGAGGAAGGTGAAGGCCGGCACGTGAGAGAATTTGTTCTTATCCTCATTGCTGGAGAGTCGGTACCATCTGTCCAAGAATGACACCGTAGAATGCACTGTATTCAATGTGATGGAGTCCGCGTCCAATATTTCAGACCCGAATAATACTGTAATTACTGACGACCAGGCATCTCGCTAATACGTGCAGTCGTTTGACAGCTGCCGAGCGCTGGCGTCGGCCACAGGACCTACTTGACCTTTGTTCAATACTTGCCGACATTCTCGCCTTACTTCGCACCATTGCGTTTCAGCTGAACTGCTTCAACAGCCGATTTATTTGTGCCAGAATTTGGCCACCCTGTCAACGTTATGGTTTCTTATTTTTAAGTCATATTTTATATTTAGGCTAAGGCTGTCGTGAAATTTCCAGCGGTTTCACTTTTCCCAAAATGCCCGCATTTTTGTCGGCCTCTGTTAATATTTTGGAGGATTTTTAATAGACGTGGAAACCATTGCATGGCCCCCTGACCAAGCTGCTCAAAAAGTCATTTTATATCCCTGAGGTCATGCGCAAGTTTCCACCTACTTGCCGTTCATCAACCTCCTGATTTCCCTGTCACCTGTATTCCATTTTGACAACTGCATTCCCACGGAAGTTGGCGACGATATGTCCATGGGATTAAAGCCATTTAAATCAATTCTACTGTGGATACGACAGCCGCTTATGCTCACTGTGGATGGAAATGTTGCGCTAATGAGCGCCATTCTGAAGCATCTAAATTGATAGTCACAAAATTATGCGGATCCCACGTATGTGCGAATCGATGTAAGCAAAGCTTTCTGTGTTTGTTGTCATTGTTAAACGTAATCTCCACGGAGTAGTCAGGCACCCTCTAATGAAATGCTGTCAATGTTTGCCTGATTACGCCCATCATTGTGATGCAAATAAACGTAACTCCAACTCATTTTCTCAGAAATAAACGCTGAACGAAACGCTGACGTCATCCTGAACAAGATCAACAAGCGCCCTAGTGCTCGATCTTATGATGCCCCTATTCGTAAGCTTATATTCATGATTTAGTTATTCGGGGGGGGGGGGGGGGTGGAGGGCGAGAGCGATGTCTTCTTATACCGTAGAAACATCCCTCGGACGTCTCTGATGTGCTCGTTCTAATTCTCAAGTACCCAATGCAAACTGTAATCGCTGCAACTTCATGATGTCCTGGTGGCAGGCCACCATGGCATGTCGCGCAAGTATGACCGCGCTGATTCATTTGGGTTGGCATATACTATTTGGCGCGTCATACTTCGCCACATGCATTTTTCAAGCAGAGCTTGAAAAGGGCGGCCAACTCACTACGTCCCTTTCCTCTGTTTACTTCCGCAAAGTGTGTGTCTATCGCTGTGGTTACCAAATACGCCCAGCGGTATGCTACTACTCAAGCCTTCTGTCGGCTGAGCAACTGAAGTCGCAGGCTTTCTTCAACACGGCGTCGACGTTCAATATGGCTATCCTCAATTACTTTTCGCGGACTTCGCTCACCGCCTTCTCTCCAATGAAATCTCCTATACTACTCGCTCCTGCTAGACACAACACAAACACGCAACGACCTTAATGAAGTATCTATAACACGCTAGTTGACATGCTGTCGACGTATATTTCCGCTGAGCACCGGGATTGGAGGGTGGTCATGTCTATGGTGACATTATCGGTCTACAGCTTCGCTCAACAGCACCGCTCGTTACTCATCAGTTTTTCTTTTTTTTTGCCGACAAGAGTATAGCGTATCTCCTCTGAATATACTTTCGGCTTTAAGTGGGACCTTGCACGCCCGCTTATTCTGTCACGTTGACGGCGACCGTTGTCGTCAGGCTGCCGCCTAATTCTGAGCGTCGCAGTCACCAGAGTGCACAGAAAGCTGTCTTCCCAAACAAACCACCGGGATTCGAGCCCATCTCCCAAATGCAGCATCTTGCATTTGGGAGATGGGCACTCTAACCATTACGCTACCACCTGCCTCCACCAATTTCCATTTATCTGCCTTCCCACTTCTCGTTTTTGCCGCAGACGCAGGAAGAACGGATGCAGAAACGAAAAAAAAAGTAAAGATTGCTTGAGCCGCCAGTGACGCATGACTTTAACTTTGGCAGGTTACCCTCATTGGAGCGCATGTAGGCTTGCGGCTTCGTGCAGATGGTGGGTCGCCTTAGCTTTATTGTAAATTTACTTTCACCAACTCTTTTCAGCTAGAACTGAAACGACAAAAATGAGACCTACCGTTGAATATTTTTCTTGTTTTCTAGGTTTAAAGCAAAAATGCTCATTAACACTAATAGTGATTTTTTTTAAGAAATGGCATAAGGATACTATATTTCAAGGTGATGTTTTGTCAATACGGCCCGGCACCACGTATCGACGAAAGGGCATCACAGTGCCGATGCACGCGGCAGGTTACTGAATGAAGAAAACAGGAAACGACTGTTTTTCAGTTCTCGCAACATATTGTACACAGAACACAAGGCACCCACCACCATGACATTCTTTTTTTTTATGCGAAGCATATTACGAGAGCTCAACCCAGCTCCTCAGGCGCGGCGGTGTCGCCTTCAATACCACGTGACACCGTGACGTCACGACAGAGGAGAAACGGGGCTCCAACTCGCGCCGTCGCTCGCGGCGTCTCCCCCCGCATCGGACGCGGTGAGCGTCGAGCAACGCAGCGTTCGGCGCGACAACGAAATGTGCGCCTGAGCAAGCGCCGCACGCCTGAGCCGACGCCGACGACACCGGCTTTTCTGCGACACGAGCTCCTTAACGCTGTCGCGTTAAAATAAAGGCTGGTATGCTTCGCATCCTGGGCTTAACCTTAGCTAAGCCACAGCCATTTTTTTACAACAGCGACACACAATGCCGGACTGATATAGTTCCTAAAGGGGTCTCATTTGATTTTTCATCGCAGTACCGCAAGCACAGTTGCGTCGCGCGTGCTTGCAGCCACGTACTGTAGCCATGCTCCTTTTCCTCTAACAATATGGCCGCCGGCGGCTTCAAGCGCTCCCGTAGGTGGCGGATTGGACTGTCACTCGAGAAGTTTAAATACATAACCTCTTTGCATAGAAACGACGGCATGATTGTTAACATCGTTGCTCTCCAGACTGATCTTGATGAGCTAACTCATTGGTGCGGTAGGGCAAATGGTAATTAACGTAGACACAACTATACATCTCAAGTTTACTTCCGCTGCTAAGACGATTCCTAATGCCCACACAGTTAATAATACTATCATTCAAACTTCAGCGTCGGTAAAATACCTCGGTGTAAATTTTAGCTCTTATTTATCCTGGAGCACTCATATTGAACTGATTACTACCAAAGACTTAAAAAAACTTGGTCTTCTTAAACGCCGACTATGCCAAGCCAACCAGGATACAAAACTACACGCATTCAACAGGCTAATCAAGCCTGTGATAGAATACGCACCCGTGATCTGAAACCCTCATTATACCTATCTTTTTAACATGTTGGAATGTATCCAAAACAAGGCTGCTCTATTCATCCTTTTCCGTTACTCTCGGTATCAAAGTGTAACAGTACTGAAAATATCGCTCCGTCTCCCGCCTCTGGTCATGCGCAGAAAACTCAGCCGTTTATCTTTTTTCCATACTCTCTACCACAGCAACACACCATACGCAAGTTCACATCTTCTCCCGGTGCCGCACACACCGGCTCGTGTAGATCACATGAAGAAGACTAAACCCATTTTCGCTCGGACAGAACGATACAAATACTCACCTCTGGTCCTGGCTATTGAAGAGTGGGATTCGCTTCCTTCTAGCATTGCGGCTATCGCTGGAACATCATCATTTCAAACAGCTCTTTGGTCCCCCCCCATACTTAGAAAATTCCACTAGAATGATGTGCGTTTTTTTTCTTTTTTTTTCAGTGTGTGCGTGTGGGCCGTAACGTTCTGTGGAATGTTAGATGACATGTTTTGTAACTTCTGAAAGTGCGATTTTTGTTTTGTGGGATTTGCTACATGTGCATTTTTTCAGTACCTGTTCCTAGCATTTCTTCCCCTGTCAACTTGTACCTGGCTTATTAACTTGTTTATTCCTGTCTTCATCCGTTTATATTCTGTGTTGTATATTGTTAAGTTTTCTTTGATGAATCCCCCCCTACGTAACGCCCGCATTGGGCCTTTAGGGTATTGAAATAAAACAAATATTGCTGGCTTGGATATGTTTGGCACGAGGCCCAAGTCGGTACCGTGTCTTCTAACACGTTCTTTTGTTTTCGTCTCTGTCTTGAAAGGACGCGCACCGTAACATGCTGCAATGGTGATTTCGTTGCGCGTATGTAAGGTGAGAAACGCGGTTCTAAAATGTCTGTTCACTAACTTGTGCAGTAAGCCCATGTTTATAGTATTCGCGCAATAGTAAGAGTCACGAGTATGGCAACCGTAACCGCAAGCGCCACGTTATAGTCGTAACTTGTCGCGACAGCGTAGTTGAAATCCACTGACCCTGCCACTAAGAAATACGTGGCGAGGTATGGCTGATGAATAATTAATTGCGAAGATTGGTTTTCAGTAAACGTTTGTTACCAAGAACGGCGGGTGCTCATACTACCGCAAATGACGGATGCTTGGCGGTGACTCCAATCATTTACTCGCCACATCACAGATCTACACTTGAATTCAACTGGTTTCACCAACTCTTGCTTATATTCTCTCGCCCTTAAACTGCGCCCTCGCCTGCCACCAGGCCTCCAGCTTTTCCTCTTTGTCCCCCGCTTCTTTCCCAATCTGCTGAGACGTGCTTCCACTGATGCTTGGTCTTCTTTTTTCTCAATAAATGAAGGCATTCATTCATGTTTTCCTATGTTACTGCAGAAAATAGCGTGTCTTTTTCTACATAACCACCCTGTCTCTCACCTGGACTCTCCAATCGCAGAACAAAGTTGCGGTGTTGCAAATGACTGGGCATCACATACACAATTTTCTAGGAATGGCCAGTAGCACGGCGGGCAATTTTTGGTGGGTGACGAGACAGTATATAGAACACCTTCTCTGCAATATCCCCACTCAGTGCTCTGCTTCGTGAGCTACTATTAGCAGCTACTACGAAGTACGAAATGAAAGAAACCTAGCTGGGCTGGTCACGGACAGGTCTTTTTGGATTCGTGATGCGTCGATATAAAATATATATATTTCGTATATAAGCCTAAATGACAGCGATATAAGCGAGGTGAGCAACGCTAGCACGTTGGTTTTGACTAACGATGCTCTTCATGCAGCACTTTCGTCTTATGCGTGTTTGCGAACGGGAATGAAAGACAGGAGGGTAATACGGCTTCCTGAAATTAAACATTCGGAATAACTCTTTGTTGGACGGTTAGACATATGTTGAGGGCCCCCGATACGAACCACCTGCAAGTCTGTATCAGCTTGCAAAGAGGAACTCAGATTAAACGTTGCCAAGAGGATAGGCTTTTAATTATCATAAAGATATCTTTATTGAAATTCCTTACCATGAGGTGAAAGCCGACTAACAAGCGTTTATATTGTCTGTGTTATTAAAACGTCCTGTTAATAAAAGGTTGCTGTGCTTTACAGCCTCCTAAATTAGGTTATAAAAAATAAATTGATGCGGTAAGTGTGTAAACGCAGACGCAAGAAAAGGCCTAGTCCGTTTCCAAGTGTTCACTCAATGAAGATGGAGCGCCTCTATACTCTCACATTGTAGGGATGTCAAGAACAAAACACTTCCAAAGAGTGAGTCATGAATATAACTCATTATAAAGTGAGCTTGCTCTGGAAAAGAAAACGCTCAAAGCGCAACGATGGCTGCGTGCAAAGTGCTTCCTCTGATTCCGATCTACGGATCAAGGCGTTAGTTCGTCATACTGAAATGGTCGTACATTGCAGCGCAATCTCGGGTCCTCAAATGTGACGGCGAATGTAGGCCAGTATTCGCTTCACGCGCGCAATCTGATAAGATAACGCTCTTTCGCTATTGAATCCGTGACAACATACTGGATATTAGAAACACATGCAGGCCATCTTGAGCTAACTGATAACTTTGGAACTGTGGTTAGACGCTAAAAAAAAAGCACCCCCCCCCCCCTAAAAAAGGAATACAGTTGCTTTCAATATTAGCTGAAAAATAGTGCTTGTCGTTTGAAAAGGGCCTCCAACACTGCACAGCGGCGCCGACATACAGGAAATTCAAGCGCGAACTATCAAACCAGCGTATCGTGGTTCAATGTATCCCAATAGTCCAGGGGCCAATTCCACCACGGCTACTGTGTCGGAGCTCGTATTTCATGTCAGCATTATTTGTCACAAAATCACAGTATTTTTTCTTTAGATCTTATCATTACACAGCTAAAATACATCCAGCGAAAGCCTCATCTTAATATTTCAGTACTTTTCGTTCTAACGTGCACATCCGTGATGATCCATATGTTACAAAGTACTGAAAATGTACCCAATGCTTTCCTCCAGGCAGCAGTTTTTATTCCTTATGATGCCAGGAAACCGAGCCTGATGCCACCAACGCTCAGACACTTAATCAGGAGCGCACACAATGTTCTCGCACACCTTGTGGGATGTACCGTAGCGCTGAGGTGCTTCTTGTATAATATATCAGAATCGGTTGTAAAGGCAGTCGTGCAAGTTTGGGCACATGTGCTTAAGCTCATGAAGTTGATTTGTGCCAAGATAACCTGTCCAAGCTTTCACACTTACTTTATAAGAAGTCTACAACACCATCAATATGCCGGCTGCTTTTAACTGCACGAAACAAAACTATTGAAATGATACAAACAATGTTAACATCATTTTATCATTCGAGTGTTCAGATTGGTAATCTCTAGATGCGGAGTAAGTTGAGAAGTTGTTTGCGTAATCAACAAAGCTACGTTAATTAAATTTTCAGTAATGGTTCTTACGTGGCTAAAGAAAATGAGCAGTTTGGAGCCCGTCCTCGAGATTATGCAGCCAATCGAAAAACTTTCGACTAAACATACTTCTGTAAGAGCCATGCAAACAAACATTTTCCAAGTAAACACTCTTGGAAGGCGTAACTGACGCAGAAAAGGAACGTCTGTAAAGCCACAGAAAGAACAGCAGTTCACGACGGGACACAAAGGAGGAACAACACACAAACTGCGCTAACAACTTCAAGCGCTGTTTATGTGATAATGAAGCAGCTAGACCTTCAGTCGTTCCTTCCAAACCTGTAAAGTCAACCTGACCACATTTAGCCTTTCGGTATGCTGTCATCAATAGTATGGCCCCGCGAACATATTCCCCGTGGCCTTATCGTCGCCTTCCATTTTTATTCATGCTGTTTTCTCGAAAGCAAGCAGTTTAAAGTTTTGGTGTCAACGCGGCAGTGTACGTGTGCCGCCGAAAGCTTGCTTGGTCGCAGAAGCGATGCATGACGGAATGATGGTGCAGATTTAGCGCGCCGCTGGCATCAAGACAATGCGCGGCCGCCAAGGGAAGGAAGATAACGAAAGTGAACAGCTTGGTAGCTGCTCATAGAGCCGTGCCGATGGGGACGGTGCCATCCTGACGAAATCTGAGCCGGCGATATTGATAGATGCAGCGTTTTTGTTTTCTTTAATTCTTCTTCTTTTTTTTTTTTACAGCGAAGTCGTTAAGAGGAAGCTTTAACACGGGCCCTACTCTGACTCGGCCTATTCAAATAGATGTAAAACGCCGAACCCCTTTCCTTAGATAACCCCTGGACCGATTTTAACGAAATTTGTTGGATTCGGGAGAGAAAGGTAAATTCTAGTGACTATTGGAAGCGGAATTTCTATTTAGGGCCTGAATTTTGGTAAAAGATATTAAACAATTCGAAAGTGCGAAAAGTACACAAGCACGAAGTTTACAAATTAATAACTCCAGATCAAGAACTGATATCGCGGTTCTGTAAACAGCATCCATTAGACAATTCCAATATGCCGATTTATATCTTACGTGAAGTCGTTACGTTGTGAACAAGGGTTGTAGAAAAGCTGTATTTCCGTATTACTAAATTTTTTAAGATTCATGCGTAATATATCAATTTTGTCTGCTTTAGATGTGCTGTTAGATGCAATGTACATAATTTTGATATCAGTTTTCTTTGCCGAAAGAGAGTTGTAAACTTGATGGTTTCGTTTTTTTTTTTAATTTGCAATTTTGAACAATTTTGAATAAACAAATGATGACCTAATTCAAGAATTCGAAACCAACAGACACTAGATTTTGAGTTCTTGTTTTAAATGCAACAAACCTTGTCAAATTAGATGCAGTGGCTGTCGAGAAAAACGAATTGTCCTTTTACATTTATTAAGATAGGACCACCAGAGCTAAAGCTTCCTGTTAAGGGCTACTTTCTCCACTATCGCGTCCGCGTGTAGAGCCAAACGCTGAAGGTAGCGTAATACCAGCCCGACCCGCAGCGGTGGTGAAGCATGCGTTCAGCGCTCCCCATATGTGGGCTGATCCCGAATGTAATGCCATGCCGGGGAGACCCGCGGCGGAGATGAAGCAGGCGTTAAGCACTCCCCATATGTGGGCCGATCTCGAAGACAGTGCAATGCGGGGCCAACATACGGTGGAGGTGCAGTTCATCATTAAGGGACCCACATACACAGCTTTGCAGGTCATGTTTCTTCACAGAGTGGAAGGGCACTGAGATTTTTTAGTTATCCGCGTTTATCCTGCATGCGTCTGCGATGAAAACAAGAAGCAGATATGCCTGGAAAATCTAAGGTAGTGGAAGCAGGTGGTAACGGAGAGGTTAGCATACTCAGCCCCTGCACGTACTTATATCTGCATTGACATGGGTTCGTGGTAGTGATAGCGACCAAAGCTCTACTTTTTGTGCGTACTCTAGTCATTGTGAAACTAAGGATGTGCTTAGCATGCCCAGTCACTGAATGCTAATTGCAGCAGTTACGAGTGGTGGAATCCCGCTGGGGCTGATTGTGAAGAAAGCTTCCTTTCTCTGTCCACTCTCGTGATGGTGAAGCTAAAAATGAGGAGGAGGCCTGACGGACACAACGTTGATCGTCACCATAACAGAATGGATGGACGACCTGCGGAAAGGACAAGGCACACCAAGTTTTTAGCACTTAATTTGTCCTACAGTAAAGCGCTACAATGGCTAGTATGCCCTCATGGGAATGGTAGACCGAACTGCTTCTCACTGCTAACACTGGACTGATACTAAGAAAATACTCCGTCCGCAGGCACCACGCTACACTGAAATTAGCAAAACAATGTCAGTTTATAAACTGATATTGCCAATTATCTGGTGTCCTTCTTGTGTGTGTGGAGGGCATAAAGGTCCTGGCAATGAAATGGTAGTATTTTCGTTTTGCTGCAGTTGCACACAAACGAAATTCTTTGAAGTAATGCGACAGCGATCTACCGGCGGAGAAGACCAATCCACAATATAAAAATAATTGCTGGTTTCAGATCTTCCAATTTACTTTGCGCTTAGCTACCATCTGTTATATTTTTCTTTTTGTGCTCTTATAAAGAAGAAAACTCCACATTACTACAATATCAACAACCGTACACAAAATAGACTGGCTTTGAAGCTGTGACCACGCACCGCACTTTTCTGCATTTAGCACATGTAGTATTGGGCAACACGTTTGAGCTAAATGATTAGGTTTTCGGTCAAAGCACTGTGACAGGCGGGAGAAACTCGTTGTCATGCCCGGTCGAAACAATACCATCTGAAATCTTATTTACTTATATTCATTTTTGAAAAATCACTATAACCGTTTATACATTTGCTTCGTTTGAGTTATATTCTAGCTTGCCTCGTCAATCTCAAAAATCTATTCTCTTTTCGGGAGACGGCCTTCGTGAAAAACGACGCAACATGACAGTAAAACATCCAGCAAGGCTCTATCCAATGATTGGCGAAATAGTGCGCTGAGAGCGTGTCGACTAGCGTGGGAGTGAAAGTTGAATTATGATAGTTGTCAGCTTGTTTTGCCTCTAGCACGAGCGAGTAGTGTTAGCAATGACATTGGTGCAAAAATGGTCAGCTCAGTCTGCGATTTGTTCATGTGATCTCCGCATTGAACGTCGCAGTTGTCACTTCTGTACTTCTGTGAGTACTACTGTGACATTATCAGCCCAGTGGGCTGGGAAGGCTCGATGGTAGCTCACCTTGAGGAGTATTAGGTAACAATTATTAATATACATACTTTGCGATGATGAAAAAGATGCAGAAACACCACTGGTGTTGTCTAACTATTCATAAACAGGCCCCCAAATTTCAATTGGCCCACCCCCAAACATTAGATAGGCCCACCCCCAAATTTCAAGTTGGCACACCCTTAAATTAAAATTGGCCCACCCCCCGATTTTAAGTCGGCCACGCCCGATTTTTTTTCGCCCAGCCTTAAACTTGGAGTTGGCCCATCCCCAATTTCAACTGGGCCACCCCTAATTTTCAAGTTGGTCCATCCACGAATTTTCATAAATCGTTCCCCAAAATTCCAGTCGACGCACCCCAAAATTTAGGTTGGCCCACCCCCATATCGCCCCCAAGTTCAGATTGAGCGACCCCGAGATTGCCCCCAGATTTAGGTAGGACCAACCCCATATCACCCCCAAATACAGATTGGCCCGCCTCCACAACACCGCCAAATTTATATTGGCCCACTCCAATACCACCTGCAAATCTAGGTTGACCCACCCCCATATCAGCCCCAAACTAATGCTGGCCCACCCCTCGATCACCTCAAATTTAGGATGGCCCACCGCAAATCATACCCCAATATAGGTTAGTCCACCCATCACCTACCCCCCCCCCCCCAATTCAGCTTGGCCCAGCCAAACATCACCCCCATGGTTAGGTTAGCGCGTCCCCATGTTACCTTCAAATTTAGGTTCGCCAACCCCCATATCATCCTCAAATCCAGGTTGGCCCACCCCCCTATCAGCCCCAAACTTAGCCTGGCCCACCCGTCTATCAACTCAAATTTAGGATGGCCCACCGCAAATCACTCCCAAATTTAGGTTAGCCCCCCTACCCCCCCCCCTCCATTCAGCTTGGCCCAGCCCCGTATCACGCCCATGGTTAGGGTGGCCCACCCCCCATATCACCCCCAAATTTAGGTTCTCCCACCCCCATATCATTCCCAAATCCAGGCTGACCCACCTCCATATTCCCCCAAACTTAGGCTTACCCACCCCTATATTACCTCAAACTTAGGTTGGGCCACCCCCATATCAGCCTCAAATTCAGCTTCGCTTACTACCATTTCACCCCAAATTTAGGTAGGGCCACTCCCATATCACTGCTAAATTCACCTTGGCCCAAATTTATGCTGATGCCACTTCCAATTTCAAGTTGGTCACCCCAACACTTTATATGACGACCTATATATTTATATGGGAAATGCGTCAAGCTTTTGGCGTTACAGGCACGATATTGCACGATTTTGCTACCAAATTGCAGGGGTACTCGACAAAGAATGCTGCCCATTAAAAGCAAATGCACCGAACGAAGGACATTTACTCAAATGGTTTTTTACGGCCACACCTACGGATTGATACCACTCGGCTGTAGGGAACACATTAACAGTAGCTACTAATCCAGACGCTGCACATCTCCTAGTTGGAACATTTCTTATTTGGATGAATATTTAGAAATAATTAACGTTCTGGCAGCGACTCAGCCTAGCAGACCCTTTGTTCCACAGGAATGTTGCATAGGCATGGCACTGGCGACCGGGTAACATTGTGGCACAGCTGGACGTCATTCGCTCGGAGTGTGTGCCATTAAGGACAGCCGAAAGTCGAAGAAAACGGACCTTCCAGAAGAACGCAATAAGAATAGCCATCTTGTTCTTGCAGGTTCCACGCTACAAAGCACGAAAGTTTTTTTTTTCGTAACACAAAGCCATGCGCAAGCTTCTAGTTATGTATTCTAATGAATAAAACCTTCATAAAAGCGATGAATTAACCAATGAACACGATACTGCTACGTTTTATGAAGGAAAAACAGAAAGCATAATATTTCAAGAGCACCACTGGAAAACCAGAACCGAAAGCAATTCTTGAGTTTTGTGTTTATGCCATTTGGTAGGAGACTATAATCCCTATGCGGCTTTCAAATAATGCGCTGCTGAGAAACCAAAACCGAAACCGAAAGCAAATCTTGGGTTTTGTGATTCTGCCATCTAGTGAGAGACTACAAAACTAGGTCGTATGCTGCTTAAAAAAAAAGAAAACCGCTGTGAAGGGGGAATCGAACCGCGGCCGCCGTGATGCGGGACGAAAGGTGCTCGGTATTCTACCACTCGGCCACGGTTACCGAGGCTTCGCCGAGGGGTACGCTCATGTTGTTATAGATACCAAGGCAATTTTCACGACAGTGTTACAAAAATCGCTTTCGGGAACAGTCTTACGCCATATGTGGAGAGTCGAGAGAGGCATCAATCGAAAGCTGAGTCTCCGGACTACTTACGCTCCACTGCGTATTACGATAGACTGGATAGTTTTATTACAGTCATCATTCTTGCCTCAAAAATCGAGCACAAATTTTCGTCGTTTCCATAGGCTTCCATTGCTAAAACTTTAACTGCTGTGGGAACAAAATTTTTACGTGCCATAGAGTGATCACTGCATTTGGCTCGTGTGGACTGTCTTCTAGAACACGTTTGTCACCTGCGTTTTTCAATAATCGGCCTGCAGCTTTTGTTATTCGCGAAAAACCCGCTCGTTCCATTGAAAACGCGCTAGCTTCGTGCCGGGCCCGCTTGGGGCGCTAGTTGGTACGTGTCCAGAAAAGCTGGATATGTGTTCGTGGGCTGCCATTTGTCCCGCTTGATCCTCACAATCCACACTATTCTTCTTTTTGGATCTCTTGGAAACTGAAACATTCGCCAACCATTTCTCGAGTGATTACTGCACAACGGCACGCAGCAGCCGGCCATTTTGTGCCGACGACACCCAGCGAACTCGTCGCAGCAACGTCCTACCACATGCACCGGGCAGCGCGCGCGGCGGGCGGGAACATGGCGGCGGTGGCTAGAACGAGCCGGTTCTCGCAGCACCAACGCCGTCAAACACTGTCTCCACCCTGAACGGAGCGGCGGGCAAGGAGGACATCGAGGCACCCTACTGCCACCGAAGCCGGGGAGTTTCCCACCACTGGTATCGCCACTATCGCATCTGCCCTTCGGAACCACCGCACGCATCCGAGTTGCCCTGTTTTGCAGACCGCTTCGTCGCCTCAGTTCAGTCTATCATTTCTTACAGGATGTCGGGCTCAGAATACACTCTGACTGGTTTCAGCGACTTCTTGGAGGGCCGACGCGTCACCTTCGTCGATCCTCTACCGAGCATGCGAGTCTGCGGCCTCTGCGACAGGGTGCCTTCCCGCTCACTGCTCCTGTCTTGCGGCCAGGTTTTGTGCGAGCCATGCAGAAATCAGATCAAAGAGCAGGAACCGTGCCCTTTCGACGGCAAGGACTGCTTCGCGGGTAACTTCGTGCCGCAGGATTACGAGTTGGCCGAGTTGGATGAGTATAGAATTCTGTGCCCCAACAGTGAGGACTGCGCCTTCACCGGTACTCTGTCCACGCTTATGGAGCACCTCGTCAATTGCAGCAGCGAAAAGGCAGAATGTCCGAAGTGCAGCCAGCGCGTCGCTCTCAGTGTCGCCATTGACCACAGACGATGTTGCTCGGGAGCCGCTGCTGCAGGACAGGAGGCGAGTACAGCCGTGGCATACAGTGGCGTCATCCGAGAGGTACAAGATATCATGGAGGGTCTCGAAACACTGATACAGCGGGTGCCCGGCGACGTTCTTGACAAGGACTATGTGACCGAGTACGTCAACTCGATAGTGAAGCGGATCACCGTTCTTGAACGTGACATCACAAAAGGCCAGCAACATCCGGTGGGCAGCAGCCAAAAGCGAAAGTTGTCCTTAGCCATGGAACCACCACCGTTCGCTCTGACGCCTTGCCGTGCCGCTTCCAGGCGGAACGTTCACGTCACTATGTGCTCCTTCGACGTCCAAGGGAAACTGGAATCGTTGGACTACAACAAAAGCCACAACATAACGCATCCTCCAACCGTGCTGGATGGTTACTTATTCCGGCTTGAATGTGTTCTCAATAGGGAGGAGAACGGGGAATCTACTGTGCGCTTTAAGTTTTCGCTCGGCGAAGGCAAATGGGACGGCCGCTTGATTTGGCCGTTTGCCAGAGTAGTAACAGTCATCCTCACGCACCCCAATGATTCCGAGAGAGACATCCCGCTACCAGTGTACCTGCCTGATCACGAGATGGTAAAGAAGCCGGCGCCTGGCACTTGGAATCAAGGCAACACTACCGGTACAGTTTCCTGGGAACACGTTGAACTCAATGGATTTGTGGATGGTGGCAGCATATACGCGAATGTGGAGCTCACTTAAACGAGTCATTCATTTGCCCTGTTTATGATCCCAGAATTTCGTTATCTTTCAAATGGGCAGCAAGGACAAAAGAAATGGCGTTACCTGCTGCATGACCTCGAAAGTGGCTTGCCTTTGCCGTGCAGGCTCACTGCTTTATCAGAAAAATAGATGAAGCCTAGCACCGGCATAAAGCTATTTACTAATGCTTTAACCGCACAAATACTGCATCTGCCACGAAATCCATTCGTAGTGCATGCCTCGGCGTCTAAGTGAAATTCTTTTGTATAATTGTATATTTTGTATTCACTCTGCTACGCAATAAAGTTCTCGTTCATCAGTGGCATACCTACCCTAATACACATAACCTGTGTGTGCACTAAGCACCCTCACAGGCCAAATACCAGTAGGACAATGGAGCAGTGGGAGGCACAGCTCGCCCGCTCCGACCTGGCAGGACAAAAGTCCTTAATTAGCCAGGTCAGGCAGGCGGCAGAGGCCAGTGGGGCCCTGGACTGAGAGGCTCCGACCACCCCTCCTTCAAATCTTTACAATGGCAATAAAGTTTCTCTCTCTCTCTCTCTCGTCCATCATGTGTCAGTGTATGCTTTCAAGGTGGCGTACTGCCTCCACCTGGGTCTCTTGGCGTTGACAAGTGGTTATCGTAACACACGTGTGCAAGAGGTTGCGATTTTATTCGCAAACGCTTCAGTTATTTTTATTTCTCTTAAACACGCCGTCGAGTAGTTAACGGGTTCGCTGTTCTAACCCTTGTGACGGAGCACCTCGGTGGCGTTGCGCGCTAAAACTGGCACTCAAGAAATTATCCAGTTTTTATTCTACGTTCGCCGCAGCTTTGGTTTGTCTCACTGCTGTTCAGTTTCACCAATATACCAGCGGGTGCGAAATAACATGGAATCTGCGAGCGCGTGTCAAACTGCACTCTTGTGCCCTTTAACGAAGCAAGCGCTTTTTTTGACGGGACGCCGTCGCGCATGCGTTTTTTTTTTCTTTTTTCAAGCTCTCTTATCTTCCATAAGCGCGCTGTCGGAATCACGGCGATAGCATGATAACGCGCTAAAAAATCGCTTTCTTTCCGGCCGGCACTGTGTGCAATGCATTGTCTCCCGTCAAAGCCCGTTAATGGCACGTGCTCGCAGATTCCGCATTATTTTGTCCCCGGCTGCACATAGGTAAACTGGAAGCGACACCTCAAAAGGAAACCACACGTTCCATCACTAATAATTTTTTGTAGCAATTGTGATCACGTTAGGTTCGATGCGCCAGAGTGGAGCTGGTAATAACGCAGTTGTTTTGCTTATTTGTTTCGTGGTTGTCTCGGGACAAATGTAACGTATAGCCTAAATTTCAATCCAACCGTTACATTTTGTTGCTTAGATTAACCGGCGAGTGTTCGTTTCTTCAAATGAAAACTTGCCCGTGGTGTCGAATAAGGATATTCCAAACAACTCTAATCAGCTGGTAACGCGGCAGTTTGTAGGCTTCACCTTGCTTGATCTCTCAAAACGGGCAGTGGTACCGGTGCTGCTCGCATCTTTTCTGCGCCTAAACGCTGTGCCAGCACGTGACCTGCACGGTTCTTAAATGTAGACGGCTCCCCTGCGAGAGAGATAAGGA
Organism: Dermacentor albipictus; assembly: GCF_038994185.2. NCBI lineage: Eukaryota > Metazoa > Arthropoda > Arachnida > Ixodida > Ixodidae > Dermacentor > Dermacentor albipictus. The sequence continues at coordinate 93,494,082 of NC_091826.1, read as the reverse complement.
AAAGATGTCAAAGTTTGAGCCCCGTAAACTCGAATAATGCCACCATTTCTCCCGAGCTACACAAAACCCTCTGGCATACCTAGATTACCAAACGCTCAGATCGATGCGCCTTCCGTCTGATGCTGACTTCATTTCGTAAGCGCACTTTTTCGTCACAAAACAGGGGACGGTACTGTACGGTACAGAGGCGCCGTCTTGCATGTTATAAAGTGGTTGCTATGCACGCGCGATTTCTTTGTCTGCTCTCACATGCTGAACTATCATTGTTTACACGGCGGATGGCTTGCAGCCATTCAGCTTGTCGCCACCATAACTCGCCGTGCACGCACGGAGCAGGAAATCGAAAAAGAAAAATTAAGAGCCATTCCACTGTGCAAGTGGATGACCAGCGAAGCTGTATATAAACAAATATGTTTGGTAAAAACAAAAGAGATGCACCACAATGAATTTTGTTTTTTTTTTTCACAATTTGTGTTGTTGTTTTATTAAATCGCATATTTACAGCTTTTTTTTCATTTTTAAGCTTTTTTTTTGCTTTCTAGATTTATTATTCGGTCACCAAGGTGACTATCGCTTTATCATGGCTAGGATATTCGGCCAGTGGCTCTGTGGTGACGCTGGAAAGGTTCTTGGCCAACGTGAAGTCCATACACGACCGATGACGCGTCGTGGGCGCACTGATGTCTGTACAACATTGAATGCCGAACGTTTCCAAGAGCAACGCCACGACCACTTTCCGTCTGGCCGAGACACGTCTACGTTGATATCGCCCACAATTACGACGGTAGTGGAGTCGGAAGGGGTGATCCAACCAACGGTGTATACGCTTGGCGTTTGCGGCGCGATCTTCGTCCGTATTACGCACCACCCACCGTCGCCGCGCACATTGCCGCTTCTGTTCACGACGGTGTTCTTCGCGGGTGCGCTATCTTTCCGCAGTCCTCACAGCACGCGGCCTACGCATTGCACGGGCGTGAGGGAACTGAGATAAGGTTACTTGATTTGCCCAAGGTAAAGATAACTGGTGCTTCCATATAAGCCCATACACTCAAAACATCATCAGCGGATGGATGGATGGATGTTATGAGCGTGCCCTTTGAAACGGGGCGGCGGGTTGCGCCACCAAGCTTTTGCTATTAACTGCCTAATGACCTACCTAGGTTTAAAAGAAGCGAGGAAGAAGAACGCGATCAACTCCCAAACCAAATTTCCTGACCCCCTATTGTGAACTTTGCTTTTGTATGCCACCGTTTTTTTTTTTGTCGTTTCCCTATCTTTCTTCCACCAATCTTCCAATTGCATCTTACTGATCTCTATTGCGGACATGTTTGCTTTTCCCATGCTCTTGCTGAACCCAAGGGCCTCAAGGACGCCACTGGTGCCTAAATCGACCGTTGGGTACATGTCTTCACATTCTAATAAAACACGCTCCATTGTTTCCCTAGCTTTACCGCAGCAAGCACATGCTTCTTCTTCCTTCTTATATCTCGCTTTATAGGTGCACGTTCTATCCTCATATCGCTTCGAAAATTATGAGCTTTCCTTTGAGTTATCATAAATCGTTTCTTTCGTGATTTCGTTTTTTCCTCTTAGGTAGTTACTCATGGCAGGTTTGGTTCCCATCGCAGCCGCCCATGAGAGTATTTCAGCCTCTCTGATTTTCCGCTTGACGTTCTTTGTTGCTGTGTTGCCCACCCTACCGGCAGCATACTTGCTGTTAAGCTTCCTAGTCCTTCCACTGTGAATCAATGTTTTTCGTGCACAGATACCTCTACACTCTCCCAGCCTATTTACTCCCAGCCCATTTATTCCTCAATCGTTTTTCATATTCAATTTTACTTTGAGCTTCCCTCACTTCAAAACTTTTCCACCCATATCACCCTGCACAGCTTCATTTGTAGTCTTCCCGTGAGCGCCCAGTGCGACGTCTCCCACTGACCTTTGGTTCATGGGGCTAAGCGCCATCTGTGTTACGAGAGAGCACTTCCGGCGGAAGAAAGATGCTGTGACGCCATATCCGTTAAAAATAAAAGTAACATAATTTTATTCTCGAAGACGCGAAATTTGTTTTATTGGCCTGCCATTAGCGCTGTATATCGAATAGCCCCGCCATTTTAATTGATGGGCTTTTCGAGCTTTCAGGGCGCAAAGCAATGCAGGAAAAGGCCAGCCGTACGAGTGTCGAAATCGCACTCCTGCACAGAACGTAGTTTCTTTGGAAGCCGACAAAGGCTTTAGGTGGACAGTGCTAGTCCTATCGTCGGACGCCAAGCTGGGCGCAGTCGCACGAAAACAACTAAATAAACAATTATCTGGTGGTTGTAGCTCACTACTTTTGACTGGACAGGCTAAGAAACGATGAAGCTACCCGCGTCACCAAATTTAGACAAATGTCGACAAGAAAAAGAGCGCAACTTGTTAGGGGGGCGTTTTGTAACAGGTGAACTTTACGAGCGTGCCTTTCTGAACGCTTCAAGAGCTGCATTAATTGCTTTGCAGTGGATAGCGGCGTCATAGCCTGCTCTTACAATGGGCGTTGAAAAAAAATGCATTTATTGCTGATTATAAACTAAAATCCTGTTGTGTTTTCTTTACTCATCACAAATATATATAATTGATTAAGAATTTCATTTCCTCTGCATAAATCAACTCTGTCTCGCTCTAAATAAAAAAAAACGCTTCTTTCTCAATGTTTCCATGTAAAATCGATTGTTTCGCTTCGATCAAATGTGCCAGTCTACTGCCCATGTCTTCATACAATAGTAATACTTCAGTGCAGAAATTTACGAAGCAACAGCGTACAAACCAGGCTTGCCAAAGCCACACCGAGCTTCAGTGGCAGCGCCTGGCAGGCAGCAGAGCCAACATTAATTGTAATTGACATACTTTTCACCTTTGAAAAGCCCATAGCACAGAGGGAGAAAAAAGATAAATATCTATAATGAAAGTAAAGCAACTAAAAAAGGAGTAATTCCCTCGCGCGGCCAATTGCCATAGTTTCTGAGTCCTTCTTTAATGTGTAAGCTTTGTTTGGCGAGCATCCCAACAACTTCTATCCGTCCCGTGATGTCTTATACCTGCAATATAAATGCATAATTGGCCAGTTAACACATGGTATCGTTATAAAAGTGCAATAGTAGATGTTTGATAGCCTTGGAAAAACAAAAGAACGAAAAAAAAAGAACTTCTGACTGGGATTCGAACGATGGACGATGGACTTCACGGTAAAATATTATAGCTCAACGCCGGAAGATCCTCCATGTATAGGAAATTTCTCGAACGTTTTCGATAATTCTATCCGCTGTTTCTTGTCACTGAGCTTTGATTTGATTGCGTGTATTCGCGACGCAGACTGTGTAGACCTTTCTGGAAGACACGTGGACACAAGCCATGACTCTGGAACCTTCGATGACGCATGTACAAAAGCCGCCGCGCTTGACCTACATATCAGGTTTTTGACTATCGCCGACTGTGTTCGCCGCAATCGTTGTGCTCTGAGAGTAATTTATTTTTGTTGGCACAGGTGCGCCAAATAAAACTTAGTTTCATCATTCAAGGTTTTGCTACGGTGTCCTTGACGGCCTCCAATACTTGACAATAATGCAATCACTGTTTTATTTGTTGAAAAGCGGAGGCAATTAAACATACCCTCTGGACTTTTGGGGAGGTTACTTCTTTTTGGCGTATTTTTCAAAAATATTTAGAAAAATGACTTCCCCGTATATTACGGCGGCGTCAGATAACTTCGCTAATGTAAAAAGCATGAAATTTGGGTTGATGATTCTTATATGCCTACAGGATATTTCGTTGTCAGGAATGGCGGCAGGTCAATAACGAGTTACTTTCGTGAATCTGTAAAGAATTGTGGGATTTTACGTGACAACCACGATTCGATTATGAGACTCAGAGTAATGGGAGTGACTTCTCAAAATTTCCCACTACCAGGAAAAGGGTTTTTAACGTTCACACACATTTAAGTGTAGTTTTCGCGTTTCGCCACCATGAAAATACGGCCGCCGTGGCCGGGATTCGATCCCGCGACCTCGTACTCAGCAGCGCAGCACAATAGCCACTAAAGAACCACAGTGGGTGCGCACAGCGGATGCGAATTCAGCGGGTGCGATTCGAACAGCGGGCGCGAATCTGTAAGAAGTATGATTTACGTGAATGAAGTGCCAAACCTGAAAGCCTACTGGCTTAATAGGTTAGAAAGGCTGTACGGATGCGAGAATTGTGGTTCTTTCTCTAAATATCTCTTCATGGGTTGGTATGTTTCTATAGTCTATCTCTGCGTGAATGGAGTAAAGACAATAAAGAAATAAGAAAACGACTAATGCCTCATAGCTGGAGCATTGAGCTCCTGTGCTGGGGCAGTAAGGTTTGATGCCATCAATGGGGAGCTACTCGACAGCACAGCAGCTGTACCCAGCTGCCACGGTGAGGAAAGTGCTGCAGAGTTCTCAAACAAAGCATCGCTGTTATATTCACTAGTTCTGCATAAACTGTGAACATACATACAGCGTGTACTCCATAAATGGTGGGAAAGAACATCCTAAACCAATGTTCTCAAACGGCTGCTTCAAGAAAAAATAAACAGAAAATCCTGCGACCGTTAATAAATTTAATTAATGAGCACCAAAATCTCCTCTCCTGAGGCGTTATGGATAAACTCTAGTACTTTTCTATGTTTGCATACATTTAAGCGGGAATTTGCCTATAACTTAGAAAGACTTCATATACTGGGTGATAACTTTTAAAGTTTCACGTAATTTTTCGGGATCGCCTGTGGCAGATTACGTAATTCTAGCCCTTCAGCTAGATTATTCACACAAGCGGGCGTTATTTGCACGCGTAATCACCACACATACTCAGCTAAATAACATAATTTACATACAAACTTCGTTACTAAGTATTTTACGACACATATTGTAATTTATGAATTCTAGCGGGTGAACCTGCAAGGCATATCCACTTCGAACGGATTTCCAGAATGGCAGCAGTTTGAACAAAGGTGCCATCAAACTCATCGTGAAAATTCACAGTCCTTCTACTTCCTTTTCTTAGCAAAACGTTCTTTTAAGCTTTCAAGACGATAAGTAACTAGACCGCCAATAATTATGTCCCACACATTATGATATATATCAAAACTGGCGTCAACCTGCATGCTCATTTAACGTGGATGCGTCTTGCAAACTCATCGCTTTCAATTTGTAAAGTGCAATATGTGCTATAAGGTAATAAGAACATAGTTCATGAATTTTTATTATTAGTTGAATATTTGTTCAATTTATCCAGGTTGTAACGTCCGCGTCTTCGAATAATCCAGGTCAAAGACAAAAATTTTGCAATTCGCCGCCAGTTATTATCAAAAACTCCGGAAAACATAAGAATGATCACCCCGTATAGATTCCTTAAAAATACGAAGAAATCGTACGCATTTGTTGTACTGATATACGGAACGCTTCATTTTAACGGTACAATAAGCATTTATTCCACCTAACAGCTACACGAATGCGAGCACCAATTAACCTCCGAGAACTGGAACGTACTTGCCCTCTTCCGCTTGGAAACATCTTGGCTCAGCCACTGATAAAAATATTCTGGGATTTATGTGCTAAAACCGCGGTATGCTTACGTAGAACGCCGTAGTGGGGAAAACTGGATTCATTTTGGCAATTGCGGTTTCTTTTACGTGCACCCAAATCTGTGCATACTGGAAGAGCGTTCTTGCATTTACGCCATCATCGAAATGCGGCCGCCGCTGCCGGAAACGAACCCGCGACCTCAAACTCAGCAGCTCGATGACGTGGCCATAAAGCTGCCGCGGCGGTCACCGGCTGCTGCTGTTTATCGCAGATTTGCTTTTTTTCATGTATTCGTGAAACAAGGTGAATTCCCGCTGGCGTAGCAAAAAAAAAGTTCGGGAAAATACGCATCACGTGACCACGCAAGCAGAGGAGCAGGAGAGGCGATCACAGCAAAACGGCGATGAAGGCTGCCACAGCCGAAATAGTAGCGTAGATAACATTGCCTGTTGATGCGGCGTCATGGCCCGAAAATCCAACGGAAATATTCCAATCACGCCACAAGCGATAAGACCGAACTTATCGCGTTGCCAAGGGGGAAATTAAGCAACAAAGCAAGGTAATTAATTCAGGAAGGTGAACAAAAAATCACAGAAATAAACCTTTTCTTGCCACACTAAACTGAGGGAAAATATTGTAATAATATGGAACGCATAAATGTACGACAACTTCCACAAACTAAGACATGCAGTTACTTTTTGCCGGCTTACCACGCTGCCCAATGGTAGAGCAGCACAGCGTACGGCGGGCTTCTTATAAAAGCTCGTTGCTGTTTGCAATCGGCAGTGTTGCGTTTGCCCTGCGCGTGTGCGGCGCATACATCCGTGCAGTGATTTCCTTTATATGCCCCTTCATAGCCTCCATTGATTCGACGACTTCCCACAAGATGGCGGGCTCAGAATGCAGTCGGACTGGTTTCAGCGACTTCTCGGAGCGTCGACGCGTCACCTTCGTCAATCCTCTATCGAGCACACGAGTCTGCGGCGTCTGCGGCATGGCACCTTCCCGCTCAACGCTCCTGTCTTGCGACCAGGTCCTGTGCGAGCCATGCAGAGCGCAGATCAAAGAAAAGGAACCGGGTCCTTCGGAGAGCAAGGACTGCCTCGCGGGTAACGTCGGTGTGCAGGACTTAAAGTTGGCCGAGCCGGATGAGTACAGCGCAGCGGGCCCCAACAGTGAGGACAGCGCCTTCAACGGTACTTCGTCCATGCTGACGGAGCACCTCAACTGCAGCAGCGAAAAGGTCGAGTGTCCGAAGTGCAGCCAGAGCGTCACTAGTAGCGTCGCCATTGACCACAGACGATTCTGCTCGGGAGCCGCTGATCCAGGACGGGAGGTGAGTACAGCCAAAGCACCCTGTGACGTCATGCGAGTAGTACGAGATGTCAGGGAAAGTCTCGAAACACTGATACAGCGGGCACCCGGTGACGTTCATGACAAGGACTATCTGACCAAGAACGTCAACCTGCTAGTGAAGCGGCTCGCCCTTCTTGAACGCGACTGCACAAAAGGTCAACAAGATCCGGTGGGTATCAGCCAAAAGGGAAAGTTCGCCTCAACGATGGATCTATAGTCAAGAGTTCGACGAAAGTTCGTCTGGTCAGGTAACATGATGATGAAGAAATTACGGCCACTGACCAAGTCAAGGTGAAAAAACACACAGAGACGTTTCGGGACCCGTACGGGTTCCTTGATCACACTAAAAGCGGGCAAAAGCCGCAAGTCGTTTTTATGGCAAAATGTGACGTAAGGAACGGGTGTAGTTAGCAGGAAGATTCCCATCAGTCCTGTTGATATTGTTGTCAGTAGTTTGAATGAATAAAGATTCTAACAAGAGTCGCGTCATCGAATTCTTTTCCTTAGCTATTATGACAGCGTTTTCCCAATCGATGCGGTGACTGCGATTATCGGCGTGTTCAGCAAGGGCGTTCGATACTTTTTTCTTGTTGGAGACGTCCCTTTGGTGCTCTTTTAATCTTCTCGTGAACTTGCCCGTTTCACCGATGTAGCTGCAACTGCAGTCTGCGCATGGTATCTTGTATATGACACCGGGAAAATTCTTGCTTTCAAGCTTATCCTTTACGTTAACAAGCTGATTTCTCAGCTTGTTGGATGGCATGTGGGCTATTCTGAGATCGTATCTTGAGAATACGCGGTTAAGAGCTTCGCTGACGCCAGGAACATATGGGACGCCAGCGCGTTTCATGAGCGACTTGCCTTGAGACGGCTTTGGATGGAGGACCTGGGCTTCCATTTTGTCAATAAACTTCTTGGGGTACCCGTTCCTGGATAATTCGTGACGAATTTTCTTCAGTTCATTCTGCATTTCATGTTCACTTGAGCAGATGCGTGTGGCCCGCGTCACGAGAGATGAGACAACGGATTGCTTATGGCAAGCCGGGTGGCATGAATTGAAGTTTAAGTACTGGCCGGTATGAGTCGCCTTCCTGTGCACCGCAAATGAGAGCCTCGTTCCACTTCGCCGCACGAGGACGTCAAGGAAGGGGAGGCTGTTGTCGCACTCGTATTCTGTGGTAAATTGTATGGCTGTGTCTGCCGAGTTGAGAAGACGTAGGAGGCGTGAAGCGTCCGGCTTTCGCACAATGCAAAAACAGTCGTCTACGTAGCGGACGAAAACCTTGGGCGCGGGAGCGAAGTCAGTGAGGGCCTTCTGTTCAATGACTTCCATGACCAAGTTAGCGGTAGTAACGGAAATGGAAGCACCCATAGCAGTTCCGTTGATCTGCCTGTAAAACTGTTTGTTGTAAGTGAAGTAGGTGTTGCTCAAACAGAAGTCTAAAAGCTCGCAAATGTCTTCTACTTCCAAAGGGGTGCGCTCAGCGAGCGTGTCGTCCGCCAGCAGGACATCTCTGCACGTAGCTACGGCCAGGTCAACAGGCACTGAAGTGAAGAGCGACTTCACGTCAAATGACACCATAGTGTCGTCTTCATCCAGGGAGACGTCGCGCACTTTCTCCACGAAGGCTGAAGAATTTGAAATGTGCGTCGCTGTCTTGCCGGTGAGCGGGCCCAGCACTTGGTGTAGGTAACCTGATAACCGGTGCAGCGGTGACCTTGTAAAGTCTACAATAGGCCGTAGTGGAACGCCTGGCTTGTGAACTTTCGGTAGTCCGTATATTGCAGGTGCGGACCCGTTAGTACACAAGAGGCGATGGTAGAGATGCTTTTGCTGCGGTGGAACAAATTTAAAAACGTTTTTAAATTTGTTGTAGTTGTAGATGGAGCCGTTGCTGTGGGACTTTGTCGAACGCCTTTTCATAGTCCAAAATGAGAGCGTCGGCCGTAATGTTTAGATCAAGATTGCAGATTATATCAGTGCTAGTGTAGTATCGCACGACAGGCCTTTACGGAAGTCGTGCTTGCTCGGGTTCAATTAATCGACGGGTGTGGAAAATTTTACAGTACGAGAGTGAACTACGTGCTCATTGACTTTGAACTGCCTCTGGTCAGCGAGATTGGTCGATAGGTGCTACATCAAATCAAAGACCTTTTTCGGGAGTGAGAAGACCTTTCAACTTTCCAGTCAGCCGGCACCACTCCCGATGAGAGATTGCTGATCCACGGGGCAAGAAAGAGGCTGGACGATGTACGCACAGTTGAGCTGTGCACGGAGCGACGTGTTGACAGGCAACGGACCATGACTCGGTGGCCGACGACACAGAGCACCACAAGTTTCTAAGGTACTACCGTAGCATTCCACGTTGCGCTGCAGGAAGTCAGACAGCGAGAGTACCAGCAAGCGAACAGTCGTCGCAGGTTACATGCTACGTTCGTCTGCATGGCTGTGATACTGCCGTGCCGATCTGCGCCCAACCGTTCATGTAGCCTGCTTTGCGAATTATTATCGTTCCTTTTCAGCCTTTTAGATACCACTGGTTCGTGCGAGCCATCTTTAGACCAAGCGAGCTGGCTCTATTTCCCAAAGGGGTGCCAGACGGCAGCTTTGCCTCAACAGGTTAATATCTACGGCGATGCACCCTTTACAGGGGTATAGTGCAATATGGTTGTTAACGCGATTAGCATTTTTCTGCGCACTTCAGCGATTTTGAGCCTATCTATCTATCTATCTATCTATCTATCTATCTATCTATCTATCTATCTATCTATCTATCTATCTATCTATCTATCTATCTATCTTGCTCCTACCGGCTGGCCCACGCTTTCTGCCAACTAGGGGCACTAGGTAGATGCTCGTTGTCACGGTGCCTTCAAGGTCGTTCGATCGTCTTGATTTCAGCTTCGTCGTCGGACTCTCGTCACGCAGTCATTTTCACGCGTCTATCTCCGACCCAGTGGTCCAGCTGTCTCATAGCTGCCCCCCCCCTCCCCCCCGCCGTGGTCGTTACATTGTCGTCTTTCCAGCTTCGCGTTTCGACTCTCGTCTTGTCTTCGTCATCCCGCCATCCTCGTCATGCAGCCGTTATGACCATGTCATCATGATGCCGTCGTGGTCATTCTATCGTCGTCTCTCCTGTTTGGTCTTCTAATGTTCATCTTGTCTCCGTCTCATCATCCCGACAATCATCGTCATACTCTCGTCATCATACTCCCTTTGCAGTATCATTGTCCGCATGCCGGTGTCATGCCACCATCGTCCTCGCGTCAACGTCGTACAGTCGTCGTCACACATTTGTTGTCATCCCTCTTTATGATGTCATCGTGGTCGTTCTCTCCGGCTCATTTTTTTACCTTCGTCATCCGGCTCTCGCTGTGCTGTAGTTGTTACGCTATCGTCTTCACACAGCCGTCGTTACACTATTGTCTTCATGTCACCCCCGTCAGGCTGTCGTCACTTCAGACACGTCATCCTCTTGTGGTCATGATGTCGTCGTCGTTGTGTCATCGTCGTTCCAACTTTGTCATCCGCTTGTCGTCAGCGGTCGTCGCCACGCCATTGCCATCGTACAGTTTTCGTGATGCAGCCGTGATCGTGCCATTGTCGTTAAATACTCATTGTTGGCCTATTGAAATCACGCGATCGTTGTCGATATGTCATCGTTATATTATGGCCATCATTCCACAGCGGTCGTCTTATTGTCGTCGTGCTGACGTCTTCATACCGGCTCTATACCGTCATACGTTTTCATCGTTTCACCGACGTTATTCCTGCATTGTTATTTCATCGTCATCAATGCGTCGTCATCAAGCAGTCATCGTCATGCCGGGATGCTGACGTCTATCATTTGTGTTTATCAAACGTTCGTTCTCAAGCATTCGTCGTCGTGGCTGCATTGTTTCAGTTTCAGTTTCAGTTTATTGAGCATTTGAAATGTTTTACAGAAGTAACTCTAGGAGGTCCCATAGTCAAAGACTGAGGAGGGACCTCCAACAAAAAATACATAGAAAAAGTTTACTTAATGCGGTTAACAACAGCAGTAGCAATCCTAGGTACAGTAAGTATTAACAAACAAAGTCGAGTCATAGTAATAACAACAAAGGATAAACACGAAAAGCAGATCCAAGGAGTATTATTTGACATACAGAAGCGTAAAAATTATACAACACAATCACTTTCCCAAGAAGTGGCGACGAATTTTTCTCTTAAATAAATGAATGGAAGGAGATGATTTAATGGAGGGTGGTAGTGAATTCCATATTGATGTTGCTAAAAAGTTCGCGGTAAGTTTGCCGTAGTTAGTCCTTGGTTGCGGTAGGAGGTAGTTATTATGGTGTGAAAATCGAGTGCCAGTGAAATGGGGGGTTTGGTCTTTTGATATCAACAAAATTGGTAGTTCTCCTCGACAAAATTTATAAGTCAGGACACTAAGACAACATTTATTTAAATCCACTACGGACAGAATATTATATGTGCGGAGTAATGGCAGAGCACTACATGAAAAATGGCTGTAACTTATTATTCTCAGAGCTTGATTTTGTGTGTGTTGCAGGGGTGCCAAGTGAGTTGCGTAAGTATTACCCCAAGAAGAAATGCAGTAAGAGATGTGGCTGTGAATAAATGCGTAGTAGAGTGAAATTAATATACGTATAGGAAAATATGGGCGGACTTTGATTAGTATTCTGATACCATATGCTGCTTTACGCGTTAATAATGATATGTGATTTGTAAATTTTAAATGACTGTCCAGTTCAACTCCAAGAAATGTTGCATGGTCAACAGCCTGAAGCGAAGTCGAACCAATGTTAATGCATGGCTTCTCCTGTACACTTTTTTGCGCGGATGAAAAAATTACAAATTTCGATTTAGTAGCATTAATACTGAGCATATTATCTCGGCACCAATTAACGATTTTAACCACGTCGGCATTAAGGTGAGATATTAGCGATACCAAGGAAGTGTTAGAAGAATAAATTGTTGTGTCATCAGCGTATAAAATACAACTGGAATGTGTAATGTATTCTGGAAGGTCATTGATGTACACGAGGAATAAAATTGGTCCTAGTATTGAGCCTTGTGGAACCCCTATGTTAGTTATTTTGGCACGCGAATGTGTATCAGAAATAGAGACGATATGTTTTCGATCATGTAAATAACTGCGAATTAGGGAAAGTGCTGGACCACACACGCCAACAGCGTTTAGTTTAGCAAAAAGTATGTCATGATTTAATGAATCGAATGCTTTAGAAAAATCAATAAACAAGGTACCAGCCAATTTACCTGTGTCAATGGCTGTTTTAAGATGATCGGTTAAAGTAATGAGCGCTAATTCAGTTGAATAACCAGATCGAAAGCCAAATTGATAAGAGGACAAAATACTGAACTTTGTGAAATAGCTAGTTAAACGTACTACGAATAACTTTTCAATTATCTTGCTGAAAAATGATAAAATAGATATAGGGCGGTAGTTTAATAACGAGTTCTTGCTACCCTTTTTGAAAACAGGAATAACTTTGGCGATTTTTAAGCAGCTAGGAAAGACGCCAGTTTTGAATATTAGATTTATTATGTGTGAGAGTGTGTCACTGATAAGATGAGCTATAAGCTTTACATGAGATGAGTTGAAGTTATCTAAACCAGCTCCAGTGTTCTTTAAGCTCAGAATGGTCATGCGCACTTCTTCTGGGGAAACTGGACCGAGAAAAAAAACTGTGTGGCAAACGATGATAAGCCTTGTCGATGTGAACTGAGAGACGTGGCTGGTCGGGGCAAAAAGAATCGGCAAAGGCGTTAGCGATGGCTGAAGGATTATTAAGGGTTTGTTCCCCAACTTGAATAGCAGTTATGGCGGGATTTGGCGATGTTCTATTTAAAAATTCATTGATAATATTCCACTGCTTTTTAGAATCGTTGCCAGCACGGTCAATTTCCTTTTCATAATACTCTTTTTTAGCGTTTTTAAGAAGCCTGCTCAAAATATTCGAGTAGCACTTGTAACGAGTGAGCAGGGTTAAATTAAATGGCTTCTTTTTTGTTTTTTTATAAAGATTATCTTTTCTGCGCACGCATTTCAGAAGATTATCAGTCATCCACGGACAACGAGGAAAAGCGAACCTTTTCTTACTCGTGGTTATTGTGGTTGATTCGGAAGTAGCGTTAGAAATTATATTGCAAAACAATTCGAAGGCGATTTCTGGATTATTTTGCGACGTAACGGGGTACCAATTAACTTCGGCGATTTTCCTAACAAATGAAGTTTTGTCGAGATTTTTTCTTTTAACATGCATATCTGGAATATTGATATTGGAATTTATACGCACGAATATTGGATAATGATCAGTTAGTGAAACTTCAATGACACCAGATCCAGGTGTAACCATGAGATTCGACAATGCATGGTCAATTAGTGTATCCGGACCATTTATATTCCGCCGAGTAGGTACAATTACAAGTGATTCGAGGCCATGTCCATTCAATGTATCTGTATAAGCAGTGTATGATGAACTGTGAACATCTAGAAGATTAATATTGATGTCACCCATAATAATGATGTTTTTACATTCTAGCAATAGCGTGTGCAAAACATGGTTTAGTTCTAAACAAAAATCATTCAAGGATGACGACGGTGATCGATAAATAGAACCAATCACTAAATTTTTGGCGTCAATATCGAGAAATGATGCGTTCAGCTCAATCCACACTGATTCACAATTTACTTGATTAATTGTTAAGTGCCGACGCCTGGAATATTCTAACTCTGAAGAAATGAAGACAGCTGCGCCGCCATGACAGCTGTCACTCCGGTGACAGTATTCTGGCGTATAAGATGAAAAAGAGTACAAGTTGTTATCGGCTTCGCTGAGCCAGGTTTCACTAACACATATGATCGAGAAGTGGTGCTGACTAGATGATAGGAAATGATAAATGTCATCAAAATGTTTCCGTAAGCTGCGTGCATTAAAATGTACGAGGGATCGGCAAGGAGGCTTAAGGTAAGAATCTAGTTCGGACGGTGTGAAGTATGAAGCCATAAGAGGTCTGTTGGGGACGGATTGACATTATGCACGTGATTCAGGTTAAGAGATAGAAAGGTCCGCTTCACAGTTAATGCGGTGAACTCGGCTGTCTTCGGACTTGCGTGCGTTAATACGGCAATTCTTAGTCCATAGGAAGCGCCATCCTTTTTCTTTCTTGAGTGCTAAGGCCTGAGCAAACAGGCTCTTGTTGTCAGCAGTAAGGTGTTCGTTAATGAAGATGGGCCCTGCGTTTTCTCCAGAGAAACCAAGACTGCCGGTATCCATCCTGGCCTTGCGAGCCTTTGCCAGGAAATCATTTTTTTTAGCGCGGGAGCAAAACCTAGCAATAATATTTTGATGACCTGATTTAGTGGGCACACGATGCGCTATCTCGATCTCGACTGGAGCAAGAGAGCATGCCACCTTATCGGCAATGGCAGTTACAATAGAAATGCAGTCTTCCTCCTTTGTAAATGGTATTCCTTTGATCTATTGTTGATTCTAGAATACTGTTCCATCTCGGTTAGCCTTTTTTTAAGGGCTTCATTTTCTGATTTCAGAGCCTTGTTTGCTGCCGATAGCTCAGCTTGCTGGGTACGCGTGTTCTCGACAATTTCATTTAGCATGGTCAGACTGCCATCCATGCCAGAAACTTGGGTACGCAGGGTGCTGTTATCCAATCCAGCTTCCTGCAGCTTCCCTTTCACATCGGAAACAAGTTTTTCGATCAGTTTTTGCAATCTACCTTGAAATTGCGCCTCGAGATCATCGAGTCGCTTGGCCAACTCCGCATTGGTAGGCATAACGGAAAAGCAACTTGAAAAACGATAGAGTGCGAAACGCGAATGCAGCAGGAGCAGCAGCAGTTGCGGTCACAAATACTCTCATGCTATCACCAGGGGAAAAAAGTACCAACCTGTGAAACGTAGAAGAATACTTTAGCAAGCGCACACTTGGACCGCAACTGCTGTCGCTTTGATGCCGGTGTCCATCCGACGGAAGCTTTTTAAGGCCTCAAATGGTCTGGCGCAGGCGCTCTGGATGCGATCCCGTCGCCACGTAGCGGAGCTTGGGCGCACCTGGAGGAGCAGCGATTACACCCACGTGCGGTATGGAGCAGCAAACAGCTTCGCCAGCAGATGATAGCCCCGGGCCGTAGAATTCTGTGAAACGTAGAAGAATACTTTAGCAAGCGCACACTTGGACCGCAACTGCTGCCGCTTTGATGAGTGGTTACCCAAATGTCGTAATTCTAATTTCGCACTTGACTCTCGCCACGCTCTAGCCGTTAGGCCATCATGGTCACACAGTCGTCGTTATACCATTGTCTTCATGCCATCCTCCTCACTCTGTAGTCTTACTATCGTCCTCGCTTCATAAGCGTCATCCCATTCTGGTCATGCCATCGTCGTCGTCGTTTTGTCGTCATCAGACAGTTATCATTATGCATTTGTTGCCATGCTATCATCGTCAGTCCATCGAGGTCATTCCGTCATTCTGATTCCAGCTTCATCACCCACCTGGTAAGCCGTCGTCGCCACATCATCGCGATTACATATTCGTCGCCGTGTTATCGTTGTTATACACTCCTTGCTGGCCTACTAGTCCCGATGCCATCGTCATCGAGCGGTCATCGTAATACCGTCGCCATGTGAGAACGGTCACCTCATTGCCGTTTTGCTGTCGTCATCATACTGCGCTGTCTGTTCCATCGACGTGGTACCTTCGTCACTTCATCGTCGTCACTGCGTCGTCGTCGAACAGCCATCTTCGTGCCAACACGCTAATGTCAAACATTTGTGCTCGTTAAACACTCGCTGTCAAGCCTTCGTGAAGCGACTAATTGTCATAGTGCTCGAGTGCCTTTTTCAAATTTGTATTTAGTAGAAACGCGCATGATACTTTGAGGTAATTCACCAAAATATACAGGAACATGGTAGTCTCGTATTCTCTTGCCAAATCTTGTACAGCACCTTGGTACGAGTTAAGGATTCTTAGGCTGCAGACAACGCGCGGGAACGTACTTGACCGTGAAGTTGCTTTCGCAGAGCGTCTTAGCACAACAGTTCCCTTAGTACGTGATAACAGTTCGGCCAAAATAAGCTTTTGAAGACGTCGTTTCGGGCATTGAAGTTTAACTCATAGCGAATCATCGCGAATATGGAGAATCGTCATGCCGTCAACATACTCGTCTTCGTTCCTTTGACGTATTTCCTTCTTCCACACTGCATTGTCTTCCCAGAGTCGTCGTCCAGACGTCATGCGAGTGTCATACGAAGTGGACCAGTATGAGAAAAATGGGTCGCATAAAGCCTCAGCAATGGCACTCATAGAATTACCAGTACAGATCTGAACAAACGTATCTTTATCAATGCGGTATGTCGCTACGCTTCTTATGATTACCGTCGACGGTCATCATGAGATGGGCTCACCCGGAAGCTGTGTTTAATAAAATTTATTAAAGATTACAAAAACGCGATTTTCTCTGCCATTAATAACGAACTTGCAGAATTCATCGCTGACTGTATGCCGAGCGTTTACAGTCGCACCGTTCAAGAGAATTGGTCTCTCTTTAAAGAAAAAGTTGCCTACTTGAGCGATCGCTACATTCCCGAAAAATTCATTTTTTCTTCTCCCAAAGCTCTTTAGTTTAACCTCCATCTGAAGCACTTCTTAAACAAAAAGAAAAATATATTGCGCCGAGCGGAAGTGGCAATGACGCCCGAACAATGACACGCGTACAACTGCGTTGATCACGAGTAAAAAAATTCCATTGCGAAGGCGAAGACCTCTTCCACAATTGTACCTTGCCCACTCTGCTTCAAGATGAGCCTCGGCAGTTTCGGAATGTAGTTCGTGTCAGCAAATCTAACACGATTCACTTGCTCGACAGCGATGGCGGTGCTGTTCCTAATGATGACTGCTGCAATGTGCTGAGCAATGTTATTGTTTTTGGCTTTTCTGGCTTAGTGGCCTTTTCTATGCCACCAATCACCGACTCTGGTTTTGTTCCAATGGATTTCATCTCTATAGATTCAGCTGGGGTGTGCCGTTTGACAGAAAACTTAAAGTTGACTAGCTCTGCAGTTAATGACAACGGAAATTCAAAGTTCTTTAAAAAGACAGAAGTTTACTGTTTCATCATACTTGCTGAACCCTATTCGCAGTCTTTACAGACTTCCACTTGGCCAGATGATTGGAAGGGGGGTAGGGTGGTTCGAATTCAAAAATCAGGTAACATCCATTCTCCCCTAAACTACAGGCCAATATCTTTAACCAGTGTATCCTGTAACGTTCTCCAACACATAATTTATTCAAACTAGGTATCTTTCCTTGAATAAATGTTTTTTTCTCCTTGTCAACACAGCTTCAGGAAGCACTTCGCTTGTGAAACACAGTAACTTTCTTTTACTAACGATTTTTTAGGAGCTTTCGACAAAAAATTGATAAGTGATTGCATCTTCGATTACGCTAACCTTATACTGTATCACAGAAACTCCTCCTACCAAAAATGGTCAAGCTCAATATAGATCCTAATATCCTAGACTGGATTCAATGCTTTCTGACTAACCACCTGCAGTACGTTCACGCTAATGATTATGGTTCCCCTACTGTTCTTGTTACTTCATGCGTACCACAAGGATCGGTTTTGGGCCCATTACTATTTCTTATTTATATTAATGACTTACCTGTCAGTATTACCCCTTGCATTAAACTTTTTGCTGATGATTGTGTACTTTATCGTCTAATTAATACCTCAGAGAACGTTTCTATTTTCCAATCCGACGTTGACGCTATTTCTAACTGGTGCGACAAGTGGCTTTATGAAGCTAAATATTTCAAAATGTAAGTTCATGAGAGCAACGCATCACAATAATGTTAATGGCAACTTTACTTATACTCTTAATAACTACGCCCGTTACTAGTCACCGCTATCTTGGCGTGCATGTAACTGGCAACTTCTCATGGAATACACGTTGAGCATGTAATTAACAACGCTAATGGCATGTTTGGATTTCTACGCTGAAATTCTTCCTCCATTCCCTCCAATTTAAAGATTAAATTGTACGCAACTCTAGTTAGATCAAAATTAGAATGTGCTTGCTCTATTTGGGACCCATCTAGCTCAGCATTATTCACTGCCCTTGAATCCGTTCAGAACCGCGCTATCCGATATGTGCTCTCTAATTACTCTCGCTACGCCAGAGTTTCTTCAATGAAAGCTATAATTTAGGTCTACCGACACTTCCGTTACGTCGCAAGTGCTTCCACTTAAACCTCTATCACAATTTTTTTTACACTAACCCAACACTTAAAACCGATCTTTCCCTCCATCCCGACTATGCGTCCTCACGTTTCGATCATAAGCTCAAGGTTAAAATTCCTTGATATCGCACTAACACTTGCCATGCCTTTTTTTTTTTGCCGCGCACAAGCAGTGACTGGAGCCACATTCCCGCCTCCGTCGCTGCAATCGAAGTCCCTGCTGACTTTAAAGTTGCGATTATTAATTTATTGTTAGAACACTCCTCTGTGTAATACCCTCTGGTCCTGAGCGTGCAAAAATTAATTAATTAATAAGCAGTCTTAAATGTCTCTGCCAAAAGTTATTTCTCTTTAGCTTCTCTTTAATATTCATGCATATTTTACCTAGGGAAACAGAAATTCCCAGAAGAGAGGAAAGAGCCCACGAGGGTCCAAAATGGTTTTGCGTCTTGCCGCATCCCATGTTTTGCAAGTCGGGTTACATCACTGGTCCGCAAAGTGGGCGGTGCATTACGTGGCATGACATCGACAATCGCATGCCGAATAATTGTGTCCGAAGAGAGCACAATGAAAAAAAAAACAAGGAATTTTTTTTGCGCCCGCTAGTTCACAGGCGTGAAAAGCACAACCACAGCAAATACGTATAATTCTAGCAATAAGGCATTAGCCGATGTTGGCAGCGGCCGCATGATAAAACGCAGTTTGTGTTTAATGGGCACAAATAAAAGGTTCCCGCGTTCTCGAGCGAGATATATGTGTACGCAACTCAACAGCGTACCTGGCTGAATAGCCCTTGACATAACTTCCGCTGCGAATCAGTCTTGCTGAAGAACTACCAATTGAGTTCATCCCGTCAGCACTTTTGCCTGTTTTCTTGAATCTTCATGCGAATGAGTTTCTTATGTGGACGGCCAGCATGTGTTGACGATTCGAACGTTTTTACAAACGTCTTTCGTGTCATTTAGCACTATGGTAATACTCTGATTTGTTTTAATCTTGTATCCCGATTCATATGACCATTGTACGTAGGAGTGCCTGATAAGAACGAAACGCTTGGCAGTCCTGGCAGCTGAACAGAGTGTAGCAGGTGCACCCGGCAGCAGTAAAAACTGGATACAACAAAACAAAAGCTTTATTAACTTGTCATGTATGTCGAACTGGTAGATAGTGGAAGTTACACGCGCATGCGTGTTAGTGCGCAAGCGTGCATCTGGATGGGGCCCATATTGTAAGCCACACGCACGTGCATCTGTACAATTTATCTTTAAAATATCTTCTTCACATGCAGCTTGTATACATTTAATGTTTAAATCGCTTACTTAAAACATATCAGGTCATCTGACCGGTTATTCGTTAGATTCGTTACTTAATTGGTAACCGTATACCTAATCTGACGTGAAGCGCCCCCCCCCCCCCCCCTTCAATGGTGGGTCCGCTTCTCAATCATGGCTTCACGAAAGGTGAGTTCTGGAGCGAGATGAGTGAGTGAGACTATTCGCCTTCCGCGTTGACGTCCATCAGTATCTGCTCGAGGCTGCGGCCATTGGTCTCTGGCACAAACCAGTACACCAGCGAAGTGCCCGCCAGTGTGACAGCGCTGAAAAACCAGCCGCAGCCAGAGAAGCTCAGAGTATCTCGGACCCCGTCCAAGAACAGCGTCACAGCGAACAAGCTGAGCCAGTTGAAGGCGAACGCCAGGCTCAGCAGGAGGCCAGCGCCCTGCAAGGGGATCTGAACAGCACAGGACAGCGGCATGAACGTGCCACCTACGCGTTCTTTGTACACAGCAGTAGTTGTAAGTGGATGAAAAATGCGGAGCTTTAGCACGTCTGGCATTCCGGTATACGCGACGACGTTTGTGTGATATCGTGTTACCGGACGCTGGTAGCGACAGCTTGTGATGCTTCGCCTAGCTGCAATGCCTTGCGTACATGTTTTCGTGCTTCCGGAGATTTTCGGTCAAAAAAAATTCCAAAAAGGCAACGTGTTCGCGATTACGCCATTGCCCAAAATTTAAACCAGTAGCAGAGTAGAACAAATTGGCTTACCACAACGATAGCTATGCGCTTGTCTGGTTGAACTCTTCGCAACCAGGTGGCGCCACCAACCTGGCCAGTCATGTTTACGCCTTGGGTAACCCGGTAATCCGCAAATGGTAAGGTGTTTTCGAAAAAAAAAACTAAATCCAATAAGTGGTACGATGAAAATGAGTTCTGATTTCTAGCCATCTCTCTCCACAACTCCACGTTGTTATGGTTATCACCACGGTTGATGTGTAAATCACTGAATTATATTTCATATTAGCATGAAATAAAGAAAGTCAAATCACGGGATCTGATAGCAAGAATGTGCTTTGAAGTCTTTCAGCGCGGTCGTAAAAAAGAAGTTCTGGAGCACAGAGTAGCGGAAGTGGTCTATTGCGACCACGCACCATGCGCGGCCTATATTTTTTAGTGTCGTAAACAAGGCGCACAGTTTTCTCGAGGCAGCACTTCCCTTATAAATCACTGGCAACCACCACCAGCTGGCGGCTGCGTCATAACTGGACTTCAGCTCATTCTGGCAGCTGCAGGCACTCCGTTCGACTAATAAAGTCTACAATAACGACAAGGCTCAAGGTCACTATACACGAATTGTACTGAGCCAGATAAGATTGCGCCCTCAGGCAATCATTTCCTGATTGTACCTTGACTGTCCCAGTAGGAGGAGTCGTTATGCTTTACCTTCAACTTTTGCGCATGCTAGGGACGGGGCAGGTATACGGGCAGCTAACTGTCCTTTCCGAAAAATTCTAGATGAGGAAAGTTATTTCCCGTTACATGCTTGCAAAGCTGCATACTGCAGTACTTCTCAATGAATGTGGAATTTGCCACAATTTAGGCGGGTGTGCAGCTTGACCAGAATCCACGATAATGTCTCCCGCGCGCAATTGATCCTATGCCCTATCGATAACTTTTCCACGAAAGCGAAGGCTTTCTTCGCTCGAACCTTTCTTCTGTATGAAGAGGAAGAATAGTCCTTGGGATAGCCCCAAATAACACACTTTTAACTATGCTTGTGGCACAATCATGCTTGTGAGTGGAGAACCAGTTATGCGTTCCAGGGGGTGGGGGAGAGAGGGGGGGGGGCGTCAGAACTCAGGAGTTTTTCATAAAATTTAGGCCAGCTTTCTAACATCCGTGGGAACTTTCAGTTTAGCACTGATGTACACGGACATTGGAACGGGCACAGGACGCACGAAGTGCTACTTTGAACTGATTTATTATGGGAAAAAACAGCCATCTAACACGTGACAGTTTTTCTTCCACAAAAGCATTACTTGGAAGTACCGCTTCGTGCGCCCTCTGCCATTTCTTGTGCCGGTGTCGGGGCGCACTGAAGCAAGTTCACTATGAATTAACCAACTTGCCCGAATCACCACCCTAACAATCCAACATCCCGGATGTTTGGCATACACACAGTGCGTATGAGAAGGCCCTTCCAACTATGACGACCGCGTTGCAAGACATTTTGTTTGCCGTCTGTACCATCTCTCCATACCTGTTCTTTGTCAGTGTCCATTAGAACAAGTTAGAAATATAGGGCGAAAAAAGTACGTTCATTTAAATTAGAAACTTGTCAAAAAATAAAAGGAAAAGTCATCTTCCAGTACATCTCAGAACAATATCGTAGTTATGCTTGTCAATTAAATACCATACGAAGTGTTTTAGCATTCTAGCAGTATTTTTCTTGCACAGGTTGTGTGCTCTCTTCAGTAAACAGGCACACCATAAAGAGAGCGTTTGCGTTTGTTTTATGAGTTAGAGCAGTCAAGTTAGACATCACGCAAAGTTACTTATTTCTTTCGATGCGTGAACGTTACGTGGTGTAAGTGTGAACAGCCACCCACTTCTCCCCTGGGTTTGTAAAACACCTTATAAAAATGTAATACATGTTTTGGTGTAGCCATTACGCGCTATATGGCACGCTTGTGGTCGCATTACAAATACATTCGACTAGTAGCAGCATACACATTATAGGCGCAGCGAAGCTGAATCAGGCGATGTGCCATAAAAACAAACTCACTTTCTTGTTACCATACGTTTAGAACAGTCTCTCAGGCCTATCGCTGTTACGCATGACGCTTAAGAATGTCTCATGAAGGCACCATTTCAGTCCCATTACATTTCTATTATTCACCAGTGCAGTCATTTTAGACTTACGAAAAACGTAGACCAGAGGCATAATAGGATGGCACAATCTAGCTAGAAATACCGCTTAGCTGAGCAAAATTCAAATGAGCAAGTGTAAATTTTTTAAATAGTTCATCCAAGCGGCTTAGAATACCAATAAAAAGCTCAACGTCCACTTATGTTCCTTCGTACTCATTTCGCAATATTTCTTGCCCACTGTGGCAGTGCACACGAACGCCCGTATTAAGAAATGCTCCTTAACCTGAAGTCACGACTTTACTTGATCAAGTCCTGCTCAAGACAACGCCTGACGCAAACGCCCCCAAGGAAAGGCATTGAGCCTCTTGACCACGTTCACGTCAGCCACTATCTTGAGCCGGACTTGACCGAACAGGGCGTTCTTTAAGAGGCTCATTCATTCTGCCGCTAATTGACTGGAGCTTTACTAGTTAGAATGATACTGGCTCGGGTCGACTGCCTCCTTCTCATTGTTACCCTAGCTCAGCCAATCAGTACTTAAGCAGCAGCCGAAGTGAACAGCTCACGAAGTGTCCTCTTGCTTCCACGGCCCCCCTTCCTCCCCCAAGTCAAGCAATGACTTCCAAGTAATTGAGCATTTTTGAGTGTGGGTGTAAGTTTGGACCCCTTGTTTCTAAAGCTCCCGGAGCTCCACCGGCGTAGCTCAATGGTCACGAACATATATTGGGACGACGATCACGAACATATAGGTGAAGGGAATACGCCTGTTGATTTCATTGGCCTTACCATTTCAGCAGCCAGAAGCCACGTGACAGGACCGAGACCGAAGGAGTAGCCAATCGCATACGCTACCAGCAGAGCCAACTCGATGGCCAGTGCCACCGGGTGCGGTTCTTTGCCACGGCCCCACGAGCTGACGGTGCCCACAGCGAACAGAGAGCAAACACATGCGGCCGCAGACGCGAGGAAGAGGCGGCGTCGACCCAGCACGTCCATGACAGCCGCAGAGACGACGGTCATCACAAGCTGCGACGCAAGACGCCAACCAAGAAACCGCGGTGGCTTATCATAAAAGTACTGCTGTAAAACATGCAACAAAGAAAATGTGAGTGAGAGCCTCAGGTGACAAACTTGAAGCCCAGCCAAAAGAAATAGAAGAGGAGAATCTAAGGGGATGCTGGGAATTCGATCACAAGCACGTGATCGTGTAACATGATCACGAGGAACCCGACTGCGCTCACGCGGGTTCCTCTGTTTGGTGGCGGTACTAGGATCGGCGCGCGCTTCTGATGCTTGACGCCTACGCTCACGTAGGTTTCACGTTTCTGTCTTTTCTTTTTCACTCTCCATCTAGGTAAAATTCCCAATGTGCAACGCGCTGAACAACCAGAGGGAAAGGAGAAAGGTGCAGGGAGAGGCTTGAAAGGAAGTTAGCTTGTGAACACTAGGTGTGCCCTATCAGAATCTTTTTTCTTTCCTTCATGGCAGTATAGTGCAAGTTGCCCACTCGCCAACTCTGCTTCATGTTGACATGTTGCCACGAGCGCTGCCACAACGTAACTTTAGACGAATCCTTGTTAGCACAAAGTTTAACAGGGAGAGACGGGCTAGTTGGTGGTCGATATTGGAATGCATCATGTCACCGCGCAAACGACAAAGGACAAAGAAGGAAACACACAGGACAGGTGCGTATGCTTCCTTACTAAAATTACTGGAGAGAACTCTGGCACTGCGAGTGTCAAGCTACCGTACGAATGACTGTTAGTATATGTATTCGTCTCATATTCATGCTTATGGCTTCAGATGTTCTTACGGCTTTGTTTACTACGCTTTATCCGCTTTTATTGACGTAAAGTTCAAAGCAATCACATTTTTCTAAACACAGGAGACAATAAGACTCTGCGCACATGGACATACACTGTGAATTGTGGCTCTTATGACACACTATTTTGTCGAAAGTGATCAGTTTCCAAGGTCACAAAGCCAGTTGAAGCCAGAATGACGAAGCTGGGACAAATCCACGCACTGATCATCATGCCCATACTGGCTGAATCACCCTGCTTTAAACCGCCCGTACACAGCGACAGAATTTTTCGTCTGGTACCTTTTGTAGGGAACCCAACGCTCGTGAGTGCGCACCACGCCAACTGACAAGAACTGACAAGATGCGGCTGTAGGGACGTGAGCCACGACGCCTTCTACATCGTCCCAAGAGGAGGCGCATGGAGGATGACTCAGCACCAGCACACTCCCGTCGCGCTACCACCACTCCGTGTTTGCGCGATCGGCTGGCGCAACCAAGCGTCGTTATTCCCATCCACAGTCCAATAACTACCAACTAACTTCGACTCACTCTGCAACAACGTAACTCGAGATCCCGCTTACACCTACGTATTTGTTTTTATATCACAAATAACAAGCGAACGGGAGAAGCATGAAATACTCGAAAAGGAGACCTGCATTGGCGAGCACAAGATATGTGAAGTGAAAGGTAAACGTGGCAATGTTCCCAGCAATTTCCATGACACATTATGGGCCGAAAAATAATGCTATGATAAGTTGTAAATTACCCCAAACTGCTGCGTAACCACGATTTTGCGTACTAGCTGCAAATAAGCTGAAGCTTTGCGTAAAACTAGACGGACGAGGTAAGAAGAGTGTTGCAAAATGGGATCAGGTGAAAGCGGCAAGGGAACGGAATGACAGTTAATCTGATGAATTTTGACGGGGAAAGCTTGTGACACTTCATGCGCACAGCCTAATGACTTCGTGTGCATGACAGAGACTTCTAAGTGTGCCGTGACAATGTTAGCGTATTAGACGGGAGCTTGCTGTCGGTATTGTACAAACTATTCTTAAAACTAATTTCGAATGAAATTAGCACTACACGTCACTTTGATCGACCAGAAAAACAAGCTAGTTTTATAAAAATCATTCAACTGATTATGATCATAAAATAGAAAATATCAGACGAACGAAAATGCGTTGGACCGCAAAGCGCAGGCACTCAGTGCCTGCACAGTGTTCTCAATAACTTACTATCTGTTTACTCAATAACTTACTATTTTAATTTACTCAATAATTTACTCAATAATTACAATATTATTACAATCAATACAATACATTTACAATAGTTACTCAGTAAATTACTATCTGTTTACTGAATAATTTACCCAATGATTTACACTAATTTTACAATCGTACAATTATTGAGAACAAACCTGTACAAAAGAGAACAAACGCGCACCTCAGTATTCTAGTTGAGATAAAAAAGAATAACGTAAAGTTGGGCCGGACTTTAGTTGTGTGGAGCAGAAAACCGATAGTCTATTCGCGCTAGAGAGCAGTTGCCAAGAGAAGAAAAGCGCTATCGAAGACATCAGAAAGCTGAGTGGTGCGGTGAAAATAGAGGAAGCATAGGATGATCTCGCCCAACGCCAGACAGGACTATTCGGAAATATCTGGGTGAGGCATTTATCTCACAGTGGTCATGGAGTAGTTTAACGAATATTATGATTCCTGTTTATATCAGGAATTCACGAAATTAGTATTTACAATTTCGCTTCAGTGAACATCACATGTACTCCTCACAGCATCAATAAATAATTCACCGGGCTTCCTCAGCACCTACGTCCCCGTCCCCTTTTGATTCAAACAATAAAAAATCATTAAGATTATCTCCGCGTGACCTTCACGCGCTGCAGCAATGCCACACATCGAGGTCACGCAGCTTCCGTCCATTCACCCTCTCCGGTGGCGTCTCCAGATCCTTACTGGCCACGTCGCACTCACCGCACCGGCGCGCACTCCCTCTCAACACTCCTCCTCACTGTACAATGCCAGCCTATCGGGCTCGCACGATCACCCCATTTATCGGCTCCCTGAGGGGGCGGGGAAGGGAGGGGGGGAATTTGGCGACAGCGTCACATCACATGACCTAAGTTACCATCCTGTATAATGGTTTCACATTAAAACGCGTCGTTTGCCCTGAAAGTGTTCATTCCTTTCTGTCGCACAAATGTTTTCTCTGACTCATTTCTGCCGAAAACCAGTGCCGAGTGGGACCGCCTTCACCCCTCCATCGCCTGCATCGAGGAGGCATCACCTTTCAAGACTGCAATAACTGATTATGTTTTGAATTTATCACCTTAATACTAATAATTGTTTGAGCATGTATTTATTATTATTATTATTGTACCCACCCCCTCTGTAACGCCCTTCTGGGCCCTGAGGGTACTGTAAATGAATAAATAAATAAATTGTGGACGCTAGAGCGATTGGCACAGTGCGAACTCGTTACTATGCACCGCGAGATGCCCGCGCCGCCCCTTGGGCGAGGCTGTCGGCAGCCTCCGCCACGCACCTGCAGCGATGACAGCAGAACGGCGAACGCCGCCGGTGACACGGTCACTCCCGCGGCCTGCGCTAAGCCAGCGATGTACGGCGGCGCTGCGCCGATGCCCGAGAACTGCTGGACGAACATCACGTGGTACACCAGGAGCACGTTGACGGCCGTTGGCGGCAGGCACGTGAACGCCTCCTCGATGTGGCGCGCCTCGCGATCCGCGTGAGCGCCGCTGAGACCAATCCGCTTCAGCGCCTGCACCGAGCGAGCACCACCGTGCACCAGTTTAGGTGCCAGCTTAGGTGCACCAGCTTAGGTGCACCAGCTTAGGTGCACCAGCTTAGGTGCCGTCAGGCGGTAAGTTCATTCCGTCAGCTTACCGCCTGACGGAATAGGTAAAGATGTAGGTTCGACACTGACAGAGGCAACGACGGCAGTTTTGGCTGGAGGCCAAAGGAGTGCAGCTTGGCCGATACGATTGATTAGAGAGGTTTTGCGCCTTCATAGTAACTCTCGGACCATGAGCGGCGCAGGAGTGGAGTGTAGGCCTTCGGATTAATTTTGACCATCTGGTGCTTGTTTAATGTGTGCCTAAATTTACCTGAACGTGAGTTCTCGCATTTAGCTCTGGTCTAAATACGGCCGCCGAAGCTGGGAATCGTACCCTCGCA
Source organism: Dermacentor albipictus (assembly GCF_038994185.2). Taxonomy (NCBI): domain Eukaryota; kingdom Metazoa; phylum Arthropoda; class Arachnida; order Ixodida; family Ixodidae; genus Dermacentor; species Dermacentor albipictus. The sequence goes on along the minus strand of NC_091826.1, from coordinate 93,466,691 downwards.
TTGTCGTGGAGGATAACCGCGTTGTACGCATCGAAAATCCCTAGGAGTTTACGCCTGATGGCAGCCAGCAGACGTGACCGCGTGGAGCAATAACTGTCTGCCCTGATGCTTGCACCTTGCGGCAGGAAATCCAGCAGGAGTAGTCCTCGGCGATCCCAGAAAAACATTTTACGTCCTTCACGACAATGCGAGGTCACATGTGGCAATCATAACCGCCGGCAACCTCCGGTCACTTCACTGGGAGAGTCTGGGCCACCCACCATACAGTCGGGACCTCGCCCCTAGTGATTTCGATATTTTCGGTCCGCTGAAGAAGTTTCTGACAGGACAGCGATTCGCGTGCAACGATGAAGCCAAGAGCGCAGTACGGTGGTTTCACAGTCAGCCGCATGAATTCTACCACAGGGGCATTTCAAATTTAGTGTTGCGATGGGAGAAATGGTCTGAACCGGTGTGGGAAATATGTGGAAAAACAGTGTAAGGTACGTAGAATAGTACATGTATTTGCAATTAGATGTATGTACATTATATTGGCTAATAAAAAATAGGAGAAAATGCCTTCTGATTCACCCTCGTGGTAATCACGAGCAAATAATTGGATAATCTATCACTTCGCTGTTGGCCCACAATTTCTTGCTCCATCCGGCATTTTGACTGCGGCGTGCAGCAGGTAATGGAACGCAAACTCCCGCAGCAGAACACACACATTTTCTTTATTGCGCAAAAATACTAACAAATAAGCGAAAAGCTTACTTCAAGCTAGCTGAAACACTGTTTGTGCGTTTCTACATTTCAGTATCACTTCATCTCGAATATTTGCTTGTGGACAGACATACTTAATCCTGCGAGTTAGGTTTGTCCATTTTCTGTCAAAGCCAACAATAGATACATATACAGGCATACATTTTTTCTGTACTTACGTATAACTTTAGATGGTGTCACTCATGAGCTCATAGATGTCAAAACGTGCGACACTAGCTGGCACCCTTCAGTAACAGGTGTTCGAAATTGCAGAATCAAATGGAAAAGTACCCCATTACAGTTGGTGACTCAGTAGGACGAAGCGGTGCTGTAGCGATTGCGGCAAAGAAATACATATCTATAAATATTTAGTGGTCATGCGAAAAACACATTATAATTATGAGGCGCGCCTTAGGGGGAAGGACCCGGGTTAATTTTAATCACCTGGAGTTCTCTAACGAGCACCTAAATCAAAACTTACGAGCGATTTTTAGGTCAGATGCCAGACTAGGCTGGCATTTGACATGCGATCAATTAAGAAATTCCAGAAAAGCATTGACGTGAAGACTAACGCCATTTATACCAGACTGGACGAGCTGGAAACAAAAACGAAACCCGTTGAAGAACTTCGACACGATGAAATTTAGGATCGATCACGGCGCTGCAGCTTACTATTACGTAGGATCCGTGACGCTAGGGAAACATGGGAAGAATCCGAGGCCCTAGTCAAGCAATGCTTGACAGCTGTACTAAGCGACCTGCCTGAAAGTTCAACTGAACGAGCGCACCGTGTCAGTACATATGCTACTAGCAAATGCCGCACCATAATTGTCAAGTTGGCACTAAAAACGCAGTGCTTTCCGCTCGCCAGAAATTAAAAAAAAAGAAATATTACGGCCAGTGAGGATTTCTCGCCTGCCACACGCTAGGCTCGCAAAGTGCTTATTAAGTTTGCTGAAACCCAACCCTGTGAAGCGAGCTATCAGTTGCGTTATAAGAAGCTCGTGATCAACAAGAAACAGTACGTATACGATCCCGTAACTGCTGCTATAAAAGAACTTCCCACAGTACCCGTATCTAGCCCTCTATCTTAGCAAAGGCACATGCGTGCGCCACCAACACCCAATACTCAGTCCTCCTCTGCACCGCAAGATGCGACACAGGAATCAGTGAGGGGAAGCGGGCCTGCGCAACAAAATGTGGCCTTTCTTTTTTGCAACATTCGTAGCATCCTTAACAAGAGCGAACTTTTATCATCTGCAATTGACACATCTAATGCTGATATCATAGCACTAACCAAAAGAAGGCATGGTCCCGAAATTGAAGAGGGTGAAATCTTTTCCGCTGCGCGTCATTTTTCAATATTTCGTCATGATCGTATAGTGGACGTCAGGGTAGCTGCATTTTATTAGGCATACACTAAGACCTACCTTCTCAGGTTATACAAGTAGGCAGTAGCTTAGTGACCGTCTGGGCGGTAACCCAAATGGCCTATCAAAAACAATTCTAGGTGCATGATAGCGACCTCCTAATCATCATCATGATCAGTTTCATCAGTGAATTACATGATGTATTAAATTTTGTCGCTTCAAACCACAATCCTCCTATTCTATTACTCGGTGATCTTAACGTACCTAACATAAGGTGGTCCCTGCGATCCCCGCCAGCATTCATCCATTTTGTTCACTGCATAAACATTTCCTATATTTATCCTCACTTTTCTCATTTACCCAGCTTGTTAAGCCACCAACTCGAATAAAACAGTCAGTCGCTAACACCCAGGACATCGTTCTTACATCTCATGCTGGCCTTGTTTATGACATTAAATACTTGCCCCGTCTTAGCGATCATTCCCTACTATTATTTCAAATGAACGAAGTGCGACCCAGGCCTGCTAAATAAAAGAAACGGATTAAAGATTACAAAAATGCTAATTTTGATGGAATAACCGAAGCGCTTGCTTCGTTTCTTGACATCTTCGAGATCGATTTGACAATCGCAACGTTGAAACTAATTGGAGTATGTTTGCCGCAGAAATTGATGAATTAACAAGTAAATATGTTACGGTTGTCACCATAATAACGGATTCGAATGCTCCATGGTACAACACACACCTAAAGCGGCTATAGAACAAGAAGAAACGTCTTTTTAGGTTGCTAAGAACTTGCCTGCGAATGATCGCTGCACAGATTACCTGACAGCAACTAACCAATACATAAAACCAGTAAAAGAAGCTAGGGATAACTTTTCAAACATAACTTTCCCATCCATGCTTGCAAGCGAACCAAGGAAATTATGGCGCACGATAAAGCCAAGCAGAGATTATTGCATCGCCCCAACTGATAGTTCAGGCTGCACCATTCCCGAAAACGCATGCTGTCGAGTTCTTAACGAGGCCTTCTCAAATAATTTATCCTCAAACGCAAATCCGTCAGTACCGCCCTCGCATGCTTACAACTACACAACCATGTTTCCTGTAATAATCAACTTCGACGGTGCAAGAAAACTTATTAGGTCACTAAAATCATTTTACATGCCAGGCTCTGATCAAATCGAACCAAATTTTTTTTTAAAGTACAACGGCCTATTGGTCTGTTTTACTGACTATAATCTTTAAGCAGACTGTTGATAATGGTTCTCCTTCATCAAAGTGAAAAATTGGGAAGGTAATTCCACTCTATATATCATGTAACAGGCATTCCCCCCTTAACTACCGACCCATCTCCCTTACTAGCAAACCATACAAAATGCTTGAACATATCCTGTTCTCGCCTATTATAAGCTTCCTTGAAATTAGCTCGTATTTTTTTCAACATCGCAATACGGCTTTTGTAAAACTTACTCCTGTGACACACAACTACCGACTTTTGTACATAAGTTAAATATTATCCTCGATAACTCTTCAGCCTACTGCATCTTCCTCGACTACTCTAAAGCCTTCGGTAAAGTTTGCCATAAACTACTTTTATATAAGCTTAGTCTACTTAGCATTGATCCTAAACTTCTAACCTGGATTGAATGTTTCCTATATAATTGTTCTCAGTTTGTTTCAGCTAAGAACACTAATTCAGGATTTAGCGCTGCAAACATCTGGTGATCCGCAAGGTTCAGTGTTTGGCCTTCTTCTATTTTTTTAATACATAAACGACCTAGCTTCTTGCGCCTCCTCAAATATTCACCTTTTTGCAGCTGATTGCGCAATATTTAAGAAAGTAACCTCTGATAATGACGTAACCGTTCTGCAACCTGACCTTAACGCAGTCTGTTCGTGGTGCAAGATATGGCTAATGGAATTAGGGAGGCTTGCAGAACTAGCAAGCATAAGAGGAAGAAAGAAATGATACGCGGCTGGTGGCGGTGCACGCGAGCACGACACGGCTGGCAGATATAGGCATCGTAGTTAGACGCCTTGTCTATGATGGGCCTGTTCCTACACGCTTGCCATCAATATTCTACCCTCGACAAGCATCGTCCTCGTGACTCAGACATGTAACAACTAGAGGCGTCGAAGCTATGCGCCTGTCATTCGCTACTGCTGCAACCTGGGTACCTCAAACAAGCTTCACGTTAGTTAGATTCCAACAGTGCGTTGAACTTGCGCCTTCGAAAGCGAACGTTTATTTGCCTGCCCTCCCGGGTTCGGCGTGGTTGGGTTCTGCTGGGGTTGGCCGTTACCCCTGTGGATATATTTGTGGATATGTGCACAAAGATAAAAGACGATTAAAAAATAGCAAGGAGCACATATGGCAGGCATCAGCAAGTCATGACTGGTAGCCTTTCCGCTATCCTTGAAAAGCGTACCATCCTTACGTTCTAGAGATACTACCGTGGGGGGCAGGAGCTTCAACAGAAGAACCGCGCAACGAGCGATGGAGCGAAAAATATTCGGCGTTACGTTAACAGACAGCAAGAGAGCGGTGTGGATTAGATAGCAAACGGGGATAGCCGATATTCCAGTTGACATTAAAAGGCGAAAATGGAGCAGTGCAGGTCATGAATGCGTAGGGCAGATAACTGGTGTTAGAGTTACAGATTGGGTGCCGAGAGAACGCAAGTGTGGTCGAGGACGCCGGAGATGGTGCGATGAAAGTAGAAACTTTTCAGGCATAACTTGAAATCCGCTAGCGCAGAATAAAGGTAATTGCAGATCGCCGGTGGGCATAAAATATAATGATGATGATGACGACGAGGACGACGAAAACAATGGTACAAAGTTGCTGTCTTGCACGACTGGCCAGTACGTACAGGACAAAGCCCGAAAGGGCACTGCATATAACACCGAGGTGGCTCGGGATGAGAGGTGGCTTACGTAAACGCCGACGTGAGGTTCTGCACTAGTGTGCAGCCGTCGTCATTTTTGATGCACAGAGTTTGACACACCAGGATGCTGATTCAAACGCCGGAAACTTAACGCAGAGCTCGTGGTAGCGTTTTTGGGCACACTGGAGCGATGTTTCGGTTATTGATGGCTCCAAAAACCGTGTTACTAGTTTATAGGTACTACGCTAATTATTTTTACATGTAAAGTGCCGCTTGATTTTCCTTCTTTTTCTTTATGTACGAACGTGCTCTCCGAGGCCAGAAATAAAGGTGAAGATTATGTTCTGACTTTTCTTGGTATATTTTAGAGCGTTGCAAAATTAAAGTCAGTATTTACTTTATTATATTGCCGATTTATTTTGGATATACTGCCAACTCCATCAGGGACTGTTAAGGGAAACACCACTCGATTAAAAACAAGTTACATATCGAGAATGTTTAAAAATTATGCAAAGCGGAAATTCTATCTACATAATAATGAAATTGTACAATCAAATTATACTTATTTAGTAAAACTAATGGTTCCTGAATAGAAGTTAAACTGACGTTAAGGTAACAACATGGCGCAATGCAATCTGATAATTGGTAAACAAGCAAGCAGAGTTATACGAAACCAATTTCATAATAAAGCTCCAATTAAATAAAAGTAGGCTGGATAAATTTAGAAAAGAACACCGTAAATAAACAAAAAAATAACCTGCCTAGTAGTTTCTCGTATATTAGGGAGCACGCAATGAATACGCAAGTAAAACAGCAAGAAAAGGACGCATTCTGCACTCTCTGCAATTAAACACAAGTAAATAAGTCGAGTCACACCTGCACAGCGCGCTCCCTCCGTGCATGTAGCAAGAGCCAACGGGGCGACTCGACTGCGAAGGGTGCCACGGCGGCGAATAGCAGCGCCGGAATGGCGCACCCCAGGGCCAGCCAAGACCAGTCCAGAAGCAGGCCCAGGCAGTGGGAATAGAGCATGCCCGCAGTCACTGCCACGAATAGGCCGCCACCCTGCGCGGTGCGGCTCGGTACAGTCAAACGCCTCTACAACAAAAAATTGTAAGCACGAAGGCTTTATCGTGACCGCAACCGTTGTTGAGGTACGTGAAACGTCTTGTGCGTGTTGCAGATGGTGTACGGCAACTACGGCTACAGAAACGAGGTAACCCATTAAGCAAGTAACATTCGTTCACGCATTACAAAGCTTGTTTTTGCTGCAGCTATAGTGGGAGTCCTACGGTGTAATATTACAAACGTGCTTGCTTCCAATTCGTAGTTGTCCCACCGTGGTCAACGCTGGTGGGTCGCCAATCGGCATCCCTCTGTCTCGCTGTCTGGGTTTCTTCACGCCATTTCTGAACCCCTACGCGTTGAAAGCGGGGGCGCCAAAGCCGAACAACCGTCAAATTTCAGCAACAAATTGTAGACTAACAAGACTTACATATCCCTCCTGGTGACCCGCCGTGGTTGCTCAGTGGCTATGGTGTTAGGCTGCTGAGCACGAGGTCGCGGGATCGAATCCCGGCCATGGCGGCCGCATTTCGATGGGGGCGAAATGCGAAAACACCCATGTACTTAGATTTAGGTGCACGTTAAAGAACCCCAGGTGGTCAAAATTTCCGGAGTCCTCCACTACGGCGTGCCTCATAATCAGAGAGTGGTTTTGGCATGTTAAACCCCACAATTTATCCCTCCTGGTAAGTACAGATTTGAGTTTCCTGCAGTAACCCTACTATGACAGAGTGAGCTCTGTCAAACGCTAAAACTCCCGCTGGGATCGACAAATGTGCTGCCGGTGTATACGCTTATCTGAACGCCCAGCGGGAGGCTAAATTTAGCTCCGATTGCGTCCTGCATGGCACGACAGCGGCGCCATCTGTTCAGGCGAAACACGCATGATCGAGTAATGGCTCCGCTTTTGTACACAACGATACCAAAGTAAGGCACGTTGGTAGTGCTATAGCACTGCACGTTTTCGCTACATCTGGTTGCATACGTGCAACGTTACGTGCGGTTTTAGCGAGCGACCCCCTATTTTGATTTAACTGAAAGACGCTTTCCTTCTGCTCGCACCCCCATATTGAATGTATTTCTTTCTTTTTTTATATATTTCCTGTGGCACACCTCCAAACAAAAGATATGCGATTTTTATATGCAGGCACTCTGTCTGTCGAACCTTGAAATTGAAACTGTGAATTAAGCTTATCCGAGAGTAACAGTGTAGACACTTTGGAGGGAAGCAATACTGGGGCGAATGGCGAGCATGACCGGTAGCGTTGACCACTCTACTAGATTTTTCCGTTCTTCTTCGCTCGCATGCAATATAAAGGTAGGAAGAAGGAAATGTGTAAGATCGGATGCAGGCGCTTTAAGAAGGAACCGCATCACTCTCTAATTTTGTTTTCACGTGACGCATGAGGCAACATGCGGATGACGAGGCTATTTGCTACGAGCTCGTGTGTTCCATTTCGAACCCGCTATGCTGTTGGGCTGCTGAGCACGGGATCGAATCCCGGCTGCGGCGGCGCACTTCGATGGGGGAGAATGCGAAAACACCCGTTCTCTAAGATTCAAGTAAACGTTAAAGAAGCCCAGGTGGCCCAAATTTCCGGAGTCCCCCATTACTGCGTGCCTCATGATCAGATCGTGGTTCCGGCACGTAAAATTCCTGAATTTTTTCTCATTCGTAAAGACGACGATATAGAACTTCCACATGTGTGTCCACGGGCGCGCGCAAGCACGGAATGTGTCTGTGTAATTAGCTTATGTTGGCGGTTGCGCCTCAAAATGTGCACCCAGATAAGCTGGTATTGTTGTTTTTGTAGCTGTTGTTCACGATGGGTGATTATAATGATCTTGTTAATGCTATTAGTATTCCTTGGGAAATTCAGCCCGCTTGCGGTATGTCTCCATCTGCATGTCCGCGCCTAACCTCTTTGCCGCCAAAGTGGGTCAACGGGTAGTCCATGCTCAAATGGGCAGAGCGTCGGGCGGCTGCTGTGCTGAAAGAACCGCGTTCAAAACCAACCGTCGGACAACTTGAGTCACTGGGTATGTGTCACACTTCAATGAACCTCTTTGTGCCAACTTGGTTCACTGGGTATATCTCACAGGGCACGTGCAGCCTTTCATAATAATCCTTATGTAAGCACATCATCAACAATTACCTATGAACCACGAGACTGATTGCTAATAGCATTGAAGTCGCCAATTATACATAAAGGATGCATGCACCGCCAATTCCTTGTCGTCATCGTCGTTGTTGTTGTTGTTGTTGTTGTTGTTGTTGTTGTTGTTGTTGTTGTTGTTGTTGTTGTTGTTGTTGTTGTTGTTGTTGTTGTTGTTGTTGAAGCCTGACCGTTCAGTCTTGTGATTTCTCGTTGTAGTTTATGCTTATGGAACTATAATGCGCTCACTCCTGCTGAACACGCACCACGAATCCTCGATTGTTAGCCGCGGCCACCTCGACCATGTGAGCAGTAGCACAGAGGGACACCAAGCCCACGGAGAAGCCCGCTGCGAAGTGAGCCGAGTACAGACCGGTCACGCTGTCGGCCCAGTGCAACCACAGCCAGCCTAAGAGGAATCCGAGTGAGCAGCCAACCATGGCCTTGCGTCGACCCAGCCACTGGCACAGATTGCCGGCACACATGCTGCCCACAACGGCACCTAGCGGCAGCATAGAGCTAAACCTGCGACGCGAGAAGATTATAGACAACGTTCACGCTTGTAAATCCAAGGGAGCGCTGCAATCCATTGTGCATCAACGTCAAAAGATAGGAGTATCAACCCAGCAGGAAAAGAAATCAAATATGATCGTTTCTTGTTTCTTCTTCCGAATGTAAAAATTTAAAACAGCATAATTCGGCGGCTCTTGTTTGAAAAGGTCATCATAGTATTATTCTCTTTGAAGAAAAACCACGTCAGTAAAGGCTGTCGCATTTCAGCCGACTGATCCAAGACCTTGCGGAAGCGTGTTTGTAAATAAGTTACAGTTTCGCCCGAAAGGCGAAGCATCGCTTGCGATAGAAAATTAGTATACAGCTATTCAACTTAAGGGCAGTATCTTTATTTACCGTATCAACTCGGAAACATTCGCTTACTAACTGAATTAATATGCATGGTGTCAGCACGCACAAGCAAACATGAACACCCCTCAGACTCGATGAGCGCGCACAGTCGCTGTCAAAACTCTGGTGGGAGGAAGCGCGGCAGCAGCAGCGAGCGAAGTGACCATCGTGTGGCCTACCGCTTCAACGCAAGAGCGGCGAGAACACAGCCCACACACATGTATGAGCCGTCTGCAGATCGCTTTCGTGAGAGGGCGCGTGCGACCGCGCGCGGTCGTGCAAAGTACGCACTTGTTGGCGGAGTCGAAGCCACCCTCACCCCCTCCATTCCGCGCTGCCTCCCCGCTTTCCGCAATACATAGCGCACGAAACTGAGTGGTTAACGCGAGTTCCCCTTGCGCCCGGTCGCGAAATGCGCAGTTGCTGCCGGAGTACAACGTGACTCCCCCTGAAACGCCTCGATCCACGCACAATGCCGCTTTTGCTAAGTAGCGCCAACCTTTGTTGTGCGCCGCTGTTCCCTGATTTGTCGCTCATACCGGTTTCGCTTCCACAGTTCCCGCTACCAGGGTTTCCGTTTCGGGTCGTTCTGCTTCCGGAATTTCCGGTTCCTGAATTTTCGCTTCTAGTACCCTCGCACCTCTATGCAGAAGTGACGTCGCTTCCGCTTAAATGAGATGCCCGGACGCCGCAAGTTCCGCTTGACGCCAGAAGCTGAGGGAGTAAGCGAGGAAGGAGTATGGAGGAGGAGGGTAGGTTGGCGGTACTTAACCTGGACGGCGAAAACGTGTATGGAGGGGTTTTAATTCCCCCCTCCCTCCTTCCCATCCCCCCGCGGCCTTTCGCACGACTTAAAAAAGCGCTTTTGCTGTCCGCTTTTTCCTACGCGTGCGCCCGATTGCGCCACCATCGTAGGCTTCCCTTGTGTGCTTTCCCTGGCACATAGAGTATACGACGCGCGGCGATGGTATTATTGCCTTTGGACTTTATATGGAACATCACGGCGACGGCGACGGCGAAAACGCGCCTGGAGTGTCCATAAAATTACGATCGCAATAATAAAAGGCGACGCGATGCGTAATGTGGAAAGGCGGAGTGCAGTCAAAATGAAACGGCCAATACAATCATATGTTCCTCCGTTGTCCACTTCCAGTGATACTCACAGAAAGCTTTTTGAAGCTTCCTTGTCGAAAAAAAACATATATTCTCCATAAACTACGAAACATCCCAAACGTAAACTGCACTCTATACGCAGATGACATTACCATCTGGAGCCCGGGAGGCTCCCTGGCAGACATGGAGCAGGCATTACACTCTGCCCTAGAAGCCACAGAAGAGTACCTACTAGACACAGGAATCAAACTATCCTCCAAGAAATCGGAACTCTTACTATTTCGCAAGTCTTGCGAAGGAGTCCACTACCTAACTCCCCTAGAGGAACTTGCGATCGCTCTACACACAAGAGACGGACAACAGATTCCACGAGTCAACCACATACGCATTCTTGGGCTCCTAATCGAAGCCAGCGGATGCCACGGACAAACGATCAAACGCTTAACCGCCAAAACCGAAAACATGATCACACTCATCCACAGAGTCTCGGGGCGCAAGAAGGGTCTCTGCGAAGATAACCTTCTGCGCGTATACTACGCGTTCCTTGTGAGTCACATTAATTACGTCGCCTCTGCCCACAGCTGGACGAAAATAGAAAAGACGAAGCTAAACACACTCATGCGCAAGAGCATCAAACAGGTATTGGGCATTCCACAAAGAGCAAGTACAGCAAAGGTTGATCAGCTAGGCATGCACAACATCGACGAAGTGATCGAAGCTCAGACTATGGCGCAAGTACTCCGTCTATCATCGTCCAAAGCCGGTAGGCTAATCCTAAACGAAGCCAATGTCTCCCCTTCTCCTTATCTCCAGCACGCGGCTACCCTACCGAGCGAAATTATAGACAACTACAACGTCTAACCGTTTCCCAGAAACGTCCACCCACAACACAACGTGGGTAGGCGCCGGGCCCGCGCCCGCGCGATTCTCGACTGCATCGACGCGGATCGTGAAGCCACCGCATTTGTGGATGCGGCCCAGAACGGCAACACATCCACTTTCGCGATAACAGTCGTGGACGGCAACGGAAAGCTACGATCATCCGCATCGGTTAAAACGTGCACCAGCGCTAAAGCAGAACAAACAGCTGTAGCCATCGCCATGGCAGATCCACATTTACTCATGTCTTCACGGACTCGCGTGCCGCAATTCGGCCCTACGAATGCGGCAACGTATCTAAAGAAGGAGCGCGTATACTACTAGCGAGCTCAAAAGGGTGCAAACGGTGCCTTTCCTGGTTCCCCGCTTACATGGGGAAAGACATTCACCCTCAAAAAGCTAACCTCAATGAAACGGCCCACGACCGTGCGCGAGGACTTGCCCGCCGCGACGGTCCACGGCCTCCGAGGGGCTGGACATTCAATTTCATGACCGGCTATTAACTTACCAAGAAATCACCTCCCACTATCGAAAAGGGAGAACCAAATTCCCGCTCCCACACGCCAAACTCGAACGCGCGCAGGCGGCCGCGTTTCGAATGCTACAAACGGACTCGTATCCGTCACGAGGCCTACTAAGCCACTACAACTCAGAAAACCCGGCAAATTGCCCAGACTGCCCAGAACCTTACTGCTCACTCTCGCACATGCTATGGCAATGTACCGCGTTACCAAATGGCCCTCTCTCCAGTGAGCCCGAATGGAAAGAAGCCCTCAAAAGCCAGGACCTCAAACTCCAACTTAAGGCCGTCCAGAGGGCCCAAGAACTGGCGGAGCGCAGTGGCGTAGCAACAGGGGGGGGGGGGGGGGGGGGGCCGGGGGGCCGCGAGCCCCGGGTGCAAGGGGCCAGTGGGTAGGGGGGGGGAGGTGTCATATACGTCTGAAGACACCCCTCATTCCGCCGGCTACACTCGGCGGGGGGGGGGGGGGGGGGGGGGCGAGCGCAACAGAAGATCTAAAGGCCCCGGGTGCCAGACGACCTAGCTACGCCACTGGCGGAGCGTCACCATGTTCCCGTCCCGACTTGGGCGTCGCCTACGGTTTCGGCCGGAGGAGTTCCCCGCGTGGGATCTGAAACGGTTTGAAACTCCTCAGCACTTCAATAAAGTTCTTGACTGACTGACTGACTCCATAAACCCATGTCCACTAATGCCATATAACTCACACTTGCAGTGTGTCGTTCGTTATATGGGAGCCCAGCATATGAGGTTATCGGATGTTAGGGAGCATATGGCTTTTTCTTTTTATTGCAATAGCAATTACACGGATACTCCAGGGGAATTTTCGCCGTCGGAATTTCTGGCCGCGCCGGCTTTTCGCGCGCGTAAAGGGTAGGGGGGTGACGTGTGCGCGCTAGAAAGCGCGGGGGTGGCAGGGGGCAGGGGGGAAGAGCGTAGCCCACGTCTCCGCTTCCACTCCAGCCGCGGCACGGCGTAGCGCGGTCGCGCGCCAACGTTACTAGATTATTTTCTAGTAGCGATGGTCGCGCGCGGCAATGTGCAGCGGTTTCGAAGGCCAGCCGACCAGAGTTAGCTGATGGCGTCGGGTGCGCTGTGTTCTCGCCCGCCTATAGTTGGTGATGAAGCGAGAGGCAGCACGATGGGGAATTCTCTCCTCGGTCCTGCCACTCTCATCCCTCTTGCATAATGACAGCGAGTGTCCGCAGTCATCGAGCGAGATATGTTCATATTTGAGTGTGCGTGCGCGACACCGTGCTTGTTAATTTAGTTTGCAAGCAAATACTTGCAGCAGTTCACACAGTCAATACCTTACTACACATAGCTGTCTAATAATTTGCTATTACAGTTTGCATAGCCTTTAGGGCGAAACTGCGATTAACGTTTTAGAAAGACTTACCCCATGTGTTAGCCCTCGTGTACGACAAAAATCACACCAGCGTATCTTGTGTTGTTCTAATCATGCTCGCAGCTTCTGTCTTCAGCGCAAAATACGAGAAAATAAATTGTAACGAAGAAGCGTCGGTCAGCCAGGTGCATTACCAGCGTTCTAGCTGCTCCCATGGTAAAACTTCCGCACTGAGTTCAACCTTTACCTTTCTGCGCTCCCTGCAAATAAACACCTTGACAAAATAAACATCGCCTGCACTATAACGCCGATGCAACTTAGTGATCTTTTGTCTCCCTGCGTTCGTGAGTCAATGCTTTTGATAGGATCGCACCTGAAAGAATTTGAAGCTCACATCTCACGGCCGATGTTCTCGCCTACTTGCGCAGGGGCTCGTCGTTGCGAACTTTACTAATGCTTCATCATAGAGTTTATGTAGTGTACGTGGATCTAGCTAGATTCTTCAGAAATAAATGGGCCAACCGAATTAACAACTTTCAAGGATTTGTATCTTTGGATGTATATCAGCGCGACAATCTACATGGGAAGTGAGAAAGGTGACAGAAAAGAGCGCTGACTTGGCGCTCCTCTGACTTCCCGTTTAGATTACCGCGCTGCTAACCAAAGATGCAACACTATTAACACGCCCGTTGAGCCATCCTTGTAAGGATTTGTAGTGTTTCTAGATAAAAGTTAACGCAGCTAGCATTGTTAATGAAGAAGATAGATTAACGGTTGTAGTTTTATGGTACAGGCGCCTGCCCAGCGTCGATAGAAGCGGACTTCAACAGCTAAGCATATTAAGACGGATCGGAAGCTGAACTTGTCGATCGTTTCTATAGCGCTTTGTGGAAAAGGCACGATCGACTGAATCTTCGTCGAAGAGCAATTTGCACTTTATGATGGACCGCATTTGAACCTTTAAGAGGAATCTTTATATCAGGAACAGAAAAATCCCTGCTCACAGTACTCTCGGAATAATCCCTACCTGTTTAGCCAAATACATGGAAACGGAGAAATCGGTTTTCTCGGCGTTCACTGCGCCGATTGCGATATCGAGCCAGTGTGGCTTGTGGCTGCACGGATGCACTGTTTTGCCGCGCCTATAGTGCTGGAAGTTCTGCAATCTCAAGTTTCGGAGACGCGTTGAAGCGAACAGCAGCAGAACCGTTCGCTCTCCTCTCTCTGCGCTCTTCGCGTTAGCGTTGTGACGGCAACTGTTCGAGGACACGGAGTGAGATCTGCTCATGTGTGTCCGCGCGCGTGCGAGACACCACACTTGTTAATTTATCAGTGCACGAATGTAGACTCCAATTTATACGGCCGATTAAACTACGAGCCTTACTTCCAGTAGTTGCCGGATGCATTGCTATTAATTGCTATCAATGCTTCGGCCTTTCAGGCGAAACTGTGACTCGCCGCTAAACTTGTCGCGGTGGTACAGTTGAGATTAGGGAGCTTTAGAAATAGCGCACCCAAAGCACACCCCGCCCTGCTTGCGTTGTTTTGTACGCACGGCTCTTTGCGCCTTCTAACTTTAGCTACGCAAAAGCCTAAAACCCCCTATTTCGTTTCACTATACAGAACGAAGGCGTGAGTTCGATCTCTCGATACGTGCAGCACTCGCAAATCGTTGACGGCGAAATGCAGAGACTATCGTGTGCAAGAGTTCGGTGCGCGTCATAAAAAAAAAAACAGAAGAAGGGAGAAGCACCACAAAGTGCTTGTCTCAATTAGTCAGCAGCAATGACTTACGGTGTCTCTCATAATTCGTGTATTGCTTCTTCAAATGCCATCCACCAGCGTGCAAGGCCAATATCTCAATCATTTTTGGTTCTCTGTTTCTGAAACTCTATATTTAGGAGGGACAGCTGTGGTGTTGCGAAATATTTCGGGTTCCAAAATATTTTTTTGCCTAGTGCGTCCCTAGTGACGATTCCTTGAATGTATGTGAAGTCATCAGGCACTACCCTATGTATTGAAGTGCGGCCTAATAAACATTAGCTCCTGCTCCCGCTTCGTGCCTCCGTCCGTGCCTGTACATTCGCCGCCTTAGGCGCGTTCTTTGTTTTCCAACGGCGTGTCCTCCGCCCGCGTCACGCGACAACCGCACGAACTTTCCGCAATGTCTGTGGCCCCAAACCACCTCCCCCTCCTTATTCGCAGCATGGGACTAAGACGCCAGTACTCTGACGAGCGTTCTCCCATGCAGACCACCGGTACAATGGGCTAGAATACTGGGCCGTACAGTATTCTAGTGCACCGGAAAGTGTGAGGAAATCACTACTGCTCACCAGATAGCGCCATCGGCGGAGATGGTCGGGGACACGTTGCCGCCCTGGGCGGTAGGCATGGCCGTTAGCGTACGCAGAGCGGCAGGCGCGTATCCCACAGCTGCGCCCACGCAGAGACAACCCAGCCATGCTGCGGCCAGCGTGCGGTACATGGCGAATGTGGGCGCAGTCAAACGTCTCTTCACGCCCGATGGAGGCCGGGATAACGCAGAGGCGTCGGTTTCCACCCCCATCGCTGTCGCCGAAACGTGGCAGGTTGCCGACGACGTTCTCCTGCGGTTATTGTCGTGTACAAAGACAGTGAAGTGCTCAGCTACAGTAGCAGAAAAGCGCGCAGTAGACTACACAGTAGACCAACAAACGGCTGCGGCTGCTATAGGGTCTTCTTCTTCTCCTTCTTCTTCACTTCCCTACGTGGCGCACAAGGTAGCAGAATGCCGGGCTGGTTGTTCTTGACGTCGTTTAAGATTGGTGTCATAGTGACGCCACAAGAGGAAGTATTACAGGGGAAGAGAAGTTGAAGTTGCTAAGAACCCGTTAGAAATTCAGGAAGCCGTGGGATATGTTACTTCTTCCACTCTGCAGCCACTTTTCTTTCATACAGAAGAGGTTTGGCGACTTACTAAAGAGTTTGCTTCAATACACCCCGCCTCGCAAAGAAAAATTCCGGCACAGCCCGTCTCACGATAAATGTCGACATTGTTGCGATTAATAATGAAGCAATGCCATGACACACCGTGTTGCAGTCGCCGAAACGCGTCGTGTATGAGGCATGTACTTCAGCCGGGCTCCTCTGTCGCCCTTCCCTATGGACACGCTGCCCCATCCAACGCGCCGCCGCGAAATCCAAGCAGGGAGCGAGTCTGATTACATATTCAGGCAAAATTGTCTGAACATATAACGACGCGGGTTCGATTCTTTCCAGCACAGGAGACGAAGAAAAGTTTATTCGCACAAAAGACAGTCAACCCAGTGTGGCTAATCCCCCCTGTGGGTACAAGCCATGTTTTGAGGCAACAACAGCAACAACGACTTCGTTACCCTTAAATGGGGCAACACCGTGTAGTCAGCCCCCCTTCCAAGCCACCGCTGCCTCTCACCATCCTTCCTTTCCAGCGGACCAGCCTCAGCTTGTCAGCGCGGGCAGAGCTGGATATCAATGCCTCCCACCTCACTCTCGTGTTATTTTCTTCTTGGTCTTCAGTGTGAGCCGTGCATTCCCATTTGATGTGGTAGAATGTCGCTGTGCTCCCACACTACGGGCATATCTTTTTGTGGGCCTTTGCGTAGTGTGTGTGCAATCTATTGTTAGCGGAACCGGAAGCGAAGGCTGGCAACATAGGGAGCGAGATTGCGGCCGCGAAGGAAGGCAGTCGTCACGCTGTCTTGAACTCTTTTTTTTTCTTTTATTTATCTTTTAAAGAGCGCCCTTGTTAGAAATCGGTGTGTCTGCGAAGAAATTCCGAACATCTCAGAAATGGGATGCACCGGAACCTTCGTGTTTATGCGATCCTGGAAGCCGATGTCACGGGATTGCGTCGACGGTGATGCTCGCTGCCTCTTCAACGGACGTTGCGTTTGTGTCGTCATCGTGAGGAACTGACCGTAAAAGGGACCCTTTGTGTTGCTTTGAAAACGTGCGTGCGGACGCTCTGTGTGACGTCTAAGAGACGCAATGGTACCGTATTCGTGAAGTACCGACATCGAAAGCGTGTCTTTGTGCCACCTCAGAAACGAGTGTGCGGACGCTCTCTGTGACGTCATAAGCCTACATACGCTGAGCTAGAGGCGAAAAACTGTGTGTACGCAGGGAGACGCCTAGACAACCCCGAAGATGGCAGACGGCGGTGGAACTCACCAAAACCAAATGATGCAAGCTCTGCTGGAGCAAAACCGGCGGTTACTGGAGCTCCTCGGGAGGAAACCTGAAGCGTTCCACGTTATGCCGGACCTGAATAAAGCTATCCACGATTTCGACGGCGAGGGCTCATCCCACGAAGCTGGGCCGTGGCTTAAGAGTATCGAAAGCATGGTGGTCCTGCACGGCTGGCCGGACAGCTTCAGACTAGAAAACGCCAGGCTTCACATGAAGGGACCTGCTCGATTTTGGCTTCAGACCCGTGTCGATGACCTCACTACGTGGAAAGACTTCAAGATTGCCTTCAGAAAGACATTTGTGGGCCAGACAAGCACGGCCTAAAAGTGGAAGCAAATGCAAGAAAGAGTCCAGATGAGGGGAAAGTCCATCACGGCATAATTCCTCGAAAATACCTTGTTATGCAAGAGATTGGGCCTCTGTATGCAAGATACCAAGGAGCAAGTTTTGGTGGGGCTGCGGTTTAGAGACGCATGCATCTCCATGACGGTAAAGGAACGCAAGGATGAGGATGAATTGCTGGCAGACTTGCAAAGAATGGAGCGAATAAGCGAAGCTAGAATGCAGAAGTCACCAGGGGCCAAGCCACAAGGTGGTGATCCAGGTGCCACGACACCTCGTGCCAAACCTCCGACCTCAAGATCTTGGACTGTCGCGCGTTCACCTGAGCGAGTGATCACAAATGCATGTCACAGACCAAACAAGTGGTGGGGGACCACCGAAGAAAACGCCAGAGCCGCCCAAGCATGATAAAGCGGAGCGAAAATGCTACAGTTGCGAAAGGTATGGGCACATAGCGAGACAGTCCGAAAACAAACCCTGTTGGTAACTTTGTTTTGAATGAGAATCCAACAAGTGACAGTGGTCCATCAAAGTTCCTGAAAACTGCGACCATCAGAGGAACTCGCCAGCTCTCGGTGATGATTGACCAGGGAAATTCAGGCTGTATATTGCGTCATCAAGCGGCTGAAAAGTGCAGCCTACAAGTTGTGTGCAAGGCCCAAGACTTGTATCGGTATGGAAGCACAGGCACATCTACAGTTCGTTCTATCGGGACCTCGGAGGTGGACATAGAAATCGATGATGGGGTATGCCGCAACGTCAAGGTGACTGTCGTCAACAACAGTGCCTTGCCCGTGGACATGCTGGTTGGTAGAACCTGGACGGAACAAGACCACATTGCATACCTACACACAGGAGATGAACTCAGGGTTGGCTACCAAGATGATATTCCATTTTGTAATATCGACCTTGCCCAGATGAAGCCTTCCAAGGAACCACTTCGTGTCAAGGAAACCATTGTGGTGCCCAAAAGAACCGTGTGTTGGGTGACAGTGGAGACCGGTAAGAGTAAAGGAAATCTGATGAAACATTACCTAGAGGACCTGGTAAGGGAATGCTACTTCACGTCGAACACGAAAGGGTTGAGATACCAAAGTTGAACGACAAGGATGAAGACCAACAGCTGATCAAGGGAAGTTTGTTGGCTCACGCTGAACTGCTTTCAGGGAGCGAAGAGTTAACCCCCGTGAGACATGTGCCTCAGCCGAAGTCCATTGATAGTAGTATGCTGAATGTCGGGAAAGACGTCAATGAACAACAAGTGGATGTACTGCTGAACATGCTGTATAAATACAGGGACTGCTTTGCACTGAATTTGTCAGAGTTGGGGTGTTGTAACCAGCTGGAGAAGACTATCACAGAGTGTTCCGGAAGCACTCCAGTCAGCTACAAACCGTACGCGACTAATGCTGAGAACAGAGAAGCAATCCAACAAATTGTCAAAGAGTGGAAGGCGACTGGCATTGTAACCGAAGCATCCTCGCCATACGCTAAGTGCTGCTGGTGAAACAGAAAAATGGGGAAAATTGTCTAGTCATATACCACCGACGGCTAAATAGCCAGACGGTGCCGGAACACTTTTCCTTGCCAAAAATTGATGACCAGCTGCTACGACTGTCCGGAGCACGAATGCACTGTGTGTTAGACTGTGCAAACGGATACCTTCAGCTTCCACTGAGTGAGGAATCGAAGGCCAAAACTGCATTCATCAGGCCTGATGAGACCGGGCAGTTTGAACGTATGTTGTTTGGGTTGAGAAATGGTCCTGCTGTATTTCAACGTCTAATGAACAAGGTCCTCGCCCATTCAGAGGTGCATCCATTCTTTGGAGATGTCTTTTTGGTTGTTGTTAGGTTGTGATTCTGCTATGCTTCGCACTTTTTCCAGTCTAACACCTCCCTACAGGAACGCCTAAGGACGAATGTATGTATGCAAATACACAAATTAATTGGCACCATTGTTGCGATTACCATTCTTTTTTTAAGGTGGGTGACAGCGACGACGGCCGGCAATATAGTTGTACAACTTCCTCGCCGTCGTCATCACACCATCGCCATCACACCGTCCTTGCCGCTGCCGTTGCAGGCAGCGGCAACGTCGCTATTGCATGCCCAGAGACCGGTCAGATAAACACGGACCTAGCGGAAAGTTGGCGAAGTAGCCGAATGATGAAGGTAATCGCTGCGGACGTACCCATGCGTGGCACTCGGACACCCACCGGCACTACTACGCGTTGACGGGTACTTGTCATTGAGTTTGAGCAACATGCGTTGCGGCAAGCTGTGTCATTCGTATGTCAGGAATGAAATCATAAAGAGCTAATGTGCAACGAAGTAGATTTCACTAAATACTTGTACGAAATAAACTACGAACAAAATAATAATAAACAGCATATTTCAGTGCAGGCATAAGTTAACTTGCGATTATTATGTCTAAATTTATTACTCGTTGTGTACAAGAAAG
Source organism: Dermacentor albipictus (assembly GCF_038994185.2). Classification (NCBI taxonomy): domain Eukaryota; kingdom Metazoa; phylum Arthropoda; class Arachnida; order Ixodida; family Ixodidae; genus Dermacentor; species Dermacentor albipictus. Next base: position 93,446,695 of record NC_091826.1, on the reverse strand, counting down.
TTCGTACTAGTTAGGTCTACAAGAAAGATTAACGGCAACAAAAGTTTGCCTTGTGTGACCACTGGCGTAGGTGAATGCGCAGCTTCAGCCTTGTGTAGGTGGCTATCATCATCTTGCTTATTGCTTCCTTGTGGCCTGCGCATGTTTGCAGGCATGGTTGGTCTACTTTATCGACGTATTCAGTGAAGGATCGGTGTGGCGACTTCATCGCGTGTACATAGTTCGTACACTACGCAATTATGCCAGTCAAGCGCTTTTCGTAGTTCTTCAAAGTGCGGGTCACTTCACTGCTAGCACAGATCAACTTACGCCCGTCGCTCACATATTCTTTGAGAGTTGTCAACGAGGGATATTCATTGATGACCCCTGCATGGAGAGCATCCTGGCAATGGAGGCAGGATACGAACTACGATATGCTTCTGAGGATGAAGCCTAGAAGGTAACATGAAAGGTAGTGACTACAGTGACGAGGACCGGTACTTTAACATCAGCACTACAGTGATGGGGCGCGTCCCTTTAACACGAACACTGCAGCGACTAGGTAGTCGGTCATTCCAGCGACGCAGGCGGCGCCACGCGGCCCTCCCCCAAGAACTTCTCCCCAGTCCGCGCCAGCTACCTTCTTGTTGTACCGTCAGCGCTGCGTCCAGAAATACTGCACGCCCTACATGACGATCCAACCGCTGGGCACCTCGGATTCTCCCGGACGCTGTCGAGGATACAGGAAAGGTATTACGGGCCGCGTCTGACCGCCGACGTCGCCCGTTACGTCAAGACATGCCGAGACTGTCAGCGACGAAAGACACCACCGACAAGGCCAGCAGGATTACTACAGCCGATCTAACCTCCTTGTCGACCATTCCAGCAGATTGGGATGGATTTGTTGGGGCCGTTTCCGAAGTCAACATCCAAGAATAAGTGTATCGTGGTGGCGACGGTCTACCTCACCCGCTTCGCTGAAAGTAAAGCTCTACCAAAAGGCAGCGCAGCCGAAGTGGCGAAATTTTCCGTCGAGCCATCCTGCTGCGACGTGGTGCCCCAGAAGTCCTCATCACCGACAGAGGAACGGCTTTTACACCAGAGCTCACCCAAGCCATTCTGCAATACAGCCAGACAAGCCACAGGAGGACAACTGCCTACCACCCGCAGACGAATGGTCTCACAGAGCGCCTGAACAAGACCCTCGCCGACATGCTAGCAATGTACGTCGACGTCGAACACAAGACCTGGGATGCCGTCCTGCCGTACGTAACATTCGCTTACAACAAGGCGGTGCAAGAAACAACAGAGATCATGCCGTTTAAGCTGGTTTACGGCAGGAACCCGACGACGACGCTCGACGCCATGCTGCCGCACGTCACTGACGAGGAGAATCTTGACGTCGCTACCTATCTCCAGCGCGCCGAAGAAGCCCGACAGCTCGCCCGCCTACGGATCAGGACCAAGCAGCGTACGACAGCCGACACTCCTCCGACGACGCTTCGTCGAGTACCAGCCGGGCGACCGTGTTTGGATATGGACCCCGATACGCCGACGAGGACTGAGTGAGAAACTACTGCGACGCTATTTCGGACCCTACAAGGTCATCCGACGTATTGGCGCACTGGACTATGAGGTCGTGCCAGACGGCATTTCGCATTCACAGTGGCGCCGCGCACGATCTGAAGTAGTCCACGTGGTGCTGCTTGAACCCTTTTACGGGCGCTGACGAACTTTCCTTATTTTCTTTGCTACGAGTGCTTTTCTTTATTACTTTCGTTTGTGTGCGGCATCGGGTCGATGCTTTTTAAGAGGGGGGTATTGACACGCGTACTTTATCGGGCGACCATGTTTCGCCGCCTAACAAATGTCACACAGCGCGAGACGCGCCTGCATGTATCCGAAGTTTCTGGAAAGTTATCGATGCTTCTATCCGCTGTCTGTTGTCGCCGAACCTTGTGTTATCTGATTTCATCGCGTGGCGCGAATGGTGTAGAACTTTGTGGAAGGCACGCGGGTCCCAACGATTAGTCTGGAACATTCGATGACTGCTGTATAAAAGCCGACATGCTGGACCCGCTGATCAGATTTCGACGACCGCCTTAAGCGGCTTGCGACAGTATTAGAGGCCATCAAGTCATCAGGGCTCAAGAAATATGCTCAAGAAATTTACATGGTATGCAAGTTAATGAAAGAGGACGATAATTCGATGAGCCGCTCCAGCTACGTACCAGCCTTGAACACAGGAACAACTTTGTTAATTTTCCAGTGACTAGGTATAGAACTGTTCGCAAGAGATTTATCAAGGATTATTTGTATAAAATGAGAAGATACATTTTTTTGTAGGTTTTAATATCTTCGCAGTGATGTTGTCTGGCCCGGCGGCACTGGACAAGTTTAGTTTGTCTATCAGAGCACAAATACCAGCAGTGTAGTGATGTTGATAGGGGCCCATCGCAGGAAAGTTAAAAGGCCCCTGAAACGGTTCGGACAAATTTTGTAGGCGCGTAGGGTACAGCTTAAGTAGAACATTCGCACCACAATTTAAGTGAAGCGTTACGTATTAATGGAGCTGCAAGCGATTAGAAGTTACCCTCCTCCCTAGCTATGCTTTTCCACCTCAACTCGCTCGCCGAGCGAGCGGCGCTAAGCTCCGCCTTCACTGGTTCAGCGTCACGATGCAACGTCACATCGTTCACTTCCGGTTGTTTAGGAGCACGCCCCCTCCCGCGCGAGACCTCTCCGCTAGCCGCTTGGCCGTCGACCGAGAGCTATCGAAACAGCGTGCGTTGCGAGCATTCTGTCGTAGCGCCGAACGTGTCCGGTACTCCGCTAAAAGCAGGCAAGCTGGTCATTTCGGCAAATGACTGGAGGCATAAACTCAAGCTGATGAAGGAACTTTAGCGTAGACGTACGTGAGCAGCCTGATCGGTCTGCACGGTCCAGACACTTGCTGGCGCAGCAATTAACCAGTCAAACAAAGCGCTAATATTGCTCTAACCAAGTGTAAAGCATTTTAAACATTTATAAATCAACGTGTTGATGATTACACTCCTGCGAAAAATACACACCAGCAGCAAAGAATACACTTCGTTGCTGCTACTGTGTATGGTTGAGCTCTGTGCCACCAGGTGGCTGCACCGTGCAGACCGTTCACATTTGCCCTTCTGCTCATCTCGTGGCTCATCCCGGCACAGTCAAGCGGCCAGACCCTGTCCCCTTGCGCTTGCGTTTGCCCTAATACTGGACTCGCGGTTTGCAGGTCGCTAGGTTTGCAGTCCACAAGGCAACAAAGTCGAATCATAGTGCTCGCGAAAAGACTGAGACCGACTCTGACCGCGGAGCTCTCGTCAAAATGGAGTACGTTGTAACCACGGTGGTTGTAACACAAGCAGACAACACTTGCTGTGTGCCGGAAGTGCTGAAGTGTACTAAAAAACTATTCTTGTGTATTCTCTTTAAGTTATTTTCTTTTTACAAAAACAAAGCAACTAACATTCCAACTATTACGAGCATCATTTGTTCACCATAAAGTTGGAAAAATTATCGACCACGCGCCCTGGTCAGCCAATCAGATAGCTCGCCCATGTGACGTAATATGGGTTATTTGCGTCATATGGGTAGGGGCGGCTTAAAATTCCGCCGAGCAGTGCGCTGCGATCGGCAGCGATGTGTATTTTCAAAACCTTATAATAAATTACACGCTTTACGCAGAGCACTTAGATGCATCAATTAATGATCAGAAGAACCTACTCTAACGACTCAGTACGTTTGTAGAAAATCGCCAAAATCGTTTCAGGGTCCCTTTAAAGAATTTTTGGAGTGGTGTATTCCAGGCAGGCTCATATGTGAAGACTGATGTAAAATAAGAGTTCATGACGTCAGGTCGAAGTTCTGGAGGCACCTGTGAACCATCCGGATATAAAAGGGTAATGCAATGAGTGTTGCTTGATTTGGGTGATAACATCCGCCAGAATTTCTTTGGGTCTGTTTGTAGAATGCCATACAGATCATTGTGGATAAACTTTCTTTTTGTACACTTTAGGAGACGCGTGTAATCCTGTAGGTACGCAAAATATTTCTTCCATTTATAAGCCAGCGCATTTCCTTTAGCTTCACGAAAAAGACGCTTTTTCTTTTGAGAAAGCCTCCTTAAGCAGTTAGAATACCAGGGCTTGTTGGAGTCGCCCCGAATGCATATCAGCGGAACATAAGTTTAGACCAGTTCTGAAAGTTTATTTTTGAAAGCTAGCCAGTTTTCTTGGACAGACTTGTTAGATGCAGATTGCCTGAAATGAAAAAGAAAAAAAAACGTTCTCAAGCTCTGAGTTGATACGGGCGAAGTCTCCCTTTTTGTAATCGCGAATGAACTTAACAGAGCGCTGCCGTTGGGGAAACGGAAGTGATAGGTTGAAAATAACTGTGTTGGGGTCACTGAAACCGTCAGTGCTCGATATGGATTGGATGAGTTCAGGGCTGGAGGTAAAGACTAAATAGAGGGTGTTACTGACACGTGTAGGAAAGATTACTGTTTGGCTTAGGTTGAATGCCATGACAACGTCAAGGAAATCTTTCGATTGACGAGAAAATGCGCACAAGTTTCCCTAGTCGATGTCAGGGAAATTAAAGTCACCGCAGAGGATGTAATTGGCTTTAGGAAAACGAGTATTAAGATCGAGCAGAACCGAGTAAATATCAGTAGTAAAGGAACTGTCACTGTCAGGAGGGCGACAACATGCAATAACTATGCATGTGCTTGTGGAAAGGGTAATTCTGACACAAAGAATTTCATGACAGGAATTAGTCGGAAGGAGAGAAGAATTAAGGCTGGTTTTAATAAAGGCTAAAGCGCCCCCACCCCTGCGCGAAACCTTGTCACGTCTGTAGATGAAAAACAGTTTATTGTTGCCAAGCAGTTCCTCGTCTAGGATATTTTCGGAGAACCACAATTCTGTAAATATAGCGATATCGGTGCCGTTATCATCAAGAAAAACTTCCACTGACTCTCTCTTCGGAAGATAGCTACGAATGTTTGCTAAAACAAAAGCCATAGTTTCACAAACATGTGGGCGTGACGAAGGCAAAAGTGGCTGACGGTGGGAGGGGAGCCTTGGAATAGATAGTAACCGCTATGACCCATGCTCTACCACGGAATCTGTGGTAGCTTTACGTTACAGCGCCCCAAGAATACAGGCACAAAATCAGTGGTTTATAGCTAATAAATGGTGCTTTGGCGAAATTTTGTGTTTCTTATTTTGGAGGGCATGTTGTTCCAAGTCTTAACTTCAACAATGCCGCTAAAACACATCCTCAGAAAAGAAGAGTTGGCAGAGTGAGGTCATAAATATGCCGAAAGTGCTCGATAACGTTACACGCCCACGCAAAACATTTTATTGTACGTAAATAAACCCATGCTCTCCGGCAGGTGCGAGTAGCCAGTGCCCAAGTGATCGGCGGCAGCCATCTTTTATTCCTTTTGGAACGGGGCTACGTGCGGCTATTCAGAAAAAAATCCAGTTTTGTTCGGCATATTACTGCATCTTTAACGCATACACGTCACTTTGACGCGATGAGGTTTCGCGGTTTTATGAGATCGCGTAACAAGTTGGTGAAGTGGGTGTAGCCCGAAAACTTTTGACCAATAGCCGAGGGCTAATGGCGAAAAGGCATCGAATCAGAAATAACTATTTTTCTTCCGTTCGTTCTAGTCATGCATAATCAGTGTGTACGCGTCTTATCAGATGGGGAGCTATCGTGGTTTTCGTGTCGTCGCTTAACAGACAGGCGAAGTGGGGGAGGTTCAAAACAGTTTTTGACCAATAGCGGAAGGCTGATTGCAGAATTGGAATAGAAAAGTTAGGAATAGCTTTACGTTATAGCGCCCCAAGAATACAGGCACAAAATCAATGGTTTATAGCTAATAAATAGTGCTTTGACGAAATTTTGTGTTCCGTATTTTGGAGGGTATGTTGTTCCATGTCTTAACTTCAACAAATTCAAATAGCCTTTTGCCATATACATTATGTACAGGAAGCAGGTTGAAATTTCCAGCGGCAGTACTTGTGGTAGCACGTGATGATGAAAAAAAGTATGGACACAGGGAAAGGATGATTACGTTTCACAACACTGTTTACGTAGCTAGCTGTTTTATGCTCACGCATAAGATCGAATGGCAATATGTTTAGTTGATTGAACAGTGGCCTGCTGGGTGTATCGGTTCTCGAGTGCGTCATGATTCTTAATGCCCGCTTTTGTATAACCAAGTGGAGCATAACAGAATGAAGCTTCAATGCAGCCGGGCCCCGTCCCTGTAGTGCCGGCCCCTGTCACTGTAATCACTACCAATAGGAAATACAACATACGTCGGCGGCACAATGCACGAAATATCTGAGTCGTCAATTTCTTCGCACAAATTTTCTGAGCAATGCATGTTCGCTTGAGAAAAGAGGTCGACAAGGTATGCTCGATCATCAAGCTCATAGCCTGTCGTCCGCGGGGTGTATCACAATCCACGCTCCCAAGCCTCAGAGCGCTCTTCAGATCATGTGCAGTTAGCACTGGCTTTATGAGGCGCACTACAGCGAAGAGGTTCTCGAGGCAGTTACGGAGAAGCCCCCTCGTAAGAAAAAAAAATTGCGAGGATGCTTGAGCTTCGCCTTTGAGAGTGGAAAGTGAGAGCATTCAAGGATACCTGACTGCTTCTCACGCTTTCCTGCAATTGCACCTTAGGTAACCGTAATCAATTCCTGGAAACGATGGCGGCGAGCGCTATGCACGAAGACGAGCTTTCTGTTTTTGTTTTTTTTTTGTGTGTGTGTGTGTGTGTTTTTTTGATCGTGTTGCAAGGAATCGTCTGGGCCGCGCCGCTCCTACTAAGACAGAGCTCAAACGGCAGCTGGAAGAGGGGTTTGTGTTGGAGTTTCCCCGTAACAGAATTATGCTTTTTTTTTTCTCGTGTATTCAAATTACATTCCGAGGCTATCATGTCTGTAGGTTGTGTGTAAGTCGTTCTCTACAAATTTTTCTGACGCATTATATTTTCAGAGATTCAATTAGCTCAGTAACGCCTATGTACCACGCAGAGCGTCAACGTGGTTCGGGATAATTTTCCCGGCCGCAGACACCGACGCCAGATCTTCTGTGACACGGGTCTCTTAACGCGATCGCGTTAAAACTATAGTACCGTTCATTGCCCAGAAGAACTTCTTTAGGGCGAAGAACCTCTGTCGCAGGAAACAGCCCGACGGATGAGCTTATTTGTGCCCACAAATTGATTAAGTGCTGCAGCCAAGTCAGGTACTCAGACCACGTATACACGAGAAGTTCATCAGCTGTCACTTGTCTAGCTTGATTTTCACTTAAGGGAGTCGTACCTAACGGGAGCCGTCTTTTCGGGTCTCTAGGAAATGGATATACTAATAAGCCATTTTTCCGTTGTGAGTGCACTGGCGAACGCAACAACCAGGCATTCTGTAGAAAGACCGCGTGATGAATGCCGCGATCTGTCTGGCGGCAGAGTCGACGCGAGGAGCTTGCAAGGGAATGGCGGCGGCACCGACCACTTCAAATACCCCGCCATGGTCGTATTACCTACGTTGTAATTGTGGACCGCATCAATCCGAAAGCCGCGTAACATCTCAAGAACATGCGGAAATTTGTCGCAATTTCATAAGCATAGGTGTGATGCTTTCTTATAACAACCATCAGGCGCTATGTGATAGGATGTTGTGTGCCGCCTTCTTAATGTCTCGCAGTTATTAGGCTCTGTGTTTCTCCGAGCTTGCATGCCGCTTCCTGACTTGTTATATTACCACGAGCTAGATATAGAATAGTTCTTAGAATTATGGTCCTTGCTTTTCCGTCCTGCATCCCATAAATATCCATCTTTTAGAGAGCCGTTGATCTGGAAAAAAAAAACTGAAACCAAGTATTTCAGTTACCTCCTATAGACATCGGCACCACGCGATGGCTGCCCCCAAGAGTGAGTGCAACTGGGCTTGCGTTCGCGCTTTGAAAGCTTAAATTAGCTTCGTGATAAAGCTAAACAGCAGCGTCGACACTCAGAATCATTGAAAACAACTTACTTTACAGCTAGCTAGCGGTACGTTTGGAGATGACAAGGTGAAGTGTTGTTCCAATCGATCGGAGTATTGAAAAGACCGTAAGTAGCGCATCATGAACATGAAAGTAAGTTCAAAACTTTAAACCAGTTGCAACACTTTTTGAACTCTCTTCCGCGCGGCATATAAGAACATAGATAGCTTCGTTTCACTGTACAGATAATCTCAAGACTTCTGAGGAACGTTTATGTCAAGTACTATGTGTAACAATGTCACAATGCAGGCTAATATCGCCGTTTTGAATAGTGAGCGCTCAGCTGCGTCACATTGCATCAAAAAATCTTTGTTAGAACAAAGCGCACCGTGTACTGCTACCGTACAATGCCAGTGCTATCTGCCGATGATCACTAGTGAACGTTTTGAGCGCTCAGCTTCGATTGCTGGCTGTTATAGCGAAATAGAATCGTCCATTGACCAACTCTCGATTGTTAGAAATGATTTAGCCGCAATATATGGCTGACAGCCTGAATATGCGACTGATTTGCGTTCGCTTTAAGCCATGCATGCTGATTTATGCTGAATGGAGTAGCCTCACAGGGTTGGAGATGTTTTAAATAAACTCAGTCATGGTCGCAGTGGGGTTAGCTATTGGCTGTTCTTTTTTCCTTCGTCGCTTTCTAATTCTTCTGATGTTTTAGTGAATAAGACATTAATGAAGGTACTCGCGTGCTTGTGATCTTTTGCTATTTCTTGAGTGTGTGAATTCACTCTTCGCTCGCTTTTAAGCATTGATGGCAGTTTCAGCGAGTTGGTATTCCGTAACGTTCTCATAAATTTGCACTGCAAATTCCTGAACTCAGTGCACGAGTTGTGGCTGCAGCCCAGACTTCAGAATATGTGCGGTTGTAGGACGTCATCGTCAGATGAAACGTGCAATAAAAGAAGCTGAAGCTATATCAAGATTTGGACAGATGTATGTATGTTTGCTCGCTGTCTGTAGCTTTATCATGTAAAGAATTGACGTTTCTTAGCTTGCCGGCGCGTGTACAATGAGGTGTGTGTTTTGTTGTTGTTTGCACTGACCATGTCGGCTTTCTCTGGCTTTACGAAATTGATCAGTTGGGAGATTACTACACCCCACTCCCCCTGTCTCCTGTATTCTCGTCTTCGTCTTGCTTCCTTCACTCTGAGCCGCGCTTATTCATAAAAAACGTCATTAAACATTATTTGCGAGCCAGCGCTGTCTGTAAGCTGTGCCTCACATTGTTGCGCTGATAATGTAAATTTAATCCAGCCTGGCCAAACTTTCTTCATTTGTGAACGCAAGAGATGGAATATCTGTCATGGAGATCAATGTTGTGACATTTCGTTATGTCAGCTGGAGACAGCAACAGATTGGTATTTTGGGCGCTAAGGTGACCACATTGAAAAATGTGCATAAAAAATTAAATTATGGAGTTTTACGTGCCAAAACCACTTTCTCATTATGAGGCACGCCGTAGTGGAGGACTCCGGAGATTTCGACCACCTGGGGTTCTTTAACGTGCACCTAACTCTAAGTACACGGGTGTTTTCGCATTTCGCCCCCATCGAAATGCAGCCGCCGTGGCCGGGATTTGATCCCGCGACCTCGTGCTCAGCAGCCCAACACCGTAGCCACTGAGCAACCACGGTGGATGAAAAATGTGCATGTGCGAAGTGTTCCTGTAGGAGTAGAACGTGAAACGTAATCGTAGTTTGCCAAGTTCTCACTGAAATTCCTAGAAATATGACAAAGGCGCTACAGAGCGTCTACACATAACATTGTTGCCAGAGTACAATGCGAAATGCTTCAGCCCTTCTGTTAAGAAACTTGGATATCTTTTACAGGCTGCATGACTTGTGGGGCCATCAAGAATGATGACTGTGTTGACCACACCACTGATATTTCAATGCATCATGTATTGCTGCTTTAGAATTAGCTACATTCTTTTTATTCTTATATATTGTAATGGAAGAAGAGAACGTTGAACTCAAGAGGCCACCAAATGTAACATGGTTGTATCGTATCAGGACTGTCACTGAGCTTTAATGCGGAAATCTCTCCTGAAGAATATTGTCATGTTTTCTGAAAACAGTACTTCTTCCTTTTGAGCTCTATGTCCTCTTCTTACATTTTTTTTATTCGTGCATGTAATTTGTTTGCTTCAACCAAACACTTGTGTGAATAGTGATTTATAGATTACAAGACAGCTGGTTTTCAATTTTCCTTCTGCACTGCCTACCACTTTTGTAATTGCCGTACATTTTTGTGTGGGCATGTGTGTGTGCACGCACTTTGTTTTCATCTCACTCTCCTTTCATGCCTGCTCATCTCACCTGAAGTAGCATGCCAAGTCTTACACTAAGCTAACCTCTCCGATTATCTAAAAACTTTATCATTCTGTCGCCAAAAAAGTAATGCACTGAGAATAGTGGCGCAGTCAGTAAAAGCCACCTTCTGGAGTGCTTGGTAACTGGAAAGTTATTGTGTCTTCTGCTTACTATGAATGGCACTCTGTTGCTGTCTTCAAATTGCGGGGGAGCCTCCTTTTAGCATTGAGCTTCCAGGAGTTGTCCTAGCAGCATTGGCATTTTCTTTAATGTTTTCCACAAGGGCTGGAGTTCTTTGCAGGCACGTGAGATTTTCTAAACACATCTAGGAATCAGGGACCTTATAATCGCTGCTTGCTAGAATTGAGTTTAGGAAGTCAAAGAGTCGCTATAGCCTGGTGACTTTTTGGGCTTGTGGTGATGATTTGTTCAAACACCAACCTTATGTGTCACCATCATCATTAGCCTATTTATGCACTTTGCAGGATGAAGGCCTCACCTAGGGATTGCCGGTTACCCCTGCGTCAAAGTCAAGAGTTTGACAAACTTTCATCTGTTCGAGAAGAATCATGAAGAAAACAGAACAGACACCAACCAATCTGAAGAAATTATTAAATACATGAGCCTTGCTCACAATGAACAGGAAACAAGAAGAACACGGACTTATACGGGATTGAGCACATTGTGCTTGCTCTCTGCGTTAGGCACTCATTCACAGTAAACTCACGCCCTTCTTGTTTCTTATTCATTGTGAACACGGCTCTCATGTGGGCTCCATAATGTCAAGCTCTTTAACGCTGTAATTCTTCGCCTTGGTCAGCGTATGTTCTGTTTTCCTCATAACTCTGCAGCCTTAACTCCACCAACTACATCTTGTGCCTACAAGGTTCCTCACCTCATCAGGCCACGAAATCGTCCGCTGCCCGCAACTGTGCATCTCTTCCCCTGGCACCTATTTCATTACTCTAGATAGCCCACCGGTCATCATCTCTACACATTACATGACGCACACAAGTCAACCTATTTATCGTAAACTCCTTGCATTTGGCTCACTGGTCCGTACTGCAGTCTTCCTGTTTCCTAGCGTTACGTTTTTCGTTTTATGTTCCGTCGCTCATTGTGCGGCCCGTAGCATTCTCTCAAGCTAACTTTTGTGGATGTTGAGTGTTACTTTTCTCTTGGATGCAAACTAATACTCGGTGAAAATAGGCACAATATGAAACCCGGAAATATTGGAATGGTGCTTGTTTGTTGCTGCTTTCTCAACTTTAACTGTGGTGGCTAACTCCACTAGGTTTCAGGTAAACCTTGTAAGCTATGCAACCTGCCTCCTTCCTTTTCATTGAGAAAATAAAATTAGTTTTGCAACACAAGGGTTTAGTGGGCTGTGTTCTTGGAGAGCCACAATTTATTTGCAGATTCACATCATAGTTCTTTTTAATTGAGAAGACTGTAATTGGTGCATATATATGTTTTAAATGGTACCTTTAGTGCTTGTTGTAGGCACCTAAAACAGCAGTGTTAGTGCCTAAACATCCAGTCTCTAGAAATGACCTGACTCTTTTAAGGGGACAGAATATCTGAATGCAAAGTGTTCATGGAGTAAAGTTACATTTTGAAAACATGTTGCTTGTGAAATGCTCCTAATAACCAGAGAACTGTTGCAGGTTGTCATGCACCACCCTCCATTCTCCTTCAGAGTTGATCTTTTTGCTTTGATGTGTAAAAACCTATTTAGTCTTGCATATTATTACAGTGCTAAAGTGGTATGTTACAATTTGACTCTATGGCGCTGGCTTGCATGCTAGCCACATTACACTTGCAATGCTGTTCAAAACCAATGTGCAGCTGCATGGAAATACATCCAAACTAGCAGGAATTAGGATTTATTGTTGCAACACTTGACCATTATTGATAATGCTGGAGTTCTGAACATTCTGTGTACTGAAGTCCTGGTGAAAACTCATGGGGGTCTGCTTTATCTTGGTTTTTGTTTGAAGATTGTGGTGAAATTGTTATTTTGATCAGTGAAAAAGTAAATACACTTACGGAGGTTGCTTTTAGTGTACATGCCCTGAATATCCTTTTTTTTTTTTCGCCTCTCTTTTAGTAACTTGTTCAGTTCAGCTATTTGTGCTTTCATGAAAATCTTTTTTTTTTTTCGACCAAAGGGAAAATCTTCAGTGCCCTCCCCATTGGTACTTTTATAGGCACTACAACTGTTTTATTTTTGTTTTGTTATATGTATTACAATTCAGAAGCAAGCACCATCTTTCATTCCTATGTGTTTTAGGTGTACTTACTCTTAACCAGCTAGCTATGTGACTAACTTATGGTCAAACAAATTTGCATGAATAATAGGAACACTGGTATTTTCTTTTCGTTGCTTCACAGTCCCATGCCTCTCTTGGTGTTTATGTTTTCAATTTGTTTCTTATGTAAAGCATGTCCTGCATTTGCTTCCAAATGTTTTAGTGTGCCTCAAATTGTACAGTATGATTTTTTTCTAGTCAATACGTCTATTTGTTCATTTTCATCCATTTTCACTCCAGCCTTGCAAAAGCTGGTGCTACTTTACACTGACCCTTCATAGCAGTTGGGTACTTTTGGAAAATCACTCAATTTAATTTCGGTAATTGGTAAGGGCAGAAAATTAATTGCCCAGGATAATATTTTAAAAGAAAGAAGCATATATCTGCAATCTCAACATTTTTCTTTACTGTCTAAAAGCGAAGTTCTTTTTTTGTTTGTTTTTGTTTTTTATTTTTTATTTTTTACATGCTGACATGGTTGTGGTGCACATCATGGGAAGTCAGTAATGCAATGCAGAAATTCAACAAAACATAGGCAAAGCTGGACGCGAAATTGCACAAAGCTGTTAAGTTTGAAGCCACACTTTACACGCCACTGCTGACATTGCGAGTGACACTCATGTTAACTGCTGAACAATATGTTTATCTAGCATATTAGACTACGCTTTAGAAATATAATATAGCTCAGTCTTACTGTTAACAAAGGCTAAGTGTGCCAGAAGCAAGGTGACCGGAAAAAAAAAAAAAGACCGGTATTAACAACACCAGTTTGAAAATTCTTGCAATGAACTTGTAATGTCATGAATTCTGACAATGCCTGGTATGGGCAAGTCGAGTGCATTTATTGTTAAAGAAAAATCTCATTGCATTTGAAACCAAACGGGGCTCCAAATTTAAGAATTTTGCAACTTTTCCTTATTGAAGACTGCCAAAATATAGAAAACACTCAAATATCTATGATGTCGCACTGATGCCGACAGAAAAATTTGGCCTTCATTTTAGTAGTCAAATTTTAGAAAAGACATCACAAGATGATGCAGCAATTGCTAGTGCAAAAATGCGCCAGTGTGAAAACAGCGAACCATATTTAAGGAATGCACGTAACTTATCAACACTGCATGCATGCATAAATCGCAGCTATCTACCTGATAATTTTACTTTGTACTATTATTGATTCTCTGCATGCAAACCAACCTTCCCAGAAATGCATTCCTTGATTCAACCTTTCTGTTCCCAAGTAACGTCGATGTAGCTTCGAAATGAAGTATCGCTAGTCTAAAACAGGTCTAGCTTTAGTGTTCCTTCACCTCTGCTTGTTGCAGGAAGTTGTATGCACACGATTATGGCCGACCTTAGCCACACGATGGTGCCCCGCCGGTTTGGGTGCAGCCTGTGCTCCTACACGGCTGCTGCCAGTAGCCTCGTGGAGCGCCACATGCGGACACACACGGGCGAGCGACCATACCGGTGCGAATACTGTTCCAAGGCATTCAGCCAGCGGTGCAACCTGGTGCGGCACAGCAGGATGCATACAAGTGAGCACCAGTTCTGGTCCCGCAGGTTGACTAAAGTTTGTGGGTCACCCTATTAGTAGCAGTAGCTGTTCTAGTATTACAGCAAGTTGGGCGTGTTGGTTTTTGCCTGTAAATTATAAAGTGGAGCTTTTCAATAAGGTAATAAGGACAAGACGGAAAAGTAGACAAGCACTCTATATTATTGTCAGTGTTGTGAGCGCCATTTGTGTACGTCATCGTCATCTGCATATACTGATCATCATATTTTGGCTCGCCGTCTCCTTTGGCTCTGTCTCGTACAGTTGCTCTTGAATAGGAGCATCGCATCCTCCAGTGACTCATAAGAGGTGGAGGCTGCCTCTATTTCTGCGTGCTCTTGCTCTCCCGATGCCTCTGGAGCTACTGTGGCATTCACTGACACACAGGGCTGTGGCCAGAAGGGGGAGGGGGCGCTGCTTATGGGGCCTCAGCCCCCCTCCCGAAATTTTTTTCGTGCTGTTATGCATCGCCGACTAAAACAACCCCCGTCACCGGAAATCATTCCGGATTTTCCCTAGAATGTCTTCTTTTTTTAATGCTTGAAAAGACATTTCAGCGTGATCATTGCCAACTCTGGCTGGATTTTGTGGCAGCGCTCATGCACCGGGAGTCACGTAAAGCAAGGAGCCCCATCTAAGCACAATATTTCAAAGGCGTTTCGGTGGCGAGCAGGCTTGTCACAGCATCTCGCCAAGGCCGCAGAATCTATGGAGCACATGGATTTGAATTTCGAAATTTTATGGGTATAAAGTCCTTATAAACTTTTGATGCAAAAGGTGCATTGACATTTCCAAAGTCATGCATTAAATTTTCAATTCCGGAACTTTGTGGCATTAATGTTGTTATAAACATTAGACGCCTAAGCTGCATTGACTTTTCTAAAGTCATACATCAGACCATACAACAAGACAAGCCAAATCAAAACACCATCAGACAAGCCGACTAGAGTGTACTACTCTGAAGTTCACAAAGCATGCAGCAAAGTCTGATGAGACGAAGCGTTGTGGTGGTTCATTTGCGCTGTCATGTCACAGAAAAGAATATCAAAATTTTTTTTCACTTGCGCCAAAGCATCCATGCGAAGATGCTAAAGCCAGCAAAGGTAACTACATTCTTATTTATTTTTCTGCTTCAACTTTTATTCGCGAGGACACATTGAGCCTCCTCAATTTTCTTTTTCTCGCTACCCACAGGCTGCCAGAGCCAGCCAGAGTGCATTCATTTTTCTCGTGTGGCCCCAACCACCGCGAGGCACACTTCGGTGTGAGTTCGTTTTTCTCTGGTCGAGTAGAATTTCGCCTGGCAGAGTTTTAGACTCTTTTTGGCTAGCAGACGAAAAAAAGAAACAATGGTCACTTGCCGCCATCACTGTGGGGACTCGACGGATTGCAATGCATTCGCTTGAACGCAACCTCTCCGGAAAGTTTTGTCTCGCTGGTGTAGGGTACCGAGCAGTATGCATATGGTTCTCTGTGGACTAAGCGCCCCACGTTTTCTTCAATATTCCTTCGGTAGGTTCCCAAAGTAGGTATTCGATTGTGGTCAACATGCTTTCCTTCACGTTTTTTTTTTTTTTTTCATTTCGATGCCCCCGCTCCACAAAATAAAAAAAATGACGTTTTTGCGGCACAGCAAATTGTTGCATGGTGAAAGTTCGATATTGTCAATTCTTCTTTTGCGGGTAGTAATGGGCCATGGAATGCTTCAGTTGCTGGACACTCTTTTATATTATTGTGATAGCAATTACACGCACACTCCAGGCACATTCCTGCCATTGCCGTCGCCCTCATGTTCCGTGTAAACTTCAAGGGCGATGACATCGTGACAATGTGCCTCATGCTGCGAGTGCCAGTGAAAGCGTAGGGGGGTGATGGTGGCATGGGTCGGCTCAGTCTTGTGTGCGCAAGAGAGAAAAGCGGGGACGAAGTGCGCCGCCTTCTGTTGTTGGCGATTATCAGGGGGAGTGGAGCGAGGCAGGGGGGGAGGGGGAGGGCAGGCCTTAGGATTCTGTGATCTGTGATATCGCTGCATGTTTATTTGCCTTGTTTGAGGCATTATACATAGTGACTTTTTCTTAGATACCTAGATTTATTGGAGACTTATTCTTATATTCAATTTTCTTCTTACGAGATATTGTGTATACGTGCAGTGAACTTTGTTTCTAGTGACACTCTTTTGCCCTTTATCGAGCTTTATCTTCGCATTTGTACATTCCACTGTATCTTCGCCAACTTAACCTAGATGAAACTGTCATTTTGCGAATTTCGCACAAAAAGCAGGTTTCTCCTTTCTCTCACAGCCGTTTTAATTATTTTGTTATGGAGGTCACACATCATAAATACTTAGGGGTTACAATAACAAACGATTTAATCTGGCCTGCGCATATTGCGGACATTTGTTCCTCATTTTCCAAGCTGTGCTTTCTGAAGCGGAAGCTTAGAGGCGCTCCAAGTAAGCTTAAACGTCTTGCATACATAACATTTATTAGATCAAAATTGGAGTACGCGTCGGTCGTATGGGACCCATTCATAAAGAAGGACATTTACCAGCTTGAGATGGTGGAAAGGAAAGCGATTAGGCTTAGTTATAATAAATACAGACGTCTTGATTCACTTACGACACTAATGAAAACAAATAACATCCATCTACTTCAAGTACATAGGAAAATGTCCTGTTTGTTGTCCATGCATAACCTTTTAGCACATAAACTAAACATTTCGCATCCCACAGTACTTAAACAGTTATCGTCTAAGCGAACACACCACACAGGAATTCATTTACTGGAACCAATTTTTGCAATAACTGATACCTTCAAACACAGTTTTTTCCCGAGGACCGTTTCCGACTAGGACTGTCTTCGGGGGGCCATTTTCCAGTCCCCTAATTTTGTTAAAGCTCTAGAAGAACATTTGTTTGAGTGAATGGGTGCTGTATATGTCAGTATACGTGTATATATGTATAAATATGTATATGTGTATGTGTATACATATTTTTCTGCTTGATATTAGCGGCAACCTCTTAAACTGCCGTTCTTTTTTTTTTCTCTTTTTATGTCACAGTGTATTTCCATGCCTTGTATGGCCCCTCCTGCATGAGCCATAACTGTTGGCCTACAGTATTCTGAAATAAATATATAAACAAATAATGTAGGAGGGCGAGTCAAATGAAAGCGAGCCAACCCACCCCGCGCAATAATGGTTCGGTTCATTATCTGCGAGGCGTGCGTGTAGCACACAGGCATCTCTCATTTGCAAATGTGACACGCAGGTGTGGGGATAAATGTTCTTTAATGCTCTCAAACACTGTGTTGAACATGATTGCGTGACATAATGGACGCTCCAAAAGTTGAACAGCATGGTGTCATGAGGCTTTTGACAGCTGGAGGTGTTCCTCAAAAAGAAATTAGTAGCCGTATGGCTGCCTTTTACGTTGAACATTACATCTCATTGGCCACTGTGAGGCATTGAAGCTAACGGTACAAAGAGGATGTGAAAGTTGCAAAGACGATCGAAGATCGGGCCAGGGCCGCCGTGCAATTCGAATGTTTCCATTGTAAGCTTTAACATCGTGTTTCAGGCTTGTAGTAGTGGCACCATGATTCGTCCCCGGTCACAACTGCAGGCATAAAGTCGTCACCCTCTTTGTGATACCGGACCAGGTGAGTCAAGGGTGCACCGAACGTCTCCGTCTTCTGGTGGTGGTTGAAAATGTTGGGCATTCATTGTGCACACAAGAGCCAATAACCAAGATGTTCGTGAATTATGGCGTGAACCGAGCCGTGACTGATGTTCACACGCTCTGCCAGTTCATGTATGCTTATCCTCCGTTCTTGTCTAATAAGCTCATCAACCTTTGCAATCACCCACAACACAATTCCAAAGGTGTCACTACTACAAGCCTGAAACACGATGTTAAAGCTTACAATGGAAACATTCGAATTCACCGCCCCCAAAGAAAGCAAAAGCCGTCATTTCCAAAAGGTGTTGTCAACTTTTTTTTCGATCGACAGGGGCCATTACTGATCGAATTTGCTAAACCTGGAGAGGCTATCAATGATTTCCGGTATTGTGAAATGCCGGATCGGCTGTGTGTTGCAATTAAGAACAAACAATGTGGAAAATTGACGAATGGGGTCATCTTGCTCCACGACAATGTCCATTCCCATGTCGCTGATGTGGTTAACACAAAACTGGCAAAGTTCAAGTGGGAAACGCTGCAACATCCTCCATACAGCCCAGACCTCTCGCCTTGGGACTTCCATATTTTGGGACAATTGAAAGAAGCAGCTCAAGGGAACCTGATTTGTGTTGGACGATCACGTGAAACAGTCAGTTACAGACTTCTTGAAACAGCAACTCAAGGAGTTTTATGAGACGGGAATCACACGATTAGTTAGCAGGAAAATGTCTAATTGGTCATGGAAGCTGCGTTTAAATACAGTACCCCCATTTGTCATATATTCACATTGGCTTACTTTCATTTGTCTCACCCTCTTATTTTGCAGAACTTCTGCTTTCTATATATTCACTCTGTTGAAACTATTATTTCGATGCAATTGCTCACAATACACGACTGGAGACAGCCGCTCCAGTTCAATACATTGGAACAAAGCATCGCGTCATTAAGATTTTAGAGTGCAGCTCTTTGGCGCCCGTTCCCGCGTTTTGCGTTGCAATCAACGTGGTCGTTGTGTCTAGCCGTAACCAGCTCCGTAGCCAGGGCCAGCATGCTGCTCTAGCTGCATGCGCTCTTGGCGCATCTCTCGCGCACGGCGTGAGCCTTGCTCTCCCCTTGTCCTCCAAAGCCGTATAACGTGTTCTCGCCTATCCTCGCCCCCTTCTTCTGCGCAGCACCGCTGCCGTAACCCTTGCCGCTACCGTCCACTCCGCCCATCCCTTCTCCCGCTGTCACGGCAGTGCCACATTGTCGGCGGTGGGCACTCCTTGCCGCCTCAAGCATGATCCATGGCTCTCCGCTCGTCCGTCTCTGCGTCGTGTGGCTGTACATCTCTCAGCCTTGTCAATCGCTTCCCCCCATTTGCGAGGTGCCTTCCTCAGTGGCATTTGTCGCCTCTGGCTGTCTTCCTCCCACCTCCGCTCTTGCCCTATACCTCCCCTTACCTGACGCAGTGCTGTTATCTCGGCCAATACACCATTCTGCAATCGACGTCTGCCGTCGACTATTGTGCCACTCCGATTAGCTCGGCTACTGGCCATCGTCACCACAGCACAGAAATGGACCACCTCTCTCCTAAAGCCGCAGATTTGCTGTTCCTATCCTTTCTAACTTGCTGTCCTGCTCAGAATTTAAAGTGAAGTTCCAGAACCTGGAACTTCACTTTAAATTCTGTGATTGATCAGGTACATTTCTGTGAGATGTTAACTGAATGATGCACCAATAAGGAGCTGCAAAAAATTGACCTGTCGCCCATCACCGTCTAAAAATTGGTTGAAATGGTTAACCTGACTGAAAAAGGGTACTATTGAAAATGGTGTTTAATTGACTTTGCTGACAGTGCATGCCACAACTTCAACCTTTGACATAATGTCTACAACCTTGTGTGCACATTGGGTTTATGCCACCATTGTGAAGGACGGATGTGTGGCCATGTGCAGGACGCATGTAGAAGGTTTGTGAGCTGATTACACCATGCTACAGGTCTCGTTAAGCTTGTCATACTTGTAGCATATTCACTCTGTAAAATGGCTCTGTGAACGCAAGCTTGGTCTCCCACAACGAGATAGGTGGTGTGTCAGTCTTGGCATGCTCTCGTGCTTGCACCATGAAAGTGTCGTTGACAACTACAAAGTGAAAGTGATGACGAGGAGAGGCCTAGACTGAAGGAGCTATAACTTTTGTCGAGACTTGCATCATTATAGATTCCATCAGAGCAAACTACATGAGAAAGAGGGAAACCTACCGAGAATTGCAGCCTGCTTCGATATGTTGTTTACCTGTTTATCGATCCCACATGGTCAGTTAGAAACTATGGCCAACCTGGCTTTGCAAATGCTAAAACGACACGATCGAATCACCTTATACAGCCACCGTTGCCTGGAATGTCATGCGTGGTTTTAGGTGGGCGATGCAATTCACTACGATAGTCCAATCTTGCAAGCACTGTCAAAGGTGAAGTTTTTTTTTGTGAGAAGAACCCCTTGAATTTCTTTACTATGGTTTACTGCCACAAGCCTGTCACACAGTCAAGCACAGCATCCTGCAGGAAGTGCATCAAAATTGTATTTTTGAGCAAAGTGCTTTATCCCGACAATAAAGTTTTCCACAATTTCATGAATTCTACCTGGTGATTAAGCTAGCACCTCTCAGCTATGACTTATATCGGAGGGCTGTAATGGTTATTTAAAATAACCTGAACTTCTTCGAAAGCCTCCATCCAAGAAAGCGATAATAGTACCAGAAAATTTGTAAGAACTTCTTCCGCCTCTGCCGTGATTGTGGTCAAGAATACTGAGTTACTTTGCCTGAATTATGTCATTGGTACTGGCGAAATGCTCAGAATGCTCCAAGTACAAGTCTGACATATGGACCTTGGACTTAAACTCGGTCAGTTCTGCCTAGCCTCGATGTAGCTTTGGCTAAAACAGGGTGAAAAGGCACTTCTTGTGTTCTTGCCTTCTCGATAATTCAGCATCCGCTCTCGTCACCTGGAATCCATCCGCTTCTGTGCTGCACTGGTTAGACGTCTTGTGTTGTTACATAAACACCTTACATCGATGCAGTCGCTTGATCCTAATTCACATTCTGCAGGCCAATACAGGCAGAGCGGCGCTTGTATGCCCAGCAACATGACGTCACGGAATGCAGTGTGCAGTTGATCGGTTTGCCCTGTGTTCTGTTCTTCATGCTTAAGCTACGACAATAAGATAAAGGAAAATGAAAGTGGACAAAAAGACAGCTTGCCACAGATGGGAGCCACACCCATATCTTGTTCATTATATGTGCGGTGGTGTACCATTTGAGCTACAAGGGTGCCACCCTTTTGTCCGCATTCTTGGGTATTCGTGTATAGAACCAGAACAATAAACACAGTCGCTTTGCATTGATCAGAGCCTGCTTTCAGATGTTATTGCAGTGTTACTGCAAGGTTGCCCAGTGACGTGAGCACCGCTTTGACATTGCATTTCACAACTTGAGCGTGCACTTTCAATGCAGCTGTGCACATAACACCTCCGTAACATGAATATGTTGAGGAAGAGAACAGTTGCCTAGCAGTACAACAACTTTTTCTTGGGCGAGTTGGTGTTTGCTGAATGACATGGTGTTGTAGCGCAAAAAAAACTGGAAGAAGAATGATTCTAAAGGACAGAAAGAATGGAAAGAAAGACAGCGCTACACTCTCAACTGTTTATTAGGCACAAAGTTTGCTACATATATGCAGCGCACACTCTCGACATCAGGGGAAACAACGAGCAAGTGACAGGTCATCTTGTTTGCATCAAACCCAAAATTGTCATTTCTGCATCATAGAACAACACAGATGTTTGACTATCACTGCTTGACCACTGATATGAATGCGATATTGTCACAACGTCAGAAAAACAAGATGCTGGTCCAGGTTGATAGAAACGATAACCAGCTCTGTGTTCAGAGATCGCAAGAGCCAACGCGCCAACTTCATCTTCTTTCAAAAGGAGCATGGTTGCTGCTCGTGTCCTTCAATTCATTTTCTTCTGCTGCTAGCCTTTAGTCGTGACATTATCCTCTCTTCCTAGAAAGCATCGTTCCGATGCTTTATTGTCACGGCAACCGGACTAGGACACGCTTGCGATGCAGTGAATTCACTTGCACAAATAGGGCTTCATCCGGACCATGTGCACAACCTCTGGTAAGTGCCGTTGATGCCTTGAGCAACGTGGACTATCGGGAGCAACCTCATAATTGACATCAGTGAGTCGCCGAAGAACTTTACACGGCCTGAAGTAGCGCCTTAGCAGTTTCTACGAAAGGCCACAACGGTGAATGGGAGTCTAAACTCGCTCTCTTCAGGCACGTAGGAGACTGGTCGGCGACGAAGATTATAGCGTCTCGAGTCGTAATCATGCTGCCTATGAATACATATGTGAGCAAGTTGTTGCACTTCTTCAGCACGCTGAGTAAAGTCTTCAAAGTCTTCAGCATCCTTCGCATCACATCTAGCATTCAGCATCACATCTAGCATAGTTGCGACTTCACGACCATGTTGGAGACGGAACGGTGTCATTCATGTTGTCTCTTGCTGAGCCGTGTTGTAGGCGCAGCTGACGTATGGCAAGATTTCATCCCACTTATTGTGCTCCACATCCGCATACATGGAGAGCATATCCACGAGCGTCTTATTCAGGCGTTCTGTCAGTCCATTTATTTGCAGATGATACGTCATTGTTTGCCGGTGAGCTGTTCCACGAAGCCTTAATACTGTGTCCAGTAGCTCGGTGGTAAACGCACTTCCCCTGTCAATGAATACTATTGCTGGAGCGCCGTGCCTCAGTACAACATTCTCTATAAAAAATCGGGCTGCTTCACTTGCCGTGCTCCGCTGCAGAGCCTTGGTTTCGGCGTAGCGAGTGATGTAGTCTGTGGCTACGATAATCCGTCTGTGGCCCACAGCAGAAGGTGGGAATGGGCCTAGAAGATCCATTCCGACTTGAGCAAGTGGTGTTATGGGTACTTCACCAGGATGGAGGAAGCCTGCTGGTTTGATTGATGGCACTTTTTGCTGCTGGCATTCAAGGCATGTCCGGACGTATTGTTGAACGGTCGCCGTGAGTCTTGGCCAATAGAATTTTTGCCTCACTCTACACAGCAATTGTGTGTAGCACAAATGACCGGATGTTGCTTCATCATGGCATCCCTGTGATACTTCACTCCTGAGAGGTGTTGGGACAATGAGTAAGTAGGTGCTTCCTTTTGGAGAGAAGTTTGCCTTCTACAGGACGTCGTTATGCAAGCAAAATGATGGTAGTCTTCTTGCAGAAAGCCTTGGGATAACGGTAGTGCAACCCTCCAAGAAACTAATAATTGGTTGCAATTCCGGGTCGTTGTGTTGCTGCTGTGCGATTGTAGCTGCATTGACAACTCCGACAAAGGCTGCATCATCATCATCTTCTGCATTGGTAGATTCAAATGGGGCGCAAGACAGGCAGTTGGCATCCTTGTGCCGCTTTCCTGATTTATAGGCAATAACCATGTCGAATTCTTGAAGCTTAAGGCTCCAGCGCGCCAATAGTCCTGACGGATGTTTTAAGTTCGTCAGCCAACAAAGGGAGTGGTGGTCACTGACGACATTAAAGGAGCGGCCGTACAAATACGGGCAAAATTTCATAATGATCCGCACCATTGCAAGGCACTCTTTTCCGTGGTGGAATAATTCGCTTCCGCACGGGAAAGGGTTCTGCTTGCATAAGCTATTACTCGTTCAGCGCCATCTTGCCGCTGCACGAGTAGTGCTCCTAAGCCGACATTGCTGGCATCGGTGTGAACCGCTGTCTGGGCGTCTTCGTCAAAGTGTCCGAGGACTGGGGGCTTTTGGAGACGTTGCCGCAGCTCGTTGAACTCTTGCTGCTGTCCTTCACCCCATACAAATGCAACGTCTTCCCTGGTGAGGCGTGCCAACGGTGACGCAATTTGTGAAAAGTTCCGAATGAAGCGTTGGTAATAGGCGCAGTCTTCAAATTCGTCTAACTGCCTTTTTGTCAGATGGTGCTGGAAAATTTGCAATGGCAGCTATTTTGTCGGGATCAGGCCGTACACCTTCATTGCTGACCACATGACCGACGAAGAGAAGCTCTTCAAAGCCAAAGCGGCATTTTTCCAGCTTCAGCATGAGACCGGCAGATCGGATGGCTTGAAAAACTGCCTGTAGTCGCCTCAGGTGCTCATCAAAAGTTGCAGAAAACATAATCATATCGTCCAAGTATACTAAACACGTTTGCCACTTGAGGCCTGAGAGAACTGTGTTCATTAGCCGCTGAAGTGTTGCCGGCACAAAGCACAAGCTGAAGGGAAGTACCTTAAGTTCATTGAGGCCTTCAGTTGTCATGAATGCAGTTTTTCCTCGGTCTCTCTCATCAACTTCTATTTGCCTGTACCCGCTCCTTAAATCCATCGAAACGAAATAACGTGCATGTCACAGTCTATCGAGGGAATCGTCTGTATGAGGTAGCGGATAAATATCTTTCTTGTTGATCTGATTGTGCTGTATCGTCATGGCACCGCACGTGCCTATGAAGCTGGGCGCACCTGCTGTAATCACTTTCTTCCCTTACTCTCTATTTTTCCCTTCCCCTCTTTCTTGCTGTGGGCTATTTATTGCATGCGCTACCCTTAATAAACGTTCTTTGCTCAGTTGATCTTCTTGGGAGTACATGGTTACTTCAGTGGTGACGAGGATGGGATGAGCCTGCCGACCACCAGCAACACCCCGGTAGCCATGGCCGGATACGCAAGCCCACCGCAATTCGAGGAAGCTACGGACCACTGGCCGGCATATCTAGTGCGTCTAGAAGCTTTCTTCGAAAGCAGTGGCATCACGGAAGAAAAGAAGAAGCGAGCATTGCTCGTCGCAGGGCTGAGCACTCACACGGTGGCTGTCGTTAGTGGACGCTGCGCACCAACAAAGGTGAATGAGCTGTCGTACAATGAAGCACTCGACATACTGCAGAAGCATTTTTCGCCCAGCCCGAATGAAATAGCCCAATCCTACAAATTCTTCTCACCCAACCAGATGCCAGGAGAGCCAGTCAAAGATTTTCTTGTAGCCATTTGGCAATTGGCGGATACCTGCAACTTTGGCACTTCACTTGACAGGATGCTCCGGGACCGTATAGTTTGTGGCTTGCAAGACGACTCGGTATGTCATCGATTGCTTTATAAGGCATTCTTAACAAGAAGCGAAGCAGAGGAAATCGCCTTAGCAGTGGAAATGGCGGAAGAAAACATGAAGACGTTGAAGACTGCGCCTGAAGACGAAGGCGTACACATGTTAAGAAACATGTATGCACGACATGAAAGTCGGCCACCATGCTTCAGTTGTGGAAAAACAGGGCACAACCCCAGAACCTGCCAGTTCCGCTCGGCGAAGTGCTACTGGTGCCAGCAGCGCGGTCATGTTCACAAGATGTGTCCCGGACAAGCATACAGCAGAACGAGGGAATTGTTCACGTGGCCACACCAGCAAATTAACGCCGTGCATCCGTCAGCAGGAAACTTCAACGATCCGGGATCAGAAGCTCTGTTCCTCGTTGAAACGGCAGATAATTTCTTTGGAAACATTCACACCGTAAAGGCAATAATGTGCACTCTACTTTGGAATGGAATAGCGATCAGGATGCAGCTGGACACAGGGTCCCCGGTTTCTATCATCACTTGGCCCACTTACGTACAGCATCAAGATGCCTGGCCGAAACTGCAAGAATTGCCGCTCAAGTTGCCATGCTTCCTTGGACCACTGCCGGTGTGTGGCCAGTTACAGCTCGACGTTTCCTTGGGTTCGAAGACTATGAAAGCCACATTAGCGGTGCTGAGTTGTTCGGGGCCGAACCTGTGTGGCCGGGACGTCATGACAGCACTGGACCTTCTTGGGGAGCCGGTGCTCAGCCCAATGCCGGAAGGTGAGAGTGCAGCCATTCGTGAAGTTGACAATGGCGTTCAAGTCTTGTTAGAAGAATTTTGCGACGTGTTTCGACCCAAATTAGGGCTCATAAAGGGACCGCCCGCCCAGTTGCCATTGTGGGATGGTGCTGTTCCTCGGTTCTCTAAGGCGCGGCCGGTACCGTACACGTTGCGCTCAAAAGTGGAGGCCGAAATTGATCGGTTAATTGAAATGGATTCTGGCCCCGGTCGCACACTCGGAGTGGGCGGCACCCATGGTGGCAATGGTAAAGCGTAATGGAAACATACGCTTATGCGGCGATTTCAAAACTACTGTCGACCAAGCCTGCTATACGATCCTGTATCCTCTCCTGTGCATAGAGGACATCATGGCGACATTAAACGGCAGTGAAGTTTTTACAACTATCGATCGAACTAAGATCGATGTGTATACCTTCGCAGTCAAACCAGATATGCACTGTCTGCAGCTATGGCAGAGTGAAAAAAAAACACTGTCAAGCTCAAATGGTCATAGCAGATGGCAACGCTATTGTATAAAGTATGTTGCAATGAGAGCTATCCTGATTTAATTAGTTGAGAGGACAAAGGTGCTGGATTTCTATAGGCTACCAACAATCGCAACTACGGAATGCCGTGTCTTGACAACATTTTATTGTGAGTGATCTTGTTTAGCTGCAAAGGTATGGTGGCCTGAGCAATGCAATGTGCTCTAGTACGTCACATCCTCTGTGGATGGGGCAAAAGCTACATTTTTGCTTCAATTTCATGCTTGATTGTGTGCAGTCGACAAAACGAAATATTAGCAAGATGTTTGAATTTTCAAGTGGTGGCTGTTCAATTTGACGACCTAATCGAATAGTGACTATTTGTTATTGAATAGTGAGTATTCGTTTCAAGGATGGAACCAAATTGGACAATGTTTGATTTGTTATTCAAAAGTTTAGAATATCTGCATACCCCTACAAGTGTGCCACATATGTCCATACTTGTTCAAGCCCAATACAGTCGAACACAGATATATCGAACCCACATATATCGAATTATTGTCTGTATCGAACTCGTAAATTATCCCCTTGAAAATTCTGTCTTAAAGTACAGAAATTCGTACGTTTATATCGAACGATATTTTTACCCGCCATTGGATATATAGAACACCGCGCGATCTCGGCACTCGCTGCACCTGCGAGCTCCGCGCCTCCCCAGAAAGGCTCGGAAAATGCGAGAGCGAGAGAGGCTCGGACTGTACTCCCGCTGCGCCCGCTCTCCGCGGAACTTCCTTTTTTTTCTCTCTCTCTCTCTCTCTCTCTCCCAATGTCTCTCATCCTTCCCCCATGTAGCCAGGAACGAAGGCGCCGGCGGCCTCCTCCTTTTGCCTTTTTTTTTTTCTTGTTGCTTGGCTCAGCCAACCACCGCTCATGCCTTTCGTAGTCGCTGTCGCCCTCGGAGGTGGCCATCGCGAGCGCTTTGTTGGCGGAGGCTGCGCACGTGAATTCTTGTGTTTTGTGCGCGTTCTTGTGCTTCGTGTTCATTATTGTTTTCCGTGCGTCTCACGACACGTGTGACTGGATCGTGGTGAGCTGACACGGAAGCAATGGCCGCAGCAAGCACAAGCAGCGTCAAGAAGCGCAAGAACCTGGACCTTGCGACAAAGCTGAAAGCCATTCAGCGTGTTGAGGCGGGCGAGAAAAGTGCGACGGTGGCAGACGACTTCGGGATTCCTCAGAGCACTCTAAGCACCTTGTTAAAAAACAAGGCGGACATAAAGTCGAAAGCGGCGGAGCAACGAACGTCGGGAGCTTGTCGTGTGCACGCTCCTGCCCACGAGAAAGTTGAAAAGGCCCTCTATGCGTGGTTTTTAGAGGTGCGGGCTAAGAACATTCCGGTGGATGGCCCAATGCTAATGGCTAAAGCTAAATGGTTTGCCGCTGCACTCGGTGATGACAACTTCGCCGACAACACAGGGTGGCTACAGAGGTTTAAGAACCGCCATAAGATAGTTGGCAAAACCATTTTTGGGGAAAGCGGAGCCGTCATCAGCCAGTATATCCAGCAGTGGATTTCGAAGGAATGGCCGGAAATTTGTGCGAAGTTTTCACCCACGGAAATCTTCAACGCCGACGAGACCAGGTTGTTTTGGCAGATGCTGCCCAGCAAGACGCTCGACGTCCGGGGCACCACGTGTCACGGGGGCAAGATGAGCAAAGTCCGCGTGAGCGTTCTGCTCGCTGCTAACATGGATGGCTCTCAAAAGCTCCAGCCCTTTGTGATCGGCAAAGCAAGGGCACCGCGCTGCTTCAAAAACTGTAAGCAGCTCCCCATTTACTACGCCTTCAATAAGAAAGCGTGGATGACGCGTCAGCTGTTTACAGAATGGCTGCAAGCGTGGGACGCCGAACTGGGCAAGTCGGGGCGTCACGCTTGCCTTCTCGTCGATAATTGCTCGGCCCATCACACCACCTGCAAGCTCGAAAACATCGCGCTCAAGTTTCTGCCGGCGAACACGACAGCGAAGTTGCAGCCGCTCGACCAGGGCATCATTAAGTCCTTCAAAGTCGGCTACAGGAGGCGACTCATTGATAGGCTTTTGGTGAACCTCCGCATGGGCACCGAGCTTAAGATTGACCTGCTGGGGGCCATTCAAATGATGACGGGCGCCTGGAGAGACGTGAAGCAGGATACCGTGGCCAACTGCTTCCGGAAGGCAGGCCTCGTGACGGCCAAACTTCCCGAAACCTGCGAAGACGGCGATGGTGACAACGAGTGCATGGACGACGCGTTTCGCGAGTTGTTGTCCCTTTTCCCGGCTGCCATTCCAGCCGAAGTGTCTGCTGACGATTTTGTGGACGTTGACAGCAATGTTCAGGCTGTTGCTAGCCTCGCCGACGAGGACATTGTAGCTGCAGTCGCAGGGACCCAGGCCGACAGCTCGAGTGGCGACGAAGATCGTCCTGACGAGGTGGCGGCTACACGCTCGTACTCCGCCACTGAAGTGGCGGCCGCGTTCAGCTTGATTCGCCGTTGTTGCGGCGACATGGAAGGAATCGGGCTTTCGCACCTGAACAGCCTCGATAAGATCGAGGTTGGCGTCTTTAATTTCATTTGCAAGGCGAAGAAGCAGACAAACATAAGCGATTTTTTTTCACGCAAATAAAGCATTACGTTGCGGCGTGTGTGCAGAAATAGTTGTCATTCTTGAATGCGCCAATCGGTAGGTCATCGTCCGCCACAGGTAGTCTCTGGGCCTGCATTTTTTTTATATCGAATTTTTAATATATCGAATTAATTCGTGATCCCCTTCGAGTTCGATATATCCGTGTTCGACTGTACATAGTGCGGGTTCTGGGAGCCGACATAAGATGCAGATGGGAACTCTTCCCTTGTTCTTACTACAACGCAAGCAGGCAACACCACTCGGTTGTGTGGACCAAGCCTCTTCCATATCCACCGGGTGAACATCCGATAGGCCAGGAAGCGATATTTTCTGTAAGCAAAAAGTATGCATGAAAAAGCCACATCAACAGCATGCTTTGCAGGTCGTACTTGTGGATTTCCCCCGTGACATTGGTGCCATATTGTGTCACTTCCCAGTACATCTCTTCTAATACTGCTGGGTTCAAGCGAAGGCCTGAAAAGTGTGCATGTCAAGTTATGCAGTCATCGTTGCCTTTTTCAGTGATCTTCGAAATATCTCGGCAGCATATGGTATCCGCAGCGTTTTCACTCGCCCCACACAGCCTACAGGTACACCTGCGCTCATCGCCACGCAACAAGATATTTCTTGAAAGCAAGTGATGTTAGCGTTTTACCAATGTAACTACGCATTGTTGCCCCACCCATTTGTCAACCGCAACGCTGCTGGTACGGTTGGCGCTCATTAGCAAGGGTGTAAAAAGCAGTCGGGCAGCTGGTCCAGCCGCACTATATTCCTTATTAAGACGCACACGACAGTTCAAGCACAAACGACCCGCTTGGACACAGCTCGCTTAACGCTCTGCAAGACAACAGCACAGTTGTGTGTCAGTGTGGCGTAGCACATATACCAGCAGCCATTACCCACACAAATGTGTTCGCACACAAGCCTCCAGAAAATGATGAATTTTGCAGAAGACGGCGTCTGCATAGCGAAGCAAACAAGCGAAACCAACCACATTTTCAGCAACTAAACTTTTGCGCCAATTATAACAGACGTTGCAAAGCACACGGAAAATAGCAACATAGATGCGAAGCTTGAACGCATGTTTCTTGCTCAGTAAAGGCAACATACAATGATGATGTAAGCTTTCACGTACCAATTCACGTCGTGAACGTCGCATTGTGGAGGTCCTGGAGGCTCTGGTTGTCCGGTTCCCGAGTTGCACACCTTCGAGGCATTGCACCATAAAAGCCGAAGCCCATTTCGTTAGTCATCCCCTTTATGCAAGCACGAAGCGCGGGATCCATCAGCGAGCTCTTTTAGGCTCGCTACCAATGTAACTACGCACACCATTGAAACAGGCTGCGCAGAGAGACGTTAGAAACAGCGGTTTCTAACACCTTTTAACACTTGTGCCCTTAAGGCAGTCGTCAAAATTTCTATCCATTTGAGAAGGAAACAGGTCACATAATAGAGGTGCTATGCATGAGCCAGTACAAATGCCCTTCTTTTGCAAGAACAGTTGGTTGTCAAAAAGGATAATAGTGCTACTCAGATAGCCGTCTAGTAAAGCTGAGAAATTATGAGCACTCAGACCAACACAATTCTGAAACTTGGGTTCACCTCTGTCATCAATACGTGTATCTAGAGCAGCAAACAATTCACGGTGCGGTATAGAATAAAACACGTCTTCTATTCTATAGAAAACAGTAAGCAAATATTATTGTCGCGAAAAAAGGAAGTGATAGCATTCAAGTTAGGAACAAGGAAAGGATCTTTCACTTCTAGGTTCTTGAGGCACTTCAACAGGAACTTGCTGACCAGCAAGGTCAGCAAGTTCCCGTTTCTGCACCGTCAGCAAGTTCCTGTTTTTGTTCACGTTTAAACAAAGCTTCGCTTTGTTTAAATGTGAAGTACATACAGCAAAGTTTAACAATGTGATAGTGTTAAGGGCCCTGTGTCGCAAAAAACCTGGTGTCGGCATCGTGCGTCGGACGTTGTTTCGCGCAAAACAATTCTGCACCACAACAATGTAGGCCCCTCGCGTGGTGCAGAGGCGTTACTGAACAAATTCCTCAAAGTAAAATGCATCAAAACAATCGTAAAGTACAACTTGAACACAACCTACTGACGTGATAGTGTCGGATTGTAATTTGAATGTACCAGGAAACATAATTCTGTTATGCAAAAGCCCTGACACAAACCACTTCTTCAGCGTTTCTACCACTCACAGAGCAGTGTGGCCCACTTGGTTCCTTGCAACAACACCATCTGGATAGGGCTCACCTCCGTGCATCCGCTAGAAAGCTGCAGTTGCCGGGAAGCATGACACGCAGTCAAGGATATTTGAATGCTGTCGCGTTCCACTCTTAATGGCGAAGCTTAAATGTCCTCCAAATTTTTGTGCTCTACTTGCGCCAAAGCTTTGTTCAAATGGCATACGAGTCGCTGCTATCCTGCAGTAAGGAGTAAATAGGACAGGACGATGTCTTAGTGACCACTTAAGAGGGCATCGATTAAATGTGAAGAATCACTGTGATGGTGATGTGTCTGTTCACTGTCAGGAATGTGGCTGCGCTTCTTTGTTCGGGAATTGTTTGGTTCTAGCCAGGCACAGAGATAAAGATGTACTCGAAATTATTGAGGCACAGGATATCAATCAGAGTGGTCAAAGCTGTGTAAGTACTCCATCTGTCGAACTGCTAGATAAAGAAACGGCCTTTTGGGTAAGCTCAGTTTGACACATTAATCAGGTGTAGCCAATGCTGTGCAGTATCGAAGGTACATGTATCTTAGATACTATCTTAGGTACTCCTTGGGTATCTTGTATTTTCATCATGATACATGTGGCAAGACTTGTATCATTATCCATATTTCTGATGCATGAAAGACTATCTTAGGTACTCCTTGGGTATCTTGTATATTCATCATGATACGTCTGGCAAAACGTGTATCAGTATCCATATTTCTGATACATGAAAGAATGTACCGTGTATCCGAAGTTACAAGATACTGACAATTGCAACATCACCATGCGAAACTATAAATGTTGGCTGAACTCGGCTTCTCAAGCTTATACTGTTGCCACTAAGCCACCTGAATAAATGAATAATTCACTAACGAATGCTTTATGCCAGCAGATAAGTTGAATTTGAGAGGTTATTGTAGCCTTATGTGCTCTCTGTATACATGATGCATCACAAAAAATGTCACTACCAGCGTCGCTGCTGCTATACACCTGTCCAGTGATGTGGTGTTGTGTAAATGGTAATATGTTTACATACAAGGTAAAACTTCACAGCGGTATTCACGCCATCATGCAGGGGCTTCTTATTAACGTTCTTGTAATTATATGGGGACTCGCTAGCTAATTGGCAAGCAGAGAGGCGACTCCCACGAAATACAAAAGGGACAAGTGAGAATCGCTGAAAGCACCGTGTACACAGAGCTTTCATGTTAGGCGGCTAAAGCAACCCATACAAACTGTTTTGGAATGAAAATGTCATACTTTGAGCAAGAAAAATAAAATTATTTAGATACTAACAGCCATTTCATTAAATGGAACAAGGTTGCTTGGAGTTATGAAATTTCCAAACAAACATTTTTGTTATTATGCGTTTGCTGCTACATTATATAGACCTATAATGAAATATTTGTGAATATATCGAAGTATCTTAAGGTACAAATGGAAAGTATCCTATCGGATACAATAATTGCCGAAAGTATCTTATATCTGTATCAAAAATACTTGTTGCCAGAGTATCTGGTATCGTATCATGATACAATTGCAAAGTATCTTTGCCCAGCCCTGGGTGTAGCGCTACTGTACATGGGGTATAAAAGTTTTTTTTAGGAATAAATTTGTTGAAATTAGCAGATTGTGTTGTCAACGCTTTCCTTCTATTCTCGTCCACTGCTGCTAAATATGTTTTCCAAGTGCCTTTCCTTGTTTTGCATTTTCACATTTCAAACAGAGCCCCAGTGTTCAGCTAACATCTCCGACTGCCTGTTACCACGCTTTCTAGTTGTACATGACAGTGGGGCACTTTCCAAATTGCTGTGGCCTCACACAATGAGCAACTGTTGGCGATGTGCCCGTTTTTAGCTTGCATCCTTTTGTCGTAGGTCTAACATACTTGCCCGCACAGCACACTCGCCTGCTGCGGTGTGGGGCACGCTTGTGCCTTGAAAGGTGGGATAGGAAATATTTCTGCATTCCTCTGCGCAGTGTTGTGTACTACTAGACAGCCATCGCTCATGCTGAAGTATGTGTTCGGGCACCCAACAGCTAAGCAATGCGTTGGCATTCTTGCAATGAGAAAGCACGCCGAGAGAGACACCTATCAACCAGCAAATGTCGATGACGCTAAATGCTATGCACTTATAGCCAATTTAGCCCCATGTGCCTTTAAACCATTACCCTAAATTTGTGAGTTTAGGTTGAAGGTTGAAGGTTGAAGGTTTATTTCCGCAACTGGTGTTGCGAGGACAGCCAGGGAAAAAGCTGTATAGACAGCTTGAGAGGTCTACAGAGGTCTACAAAGGTCTTGAAAGTTTACGGCACACATCTGCACACCTTTAGTGCAGGTCTTTGCTACATGCAACACATTTACTGTTTGTTTTCCTTCTTTTTTTGCTTTCTTTAGGTCAGCGACTGTCAAGCGGTGGTCCGAAAAGACGCCTTTAGCCAGCGTGATGTTGTCATCCTTTCTTGGAGCCTTACAACGTTGATGCCTGGGATAGCGAAGCCCAGTGAAGACACGTCCAGGGCACCACAGAATTTTGTCACACTATATTTACATATCACGCACTTCAAATGCCGCTGTTTTAAAGTAAAGCGTTGCACTGTAACACAGCTGTGCCGAGCCTGAACAAGTGAAATGAGGTGGTGCAAGAGTTCTCAGGTGATTTGCGTATGGTGCTAAAGAAGTCTTGTTTGCCCTCATATTTAGTCACGTTCCAGTCAAGACTAGCCACTGAGGAAATGTATTTTTGTTTGCAAGATGCAATGTTTGACTTGCTTGCAAGATTGGTTAGTGCACCGTGCACAGCCTTTTATTATGATGTTGAAGCATCGAGATACGAAAGGAAGATAATTCACCGGTTTAATTGAAGTATCTTCCAGTCTATACTAATCGTACTGGCCACTAAATTTGATTATGGTCATAAAGGGCTTGCTTGTCTGTATAATTGTTTAAGCATCGTATGCAGCCGTTTCTTGATGCTTCGGCCCTAGTCATGACAGGTCAGGAATGCAGTAGTAAGTGCCCCTTAAAGGGAATGTGTGTACATGAGCCGGCAAATGCCCTCATCCCTAGTATCCCTTCCCTTCCATATGCTAGTTATCTGCTTCCTTTCACTGAAACTCCTCCCTTGCAGGAGAAGCACATTTGTAAGTGCCAGTGATACCCATTGTCAAGGGATCAGCCAGGTCATTCAGCCTTCTTGTCTGTGGTGCGCTCTCGGGGAGTAAATAGTGTTGGCAAGGAAGTACCATATTTATTCGATTATATGGCAGTCACAATTATACGACGAGGGTGCCCAAGTTGGGGGACCTTAAAAAATTAACTTAGGTATGCATACTCATGTAAGGCAACATAGAGTAGCCGAGGAATTCTTTAAACTCAACAGGGATTGCCCAATGTAATGAATAATCGGAAGCCCCCAGAATAATTGGTGCGAGTTATATGCAAATTTTGCCTGAAGTTGCAACTTCGTGGCAGTGTGAATTTCGCCTTATAATGTGGCTTTTTGGCAACGCGTGCCGCGTTGCCGTGAAGCTACATTACAAGCTGGAATTCTCGCTGCCCTGAAGTCGCACCTCAGAGCAACTTTCGCAAATAGCCTACAACCTGTCTTTGCTATTAAATTTTTTTGAACTCTCTGTACAGTACTGCTTCACATGCTGCGTTTAATTAGTTGCTACAGTTTGCGCTGCTGTCTAAAATCTGAATCGCTGGATATCTGGTGCTGCTAACTGAATATATCGGCCTCATATATAAAGGGGGGGGGGGGTGACTTCAAGGCTAAGCATTCTGGGAAAAAAACCTCGCCTTACATTCAAATAAATATAATACCTTGTACAGGACATTAGGGAAAATCACTCAATCATTCAAAGGAACTTTTATATCTCCATGAGACTTACGGTGGTAATGAAAAAAAAAAAGATCCACAATTTGCTGCTTGATGAGGCTCCTGGCCCCTTGAGCGTTTGAAAGAAGTAAACCGCAGTACACTTGTAAGTGATGTATATGCAGGAAGCAGCAGATCACGATGGATAAATCCATGGACTGCAAAAAAGTTTTAAAAAAGACACTTATAAAGCCAAAAAGGACTCAGCTGATATGCACCACTGTGAAAAGTCTGCTAAGCACAGAAAATGCAAGCATGTTGCAAAAGAAATAACTTACCTGCGTAATGAAGGCGACACAAGGGGAAAAAAAGTGTGTCAATAGCCTTATACAGAAATAAGATATATTCACAAAACTCATGATCAACAAGGGGACACAACATTGCCTTTCAGAGTATATATCAAGGAATGCAATCAAGGTTAATTCTAACAATAAATTCGAGCAGTTTGAAAAAAGCCCTATTATGCAAATGCATGTCCTAGCCCTTTACAAACAATCTGTTTGAGCTGTGGAGCTGCCGTCTTCATCCATGTGCTTGGCAATTTATTTCTGTTTGTAAATATGGCATACTATCGCAGGATGCTTTTTGTTTTTGAACATCTTGGTCTTCTCATCTTTGCACTGGTGACGTCGTGTAGAAGCTGTGCTTTATGACCTGGAGGGGCATGAAATAGATGCATCATGATTTCCTGGGGGTAGTTTCTTCTGCTTTCCTGACTTGTCACCTATTATAGTGAGTTTTAATATAAATGTGAGTATACTAATACCTATTACGTTTTCTTTAAATAGATGTTGCACTCATTTCATAGTCCCAAAACACATTTGCAACAGTCACACTTTTGTCATTCCTCTGTTTAGGCAGCAAGTCATTTCAACCTTTCACATACGTTGTGTTCTCATCGTAGTACAAGTTGCCAAGGGTTGCTATATCTTAAACTGTGCCACAGGTGATACAATCCCATTGTGCCAGGCCACATGCCAGCAGTTCATGGAACATATTATTTATGGCTTCTTGTTTGTTTGCGTATGAGGCCATACATATACAGTACAGTCAAATTATTATGCAGCTTGCAGTGACATGCAGATGTAAGGATAGAGGTTTGAACTGCACATCAAGAATTGAAGGCAGGTGTGAAAAGTCAGCCTGGATACATCTTACATTTCCCCCATCAAAGTTCCTAATCATTGTTATGGTGACCAAGGGAGTGGTGGTGTCGACTGAGCGTAGTCCACCACTTCTCCGCATCATCATGCAAGAACGGTGCTGCTGTCAGTAGAACGGTGCTCCTTTCTACATCGTCATCCGTACGCAGTGTAGACAGAGGCGTCTTAGAGGTTATCTCTGCTGTGATTAAGCTATGACTTACGCTTAGAAATTGCCGTTCTGAACAGTGAAAGCAAAGGTGCATGGGGAATTTCGCTGTTCGAAAATACGAAATGCGTGTTTTTTCTAGCTTATACACAAAAACCTAGCCGGCACTCAAGTATTAGCAGTACTATACAACAGCGAAGTTATTTCGAAGTTTTACGCTGCGAGCTAGTATGTGGTTTCTTTTTCATAGATTCAGTGCGGCGAAGTATTGTTTGAATCGAATAAATTACTAGGTTCAACGTTGAGAAGCAATTACCACACATACTGTGGCGCCCTCATGGAGTCCTTTAAAATGCACCTAAATGTAGATATATGAGGGTTTTGCATTCCAAACCCATTTAAATGTGCTGCCACAGAAGGTAATAGAACCCGTGACCTCATTCTTGGCAGCACAGTGATAACCACTTAGGCGTCACGGCTGGTAAGAACCGTTTGCAGCAGAAATATTGCACTTAGAGCTAAACTCATTGCTCCCATATAATACAGTCTTGGTAGTCATTCACCTCTCCTAAAGAGTCGTGAAAAATCTTGACTACATTTGGCGGTGTAGCTGGCAAATATTTTGTCTATTTCAGCAACAAACGAACTTACCTTTCCTGCTGAGTTATGGTGTGGCCATCGGTTCCTTTCGTAGAAACACACTCACCTCCAATTGAACTTTATTGAGGGCGATAGTACAGTCTTAATTTTTGCACAACCAGAAAATGGAGCAGCCGTAGAAGCTTCCATTGCTGGATTCTGTGAGCATGAGGCAAGAACGTATGCGCTGCCTAGCTCCACAAACGCCAGCACATAAATCTTGAAGCCATCGCACTTTGTGCAGGCAGCCTCATTCACAGCTTTTTGTTTTTATATCTCCAAGCGTAAATGTACGGTGCTAATCACGTATGTACATTATGTGAGAACAGTCCCATATAATGTTTCGCTCTTCTTTTTCTCGGGCATTAGGATATAGAAATGAGCAAAGACACCATATCATTGCATTTTTGGTAAGCACATCTTCATTGACTACCTAAGTGAAATCACATTTGAGGAGCTCTTGGTAAAAGCGCTGTTGACACGCAACTGATGTCCGCTGCTGCTCTTGTCAGAGCTGAGAACAATGCTGGTTTAGGCCCCCTGACGTACACTTCAGAGCAAAAAAAATAAGTGTGCGTGTCAATCTTCTTTGAGGCAGCAATACTGCCACTAATTTATGCAGCCTCCGTTATTCAGCCTCGTAGATGTGCTTCCACATCTTTTAGCAACTTCTAAACACGCAATAACAGACACCTGTAGCTTATCACTGCACAAACTGATTGCCACAGGTGACTACTGTTCACTCTGCCTGCTTTATTTGTTGTGCGCCGGCTGCCAGAAGCACCAGACAGTACATGCCGTTCAGGACCTTTGTACCATTCTAATGAGCACAGTGTCACTTTTGCACCATGATGCGGAGAAGTGGTAAACTATGTTCCAGATGAGTTGCTCCACACACCTACTCCTCTAGCAGCCATGTCGTCGTCTTCACAAGCAAGCAGGCTCTGCTGTACTGTCGCATTCATGTGTGTTCAAGAGCTTAACTGAAGTAGAAGTCTACTGCAAGCCTTTCTGAAGAAAAAAAAACAAAAAAAACAAACAAATAAATAAAAATGAAAAATGCTGTCGAAGGTCGAGATGGAATGGCTAGTTTCTCACAATATCCGTGTTAACAGAAAATCAATCCTAAAGGAGTGTAAATGCATCCTGATTGCACACATATAGCCAAATGCAATGGGCTTGTATTCCCTGGAGTTGTTATGAAAAGTTTAAGAATTTATGAGCGAGTGTGCAGAGTTTATCAAAAGACAAATTTTGCCTGTATGTTTAGGAGTTCCTGATGGACACATTTTGTAATAAATATGTTTATTTGTAAATCTTGTTCGCTTGTTTCGCGTTCTCATTTCTTTACAGTTTGCAGTGTTTGCCGACGCACATATAGCACGAATAACACAACTCACTTGCAACGTGACTAGATGAAAACTGGCCACTTCAGGTCAAGTAATGCCGAGATTCATTTTCACAAACCTAATTGGCACAGGACATTGCAGGTAAAAAAATCGGCATGTCGGTTATTTACTCTCATTTGTCTGTGTCTTTAGCCACCCACCCACACTTATTCATGCAAGATGCCACATTCCACAAATCTAGCACATGCTTTTCTTTCATTGCATGGTGACCAGCTCTTGAAACATTACAAAAATGAAATTCTAGGGCTTTGCATCCTACAACCATAGTACTATTGTGAGGCATGCCATAGTGGGGGGCTTCATAATAACTTTGACTACCAAGAGTTCTTTGACATGCACACAATGCATGGTACACAGGTGTTTTTGCATTTCACCCCCATTGAAACGCAGCCACTGAGGCCAGCATTTTATCCCCCACCCTCGGGCTTAGTAGAGCAACCCCAAAACCACTGCGGCACCACAGCGAGTAATTTTATACCAGAAACCATCCTTCAAATATAATGTAATCCTTCATCTCACTTTTACAGCCCAGTATGCAGCCAGCGCAACATTCACACTACCGAGTGTTGTGGTATAACCTACGCTTAGGCCTCTGGAA
Organism: Dermacentor albipictus; assembly: GCF_038994185.2. NCBI lineage: Eukaryota > Metazoa > Arthropoda > Arachnida > Ixodida > Ixodidae > Dermacentor > Dermacentor albipictus. The sequence continues at coordinate 93,407,607 of NC_091826.1, read as the reverse complement.
ATACAAACTTTTGCCACCAACCTGGGAAATGTTATTCGTAACCTGCTAGTGATATTATTACGATATTATCCGCGAGATGCCCAAGAGACGAGCCGCCGCAAGAACGACGAAGGGGGTCTGTGCCCTTGGCGCGAGCGAGTGTCGGCCTGGCTCTCTGGCTCCGCTGTAAATAGCCTGTAAATAGCCTCTTTCGTTTGTGTCTTTCCACACATAACATTCTGGTGCAGGTTAGCGGTCCCCGTCCTCGCCACGGAATTCCAAAGTGGTCAGTACATGGAGCTTGTCACCATGCCTCCCGGTGACGAGACTGCCTCTGCAATGGCTTCAGCTTGTCCGACTGCTCCAGTCATCACAGTTGCCCAACATCGCAACCCTGGTGTGTTCTCTGGCCTGGAGGGACAGGATGTTGACGAATGGAGCAAGTGTTATGAACATGCCAGCACTAATAACAGGTGGGATCCAACCATTATGCTCGTTAGTGTCATCTTTTATCTCGGCGGCACCCCACGTGTGCGGCACCAAACGCATGACGACGAGATAACTGGTTGGGACAGTTTGAAAGAAAAGCTACAGGAACTGTTCGGTGACCCCATTGGGCGCAAGGTTGCCATGAGAAAGGCTTTTGCGTCTCGTGTTCAGACACCTACAGAGCCATACGTTTCATATACTCGATGTCTTGGCTCTGTGCCGCAAACCTGACGATGCTATGTCTGAAGCAGATAAAGTGGCGCATGTGCTGAAAGGCATTGTCGACGACGCTTTCAATTTACTTGTTTTCGGCGACGTTTCGACTATCGACGTCATCGCAAAAGAATGTTGTCGCCTTGAACAAGCGAAGAACAGCCGTATCTCACAGCACATCACGCCGCTACCCAGCACTGCTGCTACGTTGACATGCGAGGGTCGACCGCATCAGACTACCACATGTGACGACGTAACCCGTATTGTTCGCCGCGAACTCAAGGCCGCCTGCTCGCCAGCTTTCTCCGCGACGCCTCCCAATCCACCAGCAACCACGATTGCGATGATTCAGGCTTTCGTCAGACAGGAATTTGCGAACATGGGTCTGAACTCCGCGTGTTCAGCTTCTCCACCTATTGTTCCCCAGTTCTCGAGCGGCCCTCTTGGTCCCCGGTAGTCCTTTTTTGCCACATCTCGCCGCAACCCGTCCGAATGGTGTACCCCTGATGACACGCCGATCTGCATCCACTGCTGTCACATCGGCCACGTCGCTCGTCACTGCCGCAACTGATGGCCACCACCTCCTCGGACATACACCGTTACTTATTCTCGCACCTTTGGGCCTTCTATTCGCTATACTACCCACAATGAACCCACTGCCACTGATGTTCCTGCTCCGAACCTTCGCTACAGCCACCCGCCCTCACCTCGACGCCATCAGTCTCGTTAGCCCCAACCCCGTCGCTTCTCTTCGCCGCTTATCACCCACCGGATCTAGCCAGAAAACTGGGCACTGCAGCGTCTGGAGGTGAAGCTGCATTGTCGACCCTGCCCTCAAATCCTCTGCTCACGTTACCTACGAACCAAGATTTTCTTGAAGTTGACGGCTATTCTGTCAGGGCACTCATCAATACAGGAACACATCTTTCTATTATGAGTGCTGCCTTCGGACGACAGCTGAACAAGCTTGTCACCCCAGCATCGGCACGCGTCGTCCGTGTTGCGGATGGCGGTACTGTGCCTATCATCGGATTGTGTACGGCACGTGTCAGCATCGCCGGCCGGCACACTCCTGTGCTCTTCACCGTGATTGCTTATTGCCCCCACGACCTAATTTTCGGCCTCGATTTTCTCTCCGCGCATTCTACTCTTATTTACTACTCTGCCAGTACCCTTCGCCTTTAGTTACCAATTCTCACCGAACTCTCTGACGCACCCCAGTGCCCCTTATGCCCCACCGGCTTTCTTCGCCTGCCGCCAAAGTCAATAGCCTATAGTGAACTGTTGTCTTCCCCACCAGTGCCTGATGGCGAGTACCTCATCACTCCTCTGCCCAACATTCCACTACAGTTTGACGTTACCGTGCCTCACAGTATGCTTACTATTATTGCAAACCGCACTCGCATGTCTGTCTTTAACTTTGGATTGGCAAAGCAAATTCTACCACAAGGTATTTGCCGTGCCAACGTTGATTGTCTCGGCGACCATCACTTGGCAGCGTTATCGACCGATGGTTCTTGCGAGCTCAGCAGGCCCCCCGCGCGATCCTCGGGCGCTGATCCCAACATAAAGAGAATGATTGCAACGGACCTGTCCTCTGCGCAGACTGAAGACCTTTGCCAAGTATTATCGTCCTACCAAAATATTTTGGACTTCGACGATCGCCCTTTAGGCCAGACGCTCACCCTCATGCATCGGATTCCTACTATCGATGCTACACCTATTCACTGACGACCGTATCGAGTTTCTGCGTCGGAATGCCGAGTAATTCAAAATGAAGTGAACACAATGCTAGATAAAAACATCACTGAGTCTTCTTCGAGCCCCTAGGCGTCACCTGCGGTGTTCGTTAAGAAGGACGGCACGTGGCGCTTCTGTGTCGACTACCGCCATCTGAACAATATTACGCGTGCGTCTATTTGTCGTACAAAAATCCCTCACGTGACCTGATCCTAGGTGCCTAGCTACAACATCGCTTAGGGATTTTTGAGAAGGCGCGATGCTGTGGCGTGTTCGTCCTCGGCGTGATCGTTCTCCAGAGCGCATGTTGTTAAACATTGTTCATGTGATTGTACGTGCATTGCTTGTGTGTTGGTTGTAGGTTCTGCGTTAATTGGCGGAAAGCCGTGACACAGCCTCCTATATATAGGAGGCTGTGGTGGTGCGGCAGTGCGGCTTTGGCTTCGGTGAGCTCTGGCAGTACAGAATCTGCGTTGTGTGACCAGTACTTTCTCGAGAACCCGGTGGTGGTGAAAATTGAAATATCGAAATGGCCTAGCGCCTTCGCAGCGAAGTTCTGCGAACCGCGATGTGACGTCGCCGTGTCCGACTTTGCTTAACGGTCATCGAGGGATGTGCTGCTCACTGCAAGTCATTAAATGCAACTGCGTCGACCACCCACTGTTCAGCGCTGAATGTGTGTTTTGTGTGCTGTGCTTGAAACGAGTGGTGGAGCCGTGCAGATGGGGTGGCGGAGGAGCAGAGTGGCTTAGGGGCTCCGTTTGCGTGTTCACAGACATGTGCTCCCGTCTTGGTCTCATTAGCGGCTGTCACGGAATTGTGGTGTGCTAGCTCCTTGCCTAGTATGAAGTTTACGATGCTAACACACAGCATGTCCACGTTTTTCCGCGCTATATGTCATTTGCATGACGGCCGAGTTGAAACGAGACATATGTCTATGTTCTTTGTGTTTGTGTGTTGTAAGTTACCTTCTATTGTGGAAGTTCTGGAAGTCTTATTAGCAAGGAGTGCGAACGTAAACGTAAACACATGTGTGTCTGAAATTTTGAATTACCCATAATACCCTTTACGACTGATAAGTGGGCTACACGGCCTGTGTGAATCAACTACCGCATGTTGCGACGCTCTTCCGTGCGGTAGACTGATGCATGGTGCGCGTTTATTTCTGTACTGTGTAAAAACCATTTGTTTATTCACTCAATAGAAATGTACGGCTTCTTTGCCGCAGTACATATTAGTTATGCGGTGAAGCATACTAAAAGTGGGAGGGGGCCGCTATCAGCCAGCATAGTATGTCCACTTAGGCGACCTGAGAGGCGGCAAGTGTGCGAGTGTATAATTAAAGAACTCTTATTATGTCCAGTGACAGTGGCCCCTTTTCACTTTTAGTATGCTTCACCGCAGTACATTGCTTAGGCTTCACCGCGAAATATTAGTGTATTGCGAGAAAGCTAATCGTAAAAAGCCTAATTATGCAACGTTTCTTTTGTAGCTTGCTACACCACAATACAGGAGTGTAAATAAGCATTGTGCAGTAAAGCATACTAAGAGTGGAAAGGTCACATAGGTTTACACTGGGCTCATTATTTTCAATTGTGACATAATTTGCAAGTGTACCTGTGCTCGTAGTAAGCTTCATTGACAATTCTTTGTATATTACAAATTCATATTGCAGGGAAGCTTGCTAAAGCACATTCGCCAAATGATGGTACATGAGATTCACCTTCAATGCAGGAGCACAATGCGGATTCTTGCCCCTGCTTTTGGCTGGACTGCACATGCTCTTTGAGAATTGATTCATTGTTCATAAGTGCACTGGTACTCCACTCTAAACTGGAGGGCTCAAGTTGATATGGAAGCACAATTTTTATTAAGGGGACAAGATGTTGCCGAGATGGTTGCAGCACAGTTTTTTTTTTCTTCCAGGCACCTTTCCTACTGGAAGCTTCCATTGCAGTGTTCTGAGCCTCTTTGAACCAGCACATAGTGTATAAAAAAATTGGACACTGATTGGGAACATCACCTAAGTTAATGCCTATCTATAGTAAAAAGATGTGGCACGACCAGACAAAATAAAGAAAGGGGGTGGGCTGCAGCAATATTAAATGTTAAATGGTGCTTTATCCTTTCCCTTGAGTTTTCTGTTTTTGTGCTTTTTATGGATCCTCCGCAATAACCATGCGAGTGCCGAACTTTAGCTTGTTGGTTTCATCTCATGGTTGTTGCTAACAGAACAGTGTGATAAATGAACAAGGGCTTGGAGGCATCCGTTCACCTTGCTTGCCTCATGGTGCTGCTTCATAAGCACCGTGAGCATCCAGGCCAACTAGGAAGGGAGGTTTGTTGCAATCGTTTTTAAACTGTATTGCCACCAAACCAACAGTGCTCTCAATGACAGCTTTTGGACAGTAGAATGCTTGCACCCAGCAAAGTCGTAAGAAGGGACCATTCAGGATGTGCAAAGCGGGCTTTTGAACCTGGTAGCATTACTGAAGGGGCTTTGCCCATCTGCCCTCTTTATGGATACACAAAGATGATTTCCTCTTTAAGAGGGATTGTTTCAGAGGCTGTTACACGGCAATAGTGTTGGGTGTTTAGTAGCTTGTCTTTGCCCACTGTTAATAATCTGTTCCTTCTCCAGTGCCCCTGTGAAGTGCCTACTTTTTGGACACAATGTGCTCTCCATGCATGCATGCATGTTTAGCTTGTAAAGACAACTATTACCCCTTGCCTCAAGCTGGTCCTTGCTGATGTCACCCAAGAAGGCATTGGGGAGTATGGCAATGTACACTTACAAAACACTGTTGATACCAGTGAAACCAAATTAATGGAGCTGCTGTTCTTTTTTTGTCCACTCCATCCTTGTTAGTTACAATGAGCAATGTCCGAACAGAATGCATATGTAGTTGGTCGTGCATAGCCTGCGCACTAAGACTTGTTGGCATGTTATGACCTTAGCACAGTGTTTATATGTAAAAACCTTCTGATGTGTTGATGACTTCCTTCTCTTTATCATACTTTGCCTGATGGAGCCAGCAAGTGGGCCAACCAGATGTTCAACAGGCTTCCCACTAGTTTTCCCAGAGTCTCCTTTACCAGGGTGTTGCTCATAGATATCTGTTTTCTTGACCTTGCATTGCACTTCAACCATGGCCACAGATGCTAAACCTATAGCATGCGATCGAAAAAGTGCTATACATCATGTTGCTCAAAACTCGTGATGTGCTACAAGGCCTTGAGGAACGCCCTCATTTATTTACGCCCTCATCATACTGTACGAAGCTTTGCATGATAAGTGCGACAATTAACATCTGCTGGTCTTTCAGTGTTATTTCTGTCCAGCTTGCTGAAAGCTATCCCGAGCATCGCTACTAGATATTTTTCAGTTGTAAAACTCCGCCTGGGAGCGGCGCTTGAACGTGACCCTCTGCCGTCTCCTCTCGCGAGGTGGCGCTGCCGCCACGGTTGGCCCGGTTGGATACGGAAGCTTCCCAAGGCAGCAGCGCGCCGCCCACTTAATTCCAGTTTTTTTTTCTTTTTCTGCTCTTTGTGGCGCTAAATATTCAAAGAATAGCCTTTTTACATTGTGCACTCTGTAAAAAGCAGCCAATAGGTGAATGAAGAGGAGAGTGAAGCCTTTCGTTTGTGGCATGTTGTTTTATGTACACATGAAAAAAAGAATAGGACCGGTACAACGCCGGATTGATGAATCTAAGCATGCTGCTTCAATATTCACAAAAGATGTGCTTACTTGGTTGCTACAGCTACCTTGTGACTGCTTTCTAGTTGACAGTTTGTGTCCCTGGAGTAAAAATGCATCCTCATAACAATGAAGAAATTCAGTACTTCGCACGTGAACGCGAACATATGCTCTGTACAACCAAGAAGAGGGAGGCAGCACCCCTCTAGATCATCTAAAACCTTCCAAAATATCTCTCCGTAAAGGCCTGCCTCATCCAGGAAAGCTGACACACTTTTGTTAGCAGTCTTCATAAAGCCCAGCATCTTCGGCGTCGGGTGCTTTAAGGAACCTTGCTTGAGACTTCTGTACTCAATTAACCTCTTCTAGCCTGAATTTAGCATACTGCATAAAAAAATTATTTTTGCTGTGGCTTTTTATGTTCTGGTTATGAGGAAGTTACACAGCAACTTTTATGCGTGTCAGGGTTTTAGGAAGAAAGTTACAGCTATGTCGCGAAAACGCAACAACAGGTCGTAATGGATCAAAAAATGTTTATTTTCAAACACACTTGAGAGCTCATTTCTTTGAGTTTAGCACATTTGTATCTCAGTTCTTATGAAAAGAAATGAAACAATTTGAACTTTTTTTTATACACAGATGAACTTTGCACTTTGTGCAGAAGGAAACAGGTTGGCCTTTGCAGCCAGGCATCTTGCATCGTTGTCGTTGCTGCGACACTTCAGGCCAGTGGCCAACATTGTCTTGACGGACTTCAGCATTAGGTGTTGGAGCTGCTGGTCCTCTTCTTTTCTTCTTCTCAAGCTCTCCTTCCACGGAAAGAGACGGCCGGCCCCTCTTCTTCATCACGTCCTTGTTTTGATTGCACAGGCAGCTGGCTAGAGAAGCCTTGAACGCTAGAAGATCCAGTTGATGTTTCTCTGGTATTCCTAGAGCATCACAATCCCTCCGGTAGAGCAGCCAGCTGCTCACAACAGCCATGTCCACAAAATGAAAAAAAAATCGCAGGTAGAATTTCTTCGACTTCAGAAAAATTCTGTAGTACGCCATGAGCCCATCGAGAAGGTCGACTCCACCCATAAAAGTGTTGTAAGCCTTCACAATGGCTGGCTGCTCAACTTCACATCTTTCTTTCTTTTTGCGGTCATACCGCTGGCAGCTTCCTAGAGGCTGGGCACTCCCGAATGTGCTAGCAATATTCACTCCCCGGCTGTCGTACCACTTCACTACTCGGACTTCGACCCCTTCAATAGTAGCCTGCCTCTCCACGTGGCTTCCTCTACCGTTCTTCTTCATTTCTGCATCGCTGGGCAGTCGGCATCCAGAAATTCTGTTTGCGCGTGCAGTTCCCATTGCTGGAATACCACGCTGATGCAAATTTACCAGCAGTTTTATGGATGTGAACCAGTTGTCAAAAAAGAGCAAGTAGCTCTTGTTCTCTGGGATGGAGCGCGAAAGCTCGAGCACAACATTAGAGCTTGCTCCAAGGTCAGGTAATCCAGGAACAGGGCGGATGTCCCCTGTGTATATAGAGAAGTCAGAGACAAGTCTGTGGGTGTCGCAAAGTACAAAAATCTTGTAGCCCCACTTGTGAGGCTTGCTAGGGACGTACTGCTTGAGTGAGGAGCGGCCTTTGAACGGCACGATTTGCTCGTCGACCACCAGCATCTGTGACTTTGGAAGGATTTGAAATTTGAGCAGCAGATTGTCAATGAGTGGTCGAATTTTGAAGAGCCTGTCTTTGCCAGCATTTGCTTGTAGGAGATTGTTGTCGTTGAAATGAAGGCTGTTCTTTATCGCTTGCCACCTGTCACGTGACATAACTTCTGCCACTTTTTCTACTCGCATCTCGCGGTTCCAGTACATGCGCAATCGCGGAAGCCTGTATATGGACATATACATTGTGGCCCCAAGAAACTGCTCCAGTTCAGCGCGTGTTAGGCACAATGCTTTGTTGGCATTCTTCTGCACTGCATAGAGATTGGACTGGTCTGTAATCTCCTCAAGAAGCTTGTCGTCAAAAAAATACCGGAAGTACGCAATGGGAGCTTTCGGCTCATCTGGAGGGTCTGGAAGACCGTCTTCCCATTGAGGGTGGCATGTCCGCGGATGGTTCACTTGCTTCCAGAGGAAACTTCTTGCGCTTGACGTTGACGGCTCTTCCGTTTCACCTTCATCTGCAAACAAAAAAAGAAAAAGAAATCACTGCGAGGTCGCAAACCACATTTGAGAAGCCACAAAAACCTTGGCTTGAAAAAATTGGCTGGGGCTTAGCTAAGGGCCTGGATATCTCGAAGCGAAAAGCTGCGGTGATCCGCGATAAACACGCGCTTGCGGCGAACGTCAAACGATGACGCATAGCGCGCGGCAGCGTGCGCCTGTTCTATGGGCAAGCGCGCCTTATATACCCCTCCTTTCAAATGCGCACGGCTGCGGCGAAAGGTCAAACGGTGGCGCGGAGAAGCGACGGCGCACATGGGCAGTAGCCTGCGCAGTGCGTGACGTCACTCGTGCTCCGACAAACGCGGTGTTGACTATCGTAGTGAAGCTTTTGGCTTCAAAAGAAAAAGACGCGCCACTGCAATACAACACGAAAGAACGCTGACGGCGTTTCACATTGCAGCCGAATGCAACTCGCCCAACAAACAAAAAATTGCGCACCTGTGTCGCTCCCAGACTGCCCAGATTGATCTGATGGGGCAGCATGTACTGTGTCAGGGCTGTATTCCGAATCGCTGTCGCTGAGGCAGCTATCTTCGCTTTCTTCAACGGGTGGAACCCTGATCCCGTAGAACCTTCTGGTGTCCATCACGAACAAAAAGCACCGAATAACTGCAAAAAACAAAAATTACTAGTTTTTTGACCACATGCCGAGGAAGACGAAGTTGTGCACAAATCGGGACGCTACAGCCTGTTGATGCGAAAACGCGACAAAGCGACACACGCTTGAAAAAACAACTAATCTTCAAAAACAAATTATTTACGTGATCTGCGTGCATTATTCAACCAAGTGCCTATCATGCAAAATTTTTTTATATTCAAAAAACTTACATACCTTGAATGGAGACGGATGTCAATGGATGGATAGTGAGAAATGTTCTTCGTCGGCATCAACTGGAGAAATGGCAGCCGTCAGCTCTTTACTGAATCGACGATAGATGGCGCTGCCTTTTCCACGTGTTGCCAGACATCTGTGGATTCCCTCTGAGCGCAGGGGTAGCGGCTACAGATGTTTTCTTCTGGTGGTGCGGCTTAAAACCGGTATGATGCGAAATCGCGACAACGTGTCATAAGAGGTTAAGGAACTGTCGCAGCGAACTGCTCAGATTTCAGAGCTTATGTCTGCTATGCATAGATCGCATGGTGCGCCCTTTCTGACTTTATGAATGACATATCCACACAGATAATAACCAACATTGTCCTCTATGTTTCCTCGAGTGTAAGTGTGCTCATTGCAAGCCCATTCTGGTGAGCTACTTGGCTCCACGCAACATTTCAATGTCGCTTCAATGGCATTGCGAAGACTATGTTTTGACTTGCAGGCTTCTCTGGGCTGCTTGAATGTGTCGTTGACGCCGACGTGCACAGGGTCTGGCACACCTTCCACACTCCCACGTAGCGCCGTTTTAACAGGCCTGTATACAGGCTTAGAAGGCGGAATATCTGCGTGAAGTTGATTATAGTTGGATGGGACTCATCTCCACCGAAGGAACGCACTAGTCCAAAGTGTCGCTGAAAAAACACGAGTGAGTGAATTTCCTAGCAAACAGTGCAATGTGAATGCAGTCACAACAAATGTGAACAGTGTGCCTTCTGGATCTTGGATCTTGGAATGGGTCTTGATTTAACTTGGCTGTCAAAACATAGAGCGCACCTTGACGCAGCACATTATCGACAATGTTTAAAGTCGACATCAGAGTTACTCGCAGCGACTCTGTCGTTTGTTATGATGCAAAAAGCTTCAGGTTCTTTTGAATTGCATTCTGTTCTATCAAGCTTAGCAGTTCCAAAAAATCTTTGATGGCCTGAAATGATTGGTGTAACAAGTTTATAGCCCTTAGGAAATGCTCGCCAAGTTCAAAGGTGGTGGTCTGGTAGACTATTTCGTCGTAGAATGCTCGCAAGGTTTTATTAACACAAACAAAAAACAGGAGTAAAAACAAAGTGATAGTTAGGAGGGCACTGCACCCTCCCTAGCTATCACTTTGTTTCTCGTGGTTTTTATCATTTCATTGTTTCATTGCAGGTATGTTTGCTCACAAGGTGAGCAGCATTTTCCTGGCACATAAATAAGAAACACGAGCAAAACGTGGCACGTTGCTGCACGCATCGGCGTCTCTGTCCGCCCGCACAAACGTTGCTCGCACTGCCCGCCTTCGGACCGACAGTGTCGCGCGCGCCACCCCGCGGGCACGACAGAAAGGGGCCAAGTGCCGCGGCGGAGTTTGACAACTGAAAATAATCTAGTAACGTTGAGTAAACTCAACTTGCCCCAATACATGGCCTGTGACTATGTGCCAGATGCTGTGTCCCCTGCAAAGCTGTAGATGTGTATGAGATCCTGACACCCTGCAGCGGCTTCTACACTGGACAAACAGGCTACTATAAAAACGACTGCCTTTACTAATATGCTAATAACATGAAAACGGGCAGAAATTTGGCTATTCATTGGACCCAACTGCAGGTGCAAGCCACTCTTCCACCCGATGTGTGCTGTCCACAGAAACTGGAGCTATACAAATGCACATAAAAACAATAATGTTTGAAAGTAGTAGAGTTGAACTATATATTCTGCACAAGCAGTGCTACCTGCAGCGGTGGTACCTTATAGCCACAATTCATGCCTGCATCACCATGCAAAGGCACTATTCATGAATTATTAACTTCTGTTATATTTATGGTGGCCATATATTGCAATTACATATGATCCACATTGTGTGCTATATGGTTAAATGTCGGTTATGATAGCCATTCCTAATCTGAAATGCAACCAAAGAACACGTATAGGCAGCAGATTGTAATTCAAGAACACAACCAGTGCACAGGATAAGTGACAGACTTCCTTTTATTGAAAAAGAAATGTGACATGTGTCATGCCACCAGCAGTGGGTAGCAATCTTTCAAGCTTGGGTGACAGAGGCAAAACTTAGCAAAATGCTACAATCGCGCTGTAAAACGGCCTTGGACAAAAAGAAACCATCATATTGTACAGAATGAAAGGGCAAGACTCCATTTAAGAACAATCTATGGCACCACATACTTGACATGGTGTAAAAAATGTTGACGTGCCCTACCCATAAAGAAAAAGCTACAAACACAGAAAACACGCCTTAAATGCAATGTGCAGAGTCTGAAACCAAGAATAAGCAACCCGAAAAAGGCTTCGCTAAGGCTTTCAACGATTAAGATTGTCAAACTTTCTCATCACTTCTTAATGAACCTGCACAGCTGAAGAGGAAGGAAGGAAAGCCCAATAGCAGGGCTGCAGAAAATGTCATCGAATATACTTTGCTTACCAACGATACTTAAGGTTTAGTTGTGGTCTGTGTATAAACTAAATGTGTAAACTTTTCTTGTTTAGAATGGTTTACCGGATAGGGAAAAAATGGCCATAAGAGCACCAGGTGTATGCATAGTCTATGCACGAAAAGCCACTGCTTTCTTACTTTTATTTTTTTATCTCTACTACTATTCATGAGTATTTAAGTTCCTTAATAGCAAAACTAACATCCTACTGCAATACACAAAATTGGGCAAGTTGTGGCATAAAGAAAATTGCAGTTTCACTCATAATGTGAAACAATGATGCAGTAGCTCGTGAAATATGTGCAGGAAGCTTACTTCATGCAGTGTTTGTTGAACACTTACCAATGCAAGTCGGTAATCTCCTTAAAAAAGTAAAATAAGTAAGAGTCGTATTTATTTGTGGGAGTTGTGCCTCCCAGTGTTGAAGTGGAGTGAGTGAGTTAGAACTTTATTTCAATCAATCTGGCGGTGTCCACCCAGGTCGGGGCCGGTAGACAGAGTCCTTCGGCGACGGCCCGGGCCCTCTGGACAGCCTTGAGCTGAGTGATGAGCTCTGTGCTTCTGAGCGCTGAGTCCCAGGAAGACTGGTCGGGAAAGTCCGTGCTCGCGTTGGTAGGGCACAGCCAGAGCATGTGTGCGAAGTTGTTGTATTCGTGGCCGCAGTGTGGGCATTCAGTAGGAAGGTCAGGGTTGATCCTGCTTAGTGTTGTTGGTGTGATGTATGTCCTAGTCTGCAACTGTCTGTAAGTGACGGCCTGTGCTTTTTTGAGCTTTGGGTGAGGAGGAGGAAAAATTCTTCGTAATAACCTATGATTTGAAATGATTTCATAGTATGATACGAGTGGGTCTTTGTTGCCTAGGTCCCTCCAGGCTGGGTTGAAGCGAGAGGGCGGACCGCAGACGCGGAATGTGAGCTCTCGCGCCAGTTGGTGTGCCCGCTCGTTCGGATTACAGTCAGGAGGTCCGGAAATGTTGCCCATGTGGGCCGGTAACCATGTGATGTGTGGGGACGTGAGGTTGTCTCCTCCCGTTTCTTGGAAGAAGATGGTGTTGATAACCTAGAGACGAGGGCCGACGAAATGGTTCCAATAGCTGTTCTTGAGTCCGAGTAAATGACTGACGCTCCTTTGCAGCTTTGAAGGGCCACCGCAATGGCCATTTTTTCTGCTTCGTGAATGAAGTTGGTAACTACCGTGGAAAGACTCGGCTTGTCTTCCTCCTCTTTCATATCTGGACTTGGCCACTGGTCTACACCGAAACAACCCTTTAGCTTCTTACTGCTGAAATCACTTTGGTTTCCTCAAATCTATATTTGGGTTACCCATTGCTAGGTCTCGCGCTTAATCAAAGAATGAATCAATGAAATGAATCATTTCTCAAAGAGCATGTGCAGTCAAGCCAAAAGCAGGGGCAAGAATCCGCATTGTGCTCCTGCACTGAAGGTGAATCTCACGTACCATAATGGCGAATGTACTTTAGTAAGCTTTCCTGCAATATTAATTTGTATTGTACACAGAATTGTCAATGGAGCTTACCATGAGCACAGATGCACTTGCAAATTATGTCACAATTGAAAATAATGAGCACAGTGTAAACCTATGTGCCCTTTCCACTCTTAGTATGCTTTACTCCATGATGCTTATTTACTCCCCTGTATTGCGGTGTAGCAAGCAACAAAAGAAACATTGCATAATTAGGCTTTTTACGATTATCTTTCTTGCAACACACTAATATTTTGCGGTGAAGCCTAAGCAATGTACTGCGGTGAAGCATACTAAAAGTGAAAAGGGGCCACTGTCACTGGACATAATAAGAGTTCTGTAATTATACACTTGCACACTCGCCACCTCTCAGGTCGCCTAAGTGACTATTCTGGCTGATAGCGGCTCCCTCCCACTTTTAGTATGCTTCACCGCGTAACTAAAATATACAGCCGCGGCCACGTCTGTGTAGAGCGCGCGAGCAGACGGCCTTGCTCTGCGGGGCGACACCGTGCGGCAGTTGCGGGATCTGACGCACTGTGCCCAGGAGCATGCGTGGCCTAATATACATGCAGAACTGCATTGCACGAGTGGCAACGTTGAAACGGGCAGTCGTTTAACCGAATGTGTACGTTTCCTCAGGGCGCTCTCGGTATCGCCATGCCAAAATATTACGCGTTTCAGCTGATAACACGCGCCCGACTCTATCGCTCTTTGGGTCATTGTGCGCCCCATAATAGCATTTGCGCGTCGCTCATCCTCAGTGAGTCGGGGAGCCATTGCGAATAAATTCTGCGAAAAGGTTTGACTTCTATGTCTAATATAGGCAGCACGCATGCGATGTTGTCATTTCATTGGCCAATAACATTATCTGGGATTGGTGAAGCAATAGTTTTTCATATCAAGTGCCCTAACAGAATCGCACACGCTATCACTCACGTGCGCAATTCCCTTGTCATCGCGCGTAGTAAGATGGCGCCCTCGGGTAATGCGCACAACCGGCAAAACACGTGCGCTTGGCAACATAATTTCTGGTTGAAAGCAGCGTGCGCCGACCTGCACGTCTATTAGGCCGCGCATGCTCATGGACACACTGCGTCAGATCCCGCAACTGCCGCACGGTGTCGCCCCGCAGCGAAAGGCCGTCTGCTCGCGCGCTCTACACAGACGTGGCCGCGGCTGTACTGCGGCGAAGAAGCCATACATTTGTATTGAGTGAATAAACAAATGGTTTTTACAACAGTACAGCAATAAATGCGCACCATGCATCAGTCTACCACACGGAAGAGCGTCGCAACATACGGTAGCTGATTCACACAGGCCGTGTAGCCCACTTATCAGTCGTAAATGATATGGGGAATTCAAAATTTCAGACACACATATGTGTTTGTGTTTAAGTTCGCACTCCTTGCGTAGTAAGACTCCCAGAACTTCCACAATAGAACGTACAACACACAAACGCGAAGAACACGGACATAAGTCTCGTTTTCAACTCGACCGTCATGCAAACGACATAGCGCGGAAAAACGTGAACATGCTGTGTGTTAGCGTCGTAAACTTCATACTAGGCAAGGAGCTAGCACACCACAATCCCGCGACAGGCGCTAAAGAGACGAAGACGGGAGCACATGTCTGTGAACATGCAATCGGAGCCCCTAAGCCACTCTGACCCCAACGCAGTTGCATTTACATGACTTGTAGCGAGCAGCACATCCCTCGATGTCAGTTAAGCAAAGTCGGACACGGCGACACCAAATCGCGGTTCGCTGCCAAGGCCACATCACCACTGCCGGGTTCTCAAGAAAGCACGTGTCACACAACGCAGCTTCTGTACTGCCAGAGCTAACCGAAGCCAAAGCCGCATATTGCCGCACCGCCACTACTCCCGGCTTTCCGCCAAGTAACACAGAACCTACAACCAACACACAAGCAACGCACGCCCAATCACATGAGCAATGTTCAACAACGCGCGGTCCAGAGAACGATCACGCCACAGCGTCGCTCGGCGCCAGCATCGCGCCATGAACGCGCCTTCTCAAAAATCCCTGAACGATGCTGTCTCTAGGCACCTAGGATCACGTCATGTGAGGGATTTTAACGCGATAGCGTTAAGGAGCTCGTGTCGCAGAAAAGCCGGTGTCGGCGGCGTTGGCCGTGAGCGATAAATCCCAGCAGGCACTTCATGAATAAAAAACTTGCAAGATGGGCTGGGTGGGAATCGAACCAGGGTCTCCGGAGTGTGAGACGGAAGCGCTACCACTCAGCCACAAGTTCGATGCTTCAAAGCGGTACAAAAGCGCCTCTAGTGAATGCGGTGTTGCCTTAGAAACGAGCTGTTTCTACGGCTCAGGCGCACATTTCGTTGCCGCGCCGAACGCTGCGTTGCTCGACGCTCACCGCGTCCGATGCGGGGCGCGGAGTCGCTGCGCCGTAGCCCATTGTCGTACACCCCTTGGCGGGTCGACGGGAACGCTGTCGCGTTCCACTCTTGAAGGCGAAGCTTAAGCGTCCTCCAATTTTTTTTTGTACGACAAATCAACGCCTCCTTTAAAAAGATGCCTGCCGCGTGCGCCGAAAACCTGCTGCCCTTACCTTTCCCCCTTTTCTCCTTTTTACTCCAGGCGGTAGCTAGCGATCGTTGCGGTGGTCGCTTGCAACACATGCGCGCATGCGCACATCACCGCATGGCAGTGCGGCCGGCGCGGCCGCCTAAAACCCCTCAATTTTTCAAAAGTAGCGCCATTCCTAGATCTTTCCGCCACCCCGCTCACCCTGGCGCGTCCTCCTCCACGCCTCCTGTCGCCCCAACCTCCTCCGCTCCCCCATTGGCCAACCTGTGTCACGTGGAAGCAGGCGCCGCGCTTTTGTATATTTTTTTCTTTCCAGCGCGCGCCAACCTCCATTGTTGGGCCTGCGCGACAAAAGTACGGCAGGCGGACTGGCGGAGTGCGTTAGCGTAATAGAATGTGTAGCGCCGAGAACTTAATTGCGATGCCATGCTGCTGCGCCTTCGGTTGCCGCAACAGACACAGCGAGGGCAAAAAGCTTTCTGCTTTGCCGTCCTGCGGGCGCAACGCAAAAAGAAGTGTGGATTCGCAGGATCGGGCGGGCTCACTTCGAGGAAGTGGCAAAGAACGCACGGCTTGGTGAAGTAAGGGCTACGGCTACTCATAACCTCTTATTTTGAGCCTAGTTCACGCCTTCCGCTTCGAAAAAGTGTGTGTTCATGCTCTGCGTGGTTTTTAGCGCGTTACTTTTTTTTTCGAATGTGCTCTCTTTGATTCATGTAGTTTCGTCTTGCGGCGAAATGCACGCATCTGCTGCTGGCATGTGACATAAAAGCGACTTTATTCAGGATGTGTTTGGAGCTCCACCAGAAGTTAGCACATTCTCTACGCTTTTGCAAGGCTCAATACGATGCAGTCTTTTAGCTTCGAATGTACGCCCGCATGTATTGATTTGGTTTGTGGTGATTAACGTTTTTAACGTTCCGAAGCGACTAAAGCTAGGATGCAGGTCGTAGTGGATGGCTCCGGATAACTTTATCTAGCTCGCCTGGGGATGTTTCACGTGCACTTTGATCGTAGAGACGTACGTGAGCCGGTAAATTCCTCGTTGGCGTTTTATAATACTCGCGCGGGCGCGCTAGCGCTGCTTTAGATGTTGGTGCCTCGGCGCGATTGTATTTCTTGAATAAATTTTATTTACTAGTTGTAATACCTTGTCATTATTTCGTATTATTGACGGCGCCTCCAGGGCAGTAAAGTGGCAATGGGAGCACCAAAGCTAGAACCAGGGCTGGATGGGGCTCGCCGAAGCCTGTGCGTGGCAAGGGGGTGTAAGATCGGCTGTCCGCGTTCGCGGACAGCCAATTCGTATGCGCACACTTCCTGCGCCGCCTGCTTTATTGTAACTTCGCGTGCTCTCCAGATGTCTCCGTTAGCCGTTGAATGTGCCGTCCTGGAGCAGTACTTGCCAAAAAAAAAAAAAATCTATTGTCACGATTACCAAAGCACCCCGCAATGAAAAAAGCGCCCGCGACTGTTGCAACATACTGCGCCCGTGCGAGGAGAATTACGGAACACCAAAGAGGAATCGTTGTTCAAATTATCTATACCGCCTATGTGTGAAAACGTTGCTCATGGCCACCACAACCTGTGCATGAGCTACGTACATCTGTAAAAGGCGCGGAACAGAAACTGCCTTGCTGCCAGGCATTGCTGACTGCAGACATATTGTGAGAGGGGATGAGTGTACCCCACCTGCACCACTAAAGTATCGCAGGTGCTGACTGCAGACAGTCGGAATCTCTCACGCGCCGGCCGAACGAAAGCATCCTGCAGGTATGTAAATTAACCTACGAAACCACGTGCACATACTTTTACGCTGTCAAAACCTGAAACTCTGGTAATTACTCGCGTGTCTGAGCACACCGCGTGCTTGTGTCGTGTTTCAGCAACACGAACTTTCAACGTGCGCGCGCTTTACGCCTAAATACGCCTTGAATAATGGTGCTTTTCTCTATTTCTTCCGCAAATCCGACACGACATTCTTAAGGCCAGTTACCGACTGACAAAGCAAGATCTAGATTGAAAAAACTGCTCCGCAGGACTCGAACGAACTTTTCCGCGGATTTCCTCCCGTAGCGTGTTAGCCGTCGTCTGCTACGGCAGGCCCACCACCGGCGGCGCCAGCATCGAGGCCGCGCCGAGCGGAGGAGGACAAAAGTGAATGGCGCTACTTTGGGAGAATGAGGGGTTTTAAGCACAGAGGATTTTAAGATGAGGACGTAAGTGGCGCCATCTATTGACAACTGACCGCAACTCAAGGCGCGACAGCTACAATGGGTAAGCGAGCGACGCCGCCGGCATCTTTCTAGAGGAGGCGTTGGACAAATAGACGCACGCACTTTCTTCATGCCCTTAGAGGATGCTCTTGACCAATCATAAAAGGGAAGCTTGTCACATGACAAGAACCGACCAATGTTTACCAACAAAATTGTGTCTCCTTGCAGCGGTGACACAGGGGAATAGAAGTGGCAGAATCATCGAGAACATTTGAACCGCTGCAAGTCACGCAAGCTCGAGCATATAAAGGCAATGGATAACCATCAGCCGCAGTATTGGAATATGTCTTCGACGTCGTCGCAACCTCAGGTAAGCTATGCTCGAAAGACTTCCTTTAAGCACCGCCTCAGCTGTATCATTTTACAGCCTCCGTCTAGTCCTCGACCAATACCTCGGCGATCATCTCCCCTAGTGCTTCGCTGCCATGTCTGTAGTGTTGGGCAGGCGATAGATCGTTCGGGTCGTATCTTTCCGCATCGCCCATTCACCTATGTAATAGCCATTAAATGCTCTTTGAACATCCACTGCAAGGGTATTTACGCAGCGGTGTCCCGGCAACAAATTTCTGTCACACCAGTCGGAACTCTGCCGTCCGCCCTTTTGTCCGCGCTTTGCTTATCAGCAGCTGCAGGTCCGTCTCCTGGCTGTTTCGGCTTGTTGGTTCCACGTTATGACAAATCGTAGCACGGGAACACACAGATGGACAGTAAAAAGAGACGACTTTTTCGGTCTACCTGTTTGTTCCTGCGCTACGATTTGTCAACGTATCGCATATTTGAACGTGTTGTCACTTGCCATCTTTCCAGCGTCAACGCAGCAGGAGGAGTCATTCTTCTGCCAACAGTTGTGTCACGGCCTCATTGCGTTGCCGAACGGCCCAAACGACGTGGTTTCGGGTACTGAGTGCCGCCAGAATACCGCGCCTTGCACAGCTAACCACACGGAGGCTTGACTAGCGTTTCCTGGAGAACTGAATCGAAAACACTTTGGTTACATTTTAACCGTGTATGCAGCCCACGGTAACAGCAATCGTTTTCGTATTTCGTCGCGGGATACAGCGGCCCACTGAGGAATCGGCACCGGGCAGCGCGATACGCTTGGCCGTGTGCTCCTTTGTTTACCAGTTGGAGCTCGCGCTTGGCACCTGCTGCCGACAGTTGTGCCACATCGCCACACATGTCGGAGTGGGGACTTGGATGCCATGCAATCATAAAAAATTTACACCCTTTGGGGCTTATCTTGTCCCACAACAATAATCGTAATCTGCCTTGCCCGCGTTTCCCCTCTTTAACGCTGCGAGCCCGGTACTTTCCAGTCACGAACGGCATGCGCGTTATCAATGTGACGCAGCGTTCTCGACAGGAAAGTAGCGAGCGCCGAGTTGTCAAGAAAGGAAACGCAAGCGAGGCAGATGACTATTATTGTTGTGGGACAAATATACATCCCAAAGGGTGCAACCGTTTTAAGAGTATACGGCGCAGGCATGGACTAGGTATACCGCATGCAAGCAAGAGGCAGCAGTGCTCGTGCAGTCCAAGATCTGACATCTCAATGAGCATGGCAGAGCTTAAGACAGCTGGTAGACAGGCACCACAGAAGTTCTGGAGGTGAATCAAGGCTGGGAGCAGGCAGCCACTGCAGCGGTCGCCCGGAGCGGCCGCTGAGGCGGATGCACTTACTAGGAAAGACTGTGCACCTCTTTTGGACCAGTGGTTACGGGCTCGGCAAAGTCCTCCATAGCCCAATGACCCTCAAGCAGCCATCAGGTTGTATAAACCACAGGAGATTGAAGCCAGCAGGATCCCGTTGGAAGGTGCGTACCAATTCATACTTAGTGCTGGAGAGCAAGACATTGAGGCGGACCTTCGGAGAGCACCAACATCCCGGGAATGGGAATGGGCGGCATCACGGGCGAGCGCTACAATGGCATAGAAAATGACCCGAGTGATACCGCTGTACAAAGGGGTAGAAGTCAGAACAGACTCGATTAATTATAGACCAATGGCAGTCACACAGGTCCTTTATAGGATGTGTGCCCAAGTAGTACAACAGACTACAGAGCTGGGCTGAGCAGAAAGGTGTCCTGGGAGAGCTCCAGATGGGTTTTCGCACTGGGTGGCGTATAGTTGTATGTGGCATTTCTGGACCTCAAAAAGGCATATGATAGCGTGTACACGCCCATCCTGTGGAGGATACTGCGGGAAATGGGCCTCAGCGTAGCAGATATACAGTTGCTTGAAGCCGTGTATACTGGTTTGATGGCAAAGGTGGAATGGGGCAGTACGCAACGAATCCCCATCTCCATCAGACGTGGACTTCACCAGGGGTGTCCACTGTCCTGACTCCTGTTTATGGTTTACCTGGAGGGTGTTGCCCAAAGGCTCGAGACATTGCAGTGTGGTTTCACATTGCAACGCAGGGTACAGTGACAGCAGGTAGTTCAGCAGATACCTGTGTTTGATGTACGCTGATGACATCGCTTTTCTAGCGAGCAGTGCCGAAGACCTGCAGAGATTACTCGATATGTGCGGCGACGCGGTGAGTGATCTTGCTTAAAATTTAGCCAGGCAAAGTGTGGAGTGATGGCATGGTGTCTGGAGCAACCCGTCATGTAAAGTGGTTTCTGCAAAGCAGCAGTGTGCCTCTGACAGATACGGCGAAATACCTGGGCATCTACCATACTGCGCGCCCAAATTATCTCCTCCAGCACAAGGAGCAGATAAAGGTGAAGTCAGTGCGTTGCAGAAGGGTCTTGGGTAAACAGGCTCTTCGGTCGTTCAGTGGGTACGAAGGGGTGAGGGGCCTTTGGGAGATGGTGGCTGTGCTGGGACTCATGGCAACACGATGCTGTGCTTGTTCTCCGGAACGAGGGAGTTCCTCGAGAGGCGCCAATGTGATGCTGGCAGGCTTGCCCTCGATGTGCAGAAGCACGTAGCGGTGGAGGCTATCCAGGGTGAACTGGTATGGTCCACTTTCGTAGCAAGAGAGGCTGTGGCCAAATGTATATTTGAACTGAGGCTCTCTCGTTTACCGGAGGCCCTACTTGCCCGCCAGGTGTGCACGCATGCCATCTATGCCAGCTGCTCCAACCGCTGGAAGAAAAGAACACGGAGCCTGGGTGATATGGCCTCCTGACTGTTAACCCGACAGCACAGGGATCGCACAGTGGACACTTGGCTCTTAAGGTTTGTGACATGGTCCGGTTCGCCGAGACTGCGGAGTGGATGCCGGTGGCCAAGAAAAAGACGACGCTTGGAGCTATATATTGCGAAGAAACAGTCCATCGAAGAAGATAATTCAGAAGCAGGCTACTGGCAGCAGTGTGCTGTGGTGGACTCTGGACTCAACTGTGGTGCACAAGATTCACGGACAATTGACAAACGGTGCGTTCGCAATGTGGGACGGTAGAGGAAACGATGCAGCATGTGGGATGTACCGGTCTCCTACCTGACGCCATCACGGACTCCCTATCGGATGCGCTTGGCATCGAACGGAATTGTGACAGGCGGAAGTCTCGTGATTGTGATTGTAGTGGCCCTCCCCTTTGGAACGGGTGGTCACACTCGCTCTGTCCTGGCCGAAAAGTTTGGACATAGAAGAAATAGATAGGGATTCATAGAGAACGAGGTGGGAAGAAAGAGGGCAATTGTCACTGGCTGACCAATTTCCACCACGTCTGAAGCTGAGCCTTGGTGACAGAAGTAACCCCATCTCCGCGCCCTGCTTCAACGGGCACAAATCCGAGAGCCTGTGGGAGCTTCTCTTGGGCGAGGTAGCAACTTCGAGCACTCCAGCACAAGGTGCTCCGTATTTTCCTCTGCATCTGGCGGATTGAGGAGCCGGAGAGCTGTCGAAGCAATGGTGATACACAAGCATGTGCAGCGCTCCCGCCCGCGCTGATGTCTGCCCGCGCCTCAAACATGGTGCACTGCCCAGACTACTGTCAATCGAGACGACGAAACACCGCCTAGAACATTGGTGGCGTTGCGCCGGCGGTGATCATGTAGATCGATATTGGTTGCAGAGGATGAAGTTCTTTTTTTCTGCCTTCTTTTCCTTCTTTATTTGGCTTGGCCACGCATGCCCTTCACAACTTACCCATTTCGGAGGGTGTAGTCGTAATCACCATCACTGTGTGTCGCTTGCTCAAACGGCACGATTTCAGGCATAGCCGTTTCGGGGATCAAGCGGCTGTACTATCATGTATCAGCGGGAACACGTGAACGAGTAGCAAATAGGCTGGAAACCGAAATACGCGGACGGCTCTGTCGAAAACGGAGGGGAAAGGAGGCCGGGTATTCGCTAACTGTTGACACTCCCAATGCGCCTGCGTTAGTCGAAAACAACTTGCATAATGGCAATAAGCTTACGGCATTTCACTGGCCACCTATAGCCGATAAGACCGTTACATTACGAATTCTAGCTACCATAGTTTCATGCACAGCAACTTGCTGGGAGTCATTTTTCTTCTTCAGTCAGCATTTTTTTTTACATTGCAGCTTGAGGCATAGTTTCTCACTATAACACCTAGAGGGAAGTCTGGTGCCACCATCTATGGGAGTTTTCTAATGGGCGCTGCGCTGTCGAGGGGGAAGAGAGGGGGAAGAAAAGTAGGGAAATGACAAAAGTACTGACACGTACAAAAACAAAGTTGACAATAAGGGGTCAGAAAATCTGGTTATGGGAATTCATGCATTTTCTTCCTTTTTTTCTTTTTTTACATAGTTAGGACATTAGGCAGTATAATATCAAGAGCTTGGTGGCGCAACCGACCCTTATGTTCCAAAAGGGATGCTCATAACATCCATCCATCCACCCATTGTGTTGGCTGGTGTTGTAAGAGGCTTCGTCTAAAACGTGGATATGGCTACACAAATAAAGCATTCGGGGAGTAAAAACTTCATAAAAGATTTTCACGCACCCGTAATATGTCTTCCAATGATGCTTACTCATCTACAATACATAACCATGCGAAGACAAGCAAGAACAGATGACAAACTGTTCCATCATCATCATCAGCCTGGTTACGCCCACTGCAGGGCAAAGGCCTCTCCCATACTTCTCCAGCAACCCCGGTCATGTACTGATTGTGGCCATGCCGTGCCTGCGAACTTCTTAATCTCATCCGCTCACCTAACTTTCTGCCGCCCTCTGCTACGCTTCCCTTCCCTTGGAATCCATTCCGTAACCCTTAATGACCATCGGTTATCTTCCCTCCTCATTACATGTCCTGCCCATGCCCATTTCGTTTTCTTGATTTCAACTAAGATGTCATTAACTTGCGTTTGTTCTCTCAACCAATCTGCTCTTTTCTTATCCCTTAACGTTACACCTATCATTCTTCTTTCCATAGCTCGTTGCGTCGTCCTCAATTTGAGTAGAACCCTTTTCGTAAGCCTCCAGGTTTCTGCCCCGTAGGTGAGTACTGGTAAGACACAGCTATTATATACTTTTCTCTTGAGGGATAATGGCAACCTGCTGTTCATGATTTGAGAATGCCTGCCAAACACACCCCAGCCCATTCTTATTCTTCTGATTATTTCCGTCTCATGATCCGGATCTGCCGTCACTACCTGCCCTAAATAGATGTATTCCCTTACGACTTCCAGTGCCTCGCTGCCTATTGTAAATTGCTGTTCTCTTCCGAGACTGTTAAGCATTACTTTAGTTTTCTGCAGATTAATTTTCAGACCCACTCTTCTGCTTTGCCTCTCCAGGTCAGTGAGCATGCATTGCAATTGGTCCCCTGAGTTACTAAGCAAGGCAATATCATCAGCGAATCGCAAGTTACTAAGGTATTCTCCATTAACTTTTATCCCCAATTCGTCCCAATCCAGGTCTCTGAATACCTCCTGTAAACACACTGTGAATAGCATTGGAGATATCGTATCTCCCTGCCTGACGCCTTTCTTTATTAGGATTTTGTTGCTTGCTTTATGGAGGACTACGGTGGCTGTGGAGCTGCTATAGATATCTTTCAGTATTTTTACATACGGCTCGTCTACACCCTGATTCTGTAATGCCTCCATGACTGCTGAGGTTTCGACAGAATCAAACGCTTTCTCGTAATCAATGAAAGCTATATATAAGGGTTGGTTATATTCCGCACATTTCTCTATCACCTGATTGATAGTGTGAATATGATTTATATGATATAAACTGTTCCAAAGCATGTGCAAATCTTGTCGTGTGTCATCCAACTTTAGCGGCCTGCTGATGCTTTTTACGTTTCATTATGGTGTACTGGAATGGGGCAGTGTGTCGTTCATACAGCAAAACAATGGGAGAACCGGGGACGCTTCTACAATGACCCCACCTGCGGGGCGCTGCGATCGACCAGTGTGCCTTGTGCGTGAAATTTAAAGGGACACGCTGCTAAAGAGAAAAATAATTTCTTCTGCATCATTAAATTACCCTTCTACAACACCAAAAACTTCAATCTTACCACAATAAGACACTTGGTAAGCAAGAAAAATCGCAAAAGTGAAATACATGTGGCGACGCTTCTTAGGTGTTCCCACGCTAGGTCGCTGTGACATCATGGATTTTGATAGCGTCTTCTAGGACCCACTTACCTATTTAGCGGTACAGATTGACTGCGTTGCGTTCTAAAGAAAACAAATATTAAACATAGCAAGTTTGGGGCAACTTTACTGAGCCAGTGTGGCCCAAATATGAAAACGTGCCTTGGAAGCCCCGATGTCATACTGATGTAATGGTGTCCGGGTTTCGCCGTGAAATTCAAATACTGATACTTTCACCTTCATTTTTCTCATCTAATATTCAAACTATTATTTTGAAATGACCGCCTGCAGAGTTCTCAAACAATGCTTTATCAGTTTAAACTGATTTATTGTTTTGCTTTAGTGTCCCTTTAAGCATGTGCAAAAATTTCTGCATTCATAAACTAAAATGCTCTCAAAACAATTGAAATTAATATAATTCACAAAAAATAAACACCACAAACGGTTAGGATACATCAATAACGGCGTCTAAGCTTGCACTTTTCCAACCACAGATCATGCAGTGTTCCCGATCATCTGTTCAGCCTTTTAGTTACATAAAACACACACTCTTCTATTCGTTCCGTTCAGTAAGCACGCATATGTTTTTAGTATTTTGAAACACACGATAAGAAGCCCAGAAAAGCACCAGCACTGTGCCTGGTAGGTTGCATGGTATTCCTTTCATGTTGCATCAGCCAGAAAGGCGGTCGCCAGGTTTCACTGGAGAAAACAAACGTGCACGACTATTGACAGAGGTCTAATTGTGGGTTCTGTATTCATTGATCTGACGAAGGCATTCGACACGATAAACCATTGCATACTACTTGTTAAACTCGAATCATTTGGTATATCTGGTCCTCCACTAATCTTGGACACTACTTGTGTAACCGGTCTCAAATGGTGCAGGTTAACGGCCATTTCTCATCATCCAAGCTAATTAACGTAGGAGTCCGACAGGATTACACACAGTCCCACAGTCCCTGTGTTCCCACTCATATTGCCCACGAAATTACATCGCACCCAAAACACCACAGCTTGCACAACCATATGGAACCACATCAGCACTTCCTGGGACACCTGAACAAAAAAGTTTTGGTAGTGTATTAACTGCTCATACAACCCACTGACCACAACATATTCTTGGTTTGCAGCACGAAGTGACACAGATGAAGTCTCTGTCACTTTGTCACTTTGGCAAGGTAGATTGGTAGATTTGCTCGTCTGACTGGGCCATAAAAAAAGGTTGGAAGGACGCTACAGAAGTGCCACAGAACATATTCAAAGAAATTTACGGCACAAACTAGATGAGCACTTACGACCGGACAGGTGCCAACTTCCAACTGTTTTTATTTGGAATGAGAAATCTCCTTTTAAGCACCGCCAAGTCTCGTGATCACATTGAACATGTTACAAACAGAATGAAGAATGAATGCTCTGCGATCAGCTGCACATACTAATAAAATGGTATGTTCAGAGCGTTACCCAGAAAAAGCAGTTCCTTATCGAGAAGGGAGGATAAATTTCTTTGAGTCTGATCCACCAACTAGCTCAAAGCAAGGTTCTGCACAACATATACTTGCAGAAAGAAAATGCACTTGGGTTGCATGCAGTTCCCTTCAAGGCAGCATGACCTTTTAGAGGGAGGCCAGGTCTTGAATCCTGTTTGTCTTAATGCCAGCCCAGTGCCCAACAGTAATAAAGGTGCAGTCGCATACAGCTTGCGTGCGCTGATAGAAGTTTCATCAGGGCAAATGCATGAATGCAGACATTTGTGTGCTCCAAGTCATCGCGCTCTTCACTGTCTCTTACGTTGTGATGATCAATTTTTTTCTCTTCTGTGTGGCGCTAGGAATAGTATACATGCTGTTCTACCAGAATGGTAATAACTTAGTTGCACTATACACTGTAACAGTGTATAGTCGCAAGCAATATGAGCTGCAATACGGTGACTGAGGTTGAAGGTGCCCCAAGACTACACAGGGGCACGAACATACAAAAAGTTGGTTGCATGAATATCAGTAATCGGAATGGTGTTTAGTTCTCCAATTTTCAGTATGTCTGCGCCAGCATGCAGTCTTCAGGCCCCTACCACAAGCACTGTGTTGCAGCTCATATATGTTTTTCTGCTCTGTGCATGACCCTTATTTTGCGCATCAGTGTGGTTAGCATGATGCCCACTTGCTGCATGTGTGCAAGTTTGACTTGTGAGGAATGGTGATGGCAATTTTTTTTGTACAGCATTCTGAGCAGCATCAGTGAGTGTTAAAGGCAGCTGAAGGCTATTTCATGCAGCAGTTGGTTGCTGTGCCCTTAAGTAAGCTTGGTGAACTTAGGCCCTCCAGTATTAAAGAGGATGCAACAAACTGGTAACAGATGTTTGGTACAGCCTTTCTTGGGATGATACTGTTTACAGAAATCATAGTAAGGTACAAAAATGTGTAGCAGGCAAGCAATCCAGACCGCTGCATATGACTGCCTATAGATAGATAGATATACACTCCATTGAAAATGGTGTGAAAGCATCAATTAGGCCTGCATTGGTTGCATAGGAGGGTATGGTTCGCTTAATGTAAAATCAGTCTTATGAAAGTTGGGGCCTTTTGTGCAGGGTGATCAAAAGTGAAACAAGCATTGCAATATCGCATAGGCAACACTGCAGACAAATCTGCCAAGACGAGTTTCGTTCATCACCAATGTATAAAGATGTCTTTTGATTGCCAATGTGAAAAATGAAAGCCCAAGTTTCTGGGCAGTACATTATCTGTTTCTTCAGTGAATTATCCCCATTTTTCCATCTCAGGTTTGTGGGTTTCTGGCCTCTTTTTGTGGGCTAATACCGGAGATAGTGCAGTCTAAAAATTTGGGTCAATCCAAAAGGTAGTGTAGTCTAAAACCTGATGCTCCTTCTACTCTCTTCATGCAGAGCGTGACGCAGTAGAGTGCCTTGTACATTGACCCTGCCTTCAGCATATGGAGAAATGACTATCCAAAGGCGAATTTTGAAGAGCGGAAGAAACTTGCAGAGGCTGGCAGACGCCTTATGTGGTGAAGAAAGCTGTTGAAGCTCTTAAAGAACAGGAAGCTCAATTTCTGGAAGTTAGGGACGCTTAATGGGTGCAAAGAACTGCTGAGATGCCCCCAAAGTGGAAAGCTCAACTCCGCAATAATTTATGTGGTTCATATTCCCCATCATCACCTACAACTCACCCAGGAAGGCGGTTGTTGATTGACATCAACTAGAAATAGCTCTACGGTAACCATGGAACATCATTAACAAGGTATCTCTAAAGCCAGACATGGCTTTTGGGATATGATTTGGATGTTCCATAGACGAAGTGTCACCGTGGGGTGGGGATGAAACACAGCTTTAATTACCACAATTCGATTACTTTTATGGGCAGGTGTTCAGCTTCCTTGTTATGCACTTGTGTAAAGCTAGCTTTTATGACTAAGAATAGGTGTTGAAAAAAGTGATTCTGAAAAGCTGGGTTTACACATGAAGGTTTGATCTCTGCTTTTTTATTGTAAGGGCAATTCATTGTGTACTTGCTGTAAGGTAAAAGCTGATTGGCACTTCAGCCAAGCACCCAGTAATCGCATGCATACGTTTTCTGCAGATGGACCCCGTGAAGGTGACGGTCAAGGCTTACCTGGGAGATGAAGAGATTCGTCGATTTGTCATTGAGGACCTACGAAACTTTAAAACCCTCCACGATAGAATCTGGGCAACCTTTCCAGCATTGGCTACCATGGATTTCATCCTTAGATGGAAGGGTGTGTGGACAAACTCTCTTCACAAGTGCAGTATGTTTGTAAAAGAATAATTTAATTCTTGGTTTTAGTATTGCATACTAAAACCACAATCATATTATGAGGCACACTGTGGTTGGGGTGGGGGGGGGGGGAGATTCCAGATTAATTCTGACTTGCTAGGATTTTTTAACATGTACAAGATTTCCTTCATCGAAAGGTGGCCACTGCAAGCAGAATCGAACCTGCAACCTTGAGCTCAGCAGTGCAGTGACATAGCCTGTGGACTACCATGGTGGGGCAGTATGGTTGTAAATTGATCAGTCAATATAGGTTTTCTGTAATGAGAATTTCTTTGCAAATATAATAAAATTTACAAAGCTTACTTTTATATTTTAAATAACCAGCATGCAAGGTTACAGTGAAAGTGTAGGCATGAGCAAAGTGCCACTAAAGTTTGGTGAATATGAATAGGCCACCATTGTGGTATTTGCTGTTGCCTGAAGTGAGAAATCATTGCTGGAGTCGCCGATGGGCGACAGTGCATTAAAAAAAAACTTTTGGGAAATAGCAACACCTCTTCAGTAGTGCTAGGTAGGAGTTTTTGTTTGAAAAAGGCACATTCTTTCAAACCTCATCAAAGGGTTAAATTTGTTGGCTCAACTTTTGAAGGCTAGGTCTACAAAAAAAGCTGCTCAAGATTTCTGTTTCTCCCATGTTCGAGGTAAAAGGCGTAGTTTCAACTCCATGCTTTTATGACACAATAGTGCACACTGAATGCAATGAACTACTTTTGATATGTTTGTGGCAAGCTGTGCACTTGCTCTTTCATTGCTGCTTCCACAGTGTACAGGATAAGGTATGCACTAATGATAAGGGCAAACTGAATGCAAGAGAGGAGCTGCTCACTGAATAAATTATTTTTCACTCTTTATCATTATTTCACGCACACAGTTGCCAGTCTGCTGTTTTGTATGTTGTGAAACAACAGGCGTTGAGGGCTGTAGTAGTTTCGGCACCAAACCAGCCTTTCTAATCATTGAGCCTGTGGGAGACTAAATGGAGTCAAGAATCATGTTTCGTCCATCCAGCAGTTCAATCGGAGGCCATAGTCAAAATGATATTGCTGAGTTGCTTTTTCAGAAATGCTAATGAAAGCAATGACATTGCCGTGATGTGCCTCTACAATGAAGCAACCTGTGTAACAAAGGTTTCCACGTGTCCTTGCTGAACTATCTTTCGTGTGCGTAGTAAATTCAACAACAAAGTGTGCTCTCTATCGCACAATGTTTCACTGGGGTTCACCTAGAACACAGTGAGGGTCGAAGCGCTCAAGGGCACGATTATCTCTCCTGTGTGCGTTTCGTGCGTCTGAAGCGGATGCTCGTTCGGTCTCTAATGGGAGCGAGACAGGGCCGCAAGGGAAAGGCCCAGAGTAGCAGGAAGGCGTTTGTCTATCTTGGCATTAGCTGTTGCACCCTATTCTCACGGTGCACCTGATCCAGGGCTCGCACAATTCAAGGGCGACACAACCATATTATAAAACGCTGTAACATGCCACTATATGGCAGGATGGCTCCCAATGACTGTGCTACCAGGGCAATGTTCCAGCAAGTGTTATACGGTCCCTCTGCTTTACGGCACCCTTGAAGGGCACAGAGAGGAAAAGCCTTTTTGCCCAAGAGGTAATGTGCTATGGTACTGCAATGAAAAAAATAAATAAAAGAAGTAGGGAAGAGATTGATACGATCGGATCCATTACAGGCATAGGTAGAGGTACACGGTAGATAGAGAAGCTTTGAGGAAGAGAAAAAAGGTTAGGGAGATGTACACAAAAATGCTAGAATGAAAAGCATGTATAGCATACCTGAGTAACTTAAGCAAGCTAGGTGACTATTTGTAATGGCTCTGTTTCAAAGGGTATGCCAATAAATCGTCCGAATGCAATCTTCACAGAAGTTATAGTGAAAGAATTCGGGTGACACCGCCGGCCGATTTGTTACTTGACAATGAAAGGACATAGTGGCACTGTCAGTGGCCCTCTGCAGCTGCCTTTTAGCTGCAGTGTGCACATGGAGCTCTGACTGATGCAACAACAAAGATCACACCGGAGGGTCTGGATTTCACAGCGACTATGGCAGCCTCACCCACGATGGGAAAAAAGCCCACTCAGTCATACAACCGAAGACTTAGACAAGCAGCACTAGTATTCCGTGAACATGAATGCCATAAAGTCGGCTGCAGTCACACATTCCATCGGACTAAGGTCACAGAATAAAACTAGTGGCTTCTCTTACTCTTCATCACTTGGACTCGTGTTAAATGAGAGGCTTTTCTGCTGGACCCGCTTAGCCTGCTCAATTGTAAGCTGTATGGTTCGCTCTTTACAATAAAGTGACCTGTATAACGAAGGATTTTTCAAGTCTCAAGTGCTTCTTTATAAAGGCGCTTGACTATATGTTTTCGCATGAAGCATGCAATGCTAGTTATCAGTACACTCATTGGTTCTTTTACTGTAAGGCATGACTGTTTTTGTTGCATTGGTGTGCAGATCCTGAGGGAGACTACATTGTGATGTCCAGTGATGCAGAGCTGGCAGAAGCTCTGCAGAACATGACTGATGGCCTGTTGAGAATTTATGTGGACATCCTCGCCCTGAGATGGCCAGCTGTAGCTGGTCCCAGTACAGCAAATCCAGCCGCAGCTGGCCTTGGCACATTGCACGGAGCTCCAGCGCAGCGTGTTCATGCTGGGGTTCTCTGCGATGCTTGTGACCGGGAGATTTGTGGAGTGCGTTACAAGTGCTTGCAGTGTGAAGACTATGATCTCTGTGGGTCATGCCATGGAAGGAAAATGCACGAGGAGCATGACATGCTGAAGCTTGTCAACCCTGGCATTGTGAGTTTGCCTTTTAGTGCTGCTGGTCTTGTGATGGAAATAGAAATAGCTTCAGCTATAGTATCTTGTTCTATCGGCACCATTATATCAAGCCTTGTTTTTATACAGTTAAGGCTCGGTTTAACAAAGTAATAGTGGAAATTTGCTTTGTTACATGGAAATTTCGTTGCATTGAAATTTGATCTTTTATGCACATAAGTACAGTCACTGATAGATTTTTCTTACACAGAAGGGGCCACAAAGTGCTCTGAATTATCGGGCATTTGGAAAAAGCAGATTGGAATGAGAAAAAAAAAAATTGTTGTAATTGAGTCGCCCTGACGAATGATACAGTTTCATGCCTTGTCAACAATATCTTCACATTGGTGGTACGAAGCGAAGCCAGCTGTGCTTTTGTGTCCTCTGCACCTCTGTGGCTGATAGCATCGCCCGCAATGGCACGATGTCATCATGAAAAGCACCGGCAGCAGGGACCAAATGCTTAATCTGCCTCTTACTTTAATGCATCTCTGGAACTCGAGATTATGCAACCTCCAGCACTAAACAGGCAGGAATACAGCGCATGATGCCATGCCATGTCAGCTTGCCTAGTATTTGCACACACAGCAAATCACCTCTAAAACAGGGCGTGCAAGCTGCGTGTGTGCGCAGATTGTGTATGTGCTTGGCCTGTGCAGCCATGGCCGCACCGCGAGCTCTCTCTCCCTTTTTTTCCTTGCTAGATAGAACTTGCTGCACCAGACTGAGAAAAACCGAGCAAAATTGCACCAAACTGCACCAGATATAATCTGAATTTTGTGGTATGTACCACTGCCAATTGCACTACTGCCGAGGCATATGTGTGCACAGCCTGACCAGCAATGTGCCATGCATTTTTGTAATTCTCCCCATGCACCCAAAATCCTGGGTAGCGTGCAGTCAGTTCTCGCTCTCAGTGGCTGATGTGACGGATTTCTCTGTACTGCGCAGAACTGGCAGTATTTCTGCCCAATGTTGCCACAACACATAATTCCATCCTAGTGTTTTTCCTTCCTTCTATGTTTCTGTAGGTGTGGCACAGCTGAAATGCTGAAGGGAGTAGCAGTGCGGCTGTTTGCTTTGAGACAAGCATGCACGCTCCCCGCTGTCTGCAAGTATGGTGGACTCTGTTTGTGTGTGTCTCAAGGCACACGATACCAGGCACGTTTAGTTCTGGACACACCTATTTGAACATCACTTGCCAAATAGAAGTACTTTTCAAATACTTAAAAGTGCACTTGTTTGGCCAGTGCAAGAGTGCATCTCTGTTCAAATAGTATATGGTTCACAGAGCTCTGACATAATACTTGCTCGGTAGGCGCAAGGTGTGTTCAGATCCACGTCTCATCTTTCATCACTCGCTTCACAGACATGTATAAGGATGCCTGAAATATAGTGTAGACCACTTATAACCTAAGCCGCGGGAGTTGCAAAAAATCCACGCTATAAGCAGTACTGCTGTTGTGACGCGAAGCGCCAACTGATAAGACAAGACGATGCATTGACGGGGAACCACGGAACTGCCTTTATTCCGATGGCAATCGCTTATATACACTTGATATAATTGACAGCGCCCCCTATACACAACACATTCCCCCTCATTAACAAAAAAAAAAGAAAGGAAATAAAATCAATCCACTTTCGCGCACTCACTTCACATCACATGAAACGAACGACGTTCTTACTGTCAGGTAAGCTCGTAGTCTTGATATCGTGCTGGCACTCTTCTTGTTCGTTCCGGCCTGGTGCGAGATGGTGCTGTGGTTGTGGCCAATTGCGATCGAGAATTGTCTTGCTGATCGGGAACCTCTAGAATAGACTCCGTTACTGTGGGCTGTGCACCGTCAGAATGGCTGGCGCTTCCCTGGATGTCTTCTGATGGCACCATTTCAGATTGATTCTCGTTGGCGGTAGGGGTATTTTGCTCCGCCATCTTCCCTATGTGAAGATCCAGATCGCAGGAAAACCCCGAGGCCGCACTGCGTTGCGCTGTAACCGCGTCAGCTAGTGCCTGTCCTGTCCCAACTTTACCAATTACTGTTAGTTTTGATGCGTTCCATTTCGTACCGTTTGCCAGCAAAAACGAATTCGTGCCCACTCGTCTCTTCACCTGGATCGGCAAAGAAAACCTGTGTTTCGTCTTTGGTCCGCCTTGCTTTATTTTTACGAAATCTCCTGGCTCAATGGTAGACGCTCTGGCACCTCGTTTTTCATCGGTGTACTTTTTTGTTCGTTGTTGCTGCTCCTTAACGCGCTGTTTCAACTTTTCCATGACGGCACGCGGTTCCTCGAAAAATTCCCTTTCTGGGAGGCCAACAACATCCAATCTTGTTCTGGGTCTTCTTCCATGCAGTAGGTAAGCCGGTGACGCTCCTGTAGTTGCATGTGGGGTGGCCCTGTAAACACCCAGGTAGTCCCAGATTGCCTCCTTCAGTGGTCTTCGTTCCAATGCCGCGACCTGAATATATTCCTTGAGAACGCGGTTGAACCTCTCAATCTGACCATTGCATTGCGGGTAATACAATGTTGCAACACAATGCTGGATTCCCCGATCTCGTAAAAACTGCTCAAAACATGTCGACATAAACTGACGCCCATTGTCAGTCACAATGCTTTTCGGGTACCCTTCTCTCGCAAAAAGTTCCAAAAGCACTTTCACTACTGCCTGCGCAGTGATTGTGGACACAAATGCCACCTCGGGCCACTTGCTGTGGTAATCAATAATAGTGATTGCAAACCTGCACTCCGGAGGGGCACGCTCCATCGGCCCAACGATGTCGATTCCCAGCTTTTCCCACGGCTTCTCAGGCCACTTTACTGGCTCCAATGGGGCCATTACGGTTTTTGCCGATTTATCTGATGCTTTGCAGATAGCACAATTGCTAACCAGCGATTCCACATCCCTGTCCATTCCGGGCCACCAGTACTGTTCCCTTAACCGTTGTTTGGTCCTTACAATGCCTGGATGTGATTCATGTGCCATCATGACCAGCCTGGAAGTGAGTGTCGATGGGGGAACGACGCGTTCTGCGCGAAACAGTAGCCCGTCTATCACCGACAGCTCTTCTTTTATACGAAAAAAAGACCTTAAATTTCCAGCTAAACAGCCCTTTTCCGGCCATCTGGACGTAACATGCTGCGCCACCTCATTTAATAATGAATCATCAGCTGTTTCTGCTTGCAACTCACTCTTAGTGATCATGCTGGAAACCACAGCAACTACTTCCTCCACCGGTTCGTCCTCTGCAGAGGTCAAAGGTAACCTAGAAAGTGCATCCGCAACGACATTGGTGTTCCCCTTTGTGTACTGCACAGTGAAGTTGTATCGCAAAAGTCTAGCACACCAGCGTTCAATACGCAGTGGGCGTCTTCCAACCCCATTTGTGGACAGCAGTGTCACCAAAGCCTGATGATCAGTTCGTAAGACAAACCTGCGGCCCCACAGATAAACGTGCCAATGTTCGCAAGCCCATAAACATGCCAGCGCCTCTCGTTCCCCGGTAGAGTACTTGCGTTCTGTAGGAGTTAGTGTCCTCGAAGCGAATGCCACTGTACGTACTTCTCCGTCGACTACCTGCTGGAGCACAGCTCCCAGTCCATATGCCGAGGCGTCAGTGGTCACTTGTACAGGCAAAGACTCATTGAACATAGCCACCACGCCGCATGATGACAGCATCTCCTTGATCCTGCAAAAGCTCTCCTCAGTGCTCTGATCCCACACGAACTTCTGTCCTTTACGAAGAAGTCGTCGCAGCGGCTCCACCACCTCTGCATAATTGGGAAGAAAATGTGAGTAATAGCCTACGAGCCCAAGGAAAGACCGCAGCGAGACTACATCGGCAGGCGTTTGTGCTTTAATCACAGCATCCACCTTTGACTTGAGTGGGGCAAGACCACTTGCACTCACACGATGACCCAAAAAGGAGAGTTCCTTGACAGCGAACAAGCATTTCTGATTTAGCTGCAGCCCCGCCTCAGCGATCCGATGCAATACCTCGCGAAGGTTACGGTTGTGCTCGTTCTTAGTCTTTCCAAAGACTATGATGTCGTCGATATAAAACAACACGCCCTTGCAGCCTTTCAAGATTTCTTGCATCATTCGCTGAAACGCGGCTGGTGCCGATGCGAGGCCAAAACACACTCTGCGGAACCTAAATAAGCCTTCGTGCGTAATAAACGTCGTTAATTCGCGACTATCTTCGGCTAATTCCACTTGATGGTAGGCTGCAGCAAGATCCAGTTTCGAGAACCATGCTGCTCCGCTCAGCGCATGCAACAGTTCCTCAGTGTGCGGCAAAGGGAATCCATCAATGACTACTGCTTTGTTCGGCTCGCGTAAATCGACGCATAGATGAATAGTTCCATCCTTCTTCTGCACAACCACTATAGGAGACACCCATTCCGCAGCACTGACCTTTTCTATAATGCCTGCATCCAATAATCTTGCCAGTTCAGCCGCTACCGTCTCTCGCAGCGTCAGCGGCAAACGTCGAACCTTCGCTGCTACTGGTTTTACATCTGTACGCCGCTTCACAGAATGTACAAAGTTTTTCGCTAATCCCAACTTATCAGCGAAAAGAAAGGAAAACTCGCATAATTCAGGAGGAAGCGACTGGGGGCTGACCGTGACTTGCAAACACTCCAGTGTAGAACCGATGATGTGCAATTGCAGCTGGTGAACCCCATCCAGTCCTAGTAATGCCATGCCTTGGGGAACAACGTAAAATCGAAGGCAAGCCGAGTTGTTCCCGCGTACAACTCTGGCTGTGAACCATCCCAAGACCGGAATTTTCTTCTGTGAAAAATCCCGCAGCGTCGCTGAAGCCGCAGTCAAAGGAAAGCTGTTGGCGAACTTGGCTCGATAACGTGGTCTGGCAAAATAGACACCGACGACCCAGTATCTACCAGCAACTGAAGTGGCTCGTTCTCAATAACGACGTCTACGACCAAAGTCCTTCGTTCCACTTGTCTGACCGCCAGTACAGTGAGCACGTCCTCTTCGCTAGCGCCGTCGTTTCGGACCGTCCGCACGTCCCGCTCTGCCGACCTGCCACAGACCGCTCGAAAATGTCCAATTCTGTGGCACTGGGAACAACGTTTCCCCCGTGCTTTGCATTCCTGTGAATTAGCTAGGTGCCTTGTAGAGCCGCACCGGTAACACTTGCGCACCGGCGTCATTGCCGCGTCGCTGTCTGGACTTTTGCCTTGAGATACATGCTGCACTATGTCCGTTTGTGACGACCCTTGGTCATAGATCGCAGCCCCCTCCGCTGCCTGCTCGTACGTCTGTAGCATTTCCACTGCCTCTGCGAGCGTCAGTTGTGACCCCTTCACGAGCAATTTCTGTCGCAACTCAGTGCTCCGTACTCCGTCAACAACCCTGTCTCGTAGAGCCGCTTCCAAGAATTGCCCGAAGTCGCACGTCTTTGCTAACTGTCGGAGAGCACTGACGTACTCTCGTATCGGCTCGTTCGGCAGTTGCCGACGTAACGTGAATCGACGTCGCTCGACCAGTACGTTAACGGTGCTTGAGAACTGCCGCTCCAATAGGCTCAACGCCTCCGTGTAACTATCCCCTTCACTTGCCTCCGTCCCGTCTTTTCCTGCTGTTTTGCTTGTCTCCGGCCCGGCTTTTGTCGTGTCTGACGTTCGTGCCGGCTCTGGGCCCAATGTGCGAAAAACACGGCGTCCCTCGACACCAAGACATTGCAGCAGAATGGCCTTTTTCCGTAGCGGCGGTTGCGCGTCCATCCCCGTCGCTTCAAGAAAATTTGTGAAATCATCGCGCCACTGCTCCCATGGAATTGTTGCATCTCCAGGAGTCTCCAGGAAAGGCGGTAATGGCGGTAGTCCGTACGCTGCCATTTCGTAGGTGACGCCCCTTGGAACAGCACGGAGCCAGGTAAGGGAAAACAGTTCGTCGCTAGCTCGCTAGCTTCGCCGACTGCGCCAGATTGTTGTGACGCGAAGCGCCAACTGATAAGACAAGACGATGCATTGACGGGGAACCACGGAACTGCCTTTATTCCGATGGCAATCGCTTATATACACTTGATATAATTGACAGCGCCCCCTATACACAACAACTGCGTTATAACCAAAGCATGCTTTTTGGCTATTACCTATGCCAAACGGACCACTCACCTTTGGCTTGATGTTGTGGGCTGTGCAATTGTCGAGAATGTGCACGACCTGTCGCTTCTCTCCCACCATGTCTTCATAGAACTTGCAAAGCCAGCTTGTGAACATGTCTTGCATTACCCATACCTTTTTGTTGGATTTGTATGTCACTGGCAGGCACTCTCGCTTTTTAAAGCAACGCGGCCTTGCTTATTTTCCAATAACAAACAGGCGGCGCTTGTCCCTTCCATCTATGTTAGCGCAGAACAACAAAGTTATGCTTTGTTGAGGCCTTGCGGCCAGAGCAGGCTTCGCCTCTCAGCGCAAGACTGCGGTTGGGTAGAAGGCTATAAAATATGCCAGCTTCGTCAGCATTGTATACATTTCTGTCCATATACGTGGACGGCATGGTTTCCAAATTTAAGCGAAGCCAGACTTCGATGGACTCGTCGTTGACATCACCGCTTTCACCGCACACTACTTTGCAGCGGATGCCACGGTGATCCTTGAATCGCTGGATCCATCCATTAAGTGGGTTGAAGTCGTTGTGGCCTAAAAGAGCACCAAAGGACTTGACTTTTTGTTGGGGGGACATGGGGCCACTCAGTGGGATGCTCTGAGCCCTAACTTCACAGAACCATCTGAAGAGCGCTGCGTCCACATCTTCGTATTTTGATGTACGTATTCTCTTCCGTGACAGGGAAGATGAATCTTGCTGCAGTTGCTGCCGCAGGTCGTCCTTGTTCTTGTGTATGGTTGACACGGTTGTGTCGGAAACGCCGTATTTGGCTCCCACCGACACCTTCTATAGCCCACTTTCTATGGTCCTTATAAGGCATTCCTTTGTCTCCAGCGATAAGGTATGCATGCCTCTTTCTCACACCGCTTGAAGACTCCACCGACACCATGGTGACAAAAGCCCGACAACACACGCGCACAGAGGACAACTACGACGCCACGAGATCACGACGTGCGCACACCAAATGCAGCAAAGAGGCTGAAAAAAAGAAGAGTGTGCTGTTGCTGGTATCGCTTCTACCCCGCACTCCGCGCAGCGCGCACTCTGATTGGACACTGCTATTGGCGGCGACGAGTTGCAGAGTCGCCATCTGTCGGAAGCGCCTCCCTTGCGTAGTATGAGGGATCACACGGCACGCTCCTCATAGGTTTTGCTTA
This sequence comes from Dermacentor albipictus, assembly GCF_038994185.2. Taxonomy (NCBI): domain Eukaryota; kingdom Metazoa; phylum Arthropoda; class Arachnida; order Ixodida; family Ixodidae; genus Dermacentor; species Dermacentor albipictus. The sequence continues at coordinate 93,369,164 of NC_091826.1, read as the reverse complement.
CGGCACTCAATAAAAACACCACGTGGCAACCCTCCTGGACATTTATGTAAGTACTCTTAAAACGAGGGAAGCTTTTGACTGTCGATATAATAATCTTGGGTAAACTGAAAGCACAGAATCGTTTAGACGCTATCTATTTACCGAATACTACAGTAAACGCCACTGCACACTGTCGCAGCGATGGAATCTCCTGAACCGGCTTGCATGAAAGGTAGGCAAACTTTGAGAGTAAACCATGTTAAATATATTCTTATATGGGGTTGTCTGTATGACCAAATGGAGCATAACAGAATGAAGCCTCACTGCAGTGATCGCACAGGTCTGCAGCGACTGACTGCGCGTCTGCATGTATGTCCGCACACAATGTTTTGCTTTCACTGTGAGCGCATTTTCACACCGTGCCGCAAGCTTTAGGGCGCAGCATATCAGCATTTGACAGTTCACTAGCAACCACTGTTGTGTGGATGCCATCAGAACTGTTCAAAAATAATTTCGTTATAGAGACTTGGACGCCTACGGCGACTGATGTGCCGTCCCGACGATTCAATCTATTTTGTCTTCCAAGTTCTTGGACATGTCAATATTATTTCTCAAGTTGCGTTGCACTGTATGTTTATCGGTCTTCTCAGCGTGCGATTTCCCTCTGCTTCTTTTTCGTAATCCAGTGCATTAATTCATAACAGAAACATGACCATATATGCCATGCCTTTTCTTTATGTGCGTCTTGCCTCTCCTTTTCCGTTCTAGTGAACTTGCCAGTGTCTAGCATCAAGTTCAAGGACCAAACCGTCATGGTATTAACCGGGCAGCAGGCGCGGGCGAGTGTCTCGGTGCACGTTTTCTGCTACTCGCCGAACATGGCAGTCCCGGCGCCATAGTAGAAATCTTCCTCGCCTCTGTGCTTGCTGCAGACAGCCAATGGCTGTCTGCCGGTTCCAAGTTTCACGAGCCAAGCTTCACGCAGCTCCTTGTCCTGTGGCCACGTGTGAATAAGGCTGACACCAGGCTCTGTTGCGTACGTCGGGCACTGCGGCACTGAGCAGTAGCCTACCATGCTGCACACCTCCAAAGGCAGCCACTACCTATTATAGTGTTTTCAAATGTTGTCAAGCAGACACCCAAGGCGGTCAAACCTAACCACTTCAGTTTTCAGCTCGCTTCGGCGCCTTCGAAGCAGCCGACGCGGCCGCTGTGTTCACGTGATCCCTCATGCCACGTCACGCCGACGGTGGCGTCAGCTCTTCCAGTGGTGGAGCTCGAGGCCAATAGTGACGAAAATACTCGCCCTCCTTCCTCTAAAGTCTCTCGCCCTTCTCCTCCTTTTTGTCTCGCTTTTCGCCGCTGGTCACTACGCACGCGCCCACGCTCCCCCTTCTCTGCATTTGTGTGCCTGGCAACCGTGCGGGCTGTGCTCAATGCCTCCGAGAAAAGGCCGTGCTCTGTGCGCCGATTTCATGGTTGTGCGCTTAAAGGAACCGCGTTATAACTAGTATTCTGCTTCACGCACCTATGCAATAAATGTTTCGCCTATACATTGAGTTCTATGGGAGATATATCGGTGGTCAAAAAACCCACACTATAACCAGTCCGGCCCTAAAAGTGGTTACGTTATAAGTGGTCTGCACTGTATGTTGCAATGGGCTCTTCAATATTAGGCATGCCTGTGAGACAAGCAGAAAGAGCAATCGTTTTAGTCGGCACTATTTCGAAACTTAAATGGAAGGATGCTACTATTTGTCAATCCATTTATAATCGACCACACCAAACAAACAGGACAAGCCAAGCTACAGCTTTCAAGCTTATGTTCACTGTGTAGGGGCAACTGTTTTTTCTTCCTTTATAAATGTCTGGTGCTCAGTCGTAAGGCAGCTTTGAATGGCACATCCTCCTCCCTACCCACTCCCTCGCTGTCTGTGCCGACTAGGGCAATGACGAAGCGAGGAAAATGCCTACAAAGGCAGCTCTTGATAAACTTGGTCATGTAACTGGCAGAGCACATTTGACCTCTGTTTAGGGTGCAGATTGTTACAGGAGGATGCAGATTTGTTCCATTCATTGACTGTATTTTCATGTCGTTGTGTGTGTCTGCAGCAATGCGTGGAATAAAGACACTTCTGGGTGACCTCTGTAGAGTGCAAATTGATGCTTCTTTCAGCGTCCGTTGTGGGCATTCCCTGGCTGGAAACGCCTGTGGCGCCACTGTGGCTACCCCCGAAGGGGGGGAGGAGGCGCCAGGGGCGGCCCTGCCCAAAGTGCCCGTCGCTCGCCACCTCACCACGGGCCAGACCAGAAGCAGCAGTACCAGGAGATCTTGCGTGGCGTCGGATACACCGTGGCCAACTTTCTTGAACCGTTTGGTGAGTCCCTTTATCAATTTCTCTCGTTCCATAGAAGACTGGAATTCCTTACCTGGGTCTGTTCGCTTGTGCTCACCCTGATGAATGAATGGTCCTAGCACATCACCTTCATTGTTGTATCATACTTTTCTCTGTATAATTTTCCTCTGTTAATCCACTCCTGCTATGGCGCTCATTGTGCTGCAGTGTGGACAAATAAATAAGTTGCCACAGTGAAAATCGGGTCACCAGTAAGTGCAGACATGGTGCACTCTTTAATTGGAGAAAGCCCTAGCTCCTGTCTAAATACATGGGAAGGAAGAAATTGTTTTTACTTGACAAGCACTGCAACAAATTTGATAAGATTTGTTACATTCGGGGGTTGGACTCCTGTGCCAATTGTGCCATTTTGATACAAATGCGAATTCCTGCGCCAAGCACAGGAAATTGTCCTAAATTGTGCCACGTGGCGCCAGGACAGCTTGGGTATGTGTGCTGCCGTGAACAGCGAGCGGATTTTTCTCCGAAAAACAGTGCAGCCATTCAGATTTCGCACAGTGGTGCCTCCCACACAGTTTCTCACAATTTTCGCACTGGACCTTTCGGTGCTTCCTGCAAGTAGCCGACATGTGCGTGGCCACTCCTGGCTGTTGTCCCTGCTGTCGCAGCGACCAGTGCACCTGTATTTAGAGTGTAATGGAATACGGTTGAGTGGGTCCAGTGGCGCGGGGCTCCCCAGCTGAGGTGCAAAACAACGAAAGGTAGGGTTATAAAATAGATATTGTGGAGGTGCGCGCTGCAGCGGGTTCTTCGGGCATGCGTCCCTGTTCCTAGGGATGGTGTAGCGTAAAACTATTCCAGTCTGTTCTTATGCCCATATGGGCAAGCCCAGAGCCATTCTGACCTATCATGAAGGGCCACTGGAGGACTTGGAATAAAAGCAGATTGGAATAGTTTTGCATTATACCAGAAAGTTAAGCAGTAGGTCTTTGGAATCTCCTTGGTCTATTGTGTATATATGGCTTTCAATAAACAAGAGTTGTTCATAATAACTCCGTATGGTGTATTGGCAAAGCGCATCTCTGGGCCCCTTATCCACACTGTCGAGACAGTAAAGAGAAATGTACAGTTGACTCCTGTTAATACAAAGTTCACGGGGATTAAAGTTCTAAAGATAATCCAACTAACCCGCACCAAGATGTTACTAGTGCCAAAGAATAATGAGGAAGTTCTGGTCTCATTTGCAAATTCACCCCGGTCCCTTCGTGTGTGCAGCATACCTGTCAGTTCCAGCAACAAGTTCCTGTATTTTCATTTAATGCCTTAGTATTCTTGGGGTTCCTCATGCACTTTCCATAGGTTGTGTACCTACCTATCCATAGTGGGATACAACTTTAGAAGGCAGTGGCATTTGCCCCTCAAAGGCAGATGCACACGAGCCTCCACCAATGGGCGCACACTCTAGACTGATGTCATGAGCTGGATGGCCGGTGGCCTCGAGGACAGAGAACATGGCAGCTTGCGCTTCGAACTGGGCTATTTCATGTCATTGGCACTATTTATTTAGTCGTGCAGGCAATCGGCTGCCGCATTTGTCATCTGGAAGGAGCCTCTCCTGCCTTCTTAGGTTCTACCCAACTGTATTTATCTGTTTCTTTGTTTCTATCTATCTATCCACCTACATGGCTCACTATGTAGTTTGTGGTTGAATGGGCAGTGCCTCAGGCTGCTGTGCTGAGGTAGCAGAGTTTGAAGCCAACCATCGGACCAGCTTGGGTTGCTTAGTGTGTGGCTGTGTGTACAATACGTGCAGCTCGTCAACAAACCTTTCATGCCTACATGGGTCACTGTAAGGTGCAGTACAGGGTAGGTACCGCTGTTCGGAGAAACTCTTTGACACTGACTTGGAGCACTGGGTATAGGCCACTTGGTCTGTGTTGCCTCTCCAGTGAACCTCTTTGATGCTGAACTTGGGTCACTGAAATGATCCCTTATATTACGATGCCGAGCGGAATCGAACCCACGTCATGAGGGTTCCTCGAGCACAGCAACCCGATGCATTAGCTGGCTGTGCCACAAATGTACTGGGTACCTGCTGCTTCTTAAGGAATTCCTTTCGCGCTAACCTTTTGGAGAGCTGCACCATGAATGCACTGGGTATGTGCCACTCTTCAGTGAACCTCTTGCCAACTTGAGTCGCTGAGAATGTGTCACTGAATGTGTGGCAATTGAGGGAACAATTCTCGGCGTTCACAGGCACCGGTCAGCCACACCTTTGTCTTGGAGGGCACTTGCGGACTTCTCGGCAGTGCTACTAGATGGCGCAGTGTGTCTGAAAGAACTGCTAGAGAGGAGGCAGGTTACCATGTGACGCACATCTCGGAGTTTATGCGCATCGGTGCGCCTACAGGGAAGCGCGAAAAGGGCGTCCCACTGCTGTGCAATACTTGACTCGTTTCGACGGTGGCCATATGTTGTGTCGCTATAGTGATTCAGTGCTAATGCACTGCTGTCGACAGTGATTACGAGGTGTGTTCTGTCGCAATTTTTGAACATTGAAATGTCACACAAATTTATTAACTTCTTTTGTTATTGCCTTTTGTGGTTTTCCATAATGTGTCCTCACAGTGCCTGCTCTTGTGCGTTATGAAGTGCAAGTTGTATTGCTGGTAGGCCCTGAACTTGTATTTGCTCCTCATATAATGGGCGAGTCACCTGACTAGTGCCGGAACTGCTGCAGGGATCACAGTCGATGTACTGAACGACATGGCCAGCAACACTTCTCCACAAGAGCAGCCAAAGAGGGACAGTGCCACAGAACCCATGGACAGCTCGGCGGGGCCTAGTGCTGGAATGTCGAGTGTTGCAGAGCCGCCAAAGCCTGTTCAAGTGGAAGCCGCAGCAGCCGGCAACAGCAGTGCAACGTCTGCTGTGCTGGGAGGGCCAATCAAGGCATCCGAGACGAACAGCGAGGGAGCTGTGACCCAGGAGACACCCCGGGCCTCTGAGCCTGCAGTGGTGAGTAGTCCCCAGCGAAACCATGCTGTAGGAGCTGGCTCTGTGGAAAAGGCTGCTGATTTGTCTCAAGAATTGCTCACTTGGTGAAAAATAAAATTACCATTTTAGCAATTTTTTTTTTGCTAGATTTAGCAATATTGCTGTGTGTTTACTGACCAATTTTTCTATTTAGAAATTGGCCTTTTTCTTTAGTGACATGACAAAGCAATTAGCAACATATTAGTGACTTTAAGAAAGTTGCTTCGAAAATGGCTTTCTTAAAGGCACTTCATTGTTCAATGGCTGCAAGTGTAGTATAACTTGTTGCTGGGCGAGTTGGTTGGGATCTAATGAATACATTATTGTGCCAAAAAAGGAAAATAAAGACTTCGGAGGGAGAGTACGGAACGACAGATTGAGCGCTGAACTTAGCTGATTTTATTCTTGCAGGAGGGCAGGGAGAATGAACAAACGTGCATGCGTGCATCAGTGTTGCCTACAGCGATTACAGTGACGTTTTTAACAGTTGCAACTCGTTTTCAAACAGAAAAACAGACGTATCACTAATACAACTCGTGCCTCTCTCTTTTATGTCATATGCCTCCAAAAATTCTCTTGCTAACTTATCACCACTCCTGCCAAGTATCTTTATCTCGCGCAGTAGTGTCTGGTATCTGCCTTCCAGGCAAACCGTGCAATGCGCAGGCAAATGCGCATTACCTTTGCTGATTACAGACAATTCATGCTCCCGGGCCCGGTGCCATTGCCATTGGCGGAAATCATACGTGAATGACAGCGATGCCAGAATGCATTGTCTCTATTGGTGCCTTTAATGAGTGCATTCTTGCGTTTACCGCTGTCACGTGCCTTCATAACTGTGGAGTCACCATCCACGATTGCCTCGATGGCAACCGCAGTTTCATTTGCAGCGGTTGTAGCAAACAGTAGTTCAGTTTTAACTCGGTGTGCATGTCGACTGCGTGCCTTTAAAGCTGCGTAGTTGCCATCCATAATCGCGTTAATAGCGACAGTGGTTTTGTTCGCGGTTGTTGCAGCGAATGGTAGTTTTTACTTGATGCATGCGTTGGCCATGTGCCTTCAGAACTGCAGCAGCCGCAGTTTTGTCCACAGTGGCCATGGCAAACAGTAGTTTCATTTTGACACAGCGGAAAGCTGCCGAGGACGATCGGCACTGGCTATATCGTGGCGGACGGACAATCTGTTGGCAACCAGTTCATTGGTGAAAATATAATTGGGAGGAGCTTGGCAGTAGGGAAAAGCGTGTCAGATGAAGATGCCTGGCGCGGCCACACTAATCAGTCACGAGATGACGAGAACTGCAGCTTCTGCACTGCTTTTGTGCAAAATAGAAACAGGATTTGCCAATCCATTCAGTAAACAAAAGCGTGTTGGTGTAGTAAGCATTTGTTTATTGTTTTCTTGATATCCTCGAGAATCCGGCCATTTTTTCTTTTTTTTTTGGTCCCGTGAAATCCGAATTAACGAAGTTTTACTGCATTTCCAGCAGCTTGCAGATTTTGCAAAAGTGCACTGTTTAAAGATTGAATATACTGGTGGCAAGCTTCCCGCAATGGTGTGCACGCAGCGTCCTGCCGGCCACACATGTGGACCACATAAGCGGGCCACCGCTGTTGGCTCGATGCCGATCAAGTGGTAAAGGTGTAATCTGTGCCACTAGGCCTAACCAGCCTGGTGTCACTGCACGAGGGCACGTAATCGTATGGCTATTTTCATATTTCTGGCATAACCATTATGATGCGGAAAAAGTGTTTACGCAAGTCGTAGCACACTGAAATTTGCACGGACAGCAACTGAATTGGGTGCTTTAAAGCACAATTATTACTTTTCTATCAAAATTTATGTCCTCAATTTGGTAATTAAAAAGTTACTTATTCTTATCTAATTACACGGCAGCGATTATGGGCAAATGGGATAAATTTAAGTTCAAGGCACGATACGGTAGGACTATTTCAGACTACCTATTTGTCTGAAATACACCATGCAAGTTTGTCAAGCAGACAACATACGCCGGGTGTGCAGAAGCAGAGCCGCATTAAAGCGCGCTGTAGGGTCTAGGCGACACTATGGAAGCGGTCACGCATCAAATCAACACTCCTGTGCCTGCTGCAGTAGCTTTGCGGCTATGGAATTTGCATGTGGCCACGGGCTTGATCTCGACCGTGGTAGCCACATTTCGAAGGGGGTGAAATAGAAGACGCACGTGCACTTAGGTTTTGGGACATGTTACAGAACATCACGGTGTCCAAATTATTCCGTAGTCTGCCACTACGGCGTGCCTCATAATCTGATTGTGGTTTTGGCACGTACAGCCCCGTAATCCAATTCAAGTTTAATACTCCTGCCATGATGCGATGTGCCATGTGAGGCAATGAATATGCTCAAACCTCTTGGAGGTTATGAAGTACAGTGCACAACAATGCTTCAAGCAAGTGCCTCCCCATGTGTGTTATGTGTCCTGTGCAGACAAACAGCAGTGGCGCATGCAAGGTAACGTTTAAACTCAACTCGCCACTCTCGTGTTGGACTAAACATTGGAGAAACTGAACGTTTGCCGTCAACATTACCGCTAATTATCATCAATCAAAGCAGACAGCACAGAAAGCTTCGCTTACATCGATTCCTACAGTGTGTGGGATCCACGTAATTTTTCTCTTGATGTCAGCTAGAATACCGGCTAAACCCATTACTATTCTCTGCACATACTGGTTACAAAGAATCCCACAAGTAGAAACATCGCAATTAGCAGCTGTTCAAAACGTGCTACCAACATAAATGAGATGTTATATTGAGAACAAGCCAGAAAGCATAGAAAGAGGAAAGTGTTGATATGATTGCCTCGCCTGATGCCTGAAAGCGGACAACCAGTGACTCACTTCCGCCTGCATGAAAAAGCTCCTTGGCATCGTCCAAGCGAATAAACAAAAAATTGCCCGTTGGCATAATGTTCGTCCATTTGCAAGATAAATTCTGTCAGATCATCAAAGGTGGCATGTAAAAGACGATAATTTCGTTACGATTTAGAATTAGCACGTGCGGAACCCTGTGACATCCTCCAAAATCTTTTCAAAATAGTTTGGCAGGGCCTTGCATTTTTAAAATTTTTTTTCACGAAACTTTGTAAAACACTTACACTGAGCCAGGTATGTTCCTGCTGTGTTGCAGGAAGTTGAAGTGCCGCCTGGCTGGACTTTGTTGAACGCGCTGCGGGACCCTCTTGTGGGTGATGACAACGGCCTACCCCGTCCCATGAGCCCAGAAGTGGTACCAGCTGCGCCGATTCTGCCAGCTGCTCAGGCTGGAGACAACCCTGGTGAGACTCTGCCCAAAGCCAAGTGATTTCTTTCATAGATGGCGCAATCATTGATTTTCCAAGGGAACCCATTGACCCATGAACAAGTGTTTTCGAGCCAACATTTCAGTTTTTGCATCTTTGGTCTCGTGCTTTGATTAGTTGAAGCAGTGGCTGGGCCAGTTAATTCATGAGAAAAAAATGTGAATGCACTGTTTCTCGGCTAGTGACCTGAAGTAGCGGTCTAACACAGGCTTGAAGTACTCGCGATAGCTCTTCATGATGTCATGATATTTGCGTAGTGTATGACTGGTTTATAGTTTCATCAATAAATAAGGACTACATTGCTTTTCTAAAAGATATGGAGACTCAACCCAGTGTATTTTGAGATGTTTCTGGGAAAAAGGCCCAAATTTGCAAAAACATTTTTTTGGTCCATTACATCATACTAATGGACCAGTGTTGCGGTTAGGTGCAAAATTCAACAATGAAAACTTTGCTCTTCCCTTTCCCCATAAATGACTAATAGATAATTTTTAGGGGTGTGCGAATATTAAAAAAAATTCGAATATTATCGAATAGTATATTTTCAATGATCGCGTTCGATTCGAAAATTAGATATCCAATAGAATATGCGAAACAAATCAAATATATTGCTGGCTGTGCAGGAGCAAACATGGTTCTTAGCGTTTATTTCTATCTAATCTAAGAAAAGGTGTATGATATTGTGCTGAATTTTGTGATAATTTCATGCTGCTGGCGAAATTTCGCCTGTAAAACAAGCTTAGCCCCTACACAGCCAAGCTTCGCAGGAAAGCCAGCCTCTCAATAGCAGGAGGCAAGGGTTTGTAAACAGCAAGGATGCACTCTTTTGCTGGTTACACCCGGAGTCCTGAGCTTGTTGCTTGACAGCAAATGTGACAAGTGATGGCTGGTACAGGGTAAAATGGCTCCGAGTTTTGGGGAAAATGATGTGGTATGATAAGGCACAAATTGGCAAGAACGAACAACTAGCGGAAATTACTCAATTTTCCAAAGCTTTTTTACTAATCGCAATGTAATTGCAATGTTCCAGCATGTTAGAATAAACCAATTTGCTGATAAATGCATGTGCATGTCATTATTCGATATTTGATTCGTATTAGAAAATTTTGATAGTCGCACGCCTCTAATAATTCCACCAAATAAGTATAAAATCAGTTCTTGAAAAAACATTTCACCAGATTAAACTAACTTAGCTTTGCTTTTTAGTGTCCTTTCAGCAAAAGCCTTGGCAGAGTGAAATTAGTACAACGAAGAAAGAAAGCACCGTTGGTGTGGCTACACTTTTCTCATGACCAGTTAAACCAAAGCATGTGGCTAGAGGTCTGTTGTTGTGGAGAGAAAAGTAACAACATGCACCTAGGGCCTGGAAACTGATGATATTGGCAGTGTTGATTACACCGCCTGGTCAGTTGTTTCCTGTGAAGCCATTTGGATCCACGGTAGGATGTTTCCACCAATGCTGGTCAAAGTGTTTGTTTGGGCTATTCACTTCCATTGACAATCGTCGTCAGTGGTCCCTGCATAATTTCTTCCTCCAAATTTGGAATTTGGCAAGCGACATCGTCATTTGGCCACTGATGCACTGCTGATGCTGTTGTGAGCATGCTAGACGGTGCTGTTCACCCTATGGAATTTTCTCTAGTACAGTCAAACCACGGTAAAACGAACACAGATGTAAATCGGTAAATAAAAGAAATAGTCTCACGACTTTTAGAGCGTAATGGGTATACAGTAGAATCTCGATGATACGAATTCCTCGGGAGCACGCGAAATATTCGTATCATCCCGAATTCGTATGAGCCAAAACAAGCCAATCTCGACATGATAATGAACACAAACTTTATTGGCCACAGCTACTTCCGGCCGAAAAAGTCAGTTATGCACGCTTGCACTTTTTTGCCCTCGAGGTCGTTGACGAGACACGCCTGAAAGGCATAAAATCGTGCAGCGGTTTCGTCGCTCACGTTGCCGGCACTTACGGTGCGGCGCAGAACATCGAGCGCGTTAAGGCTTTCTGACGTCGACGGCAGCTGATCGCACTCGTCGGCGTCTTCACCATCACTCTCTGTCTCGACTTCATTCACTTCGTCGACCAACTCTTCAATGGATCTTAACCCGCAGGTCGCGACGTTGTCGTCCGCTGTGACGAAGTCGTGTGCGGAAGCTTCAGTTTGTAGACTCCCCCAGCCTTCAATAAAGTCCTCATCGGGCTCTTCATTTTCTCCCGTCGGAGCCGCGTCGCGTCCCGTTTTAAACCCACATTTGCGAAAACAGTTCGCGATAGTGTCCGAGGTCACATTATCCCAGGACATGGCCAAAAAATGCAACGCATCGAGCAGGCTGATCCGCAAATTCTCGTCTTTGCGATCAATCTTTGCCAGGAGACACCTTACTAAAAGTCCTTTGAAATGATGTTTCACATTCCGAATTATTCCAGCGTCCAATGGCTGCAAATGGCTGGTAGTGTTGGCAGGCAGGAACCTTACGGTGACGTTGTTGAAGGTCGTTTCCTTTGGGTGCGCCGAACACTGATCCAAGAAAAGCAAGATCTTTCGGTTTTTTGCAGCCATTTTTCGATCCAGGATCGTGAGGAACTCGCGGAAAATTTCCGCTGTCATCCATGCTTTCTTGTTACCTTTATAAAAGCAAGGTAAACGTCCTGCCGATCGAAAGCACCTCAGCTGTTTGGACTTGCCTATGACGGTAAGCTGAATTTTCTCTGAGCCGTCGGCATTCACGCAAAAAAGGACGGTGATTCTTTCCTTACTTTTTTGGCCGCCCTGGCAAGCCTGGCCCTTCACACACAAGCTCCTCTCTGGTTGTAAATTGAAAAAGAGGCCCGCCTCGTCAGCATTAAATATGTCGCGCGGTGCATAGTCCGAAATCAGCGCCAGCAGTGTGTTCAGCCAGTCGCTGACAGCTGACTGGTCGACTTTTTTTTCTTCACCGCAAACGACTCTGTAGGCAAGTCCATGCCTCTCTTTAAAACGATGCAGCCATCCCCCGGAAGCTTGGAAATTTTCGATTCCCAGGGAAAGCGCAATGTTGTCCACCTTCTCGCGTAGCACCTTGCCGTCCACGTTGACGCCGGCCGCTGTCACTTCGCCAAACCATGTCAGTGTCTTCCAGCTTCACGTGTGTAGCCGTCTTCGCCTCTTTGACGTTCACGCCGAAGTGCTGGGCATTCTTCATCGCAACGTCTCGCTGCCCAACAATGGTGCACAGCGTCGACGGTGCTATGCCTAGCTCCTTCGCCAACTCGACACGTTTCTTCTTCGGGTTGTCGTCGACCTTCTTCAGTATTTCAATTTTCTCCTTAAACGAAAGGGCCTTCCGTTTTCGCGACATGTCGAACAGCCAACGCTTCGGTCTTTCCGCGCGCACTAAACTTCCGCCCGTCAGGTTCAGGTAGTCCACGTTGCAGCGCTGTAATAGTTATCGAAACGCACAGGGCAGCAGCAGCAGCGAACACTGAACAAACGCATGCAGCAGCAGCGCGCAGCTTCCTGTGATGGCGATGGCGATTCGGCTTTTCCTTTCAGATCGGGTCACCCTGCGCGAAAGCGCGGCGTAGCGAAAAAAAAAAAAAAAGCTAGCGTACGCCGATGGCTGCCAGGAAATGGGTGACGCAGAGTTGTCAGGCACGTGACTCGCCCTGGCTAGGCAGGTTTCGTGCCGAGCCATGTGCCGAGCGCACTTTACGCTACGGCGGCGGCATGGGTGGCGGCGGCGACGTGGAGGTGAAGGGAGGCGTGTGGAGAGGAGGGCCTGTGGCCGCTGGCGCTCGGCCGGCAGAGGGTGAAGGGAAGCGGGCTTGAAAAGACGTGGAGGTGTAGTGAGACCGGTGTGGAGAGGAGGGTCAGTGGCCGCTCAGCTAGCAGAGATTGGAGGTCAAGGGAAGCGGGCGTGGAAAGGGCCAGCTACCGCGCATTAGCCGTGGTGGCTACTCTCCCCCTCCGAGACCAGCCGCGTCGCCCCGCTCGCGTGCGCCGGTCATTGGCGCGTTCGTATCATCCGCGAAGGCTTGAGAAACTGTTCGTATGATCCTAAATCATAGCGTATTCTATATAACGTAGACCATCCAAAACACTTTTGAAATTCGTATCATCGCGAAATTCGGATCACCCGTAATCGTATCATCGAGATTCTACTGTATGTTAATAATGAATGTAGGATGTGATGAAGCTATTTTTGTGTTGGATGCGACTTTATTATAATAAGGTTCATCTGTACATAGTCACCGGCCGTTAATTCTGACAGCTTCGTGGCACCGCCACTGGCCCCATGGACTTTAATATATCAATCGCACTTCCCGTTTTGAAATGGTACAAAATGACGCAGCACATATTATATTATCTAACTACCATTGCACTCTGCGATGCAAGAGGCACTGCAAGAGGCCCATAGACGGCTTCTAAAAAAGCTTGCATCCCTTTTCGCCTCTAGGCATTCAAGCAGAAAGGCGGCAGCCCTTGTAGAGCTCGGGGTACTTAAATTTTAATTGAAGAAACATGACCAAACAAAACTATGTGCACGCTAGCTCAGAGTTATAAAGAAGGGAGGAAGAGAAGTGCCTACACGCACTGTGAACAAAAAGTATGGACTGTCGTTTTATGACTGCTGTCTGAACCATATGTGGTCACCATCGGGGCAAAAAAAAGAGGCAACAAGAAAACAGCATGTGGGGACAAATTGGCTCCAAAGAATGGAACTTGAAAAGGACAGATGGAAACAAGTGGCAATTCTGAGGCACCAACGGACATGGCTGATTCGAGCGATGCAGATCTGTTTTTTTTATGGAAGTACGCGTCACTTGCGACAATGAATACCTTCGGCTTCAGTACATAGTTTCTTCCCAAAGAACCCTCCTCTTTGTCGTGAAAATCCTTCATTTTAGCATCCCAAACAAGTGGACACTGCACAAATTGAGTGATGAACAGCTCATTGAAAACCGTGCGAGACATTGCGAACTGCCAGCGGACGTCGTCTGCTACAAAATGTCTGCTAGAACCGTCTGCTTGAGCAGGCGAGTTCCCCGCACCGCCCGCGCTTCGGCCACGCCCCTGCCACGTGATCTTAACGTCACTGCTCAAGGCACTCTGCCACTCGTTGCTGCTCTCGCTGCTCACAAATTTTCCCAAATATTGCAATTGTGATCGCAGCAGCGCATACCGCTCGAAAAACTGGTATTGGGAAAGGAGGCCTGCTCATGCGACGGGCACTGCGCCGTTTCTAGCCCAAAATCGATTGCATGTGAAACAGGCTTTAGCTTGTGCCTTGAGCCTTTCCACAAGCTTGTTCAGATCGGACATATGGGCATCTTGTTTTTTTTTATTTGAACAATAACTTCATCGTACCATTCTGATAACACCTGCATTGAATTTTCAGTGCAATCGACAGTATGTTTGATGCTGTCAGTGGTGTCTATTTTTGATTTCATTGTCATCAGCAAACCTAGATTTAGATTAATATAATGTCTGCAATTTCATCCGCTAAGTTGAACTCTGTTTGCTCAGATTAATTTGAGGCATCAGAATTGCTTTGAGCCTTCGTAGCTCAGCAATATGGCATCTCCACATTTTTTTTTTTTTTGGCGGCATCTGACTTCTTGTTGTGCATAAATTCATTTACCCCTACGCAAGTGCCCAACTGTTGACTAAAATTGCACTCGCAGCAAGTGATATGCATCCCTACATCGGGACATGGGGAAGGCTATCATGGCAAGCAGTGCACGTGCATTGCTTGTCCTTAACCCTTTTCTGAGAAACCTGCATGAATTTACACTTAGAAACGTTTAAATTTAGACATGTGCCATAAAGTGCATCAATTCTCAATTTTTTGCAAGTCATCCTGAAGTTTAGGCTGATCACTGCTGGAAGCAATTCTTCGATAAAGGACGCAGTCATCTGCAACAAGTCGTATAGCAGAGGAGAGATTATTTGGAAGATCATTTATAAATATTGTTGCAGGAAGAAAGCAGGCCCACGAGCGTAAAATAACTTGTATTTACAAATGATGGAGATGGCGTTCAGGCAACCGCCAGACTTCGTCTTTCTCTAGTCCAATTCAACGTCTTCCTTCACTATATCAAAAACAAGAGGACCTAGAACCGACCCTTGGGGAACGCCTGAACTGTTACATCAACACTTCTGTCTGCAGACCCTTACGCATATGTTGAGCAACGGGAAGTCTCGCGAAAATGATCGCATTATCACTGTCCCTCATGGACGCCAATGTGTCCGGTCAGTGGAAGTGATTGTATCCGTGAAAGCAATCGACTTAAAATGCAGCACCGTAGGGCAAATCGTTGCCCTACGGTGCAGCACCGTAGGGCAAATCGTTGTCCGGAATGCTGTTGTTCGTAGACAACTGACATGTCCTATGCTCAGTTAGGCGAAATCTGGCAAATGTGTGCCAGAAAGTTATTGTCGACTCATGCAGCACACTTCATGGTGTCAGCCTACTTTGGTGAGCCTTGCTTGACTGCATTGCTAACGGAATTTCGCCAATAAAATTTTGGCTCTGCGAAAGTATTTTTCTGCTTTCCTCCCCAATTTCGTTATTGCGGAATTTAACCGTAATGGTATCCATTCCTCCGCAGTGGACATTGCCTTGGGCCAGATGCTGGCCATGGGATTCAACAACGAGGGTGGCTGGCTGCGTCAGCTGCTCGAAGTCAAGCAAGGAGACGTTGGAGCAGTCCTCGAGTGGCTCAACCCTCGCCCCAAATGAAGCATTCTCCGCTTCACTAAAATTCCAGGGAATCAATGAGTGGTTGGAGTGTGATGTCCGAGCATATTTTATTACAATTATGATCATTATTGGTGCAGAGCAGCAGTTATGCCCAAGTTCTTACACTATTCATGTGTGCGTTTTTTGTTCAACAAAGTAGCTTATGTCACCCCCTTATGATAACCTTGAGCACATGTACCAGCGTTGGCTTCATGTAGCATCAGAGGACCAGACCCTTACTTAATTTCCTTGGACAACTTATTTACATAGGCAGCAGTAATTTGCAACAACGGGACCAAGTATTAAGTGTTGGTTGCAACTATTTTTTGCAGAGCATCTTTTACATTCCTAAAAACACGGAAGCTTATAAGACATGATGAATAACTGCACAGCGCAGAAGGATTCCGTTCGCAATGTGCCTCACAAGACAGGCTGTCCGCACCAGCCAATACGTTGAAAAAAAAACGCATATAGAGCTGTGCTCAAATTTCGCATTGGGGAGTATCGTAATCATAAGTTAATTTGTTTGCCTGTCCTCGTTCTTTGGCGCTGTACAGCTGTTTCGTTTTTTATAACTTCGCTGTGATTCTCTTAAGTCCTAGTGAAACTTTGGCCAGTACTTTCCCAAGCGTTTATCATCAAGGTTGCTGCAGCAGTGCTTGCAGCATAGTATGTCATTATGTAGGGACTGCTCTGAACTGCACATGTAATGATTAAGTGCAAATAAAAGTGTTTTCCATTCAAATGGCGGGCATGCATGTGATATTCAGAAAACCTATTTACTCAAAGCTCTTGCTCGGCGCGATGTGAGGGACACGACCATGCCTAGACAGACCTCACACTTCAATATAGCTCCGCAACACGTCGGAAACTGCAATTTCCTTATTTGGCACATTCAATGTCTGAATGTGGAGGTGCATTTGCCTCGCATTTGAAACAGTTGAAGTGCAGCGATTACATCAGTCAACACCTGGCGACAACTTTGTGTGGCCGCACGGCCAAGGCTATGTGGGTGGAGCCTACACACATGTGTTACTACACCAAGTAGTCCGACTGTTTCACTTGGGGTATTGGTTTCGATTTCACCAGCACATTCCACAAAAGCATGTTGTTCATAACATTGCCATGTTAGCATGAGGTTAATATGTGTTTGTGTGATTTGTAACAGTGGTGTAATTTGTGAGTATCATAAAATTTAAGGATTCGGCTATGACCTTGTCTGCAAAAGGTGCTATGTATGTCACCTTTTTTCACTAATGCCTTCGATTATGCATTTTGCAGGTGCGTGTGTATGTGTACGTGCATACGTGTGTGTGTTTGTTATAAAGGAGAGAACAGAGACAACACCCGTTCACTGGGCCAGCTGTTGTATTCTCTGCCTTGTTGTCTTCCCTTTCCCTGCGCCCACAGTTCGAGCAACCGAAGCCAAGTTCACTTCTTCACACTCGGCCATGCTGCAAATTTCCGGCGCGCTTGAAATCGCGCAACTTAATATCGATGCAACTTGTCTAGGGAGTGTGGTCGTTGTTGGTGAGCCATCCAGTAATCAGCTTCTCTGGCGGGCAGCACCAACTGTTGTGTGCTGGTCGTATGCCTCCCCGACAAATATCCTGTCGCAGATGTGCATGTATGGTAGGGGATTCTGTACAATAAACAGCTGCCCTGCTCACCTGTCACGGGAGTCTTTTCAGTGTTGCTGATGACTGACCAAGTCTCACAGATGTGCTCAAATACACTGAGCTCTACGAAATACCGGCTGCTGCTGATTCGTCCTTATGTGAAGGTGGAACAAGGGTTGTCCGTTTGGAAACCGATGGTTGCTTGCATGCCTCTTGCTGTCTCTTGTGATGGTTTCTTGGACATCTTGAGGCCTCTTGCACATTTTTTGCAGAGGGCCCGGTCTTCGATGATGATGGCCTCAGCCGTGTTGGTCTCCCTGGCTCCCCTTCAGCGAGACTGCGCTAGGCGAGGCATGAATGTCTCCTATTCGACCAATGACTGCTGTAAATTCCAGAGATGTGGGTTCAGCGGGACCCAAAGTATCTCTTTCTTAGTATCTGTGGGCATATCGGTGTGGTCCAGGAGTGTTAGTGCTCCATCATCGAAGTTCGACAACCGTTTGCCTGGAGTTCAGCTGTCCAAAGTTGAGGGTGGGATACTAGGTAATGTGCGGTCAGAAGCAGCAACCTCAAAAAATGTTGACAGGCCCACAATATCCATGGGTAAAGCCAGCTCGGGCTCGCGATCTCGAACATCGTTTCCGGCGGTCGTCATTCTGGGTTGAACAAAGCTTTCAGAAATCCTGAGCCTGGAGGCCGCCTGGAGGGAAGTCACAGTGGAGTGGTGCTCCGTCGGGCATTTTCAACAAGCCTGAATGGAGCCGACGATGCCGGTTTGTGATGCGCGCCGCCCGAAAGCAGCTATCAGAGCTGCACTCCATTCAGGCCAGGACTGCTGCTTGACACCTTTGTAGCTGTCCCATGCCTTGGCCAGTGAAACGCCGTTATTTCTACGAAAGCCGGCTGCTGAAAGTTGCAGCGCCTCATCTCCGCCAGGCCGCCTGTCCAGATGCCTGAGGAACCAAGGCCGATGTCCACGGACAGTGTGGTCATTGTGATAGTCATGGCTGCCAGTAAAAAAGCATCCACGGCATACCTTTGTGGCTTGGAGGTCAATGTAGTGCTTGAGATGACATTCTTGCCAAGGGAAGCATGGACGGCGTTCCCAAGCAGGGCGGCACAACCGCTTACGGATGTGAAGGCATTCGTCATAACCTCAGGCTGTTGTCGCAGCTTGGTGATGGTTTGGACGAGATCATCGGTAAAGTCCTAGCCTAGAGCCGCCGAGGAGGCTTGGACGCCATCCCCGCAGGGTGTAGGGGGTGCTTTCGACGGTGGTAGGGTGGCTGGCTCCATAACCAAGGAAGCATGTACGGCATTAGTGGGCAGGAGAGACCCTGGCACGCCAAAGAACTGTGAGGACACATTGAAGGCAGGAACCCCTAAAGAGGAAGGTTTAGCTCGGGCCCAACTCCGACGTGGCCTATTGAAATGCATGTAAGATGCAAAAACTTTTTCTGAGGTAACCTCTGGACCGATTTTAATGAAATTTATTGCATTTGAGAGAAAGTTAAATTGTAGTGACTGTTGGAAGCATAATTAGATTTAGGTCCTGACATTTTTTGCAAGAATTTTCAAAAATTCTGAAGTTAAAAAAAAAATAGAAGCACGAAGTTTACAAATTCATAGCTCTGCATCAAGAAAAGGTATCTTGGTTCTGTAAACGTCGTCCAATAGATCATCGAAAGTGGACAAATTCTGTCATGTTATATTTTACGCTAGTTCGTTACATCGTTTACAAGGGTTCTGCAAAAGCTGTATTTCCATATTTATTTTACTTATTTGATACTGTCAACCCCGTTCTTGGGGTCATTAGAGGTTGCAATATTACTAAATTTTTTTTTGAACTTCATGTGTAACATATCAATTTTGTCTGCTTTAGATGTGCTATTAGATGCAATTCACATAATTTTTTGTTGCTGAGTTAGTGTTCTAAACTTCATAGTTTTGTTCTATGAAAATTTTAATTTTTGGCAATTTTTAATAATTTCATGACCTAAATAAAAAATTCGAGACCAACAGTCGCTAGAATATAAGTTTTTCTTTTAAATGCAACAAACCTCGTCAAATTTGCAGTGGTTGCCGAGAAAAACGAATTCTCCTTTTACATATGTATTTAGACGGGAGCACCCGAGCTTAAGCTTCCTCCTAAGGCAGGTTCGTTGTAGACTGTGCCATTATAAAGGAGAGAACAGAGACAACACCTGTTCACTGGGCCATCTGTTCTGTTGTGTTCCCTTTCCCCGTGCCTGCAATTCAAGCGCCCGAAGACAAGTTCACTTCATCTTCACTATATATGTATTGTAAGGAAGATAATGAACATGAGCGCAGAGGCTCGAGCTAAGGGACTGTGCTCGGTGCATCCTAGAACCGGCGGTTGGTACAAACTTCAATAAATCTCCTTTATAATGTAATGGTTTGATATATCGATAATTTGAAATATAAAATATGCATGTTAAAAGCTTCTGTAACAACTCCACACATCTCAAGGCAGTTTCCCGGTGTCATGACTAACGGGAACTTGCCGATCTGTGCTTCCAAGGCGCATAAAAAAACAAAAACACAGTGCGATGACAAGAGCACTTTATTTTGGAAGAAAAAATCTGTGACCTTTGCTTGCTTTTTCTTCTGCACTATAAAGTTCATTAAGCTTCCTCAAGCTTGTTGACAGTATCCAAATGAGAAAGGCCAGCGCCACAACAGCGGCAGATGACACTGAAAGCTGATGCAAGTTCAGTTGCAGTGCATGGTGGTTGGTCCTCTTCCTCGGAACCTTCGCTGTTGCTCGAGTCTGCGTCCTCGTTACCCACGATGTCGGGCACAATCTCCGCATCAGCGCGATCCGCTACAGCTTCCACACGGTTGCCAGCTCTGACAAAATCGCATGCTGTAACGCCACCTGGGATGGCACCTGGGAATGCCGAGAGCTCACGAGCTCGCTTTGTTCTTGAGGATCGTACTCGGGGTGTTGCAAGGAATTCTGAATGCCGAGGTGACCAAGGACTTTTTCTCGCCAGCTTCCATTAGTTGAACGACGTCTGCCTTTGTTGAAAAATCCAAATTTTTGTGTTTTTTCGCGGCCATGGCTTCGGAACGCGTGCCAAAAGTGGAAAGAAAAACGCACTGCATTGCACAAGTCTCAAGCCTTCGCGTTGCCCTCATGAATAAAAGGAACAGCGAATCAAAAGACTCGCTGCTCCGCGTCTCTGCACTACCACACGCCCAAGCTGCACTGTCCTCGTTCATCTTGCTGCGCCAGTGGTGTCAGCCAACCAAAACAGGAAAGGGGCGCCTACAGTCACCGTGGTTTCTCCCTCCCGCTTCCTTTTTACACCCAATCACACTCCAAGTGCTCCTCGTCACATGCCTTTTACTCACACACCCCTTTCTCGGAGTGCGGCGCAGCGCGCGTGAGATTACGGGAACATTGCGAGAGCTTCGTGAAGAAGTGCACTTGCCGGGGCGCAGCTCGGCACGGAGTTCAATAAATCGATATGCCGGTGCACGGGAGTTCTATATATGCGAACAATAGCGCTACACTTTTGCATGGGATTCCCATGGGGATTTTTCAGCTGTTTGATATAGGCAATAATTTGATATATCCGGGATCGACTGTGTATGTATGTATGTATGTATCCACACACACACACTGTTGCAATGCAGCGCAATGACATGCCATGCGATGTTTTACTGCAGAGAACTGTAGTAAACCCCTCTACTAAACTAGACTTTATTTCCAAAGGATTTCGGCACATTTCACTGTTAGCAAAATACAAAAGTGCCAATAATATTCAGGCACATGTTAAAGGGACCCTGAAACGATTCTGACAATTTTTTAGAAACGTACAGAGTCATTAGAGTAGGTCCTTCTGCTCATTATTTGACGCATCTAAGTGCTACGCGTAAAATATGTAATTTATTATAAGGTTTTAAAAATGTACATCGCTGCCGATCGCAGCACATCGCTCGGCTGAATTTTAAGCCCCCCCCCTACCTATTTGCCGTCATTTGCCCCAATGATGTTAGTAGGGCGAACTATCCGATTAGCTGCTCAGGGTACGTCATCAATAATTTTTCCAACTTTATGGTGAACAAATGTTCGTAATAGTTGGAACGTTAGTTGCCTGAAAACCTTAGCACAGCGTCTACATGTAAAAACCATCTGATGTGTTGATGACTTCCTTCTCTTGTTTCACACTTTGCCTGATGAAGCCAGCAACTGGGTAAACCAGATGTTCAACAGGCTTCCCACTAGTTTTCCCAGCGTCTCCTTTACCAGCTCATAGATCAGTTTTCTTGACCTTGCGCTGCACTTCAACCATGGCCAAACCTGCTAAACCTATAGCATGCGATCAGAAAAGTGCTATACATCGCGTTGCTCCAAACTCGTGACATGTGCTACAAGGCCTTGAGGAACACCCTCATTAATTTCCGCCCTCATCATACTGTATGAAGCTTCGCATGACTAGTGCGACAATTAACATCTGCTGGTTTTTCAGTGCTATTCCTGTCGAGCTTCCTGAAAGCTATCCCGACTCTTTCAAAAGCAAACGAGTGCTGCCGGACAAGAAGTGCATAAAGCAAGGGCAGCTATAACCACATATGTCGCACGAAATGAAGAAGGCCACAGAGTGTACAGGCAGTTAACATCATATCCAACAAGCTTTGTTCTTCCTCTACAAGTGAGTAAACAACTTACCCCGAAGACGTGGCCTGTGACAACCTATATGCCAGGTGCTGTGTCCCCTGCAAAGCTGAAGATGTCTACGAGATCCTGACACCCCGCAGCGGCTTCTACACTGGGCAAACAGGCTACTATCAAAACGATTGCCTTTACTAATTTGCTAATAACGTGAAAATGGGCAGAAATTTGGCTATTCATTGGCCCCAACTACAGGTGCAAGCCACTCTTCCACCAGATGTGTGTTGTTCACAGGAACTGCAAATAAAAACAATGATGTTTGAAAGTAGTAGAGTTGAAGTATATTCTATACAAGCAGTGCTACCTGCAGTGCTGCTACCTTATGGCCACAATTCATGGCTGCACCATCATGCAAAGGTACTATTCTTGAATTATTAACTTCTATTTATTATATTTATGGCGGCCATATATTGCAAGTACAGTTAACCGCAAAAGTTTACGGGACGTAGGATCTGCCAAGAAGCTAAATTCTCGCGAAGCGTGGTCACACAGCCTCGAATTAAATGTTCCAGCATGTAGTAGCCTTCGCAACCTACACAGAGATTCATTAAATACGAAGTGTCTTACCTTAACAGTGTAGGAATTTACATTTAAAGGGGAAACCGCATCCCATAAACTTTTGCTGTTGACTGTACATATCATCCACATTGTGTGCATATGGTTAAATGATGTCAACTATGATAGCCATTCCTAATCTGAAATGCAACAGCGCAAATATAGGCAGCAGATTGTAATTCAAGAAGACAACTCGTGCACAGGATAAGTGACAGAGTTCCTTTTATTGAAAAAATAATTCTCACGTGTTATGCCACCACGTGTTATCCCTAACATGGATCCCGGCCCATGCGGGCCCTGTCCACCCACACCTCCCCAATCTCAACGAGGTCACCCACTCCATTGCGCGAGGCCTAGTCAACCGCGCCGGAGTCACTGGAGATGAGTTGGACACCAGGGACAGTCTGACAACTTATAACGATCTCGTTAAGGCCTTTTACCTGAGTCGACGAATCTTCCCCCCGCCTCACCCAAAGTTCAGCCGGGCGCAGGCTACCACCCTGCGTCTACTACAAACAAACACGTACCCTTCACCCGCCCGCCTCCACCTTATATTTCCGGACGTCTACACTACCCCCAACTGCCGGTGCTGTGGAATTCACCCGGCTACGCTTCCGCATATGCTATGGGAGTGCCCAGCACAGTACGCACAGACTAACACCACGACTCTCTCGTCGAGGTTGCATGAGGCTCTGCGGAGCTCCGCCCTCGACGACCAAACCTGGGCGACCCAGCACACCCGCGAGGCGGCGGCGAGGCAAGCCCTCGACGTCCCTTCGTGGGAGGCGTAGGCCCGGCCATCATAAAGTGCTGGTTCTACAATAAAAGTTTATTCCTCCTCCCTCCTCCTTATGCCACCAACAGTGGGTAGCAATCTTTCAAACTGGTAGCAAGCTTTCAAGCTTGGGTGACAGAGGCATAACTTAGCAAACTGCTACAATCGCACTCAAATATAAAATGGCCTTGGACACAAAAAAACCAACATCATATTGTACAGAACGAAAGGGCACGGCTCCATCCAACAACACTATGGCACCACATACTCGACATGGTGCAAAAAATGTTAACTCGCCCTACCCATAAAAACAAAAGCAAAAAACACTAAAAACGCACCTTAAAATGCAATGTGCAGAGTCTGAAACAAAAAAAAAATAACCCAAGAAAGGTTTTGCAAAGTCTCTCACTGATTAAAATTGTCAAACTGTCTCGTCACTTAACCTGCACAGCTGCAAAGGAAGGAAAGAAAGCCCAGTAGCAGCGCCATAGAAAATGTCGCCAAATTAATACACTTTCCTTACCAAGGATACCTCTGGTTTAGTTGTCTGATTTTGCACAATAATTGTGTATAAGCTCTTCTTGTTTAGAATGGTTTAGCATATAGGGAAAAAATGACCATAAGAGCACCATATGTATGCATAGTCCACGCACAGAAAGCCACTGCTTTCTTACTTCTGTTTTTTTTGTGACTACTATTCACGAGTATTTAAGTGCCTTAATAGCACTGCTAACATCCTACTGCAAAACACACAAAATTGGGCAAGTTGTGGTGTAATGAAAATTAGTTTCACTCGTAATGCGAAACAATGATGCAGTAGCTGGTGAAATATGTGGAGGAAGCTTGCTTCATGCGGTGTTTGTTGAAGTGATCACTTGCCAATGCAAGTCAGTAATCTCCTTTAGAATGTCAAATAAGTATAAGTCGTATTTATTTGTGGGAGTTGTGCCTCCCAGTGTTGAAGTGGAAAGACTCGACTTTTTTTCCTCCTCTTTCATATCCGGACTTGGCCACTGGTCTCCACCAAAAGAACCCTTTAGCTTCTTACTGCTGAATTCCTTTTGGTTTTCTCAATCTATATTTGGGCAACCCATTGCTCGGTTTCATGCTGTGCTTGAGGAAAACAAGGACCCAACAGCCCCATCCAGTAAATTTGAGAAGCCAATCACTTGAAGATGATTAATGAAGCAGATGCACCCAATCACTGTCAATACGTGCAAGAAGAAAATACACTTCACAAGTGGGAAGGTGAACTTGAAGGCGTGGACGCCAGTTCTATATACAGTACGCTGACATTGAGCATCATCATCATCATCATCATCATCATCATCATCATCATCATCATCATCAGCCTGGTTACGCCTACTGCAGGGCAGAGGCCTCTCCCATACATCTCCAACAACCCCGGTCATGTACTAATTGTGGCCATGCCGTCCCTGCAAACTTCTTAATCTCATCCGCCCACCTAACTTTCTACCGCCCCCTGCTACGCTTCCCTTCCCTTGGGATCCAGTCCGTAACCCTTAATGACCATCGGTTATCCTCCCTCCTCATTACATGCCCTGCCCATGCCCATTTATTTTTCTTGATTTCAACTAAGATGTCATCAACTCGCGTTTGTTCCCTCACCCAATCTGCTCTTTTCTTATCCCTTAACGTTACACCTATCATTCTTCTTTCCATAGCTCGTTGCGTCGTCCTCAATTTGAGTAGAACCCTTTTCGTAAGCCTCCAGGTTTCTGCCCCGTAGGTGAGTACTGGTAAGACGCAGCTATTATACACTTTCCTCTTGAGGGATAATGGCAACCTGCTGTTCATGATCTGAGAATGCCTGCCAAACGCACCCCAGCCCATTCTTATTCGTCTAATTATTTCTGTCTCATGATCCGGATCTGCCGTCACTACCTGCCCTAAGTAGATGTATTGCCTTACTACTTCCAGTGTCTCGCTGCCTATTGTAAATTGCTGTTCTCTTCCGAGACTGTTAAACATTACTTTAGTTTTCTGCAGATTAATTTTTAAACCCACTCTTCTGCTTTGCCTCTCCAGGTCAGTGAGCATGCATTGCAGTTGGTCCCCTGAGTTACTAAGCAAGGCAATATCATCAGCGATTCGCAAGTTACTAAAGTATTCTCCATTAACTTTTATCCCCAATTCTTCCCAATCCAGGTCTCTGAATACCTCCTGTAAACACGCTGTGAATAGCATCGGAGAGATCGTATCTCCCTGTCTGACGCCTTTCTTTATTGGGATTTTGTTGCTTTCTTTATGGAAGACTACGGTGGCTGTGGAGCCGCTATAGATATCTTTCAGTATTTTTACATACGGCTCGTCTACACCCTGATTTCGTAATGCCTCCATGACTGCTGAGGTTTCGACAGAATCAAACGCTTTCTCGTAATCAATGAAAGCTATATATAAGGGTTGGTTATATTCCGCACATTTCTCTATCACCTGATTGATAGTGTGAATATGATCTATTGTTGAGTAACATTTACGGAATCCTGCCTGGTCCTTTGGTTGACAGAAGTCTAAGGTGTTTCTGATTCTATTTGCGATTACCTTAGTAAATAGTTTGTAGGCAACGGACAGTAAGCTGATCGGTCTATAATTTTTCAAGTCTTTGGCGTCCCCTTTCTTATGGATTAGGATTATATTAGCGTTCTTCCAAGATTCCGGTACGCTCGAGGTCATGAGGCATTGCGTATACAGGGTGGCCAGTTCCTCTAGAACAATCTGCCCACCATCCTTCAACAAATCTGCTGTTACCTGATCCTCCCCAGCTGCCTTCCCCCTTTGCATATCTCCTAAGGCTTTCTTTACTTCTTCCGGCGTTACCTTTGGGATTTCGAATTCCTCTAGACTATTTTCTCTTCCATTATCGTCGTGGGTGCCACTGGTAGTGTATAAATCTCTATAGAACTCCTCAGCCACTTGAACTATCTCATCCATATTAGTTATGATATTGCCGGCTTTGTCTCTTAACGCATACATCTGATTCTTGCCAATTCCTAGTTTCTTCTTCACTGTTTTTAGGCTTCCTCCGTTCCTGAGAGCATGTTCAATTCTATCCATATTATACTTCCTGATGTCAGCTGTCTTACGCTTGTTGATTAACTTGGAAAGTTCTGCCAGTTCTATTCTAGCTGTAGGGTTAGAGGCTTTCATACATTGGCGTTTCTTGATCAGATCTTTCGTCTCCTGTGATAGTTTACTGGTATCCTGCCTAATGGAGTTGCCACCGACTTCCATTGCACACTCCTTAATGATGCCCACAAGATTGCCGTTCATTGCTTCAACACTAAGGTCCTCTTCCTGAGTTAAAGCCGAGTACCTGTTCTGTAGCTTGATCTGGAATTCCTCTATTTTCCCTCTTACCGCTAACTCATTGATCGGCTTCTTATGTACCAGTTTCTTCCGTTCCCTTCTCAGGTCTAGGCTAATTCGAGTTCTTACCATCCTGTGGTCACTGCAGCGCACCTTGCCGAGCACGTCCACATCTGCTATGATGCCAGGGTTAGCGCAGAGTATGAAGTCTATTTCATTTCTAGTCTCGCCGTTCGGGCTCCTCCACGTCCACTTTCGGCTATCCCGCTTGCGGAAGAAGGTATTCACTATCCTCATATTATTCTGTTCCGCAAACTCTACTAATAACTCTCCCCTGCTATTCCTAGTGCCTATGCCATATTCCCCCACTGCTTTGTCTCCAGCCTGCTTCTTGCCTACCTTGGCATTAAAGTCGCCCATTAGTACAGTGTATTTGGTTTTCACTCTACCCATCGCCGATTCCACGTCTTCATAGAAGCTTTCGACTTCCTGGTCATCATGACTGGATGTAGGGGCGTAGACCTGTGCAATCTTCATTTTGTACCTCTTATTAAGTTTCAAAACAAACCTGACACCCTCTCGTTAATGCTATAGAATTCCTGTATGTTACCAGCTATATTCTTATTAATCAGGAATCCGACTCCTAGTTCTCTTCTCTCCGTTAAGCCCCGGTAGCATAGGACGTGCCCGCTTTTTAGCACATTATATGCTTCTTTTGGCCTCCTAACTTCACTGAGCCCTATTATGTCCCATTTGCTGCCCTCTAATTCCTCCAATAGCACTGCTAGACTCGCTTCACTAGATAACGTTCTAGCGTTAAACGTTGCCAGGTTCATATTCCAATGGCGGCCTGTCCGGAGCAGGTCTTAGTCAATCATGGCACCTGTTGGCTAGATCGCGCTCTCCAGGATCAGTATTCACCACGACTGTACCTTCAGCAGAGTGGCTGAAATGTAGAATTGTGGACTGCCAATCTTTTGATTGTATGTTTGCGTGTTTGCAGTATTCTAGCAAGAAATTTGGGAATTCCAGTGACGACACCAGTAGATGTCAGAACAACCAGGGGAGTTAGCTCATAGCGGCTATTGCTGTAAAAAAGAAGGCTAGCATAAGCACAAGAATTCAGGTGGGCACACTACCTGCCTTTGTTCTGGTAGTGGTCCACTACTTTGGTGCTACAGTTCATGATCTCGAACGAGTTCAAGGAGCAAGGATTTGACCCAGAAAAAATATTCCGCTGAACAGCTGTATCTAGTTGTATCATTCTGCCTATGCAGCTTTATATAACCCTGTCCACACTTACCTAAAGCACAAGAGTGGCATCCTGAAAAAAAAAAGCTTTTGATATTGCTTTGGAGAAAATTCACCTGTTTCGGTCTAACAGTATATATGCATGCTGCACATACTTGCATTTGGTGTAACTTATCACCAACTGTAAGTCACCTTCTTACCTCATCAGCGAATCACTCCTGCAACCAAGTGTGCTGGTCCGGGTTCTACCTGCATTTCCACCTGTGCAGTTGGTAA
Source organism: Dermacentor albipictus (assembly GCF_038994185.2). Taxonomy (NCBI): domain Eukaryota; kingdom Metazoa; phylum Arthropoda; class Arachnida; order Ixodida; family Ixodidae; genus Dermacentor; species Dermacentor albipictus. The sequence goes on along the minus strand of NC_091826.1, from coordinate 93,341,218 downwards.
AAGTCTTTGGCTGTTTACTGTAACTTCATATTCAAACATTTGGTTGCATAAGAGGCTTTGGCAACACTAATGCCTGGGCAGGCTTCACGAAAGGCCACCCGTACCTGCTTGTTGCAGACTATGCTCAACATCCTTGGTTCGACTGACTTATAACCCATGTATCTTTCCTCCGAAGCGGCTGGTATTGGCGATGCTTTGATGCAGAAAGAGGCTATTGTTGCACATGTCAACCTTAGGCCAGAAACCAATCTGGCACAGGTGCAAATAGTCTTGTCTTTTCCAGATGTTGGTTCAGCCTCGGGAGGCACATTCCTTCAGTCAGTTTGCACATTGTCAATGTGAGTGAGACTGATTAAAGGTTGGCTATGGTGCCGGGTTTCTTGCCTGGTTTCGGTAGTGGCATCATGACCAATTTTTCCACTCTGTGGGGAATTCCAATATTCCAGATTTATTTGATTATAAGCAATAATGCTTGCTTACTTGTTTCGGCGAGCTTCCTCAACATCTGCAATATGACTCCCATGTTTGCCACGTGTGCTTCAAGTGTTGACATGCTCAAGAGCAACAACAGGTTCTGTCATTATAAAGAAGCTTTCCATTGCTTCCATGCAATTCCATGCAATGCAATGTGCATTCAGCTCACCTCGACTGAGTATTCTGTGCTCAGGAAAGCGAATTTGAAGATAACAAAGCCAAGTGAAGTCGACTCGGCTGCGGTGCCTGGTTTTAGGATAGAGGTAGACGAATGCCAAAACGGCTTGCTTTCACTGCTTTAGTCTGCAGCCCACCCCCACAACTTTCTGATCGGACATATGTTTATTCAAGCTGTTCTTTCCCGTCCCTCATTTGATAATGGCCGATTTTAGGAGCTGCTAATCATGTTGACTTCAGAAGACTGCCGATTTTTTAGCTACTTCCAGTAGCTTATTGCGTGGTTAATTTTCTAGTTGGGCACGATATGCTTCATGCTTAAAAATTGAACTGTTTAAAGAATTCTTGGAGTAATATTAGGACAGGCAACTCTGAGTGATCACTGCTTTTGTTGCAAGATGTGGCAATGAGCTAGGTACATGCTCTCACGAGAGCATAGTGTTCAGGTTGTATGAGTATAGAAGAAACAAAATTGGAGTTGTGAAGTTCAAAGCCCTGTTTTTACAGCCTCTCATTATACTGCTGACATTAGAGAGCTTTAAAATAGTGGACGCAAGCAGCATGAACACTGTTTGCGTATTTCTGGGACCCATGTGGTTTGCTTAATGAAGCAGCACATGAGTCGCTTGCATCCTCTTATCCAATACTATTATTTTCATTGTAAAGCAATCAATATCACAGTAAGTCTGATCAACCTGCATCAATATGCTCGACATTTTTAAGCACTTAAGGTGTGTCGGTTGACTGTCCTTGGTGCGGTGGCATACCTACCCTAATACATAACCTGGGTGTGCACTAAGCACACTTATAGGTCACATACCAGTAACACAATGGAACAGTGGGAGGCACAGCTCGCCCACTCCGACGTGGCAGGACAAAAGTCCTTAATTAGCCAGGTCAGGCAGGCGGCAGAGGCCAGTGGGGGCCATGGACTGAGAGGCTCCGACCATCCCTCCTTCAAATCTTTTCCACTGCAATAAAGGTTCTATCTATCCCCACACCCTTGGCCACTAGGCTTGTGCTTTCCAGTATTACTTGCTAATCAACTCTTGAGGTGTTTACATTGTTTTTCTGTGCTGTAAGATTAGTCTGACAGTTCTAGTAAAATTGTTAAAATGAAGTTCAGGGCTGTTGTATTGGCCATGTCATTTTAAAACTGTTAGGTCCGACACTGTCAAAGCATTTGGCAACTTTAATAAGCTTCACCTCACTACATATTTTACATGTATAGCGGTGGGACCATTCAGCATGTGAAAACAAAGATACCGGCAAATAGAGAGTTCAAGAGCACCCGAGATTATAGTAAAGCGGGCGGTGCAGTAGCTTCAGGGTAATGGGGACATCAAAGCTGGAACTAGGGCTGCCATACTTCCCGTCACCGCAGTACACTGTTGGCTTCATCGCATTACACAAAAGTGTTGCGGTGAAGTTATTGAAGACGCACACATACACATTCATTCGTCCTAACTTTACACAGAACCTTGCATCCCATTGCTAAAACTAAGAGCGCGAAAAATGGACAGAGGTGCAGCTGAACATAATGGCACAGTATTAAGCTCCACCTCACCGTGTTTATCGCGCCCTTGGTACGAATAATATTAAACATCTCTGCATTTTAGTTCGTGGAATTCTGGCAGACCATGTGATGTCACCAAAGCTCCGTTAAGTTCACAGCACTACGCGATAACTGTCGTAAAGCCCACAATAAAAGTAAATCACATGAAGTCGCGGATGGCGCACTAGCGCTGAACACGATTGAAAACATGCGCTGCCCGATTTCAAGGACGCATGAACAGTTGTGAGCAAACACCACCTTAAGCATCACATTACTTACGTAACGTAAATCGTGGCGAAGAACACGTACAATACCTCCGCCTACGATGCCCGTCAAGTAAAGGTGCACGTGCGATGTGATGACGCTGCTGCACAGCGCCGGTTCGCAAATTGCATTGCCGAGGCGCTACGCCACTTCAATATTTCAATCGTCAGCACCACTGAATTCTTCAGAAATATGCGTCTCACACCACCAGATTTCACCGAGACCAAAAGCCGACATGCCACACCACTACTACTGCACGACTTTTCGCCAACAAATACTAAACCCACTGCGGAGACATCATACTACCAGCGGTCAGCGTGGGCCGAAGATTCAACGCGCCACAAACCAACTTTGGCACCACGGCATCACTTGGTGCCATATTATAGCGTCTTCTCAAAAGTCCCTAAACAGTCCTGTCCCTAGGCACCTAGGATCAGGTCACGTGAGGGATTTTTGTACAACATTTAGACGCACGCCAATATTACTAAGAAAGACGTCTACCCACTCCCACGTATAGACGGCGCCCTTGACTGCCTGCACGGTTCCAGCTATTTCTCTTCTATTGATATTCGTTCTGGATACTGGCAGATTGCTATTGACGATATGGACAGAGAAAAAACAACCGCGTTCATCACACCTGGTGGCCTATATCAACTAAAGTAATGCAGTTTCGATTATGCAATGCCCCTGCCGCCTTCGAGCGTATACGATGGACTCCTCGCTCCAAGGTTTCAAGTGATCCACGTGCCTCTGGTACCTCGACGACGTCATCATCTTGCCAACCTTCGACACTCACCTTGAGCGTTTAACTGTACTTAATGTATTTCGAAAGACGAAGCTGCAACTTAACTAATCCAAATGTCGTTTTGGCCACTGCCAAATTACTCTTCTGGACCATCTCGTTGACGCTTCCGGAGTACAGCCTGATCCAGACAAAACTCGCGCTGTCTGAGACTTTGTGGTTCCGAAGACAGCCGCAGACGTTCGAAGTTTTGTGTGGCTATGCTCGTACTTTCGTCGTTTTGTTCAAAATTTTGTGGCACTTGCTAGACCCCCTCACTAACCTTTTGAAGAAAGGCGTAGAATTCTCGTGGGGTACTTCGGAAGCCGCTGCCTTCTCTCGTCTCGTCGCTCTTCTAACCTCACCATCCATTCTCGCCCACTTCGACCCTGATGCCCCTACAGAATTGCGTACAGATGCCAGAAATCATGGCATAGGTGCCGTCTTAGCCCAGCGTCAACGTATCCAAGATCGCGTCATTGCTTATGCGAGCCGCCTCCTAGCACCTTCGGAGCGTAGCTATTCAATCAAGGAACGAGAATGCTTTGCTGTTTTATGGGCAGTTGCGAAGTTCCGTCCTCACCTTCACGGTCACCCTTTTTCCGTAGTCACTGACCATCATGCTCTCTGCTGGCTCTCATCACTAAAAGATACTACAGACCGGCTTGGTCGATGGGCTTTGAGGCTACAAGAATTTTCATATTCCGTGGTGTACAAGTCTGGTCGCCGCACCAAGACGCTTACAGCTTGTCGCGTTACCCTGTTGACGACTCTGACTCCTCCAATATTACCAGTGCTGCTTGCGCATTCTCTGTATCACAGCTGCTTCATTTCTCCGACGAGCATCGTCGCGACGCCTACATCAGAGCATTCATTCGACCGTTTTGAGCACTCTCCGGCCGATGCTACTCTACGCCTCTTCGTCCTCCGCGACGGTACTCTGTACTGTCGTACCCTTCATCCGGACGGCTCTGAGTTCCTACTTGTAATACCTAAGCACCTCCGCTCCACCGTTCCAGAAGAGCTTCACGACGCACCAACGGCAGGCCACCTCGGCGTATCTCGAACCTATGACCGTGTACGTTGCCGTTTTTCTGGCCGGGCCTTGCCTGTTCCGTACGACGTTACGTCGCCGCTTGTGAACTTTGCCAACGACGCAAGAATCCTTCCCAGCTCCCTGCTGGTTACCTGCAGCCGCTCGAAATCCCTGCCGAGCGCTTTCATCGTGTCGGCTGAGACCTTCTCGGCCCATTTCCTGAATCTACATCAGGAAACAAGTGGGTTGCAGTCGCGGCGCACTACGCGACCCGCTATGCCGTAACCTGCGCTCTTCCGACTAGTTGCGCAACAGATGTTGCGTACTTCCTTCTACATGATATCATTTTGATGCATGGTGCTCCGCGTCAATTGCTAACAGACCGTAGCCGTACGGTATTGGCGAAAGCCATTGACGACGTCATGCGTGCCTGCTCAATACAGCATAACTTTACCACCTCCTACCACCCTCAAATGAACGGCCTCACTGAGCGTTTGAACCGCACCCTCACAAACATGGTATCTAAATACGTTTTAGACGACCACCGTGACTGGTACCTGGCTCTACCTTACATTACCTTTGCGTACTACAACTCTTCCCGTCTCGCAACTGCTGGCTTTTCCCCATTTTATCTCTTGTACGGCTGAGAACCGACGCTACCACAGGACACTGTGCTTCCGTCCACCACATCTTCAACTAGCGGTTATGCCCGTGATGCAATAGCCCATGCTGACCATGCTCGCCAACTTCCGCGCGCTCGTCAACAAGTGTCTCAAGGCAAACAGAAGCAACCCTACGACCCCCGTCGCCGTGATGTCCATTTCGCGCCGGCGCCCTCGTCTTGCTTTGGTCACCATCGTGTAAAGTTGGCCTTTGTGAAAAACTGCTGTCCTGTTACACAGGCCCGTATCGCGTGCTCCACCAAGTGACCGATGCCACCTATGAAATCGTTCTAGCCACGCCCCCTACGTCCTCCGCTGTGACAACCAGTGACATTGTCCACGTCGCCCGACTCAAGCCCTACACCTCTCCATGCGCCTTGGATATTTCACAGCGCCGTGACGGCGCTTTTGCCGCCAGGGGGGGTGGGTGGGGGGGAGGGGTAGTATTACGATATTATACGCGAGATGCCCAAGAGACGAGCCGCCGCAAGAACGACGAAGGGGGTCTGTGCGCTTGGTGCGAGTGAGTGTCTGCCTGGCTCTCTGGCTCCGCTGTAAATAGCCTGTAAATAGCTTCTTTCGTTTGTGTCTTTCCACATGCAACAATATGATAAACAGTCACTTTACTCGGTCAGTGGACGACGCCACAGGAGGTGCTACACTTCGTAGAGGGACTTCAGGCAATAAAACATAAGTGTGCTGGAGTAATCAGAGATGTGTGAAGCAGTTACCTCGCGTAATGAGATCTGTTTGGGAACACGAAGCATCAGAGACAGTAAGTGCAATGTCGACAGGAAGGGGGATTGGTATGTTTTCCAAGCAGAAAGACTAGCTGTGTGAAGCAAGGCATCCAACAATGCATTCACACAGCAAATATTGGCACTGAAAGGCTGCTGCATTTTGACCTTGTGCACTAGTTTGTTCAGTGAAGAAGGCAGTAACAAAAAAAAATGCATCTCTGACATAATGGCTATAGCTCCGGGTTTTTATACTGGAAGAACTGGGTTCTAAACAAAGCGTCGGAAGCGCAGTTTTTATATACATATATATGAAGAAATGACATCTCTGATGGTTAAAACCTCATTTATAATATCCCTTTTTGCATGATTTCCCAGTGCCCCAGTTCATGATCAAAATCAGACAAAAATCCCAATGCAGTTAGGCTTCGTTTTTGCCAGTTAATAGGTTTCCGGAAAACACAGTTTTTCGGCACCAATGTGCTGTGTAACAGCAAAATGCAAACATATGACAAGTTTTCCGGCCGCTAGATCCCATGAATAGAAAAGACGCGAGAGATGCGATTGAGAGCGGTAGGCACCTGCAATGGCAGCTTCCCTGTAGTGGCCGCCTGTGTCACGTGAAAATGCTGGCATGCAGTTTTTTTTTTATTCTGGTACCAGCAAATCTCGAGGGCTGTCGCGCGTCACCATTCACAGCTATGGCCACAACCCATTACAATAAGCACTTTCACCTAACCCTTTCCCAGTGCGTGGCATAAGCCTACCCAAACGCACCTCTGTTCCCTGCTGCAGGCTGCACGGTGTTAGTGTTATCTATGGTGTCATGCCTTGCTTTGGCAACATTGTGGGCATCCTATCCTGGTGTTACCCACGAGGTTTGATTTCGTTTCTGTTCTCCGTGGCAGCCTTAAAGAGACAACGCACGTCTAGGGTTCACTCAGGCCCCACGAGCTCAACGATTCTCATTGAGCGGGCACGTCAAAACTTCCGTCCAAAATGGACACCCCACGAAGCTGCTGACCCAGGTCGAATTTGAGGAGTGTGGACATGAGCTTAGACCAAGTCGAAAGAATGATGCGCGTCATGGGTTGCTTGGGCCCCACCTTATCGGCGGTTGTCTGTGTTTCGTGTTACGATGTCTCGTGTGACAGTTCGCATTACGTAGATGTAAACTACAGCCGAGTCTGCAGAGAAGTGCAACATTGCGCTGCTAAGACCAAGGACTGACTTTTGTGCTACCAGTGGTCAGCGATGGTTTGTGTCCTAACCCGTGCCATAATTTTCAGTGATTGGCATCTGGAACACATCGTTAGCCTGACTGTATGTTTCATTGTCAACAGCGTCAGACGGAAGAGAAAGCTATAAGTTCCCTATGGTCTGACCATGCTAGGAAAAGTATGACGGACGAAAACAGCTTCCAGTGGAAATCTAGTGTTGAGAAGTAGGATGTTTTGGTAGCACTTCAAAAATTTTCTACTTAGCTTTTTCAAAACAAGCATATATGGGGACATTAAAGCTGAAAATATGGTGAATTTTACCATGGCCAGAATACACTGCCACTGAAGGAACTATGTAAAGCAAACTTCAGGTCGAAGCTGCCGTAGTGTGGTCTAGACATTCTCGCGGAGTGGTCGCGGCTCTCAGTCCACTGTTGAGGATGGAAACAAAGGTTAAAAGGGATTTTAATACAAATATGAAGTTAAAAGTAGACAGAGATGCTACATTAAGCCAAATGACTAGTCTTGCTGCGAAAGGAGGCTTGGCAAGATTAAGATGCAACAGCGAAGGAGGGGTTAACAACGAAGTTCCCGTACCAGTTTAGTCGTGACATCATGAATTTCAAAGACTAGGTTTCATTCAAAAGAAACTGCACGATGAACCTACCAAGTTCTCAGTATTTGATGTGCCAAAGCGGCATAAATTTAAGGAAACAGTACTTTGAATCTGTGGCATCGCATTGACGTAGTGCCTAAGTTACGATTTGAAAGAAAAAAAAAAACGTGAATTGTTACTTTTTGTGTTATTTTACCGTTGCGCAGATGCTCATCACCAACAATGATGGCACAAGATCGAACACGAGCCATCGCCGACAGTCAAAGAGAAATGTAAAGTACACAAATTTATTCAAATTTTTTAGACTCAGATTTTTCAGAAATTTCAGACAATATTTCAGAACAACAATGCGAGACCATAAGACAACTAAAAGGCAAATTTGCTAGTATGAGTGAAACAATGCAGCATTCTATATAATTCTGCACATTTGCATCCCAGTGGTTGCAAGTACACTGACCCGAATTAGTACTTGCAGCTGTTTGATCTTATTCAAAATTTTCGAAAGTAGTATTGCACATGATAGAAACCATGAAATTCTGGAAAATGTATTCTGCGAAATTCGCGCAAGAAAAATGCAGCAGTAAGCACCGAATCTTCTTTCAACGTTTGCTGTAGTTTTTTTATAGCTCATGTTTTTGTAAAGCACTAGCGAATATAGTTTTACAACTTTTCTATTTGCCTCCACGCAACACGCTTTGCACTTCAGTTTTTTTTTATTTGGGCCATTCGAAGTTCATTTTGAATGTTACAAGACTTCAAAGTTAAACTTGAGCAGAACACACTCTCGAGTTTGAGTCTATTTATTGCACCACACTTATGCAAACCAATACGTACATAAGTGGCAAAAGATAGTGGGATAAAATCTGTGTTTCAAAAGCTTGCCAAGCCATACTATTTTATAAAACAAAACACAACTCAGTTTCAGAACTTCTGGGTAGGCCGAGCAACAAGGTTGTTCTCACAGCATTCGAATCATATGGAAGCCATTAATTAACACAGTTAAGTGTGTAGCGGCGCGGCGATGGAGCTGCGCACCACCCCCGCAGCCATAAACAACTCCGCGGGGCGTCCCGCGGGCCTCCCGTAAGCGGACCTTTGCGAGTGTTGGACACCAGACACACGGACACATGATCCGACTCACTGTGGCGAACGTCGTGCGCGAGCTCCCTTTTCTTGTTACTGTGTTTACTGCCTTCCTTTCGCACTAGGTCCGTGCACCGCACTTCTCTATGCTCCTTTTCCCTCTTTTCTCCTCTCGCTCTCTAAAGCCCTCGCCACTTCCGGCGCGCTGCGCGCGCCCGCTCAGTTCTCTCTTTTGACAGAATAAACTAGACCTTGTTACCGAAAAGACGTGTGTCCGTCTCGTTTACCACGGCTCTACAAAGTGGTGACCCGTAGTTTTTCTTCGCGGCACTGCCGAAGTTATTGTGGAGCCATGCACAGCAACGAGATGCAACCAAACACTGAACTTACGGGCACGACCGAGCAACAAGACGTCTCTGCGGTTTCCATCCGACTCCCACCATACTGGGACCGCAACCCTGCAGTTTGGTTTCTTCAAGCGGAATCGCAATTTATTCTCTCTGGCGTTCGCACGGAACAACGCAAGTACCGCCTAGTTGTTTTGGCACTGTCGCCTACAGCTGCAGAAGAAGTTGCCGACCTGCTTTCTGGACCGGCTTCAGCCACTCCATACAGCGATCTTAAGGCTGTACTTCTCGAGCGCACAACAACATCGCAGCGAGCCCGCATGCAACAGTTGCTCTCCGCAGAGGACTTGGGAGACCGTCGGCCAAGCCAGCTCCTTCGCCGTATGCGACAGCTCATGAGCGACAACACAACAGTAAGCGATGACGGCCTCCTGCGGGAACTGTTCATGCAGCGCCTTCCAGTAAACGTTCAGATGGTACTCGCTACAGCGACGGTGATGGACCTCAACAGCCTGGCCAGCTTGGCGGACAAAGTCATGGAGGTGGTGACGCCAGCGGTGTGCAACGTAACATCATCAAGCACCACTGCGAGTTCAGCGCCGCAAACATTATCCTCCGCCGATTCTCCCATCGACGTGCTCTGCAATCGCCTTGAACAATTAGTGTGTGCTGCGGAGCGTCATCGCACTTCACCCCGTCACAGAAGGTACCGCAGCTCGAGTAGATCACGGCGTCCAAGAGAAGAACGCTCCCGGTCTCAAACGCTACCACGGGTATGCTTTTATCACCGCCGCTTCGGGCAGGAGAGAGAGAGAGAAACAACTTTATTGACCAAGAGGTTCGGGCACGTAGGTCCCAGGGTCCCCGCACGACCCCACTGCGCTATATGTTTGTGAGTTCATGGAGTTGTATGACGTGGGCGGCCCGGTCAGTGGCGATCTTCTGCCTGGCCGGGTCCGTCGAGCGCAGAAGGGTCTCCCATTCCTCCCATGTAGTCAGGAGCTCCGGGCCCCGCGGGGGAGGGTCCGCCGGGCATTCAAGGAGAATGTGGGTAAGCGTAGCATGGGGGTGAGTGCATTGAGCACACGAGGGGGTGTATGCTCCCGGGCGGATGCGGGAGAGGAAATAGGGGGAGGGAAGGGTGCGGGTCTGGAGGCGGCGCCATAGTATTTGGTGATAGTTGCCAAGGCATTGGTGGGGCGGGGGGTATAGCTGACGTTCGGCGCGATATGCCTGGGTCAGCTCGCTGAAAGAGTGCATGCGCTCCCGGGAAGAGCTCGACTCCGATTCCGCCGCCGCCCGGTTGATGAGACCTCGGGCGTGGTCATTGGCGGCTTCGTTGCCGGGGTTCCCAGAGTGCGCAGGCACCCAGATCAGTTCCACCTGGCTGGGCGGGTTTGCGGAGGGCGAGCTGAGAATGCGAAAGGCGGTCTCGTGGACTCGTCCTCGTGCAAAATTTAGGAGTGCGGTTTTTGAGTCGGAAAGGACGTACCGAGCATTAGTGTGTGTAAGGGCAAGCGCGATCGCCGCTTCTTCCGAGGATTCCGGGGTGGATGCGCCAGGAAGGTGGAGAGTTGCGATGGGTTGGAGAGTATTGTCGACGGCTACAGCTACCGCGTCGTCGCCAGTGCAGGCCGCATCCGCCCATACGGCGTCAGCTTCGTTACCGTAGTATTTGTGTATAGCCTTTGCGCGGGCTTTGCGGCGGGCCGAATGATAGGTGGCGTGGGTGTTCCGAGGGAGAGGTTTTGCTGTGAGCTGAGTGTGTATGGGGCGGGGAACTGATAGGAGTGTGGGGTCGGCTGCTGGTATGTGAATTCGGAGAGCGTCTAGTATGTAACGTCCTGTGATAGATTGAGCTAAACGAGTGTATTGTGCTTGCCTGTGGGCCTCTATGAGTTCGTGTGTGGTGTTGTGGAGCCCAAGCTGGAGAAGTTTGGTGGTTTGCGTGTTAGGGGGGAGGTGTAGGGCCACCTTGTAGGCTTTGCGAAGCATAGCATCTAGGGTGGCGATTTCTTCTTGTCTAAGTCGAAGATATGGTATTGTGTAGAGGAAACGGCTAAGTATGAAGGCATGAATGAGACGACACAAATCGCGCTCCTTCATGCCATAGTGTTTGCCGGAAACTCTTCGGATGAGGTGCGACAGCGCTTCCGTCACCCGCTTGAGTTTCCGGATAGTGAAAGTGTTCCGGCCGTTGCTCTGGATGTGTAGGCCCAAGATCCGCAGTGTGTCGACCTCCGGGATGGAGTGTCCGGCCAGAGTAACGGTGATTGGGGCTGTGGGAAGAGTACGTGGTGAGGGACGCATGAAAATTATCTGAGACTTTTCCGGGGAACAGGATAGACCAATGCTTTGTGCGTGCTGTTGTGTGATGTTTGCAGCGGTTTGTAAGGTTTCCTCTATGTCACCATCACTGCCGTGGGTGGTCCACAGAGTGATGTCATCTGCATAGAGGGTGTGGTGAAGGTGAGGGATATCTTGAAGAGCATGGGCTAAGGGAATGAGTGTGGAATTGAAGAGAAAAGGGGAAAGGACAGAACCTTGCGGAGTACCCACTCCGCTGAGGGTGTACGGAGGGGACGCATGGGAGCCCATATGAACCTCGGCCGTGCGTCCCGAGAGGAACGCTTGTATGTACGAGTACATGCGGACGCCTACATCGAGGGGGGAGAGAGCCGCCATGATCGCTTGGTGTTCTACGCGATCAAAGGCCTTGGACAAGTCCAGGGCCAAGACGGCTTTAGTATGAGCGGGGATGAGAGGGTCAAAGATGTCGTGCGTCAATTGAAGCATTGCATCTTGGGCGGAGAGACCTGGGCGGAAGCCCACCATGCTGTGCGGATATAGGTTGTGGTCGTGCATATGCTGATTGAGTCTGTTTAAAGCAACATGCTCCAGAAGCTTCCCGAGACATGATGTTAGTGATATGGGGCGGAGGTTTGATATGGTGTGGGGTTTGTTCTGTTTCGCGATGAAGATAATTTTGGCATGGCGCCAGGACTGTGGCAGGGTGCCCTCTCTCCAGCATTGATTAAAATATTCTGTAATCTGTGTGATAGATTGATCGTCCAGGTTACGGAGCATAGAGTTTGTTATTCTGTCCTTTCCCGGTGCAGAGCTTGTGCGGATGTTTTGCAGGGCCATGCGGACCTCTTGTTCCGAAATATCGGTGTCAAGGGCCTCATTCGCGGCTCCTGTGTAGGGTGGTAGAGGGGGGGAGGTGCCGGGTGCCGTGTGTTCTGTCCGGAGTTGGTCCAGAAGGGTGTCGGGGGAGAGCGTGGAGTTGTGGATGAGGCGTGTGATGTGATGTTGTGATGCTGTGCGCGAGTGTGTGGGGTCAACAAGATGCCGTAGGAGTTGCTATGCGTTCTTGGTAGAGAGGTTGCCAGATATACTGTTGCACACCTGACCCCAGTTGGAACGGCACAGCTCCTCGGCGTGTGCAGCGATTTGTGTCTGTAGCGTGGCCAGTCTTCGTTTTAGCTTTCTGTTATGTTTTTGGCTTTTCCATCTCTCTAGGATGTTGTGGTGTGCCTCCCAGAGGTGGGCTAGGCGCGTGTCCAGTGTTGGGGTGTCGGGTGACGTGGTAATGTGTTGTGTGTGTGCGGTTATATCGTTTAGGAGAGATGCGACCCACTGATCAATGTCTTGTATCGGGGTGTCTGGGTGTTCTTGTCGTGCGGACCGGATTGCATCCCATTTGATAAGATTGTGGGTGAGGAGTCGAGGGCTGTGTTGTGTGTGAGGGATTTGGATGGCTATCATGTAATGGTCGCTTCCGAGTGTGTGTTGCGTTCGTGACCACGAGATACCTTTGAGGCAACGGCTAAGTGTAAGGTCCGGACTAGTATCCATGGTTACACTGTTGCCAATTCGGGTTGGTGTGTGAAAGTTGTTATGTGTAGTAAGGCGCAGGTCTTGGACAGTAGTCCAAAGCCTGCGACCCCGTGCTGTGGTGTACCGATAACCCCAGTCTGTATGCTGAGAGTTAAGGTCGCCTCCTATGAGTAGGGGATTTCGGACCGCGATGCTATGAATTTTATGGAGTAGAGTATCGAGAGTGGTCATAGCTTGGCGCGGGGTGTGGTATATGTTAGCAATAAAGATCGGAGGTGTATTACGTTTCGTGGGGATGATTTCAATGAGGACACACGGAGTGGTGGAGGTGATTGTGTGTTCTTGGTAGGTAATAGTGCGATGTATCAGTGTGGATACCCGAGGGTTGGCGGTGGTGTCTGAGTGTACTGCGTGGTAACTGGGAAGTTTGGCTTGGTGTTGTGTGTCCTGCAACAAAAGGATCTTAGGTATGGCAGGGAGGGTAGGTATTAAGAGCTGCAGCGGCGCGCGCTTGCCCCGAAAGCCGCGGCAGTTCCATTGAATTAGTGATAGGTGGGTAGAATTATCCCGGCCCGCCATATTGGAGCGTGGGTGGGGCGAGGATAGGTTCTCGTGGTGGTAGTGGAATAGGAGGAGTAGGTAGGTGTAGGATGGAGGAAGGGGAAACCTCCTGTGAAGAGCTGGTGTTTGTCTCTAGCCTCTGAAGGCGCGTCTCAAATTGTGCAAAAGTACGTTCGAGAGTTAGGCTTAAGCGTGTGAAAAGTGTGTCCATCTGTTGCTCAAGGCGAGAAGATAGCTGTTCGGCGAGTGTTGTGAACTTGGTTTCGAGGCGCGTCTCCAGAGCTACCAATTTGGCGTCAAATTTGGATTCCAAGTCTTTAAGATCAGCCTGATAATCGGCATGCGAGTCCGATGTGCGTTTCTTTTTATGGGGGGGGGGGGGGGTGAGGCGGGTATGGCAGGTGCGGTGGGTGATTCTGCAGTGGGTGGGAGGGTGCGCTCTGGGGAGGGATGCTGGGGTGTGGAGGGGGGAACGGGGTTCTGTGTTAAAAGTGTGGTGAGGCGGCTTACCTCCACACGCAGAGCCCGAAGCTCCTGGTCGCGGGGGTCCGGGGTATGCGGGGTGTTGCTTGCCAGTTTTTTGTTCACGTTGGGCGTCTTCAGCTTGTCCGCCCATGTCGGTCGGTCCGAGCTCTTAGAGCGCCCTGTTTGTTGGCCGGCAGATGGTTCCGAGCGTTGGAATCCTGAACTGCGCGGTGAGTTGTGGTCGTCTTGTCGCCGGGATCGTGCTTCGCGTTCGGGGGTAGGCTTCGTTGTCCTGTGGAGGTGGCGGTGCTCGCATTCCCGGGTTCCGGACAAGTGCGGGCCTTGGCAGATGATGCAAACGGGAGTGCATGTTGGATTTGGTTCCTTCGGGTGTGACTCGCCGCATCTGGGGCACTTGTGTGTCCTAGGTTGGATACAAACATCTGTGCGGTGGCCTATGGTCCGGCAGTTGCTACAGGTCTCGATCCTTGGTGTGTAAGGCGTGCACATATGCAGTCCTCCGCCATAAACAATTTTTCGGGGGACGATGGCTTGACCGAAGGTGATAAGTATCGAGCGTGTAAGACCCATCCGTCGAGCATCTAGTATAGTAGCGTAGGGGTTGCGGGCGATCAAGTCTGCTAGAAGCTCTTGCGGCGATTCTTTCCAGTAGGCATTCGTGATAACTCCCCTAACTGAGCCATCAGGGGGTGCGATATATGCCGCCATGGCATACTCACGTTGGTCGTAGATGATGTGCTGGAGTTGCACAAGCTTGAGAGCGTCATCTTGATTCGCCGCAGACACTATGCAAGTGTTATTGACCGGGTGAATTCGAAGTGTCAGCGTGGAGGGGTCGGTAAGTGCAGTGGCCTGCATGAGAGCGGTGAGGAGGTAGCGTGGCTGGAGCATCGTCAGGTCAAGGCCTCCGTGGGAGCGGAAGACGACTTTATATTCGTCTGGCGGAAGAGCCGGCAGCTGCTTGATCTTTTGTGCAGCTGTACGGAGCACGCGTAGCTGCGTCGAGGAGCTGTGTGGTGCGGGAGTTGTGGCGGTATCCCGCGTTTCCCGCGGCTGACTCTGCGATTCCAGACCGGTAGGATCGGCGCTTGGATCTTGGGTCGCTTTTCTGGTTTTCCGGTGATTCGCCTGTGTTCTCAGGACTTGGGTCCAGTCCCGAGGGTCATACTGGCTCGGGTGCATGTCGGTACCTTGCACCTGAACCTCCATGCTGTATGAAAGCATTGGTGTAGTCGTGCGCACTCGAGATAGCAGCGGCCGGCAGTTTTCGCCGTCGCGGCGGCCGAGCGTCTCGCCGGAGCTGGGAAGCCGGAGTCACCGGGGTTTCGAGGCGAGCCGTGCCGCTCGCGGTGCCTCGGGGGCCCCCGGCTGGGGGCGGCGGTTGGGGCCGAAGTACGTGCCGTGGAGCGGTGTTTAGGCACGTCTGACCTCGGCAAGCGCTTGTGGTGTTCTCCTCGGGCAGGAGGCGCGCCACTGCCTCCGTCCTTGTGCATGGCAGGGAAACCAGCCGGCCGACCTTTAATGGCGACAACCGGTCAGGGCCAAAGCAAAAGTCGCCTATTTCATGTCATGGACAGAACCACAGGCCAGCAATACCTGGTGGACACCGGGGCGGAGGTCAGCATTATTCCCGCGCAACGTTCCGACCGAACTACACCGCCGACCTCCTATCTTCAAGCTGTCAACGGTAGCAGGATACCTGTTTACAAGTCGCGGTCCCTCACCCTGAATCTTGGCCTGCGCCGCGTGTTCCGTTGGGTTTTCCTCGTCGCTGATGTTCGCCGTGCTCTTATTGGCGCTGATTTCCTGGACCACCATGGACTGCTCGTCGATGTGAAACGCCAACGCCTGCTGGACACTGCTACGTTGCTGTCTGTTCATGGCGTCGTTTCCTGTGACTCGCCTATAGTCGCCCCAACAACAGCAATTGCTGGTGATCCTTTTGCTTGCCTCCTTCAACAGTTCCCCAACCTCATGCGACCACCAGACTGGACAAAGCCCGTACAACATGATGTACGTCATCACATCATAACAACTGGTCCACCTGTATTTGCTCGCCCACGACGACTCGCCCCGGACAAACTCAAAATTGCCAAAGCAGAGTTCGAACACATGTTAGAACTTGGAATTGTACGACCATCGTCCAGCAGCTGGGCGTCCCCGCTTCATTTGGTCCCCAAGAAATCAGGTGACTGGACGCCGTGTGGGGACTACCGATCCGTGAACGCAAAAACCATTCCGGATAGGTACCCACTGCCTAACATCCAAGATTTCACGTCGGCACTGGATGGCACTACAGTGTTTTCCAAAATTGACCTGGTGCGAGCCTTTCACCAAATTCCTGTCGCACAAGAAGACATCCCAAAAACAGCAATTACTACCCCATCTGGCCTCTTTGAATTTTTGAGAATGCCTTTCGGTCTCCGAAATGCCGCACAGACATCACAGTGGTTCATCGACACAGTCACACGTGGTCTGCCGTTCGTTTTCGCCTACGTTGACGACTTGCTTGTGGCAAGCTCATCCCACGAAGAGCACCTCCAACATCTCCATCAGCTTTTTGAGCGCCTATCAGCAAATGGTATCGTCGTCAACACTGCCAAGAGCGAGTTCGGAGTACCATCGCTTGATTTTCTCGGCCATCGCTTGGATAACAACGGCATCCGCCCTCTTCCCCACAAAGTGCAAGCCATCATGGAGTTCCCCAAGCCAGCTTCAATCACTAAGCTGCGCCAGTTTCTAGGCCTGGTAAACTTTTACCGCCGATTCATTAGAAACTGTGCTATGCTGCTGGAACCCCTCGAGCGTTTGCTCTGCGGCAAACAATCGTCAACCGCACTGCCCTGGGACAGCACAACAGATGAAGCTTTCAATTCTATCAAGCACGCTTTGGCCGATGCCACACTGCTAGCTCATCCCAACCCCAACTATCCGTTATCGCTCATGACGGATGCCTCCAGCTCTGCGGTCGGAGCGGTACTGCAACAAAAAGTAAACGGTGGGTGGCAGCCCCTTGCCTTTTTCTCAAAACGCATGACCCCCGCACAAACACGCTACAGTGTTTTCGGCCGTGAGTTGCTCGCCATGTTTCTCGCCGTGAGGCATTTCCGACACCTACTTGAAGGCCGCTCGTTCACAATCTTCACTGACCACAAGCCTATCACCTACTCAATCGGCCGCTCTGAATCATTATACACTCCACGTGAGGTGCGCCAGCTCGCTTTCATCTCAGAGTTCTCAACTGACATACGCCACGTCAGCGGCGTTGACAACTCACCAGCTGACGCCCTCAGTCGCGTGGATGCTATCACACGCAGTCGCTCCAAGAGCTCTAGCTCAACATCATTTCCTTTCAACCTCCAAGAATTGGCTACACAACAAGCTAATGACTCTGAGCTCCGTCACTTACGTGACGCCTCAACATCTCTTCAGCTTGAATCAGTTACCTTTGAAGATGTGCCAATTGTTTGCGACACCTCCATGGGCACACCTCGGCCTTACCTAACCACCTCATTCCGCAAGCAAATATTTGACTCTTATCACACTCTTGCACACCCAGGCATTCGCGCATCCCAAAAGCTTGTCTCATCACGCTTCGTCTGGCCGGGCATGAACGCAAATATCAGAGACTGGGTCCGCTCGTGCGCACCTTGTCAGCGCGCGAAAGTTCAGCGGTACCCTGTCCCCCCCACAAAGCCTTTCTTGCAACCCGACGAACGTTTCTCCGTTGTGCACGTCGACATTGTCGGCCCGCTACCCCCATGCCAAGGCTATCGCTATCTTCTGACATGTGTCGACCGCTTTACACGCTGGCCCGAAGCGACACCTATCCCCGACATGTCTGCAGCTACTGTCGCCGCAGCTTTTGTTTCCGTTTGGGTATCCCGATTTGGCTGTCCAACGAAAGTTGTCACTGATCGAGGCCGGCAATTCGAATCGTCCCTTTTCACGGAGCTACTTCAACTTCTCGGAACAGCACGCTTGCGAACTGCCTCCTACCACCTTCAAACAAATGGCCTCGTCGAGAGATTTCATCGCCATCTCAAGGCAGCACTCACAGCGCACGGCTGCCCAAACAAGTGGGTTGACAGACTTCCGCTCACGCTTCTCGGAATTCGATCTGCCTTCAAAGAGGACCTCTCTTGCGCTACTGCGGAGCTTGTTTACGGCACCTCGCTTCGCCTGCCAGCCGACTTCTTCGAAGAAAACACCCTCACCTCCTCTCTAACAGCAAGCGAGTACGTCGACCAGCTTCGCGATGTGTTCCGAAACCTCCGTCCGCAGCCTACGCGTTTTAACAAACCCAGTGCAGTGTACATCACTTCGGACTTGCAGACAGCCACACATGTTTTTGTGCGTTACGGCCCTGTGCGCGGCTCGCTGCAGCCCCACTACCTCGGGCCATTCCCCGTTTTAGAACGTTTTCCTTCTAACTTCGTCGTCGACGTAAATGGGACACGAGATACAATCGCGCTTGAGCGACTCAAGCCAGCATTCAGCGAGGCACCCGCGCTTAATTATCTCGCCTTCCCGGAACATGCGGACTCCGCCTTGCAAGTGCGCGGTTCGTCACCTCCTCGTCGCGTTCACTGGGCTGCGACTTGTGCATTGTGAGCATCGTTCGTCGCTTCAGCTTCCTCTCTAAGGGGGGAGCAATCTGTAGCGGCGCGGCGATGGAGCTGCGCACCACCCCCGCAGCCATAAACAACTCCGCGGGGCGTCCCGCGGGCCTCCCGTAAGCGGACCTTTGCGAGTGTTGGACACCAGGCACACGGACACATGATCCGACTCACTGTGGCGAACGTCGTGCGCGAGCTCCCTTTTCTTGTTACTGTGTTTACTGCCTTCCTTTCGCACTAGGTCCGTGCACCGCACTTCTCTGTGCTCCTTTTCCCTCTTTTCTCCTCTCGCTCTCTAAAGCCCTCGCCACTTCCGGCGCGCTGCGCGCGCCCGCTCAGTTCTCTCTTTTGACAGAATAAACTAGACCTTGTTACCGAAAAGACGTGTGTCCGTCTCGTTTACCACGGCTCTACAAGTGAAATCTGAGGAACTCATATTTTGCAAACCATTGCAGAAAATTAAAGATTGTGTAAAATTAGGACCAAATGAGATAAATGATGAAGGGCCTCATATTTGAAGCCCATAACATCACATTGCACAAGTTTTCAGCATCATACCTCAAAGATTCTTTGGAGAGCTTTGCGCGCATAAAGACAGGACTTCGAACACAGAAGGGGGACACAACATCCGCATGTTGTGTGTCCCTTCATTCGATGTCCTGTCTTTGTGCGCGCAAAAGTCTCCAAAGAGCCATGCACAACCAATTCGCCCAAAACGTAATGGTTCTACGTGGAAGAGTAAGATTTCAAATAATTTTTTCTCGTAAGACCCATGGCTCCCTTTACCCATGCCTCCGGTGATGCAAGCTGCGAAGGAATTTCTCGACTTACCACAGAAAGATGAAGCCAGCCACACGTACCATATATGCGTGAAGCCTTCTGCCCTTAAGAACAAATGGAAGGGTCAGACACTGGCACCACTGGCAGTCAGCGTGTGAAACGTAGGGGCCAAGGGCAGTACGTGGAAATGCGAGCAACAGTCAACGTACGAGTGAGTAGCAGAGGTGACAAGCAAAGCTTTTCTTTGCGAACCTCGCTGGGTTTCGTGACCATGGATACTGCGGCCTGTGCCGAATAGCCAACCCATCACAGCGGAGCAGGTGCGCTGCTGGCTTCCTTACAGCACCACCAGATGGCATCTTCAGCGCCGGCCGTGTGGAGGAAAGAAAAAAAAATTAAGCCAGAAAGCTCACCTTCGCATATCCACCCCTGTGCAATAATGAGGAAGCAAACACTTTCTGCTGATAAAAGAGACTTGAACTGCATTATGTACATCTGCGCAAGTTGCCTCTGAAACCACAGTGCGTTCAAGGCGCCCGTCGTACTCGTGAGTCAGCAACTTCGCCTAACAAAAGGCTCGGTATAATTTGTTTGTGCTCGTGTGTGTGCACGTGCATGTACTCGTGTTTCAACTCTACGCGCTCACACATAGATTGCTGTACATAGATACCTACTCGTAGTATCTCAATTTATTTTTATATTCAGAAAACGGGCATTGATGAAACAACCTAGGCGCAAAACCGTGTTTATTCTAAACCATTTATTCATAAACATTCATATTTAAATTCGTTGGCACATCGTACTGCAAGGTATCCCGAAGCACATTCCTGAACTTGTTTGGCTAGAAGCCATTGCTCTAGCTATCAGGCTCAGGCTGGCCTTGGTTGTTCCATGGTCCTGGTCCTTGATGCTGGAAACCAGGCTGCCATGGACCTTGCCATGTTTCGTTTTGTCGCGCGACAGGAAAGGGACACAACCCACTGAACTGTCTGGCCCTCCAGTTGCCTCTGCGTGCTTTCCGTCGCTCAGATGGTGGGACCTCGATGGCGTTCTTGATTACCTGCGCAGGAGCCAGTGACAAAGTTGGAATTGTTAGTGAATCATAGGCCTACCCTGAGGACTGAAGGCATACATACACAGCAAACGGCTCATTTTTTTCTGGTCATCTGGAGGTTTTGCACTTGTAGTGGATGCAAAGAACGCGAATATGAGTGTAGAAAGCTGTACTACACTCAGATGCTATAAACATGTCACAAGAAACTTACCAAGCTTTGTTTCAGTAAAACAAAGCCTGAAAAAGTAAAAATTGCAGCTAAAAAAATGAATTTTTTTGCAACAACGTTGTGAGGATGACCAGGCAAAAGAGCTGAAGCTTGCAGATTGAGGGCAACCTACGAATTCAGACAGGGCAACTTCATAGCAGCTGACTGAAAGCACGCATTTTACACGAATTCGAAAAAAAAATAAATGATCTCTAGTCCACACTGTGAAGGTGGTTGGACAACGAAGCTATGAACGACGAAGTGCTTGTAGCCTCTGCCTTATACGGGTATGAGACATTGCATTTGGGGGTATGAGCCATAAATGATAGTTTTCTGTCAACGTTATGCTACGAAGGAATCCCGGGATCCTAGCCATCGACAGCCTTGCTGTAAAGAAAAAGACCCTCATATTGAAAGACAAAAACCATGATGAGGTTTCAGAAACAAGATTATTGCAGTAACATTTCGCACAACCTTTAAAAAAAGGTACGTGTAGCAATGAAACGAAAAAAAAACAACGAAAGAAGACTTTAGTGCGCCCCAGTATTGATCTTGGTCACTTTCAGAAGACAGTGCAAAGTACTCGGTGCTCCAGCGAGAAGTTCCATGGTATTATGAAAACAAGGCTGCAGGGATAACAACATTCTTCTGTTGGTACCACATTATGTGCCTGGTACACAAACATAACACAACTGTTATTATTTAATTTATAGACAACAATGATTTTGGAATGTGTGACTGCAGAAATGAACCTGACTGTTCAAGCGCATCTATTTATTCCCTCGTTACACAGAAGTTAGTCCTATAGTCAGTAAGGGTGTGCAAATACGAGATCTCGAATCTAATGTCGAATATCAGAAAATTTGACAGAAACTTTTCTGCTCGCAAATGTTGGGCAATAAACACAGTGCTGCACATCCTCACCATGCTAAAATCACATTACAACAATCTCGATAACTAGTATAAGTAACTTGGCGATCTATGAATCAAGATTTATAACACGGTCTACTCTCATTAAACAGAAGACCAAATTAGCACGCTAGCACTAATAACAACCCAGTTCATACGTGGTCTGGAAAGCTCCAAACGGCACGAGTGGGCAGCGAACTCGCATATCCGCTGTGATCAGCGTGTTTTCCAGTGGTTAATCAGCCAGACTTTCACACATGCTTCCATGCGTTCCCTCTGTTCACGTAGCGTTTAAATCATTCCAATAGGACCAGTCAGCTTGGTCGAACTTTGTACCAATGGAGATTAGACACCATGGGAACACTGTGCGTGATAGGGCACCAACCACGGCTGGGTCGTTCATCGAAGGTACCTCAATTACAGTCAAATTTTGGTGTAACGAATCTCTTTTATTTCCCGACCATAGTTCCACCAAAACACGTGTATTTCTTTTTTTCGAGTTGAAAAAGTAACTTCGTCACACGGTTTCGATTTAACAAAATTTTTGGCCATTTCAAGCATGTACTCAAAACCTGTACAGCTGGTAAATCTAGTAAATTACTATAGAAATGTCAACCGAGGAAAAGGTATATGCAAGCATCCTTCCACATGAAATCTCAAGTGGCAAAACACCATCGGCGCACGTGCACCGGGACGCAGTATGCAGGAATCAACACTGCGCTATTTGTGGCGTAACGACTTGCGGAGGCTGCGGGGTAGGCGACAGCTCGAAGTGCTCGGAGAAACACGAGAAGGGTTGATTCCTCAGCGCGAGGGGGATGGGGAATGCGCAAACACGCAGTAACGTGATAAAACACGCGTTACAGTAGAGGGGGGGGGGAGGCACACCTATCGGCCCTCTCCTAGCATACGCGTCTCCTCTACCTTTGCTGTAGCTGTGCTTGGCTGTCCATGTGCGGGACAAGGCGCTGTATTTTGGAAGTGATCTTCGGCAAGCGCGAAGAAAAACTGACTGGTGCCTTCCTGCGCATTTTGTTCCCATGTGTCGATTGTTGGCGGTCCCTCACGTTGCGACAGAGTGTTTTTGCTCATCGAGTGATATTTGTCCGAGAGTGTGCGACACCAATAAAGCTACAAACCTTACTTCGCGTAGTTGTCCCTTTACTTTCGCCATCAATGCTTCACCTTGCCGGCGAAACTGCGATATTTCTTTACCGAAGACTACCTGAAAGATACGGCTCATGGCCCACATATACTAGACAGCCATGCACATCCACAGTTAACCAGAACATTTTATGAACCACAGTATCTGAGGTAAAGGTGCACAGCTCCACAACCTCGTAATGCAGCTTGATATTCTCATTTCGATCGTCGACTCGAATATGAGAACAACATTGTGAGGTGCAGTTTTCCCAGCTACTCTTGTAGGCTGCTCGGAAATTCGACGTTTCCTGAGATACCATAGTCTGCGAACTTTTGTGGTTGACTGTACAGCAAGGATAGAGGAGAACAGACATGCGCACTAGGGGGAGAGGGCAGATAGGTGCCCGTCCCCTGCTTCCCTTCCGTGTCTTCTTGCACTTATTTTTATTTTGAGGGTGCCATTTGATGACGGCTGCAATCACCAAACACAGTCAGCCATAGCGTCCAAGATTTACAGCGCTGGGCAGCGCAAAATGCAAATCTTGGACGGCGTGAACCCCGCTGATGCATTGCGCTCGGCCCGATCTCCACCGTATGCGTCGTCACTCGTAGGAACGCCGTTATGGCCCGACCTTGCGATTTGTTTATAAGTGATCACTGACAAGAAACTATCCACCAGGAATGTTCTGTACATTCGTGAAGTAATTTTTTACTACTAAATCTAAAACCTCAAATTCAGTTACATGGAAGTTTGAATACATTAGAGAAATCGAATAATTGATATTTGATTCACGAATTGAAATATTTGAGCATTCTCTATTCGATTCAATATCAAATGTTCGAGCACTTGCACACCTCTAATTAGCAGATAATGACATCTGAGACATGAATAGCACGTAGTGCTAAATGACACTGTCGCGTCCACATTATCATGATGAGCAGGTGTAAGAGAATAAAATGTACAAGGTTGAGTAGAAAAGAGGAGTAGTGGTGGTTGCGGGAGGTAAGAAGTTAGTTTAATGCTTATTTTCTCACCTACAATATTTAAGTGAAGTGCACACCGATTACTGCCTGCTATGTAGCATCTCATGGTGTTCTATGAGCATGCAAGTCATTACAATGGGGAACTGAGTGGGAACCAAAGCCAAATCAGCCGGCCTGTAATCGTCACAAGGCCCTATCTTCTCCAGTACACTCTCTCATGCAGTGTTGGGGGCTGACAAGGGTGACAGGTTTATCAAACAGAAATACCTTTTGCATACATCTTAGTCACTCCCTGACCCAGGCTAGGTGGATGTGCAGACAAAGGTGGCACAAAGACACAGAAGTTCGTACGCGATTTGACGTAACCGAATGTCCACAAGCTTTAGCTGTGGTATATTAATTACGTAGTTACTCTGTAGAAAGTGCCGCAGATCAAAAACAGCAGAGTGACTTTTCTATGACCGAACACCTTGCGCAGATTCTGCATAATCACCTGTGAAGTATGAAACGAAGTTTAACGTAAGCAAATTTCAGTCAACTTCTTCTGGAAAACAAGAAAGCACCTGTCAGAACTACAGTGAGTAGGAACGGAATATAAAATACGACCGAAATAAAGGTGTACTTATTTTAGAAGAGTTACGGCTGCTAACGCCACGCAATTTCGTACAAAAATTGCTAGAAGCAACTCTGGCACTAATGTCTATGGAAGCCTCATAACGGCAGTGTTTGCATAGCACACGAAAGTAGGAAAGGAAGGACAGAGACGAGTAAAGAGTGCTACGGGAGCTGAAATCATGGCGGTTCAACTAGCATGGGAATGATAGTGAGCACAGTGGAACTTTGTTAAGATATACCAGATTAAGCCATAGCTCTGCTTTAACAGTAGCCGAAGTGAATCTCCCGAGAGTGCTGCCATTGAACTTAATGCATTTCGCGATTGCCTATACTACAGTGCTTTATCGTATGCCTGTTGGTTAACGCGTAGCTGTTCCTTACGTAGCGAGATTTTGGGGCAATGCAGATTCAAATAGCACATTCTTATTAAAAACACGTTGTAAAGCTGGCATGTGAAACAGACGCGCAACGAATTTGCAGTCGTTGCACCGCCACCCTTGATCAAACACAGCCAGAGCAGGCCACGCGGCTCGACCTGTGGTTCGACTTGTGTGCAATCTTTGAGGTGGAGTGCAATTGCGCGTGCTATCTCGGAGACATTGCTCACACACCCTGCCAGCTGTGCTGTCGGCACATCGCAAGCGTCCACCGCGAAAGGTGCTGGCCGCATCCCAAAGCACGTGATCGGCTGTTCGATGCTATCATTCGTCTTGTTAGAAGCTACACGCTCCTCGGTCGTTTATTTTGTGCACTGGTTTTCCTTTGAGGGTTTAATGTGGTTTTACATTGGCACACTAAGCATATTTCATGTGTGAAAGGACGACAAGATGCCGAAGCATCAAATGCGCAGCATCGAGGAGAAGCTTGAAATCATTTGCAGGATAGGATATGGCACAAAGAAATCAGCATTAGCTGGGGAAGAGACCTGCCATTGACAAAGGGTCACAGCGTGTGGAATGCAAGAAATAGTGTTGGACAGTTATATGGCTGCTAATGCCAAAAGGTGTCATTTAAGGGGATCGATGCATCCGGATAACGAAAAGGCGTCGGTGCTTTGGCTCAAAAAAGATAAACGTCTTAAAACGTTCCTGTCAGCGGGCCAGGCCCCTACTGCTCGAAAAAGCTAAGAAATCTCCCTTGCAGTTCAAGCATGAGGGCTTCATTTGCAGCAATGGGTGGCTGTCAAGATTTAAGACCCGCTCCGGCATCAGGGCAATGGTCGAGTCCAGGCACAACAGTCGATGCACTGGTTCTGGAGGATTGACAGAATGGGTAACCTCTCCAGTTTCTGTGAAAGCATTTCACCGACGACGCATTTAATATGGACGAAGTTGCCGTTCTACAAGTTGCTGCCAGAATGGATTTTCGCATTCAGAGAGGAAAGTTTGTGCAGGCAATAAACACACAAAAGATAGAAAATCTACTGCTTTTCTTGTGAACAGGGCAGGAAGTGAGAAGCTGCCTCTCTTGGTGATAGGAAAGTTCAGTAAGCTAACGTACTTTAAAGGTGGCTGAACTGCCATGGGGCATACTGTATAGCAGTAACAGGAAAGCAGGGATAATGGCCAAGCTATTTGAAGACTATACAAGGCACCTGGATCGTTTTTTTTTTTGCTGGGACGAAAATACCGTTTTTGTGTTGGACAATGTGTCATTGCACGTTGATATGCAAACTCAGTGTATCTTTTCTTCTGGGTAAGTGGCTGCAAATTTCTTGCCACCTGTTAAGCTGTACAAGCATTTTGCACATACCTTTCCTTCGTCCCAACCAGGTACGGTTTTTAACGAAGGTCTACCGTACATGAATTTGCCTAAAGTTCGTCTTCCTGGCTGCAAATGGCTTTGTGACTTCGCAAACAAAATTTTCAAACAAATACTGTGTTATAAATGACAAATTGTGGCAATTATTTATGTTTTCAGCCTCACTGCCTTGTGCGTTGAGGAAAATAGGACAGCTTTGACATTGATGTCAATAAGGCAGCTAAAGCTTACATAGTAAACAAAGCCACAAGAGATTCTGAAGCCACAAGCATGAAGATCAGACAATTACGTGTACTGACAATCACTCACATAGTCGGTGAATGATCACAGCGCCAGAGTTCCCTCTCCCTCACAGGAACGATGAAAGTGATCGAATTATCAGGCGGGTCAAATTAAACAAGATTCAGAAAAAGCACCAAAACAAACCACTGATTAATTTACCAGTATTTACGCAGAACTGCACATCCACAAAGCAAATGCGTGCCCACTTTATACGTGTACAATGTAAAAAAATAAAGCAGAAATGACATGAAAGGACCTTAACCAAGTACAAATCTTATGCGCACCCAATCTTTTAGCATGAAAAAGGGCCACGGGTCTGATACATGTTTCAGAACGACGGCCCACTTCCTACAGTCAGCTTCGCCGCAGTGCACACGTATTATGAGGTAAAGCATATGAATACCGCAAGGGCAGTTTTGTATTCAGCAGCAACCGCGCAGGCAATTTTCAGCCAAATTTTCTTGAAAAAAGACATAACATATGGTGCGCGTTAAAATCGGGTAGGTACCGTAATCACACATTGCGAGCTACAGTTACTGCTCGAAAATCTTCCCAGGGCAGGCCAAAAAGAAAAGCATTTTCAACGGGAGACGACACAATTTTTTGTTTTGGTTTAAAGCAGGTGGTTACCGACTATACTAGAATCAGTGCTCGTTCTTCGTCTATCCTGGGCCCTGTTTTCGTGTCTAATCACCTATTGCCTTTACTACTCGACTGTGAGAT
Organism: Dermacentor albipictus; assembly: GCF_038994185.2. Lineage (NCBI taxonomy): Eukaryota > Metazoa > Arthropoda > Arachnida > Ixodida > Ixodidae > Dermacentor > Dermacentor albipictus. Next base: position 93,314,301 of record NC_091826.1, on the reverse strand, counting down.
CAGTGATGCTATCTCAGACCATAAACTTGTAGTGCTGTAATTGAGCCTTTCCGCCAACACTGACAACCATCCCCGCAAAAATGTTGTGTTAAGCTTTGCTAGAGCTGATGATGTTAGGGTTCTATATTTGCCAGAGGACTCCTATGAGAGACTCTCTGAACTTCATATGCATAATCAGAGTCCTGATTGTCTCTGGGGGTACTTTGCTAATTTGGTCATGTCTTCTATAATGCTGTACATAACGAAGCGTATAAAGAAAACTAGCCGTAGAGGCACTTGGATAACAAGAGAAATAATACACTTAAAGAGACAATTAAAACGAAAACGTAAGAAATATAAAAAGAATCATATTCAGTGTCTTGGAAGGAATCTTAAAATACTTGTGAAAGAATCCAAACAAAGGTTCTTTGGTATCACTATCCCATAATTTCGAAAAGTTGCACCAGGTAAATTTTGGAGATATATTAATCCATCATTGAATGCTTGCTCATTGACACAATCTAAGGAACATCCTTCATCTGAGAGTTTCAATGAAAATTTTGCATCTGTGTTCCCAGAAGATAACGGTATTATGCCAAGTATTGAATCTCCATTGACAGGCCGCCCATTGTTGACGTTGAAATTTCTGAACAAGGTGTGCTCAACCTTTTGCTTCATTTAAACATAATGAAACACCCTGGACCCGATAGCATCCCTAACGAGTTTCTTTAGTAATGCGCCGAGGGAATTCTAAATATCTTGCATTAATGTTTCGGTCTTCACTTCATAGCAGTTTTTTACCAAAGGTATGGAAACAGGGTAAAGTGGTTCCTATACTCAAAAGCCGCAGTGCTAACAATTTAGCAAATTATCGCCCTTTATCAATTACTAGTACCTGTTCAAAGAGGCCTGAACATATTACCTTGAAAGATCTGTTAAATTATATTAATGAATATAACTTATCTATCTACCAACATGGCTTTCGTCAAGGCCTAGCCTATCCACAACATCTCAGCTCATCGAGTTAGTCCATGATCTTTCAGAAACTATTAACTCTCGGGGAGAGACGGATATAATCTTCATAGACTTTGCGAAGGCGTAAACTACTAGAAAAATTGATGCTATGCTCAAGAATTCTTCTGTTACACAATGGTTCTCATTCCATTTTCTTTCTCGCGAGCAAGATGTCAAAATTAGTGGTACAAGGTCTGAGATTTCATGTGTTAAGTCAGGAGTTCCCCAAGGCAGTGTTTTGGGCCCCCTTTTATTGCTCTTATTTATAAATGACCGCCGGAATGAAATAGATGTTTCCATCAGGCTCTTTCCAGATGACTGCCTTATATACAATGAAATTGATACAGTCGGAGACCAGGATAAATTACACGCAAACTTACGGAAGATAAAGAAATGGTGTGATGAATGGTAAATGGCGCTAAACCCATCAAAAACTTTAGTTATGACAGTCTCTATAAAGTTAAATTACTTAAAACTACTCTTATTTTATTAATAATCATGAAATCAGAAGCTTCCAGTAAGGGGTTCACCATTAGGGTCACCATAGGGGTCCAGCACGCATGTTCCATTAGTCAAGTTCAAATTATCCGGTGAAGGCCAACTTTACAATCTAAACAAAATTTTGGGCTCACAGAATTGCATGGCCGCCTGCCCAGACCTTCGCTGAGAAACTGAAACAATTGCAGCCAAAGTAAAAGTAATGCAAGTGTACAGTAGCAGGAGACTCTATAGCTCCTGCCATGAAACCGTCAGTGTTGCACTTGGAGCTCACCTCATTCCTGACTTCCTCGTCACATCCAAGGATGGTGCTGAAGGAGAGCTCAGCAGGAAAACTGCTGCATTCGCCCTTGCTGTCCTCGTCAGTCGCGTAGTCAAAACCATTCTTTTCGGCCAGCATGAGCTTCCTCTCCTTGTCCGTGATGAATTGGCCACTAAAAAAATGGGCAGAGTGTACACAAAGGAGGCAATAAGAACGCCTGACATAGCTCACGAAATGACCATAAAGTGCACTGAGCTGAAGACTCTAACATGGCACCACGTAAAAAATTTTGAATACGCAAATGAGTGAAAGCTTACATCTTAATTGAATTCGGGGGTTTTATTCACAAAAACCACAATTTGAATATGAGGCACACCATAGTGGGGGAACTCCAGATGAATTTTGACCTCGAGGAGATCTTCAGTGTGCCCCCAATACATAGGACATTGGCGTTTTTTTCATTTCGCCCCCATCGATATGCAGCCGCTGTGGCCGGGATTTGATTCTACGACCTCCTGTTTTGCAGCGCGGCATCATAGCTGCTAAGCCACCATGGCAGTTGCAGGTCACGTCTGCACTTGCCTGTTCAGTCACAATGCCGGAACACATGAAATTAGGTTGGGCATTGATCACACTGCAAAACTCTGTTACTATGTGCTTCTGTAAAAACGAAGAGGCCAAGTCACCGACCAACAGGCTTTATAGGGATCCCGAACTATTCCTCGAGCTTGGTGAAAAAACGCAGCCCACGAATGGCATACGATGCTGTGCACATCTCAGCCAAATTTGGAAGTCGTGCGCTGCCCGCGAAGCTTACAAGCAGAGCGCGAAGTCACATTTTCTCAAACACTCTCAACAGGAGCCTGCTCGTCCTCTTCAGGCGCTATATTTCGGGATACAGCATATTCCCATATGTGGCTGCTATTGGCAAATAGCTTACATCAATCAATAAGGGTGTTTAGATCAGTGCACTTCTTCCTACTGTTACTGTGTACATTTATTCACAATGTTTAATAAAGAGGCTGAAGCAATCACATATCTGCTTTCGAATTTTGATAACAATTGCATACTTCTGGAAGAAGCCGACACTCATCTGGTCACGCTTAGTCGTGGCCGCCCACGTAGTAATTAAACTTGCTCCAGACTGCTTATGAGATTCGTAACTAATTGGATTTCTGAAAGCAAAATGCATAAAAAATATCGTAACGTACACCTTATGCACAACCTACAGAAATGATAGCATTGGATTGTAATTTGAATATACAATTTTGTTATGCGGAAACTCAAACATAAACCCCTTTTCCAGCATTTCTACTATTCATTGAGCGGCGCACTGAGCTCGTTTCCTTGCAACACCAGCATCCAGATGGCACTCACCTTCGCGCATTTGCAGTCCACGCAAGAGGCCACGTTTCTACCAGAAAGCTCGCTTTCCTGCATAGCATTCGCTGCCATTGTTTCCCGCAATACATTACGGTTACATAAGCTGCAGTTGTCGGGAAGCATGAGAAGCAGTCAAGGATCTTTGAATGCTATCACGATGCGCTCTTATAGGCGAAGCTGAAGCTTTCTTTACTTATCTGTTCTACTTTTGTTATCCTTTTGAATATACATTTTGTTCGTTCATTTTCTTCCATTCTTCTACTTGTCAAGTCAAGACGCACAGTAATGTAGCCATTTTCTTTGTTCAACTTCATTAAAAGCTCATTTTCTTAGTTTATGCTCTGATCCGAAGAGTGCTGCCGAAGTGTGACAAATGACAGTTCACGATAAAAATGTGTACTTAGATTGCAACTACGTAACAATAATCATGTATCAATTCGTCATTTATTGACTAGTTATTTTTACTATCAAGATCTTCTGAAGGAATTTTATTGCTATTGCAGCATAAGCATTTGTTTCCAAGCAATGCAGCTTCATTGTGCAAATCTGCCTAAAAAACAGCAATGCCTAGGAAAATGGTCATTTGACATTCGACTGTCTATTTTATAGGAATGCTTAAGCGCATTATTTTCCACCTGTAGAACAGAACAGCGACTGTCATGCAGCCTAGTTCCTGTTGAATGGTACACAAAATTATCACACCAACATGCGGTCATAACGCATTTCAAAAGAATCTCAGGCTACAGCACGTCATGGCCCAGTGAAGCAGCTTAACACCGTATTTACTCGAATAACAGTCGCACTCGCATAATGATCGCACTTCTGAGTTTTGTCGAGAAAATTATATTTTTTTTCTTTCCCGTGTAATGATCACACCTCGAATTTGTCACAGCGATATGTCGTGTACCAAGTGTGGCTAATGATGATCGCGCTTACCATCTGCCAATGACTCTCGAAGACATACCAAGCGGTCTGCACGCAACGCACCAAACATTCTTAAGCAGATGCCCCATTCCATTTTTTTCATCACTTTCCGCACTTCCACGAAAAGAAGCTACAACCAAACTTACCTTGGCTTTATTATTTGTAGGCTACATAATGGTTTTGGTCAACAACAACAGCAAAAAGGCGCCTTTCGATTCTTCTCGTCTGCACTCGTGGGCATGCAACAAATCGCGAGCGGCAATAATAGTGGCCACGTTTACACTGATACATTAGAAGTATACTCTATGCATATGCCGATGCTTGTAACACAGCTAGGATATTCGCCCACCTTAGAGAAAACGTGCCGTATAAGGATAGTAGTGAAGATCGCAGTTTCCGCTGCATGCCAGCCATGTGTTTCTATGTAACCGGCAGCTAAGCGCGCCCATCTCTGTTTCTGACCCCTCAAAGTGGACATGGCTACGTTATTGTCGCAAACTTGCCCATCTTAATGATATTATTCATTACTGATATGGAAGAAATTTTCAATGCATGTAATGTACTCATGAAAAGAAAAAAAATCGCCGTCGGTACGTTCGGCTTGCTTCGCCGGCTGCCATTTTTGTTTTAGTGTGCCGCACTATTACAGCGGAAGCCGCCTGTTTGTTGACCTGTCGTCATCCCGCAGCAAACGTGGGATGAAAAAAAGAACTATTTCTTTTCAAGAGAATTTTAACCAGCCTAATGATCGCACCACTGAATTTGCGTCAAATTTTTTGACAAAAAAGTGCAATCATTATTCGAGTAAATACGGTAGTATACTTGACTGTAAACTATCAAAATTATTACTTTCTTAAATATTAGCACATAATTATGCCTTTCCACAGTATTCTTGTTCACAGGACTCTGTGCTGCCTACTAATCAGTCATACACACATGCGCTGGCAACGCATCCCTAGAAGTGGGCATAGAAATAGCGGCCGCCATGGCTGGCACCGCTGTTTACTTCACCCTGCATGGAGCGATGCGTGAGGAGGACATCGATGGGTCCTAGTATGGGTGGAGGCAAGTGCGAGCTCGTGGGGTTGGAAGAAACCCAGCAACACGCGAGGCAAGACCATCACAGGAGCAGCAGTGTCCAGAAAGTCAGGAGAAGAGGCAAAGAAAGCTTCACTTTGAAACGGAAAAATAACGTCCACCTCACTTGTAGCATGAAGCAACAAAGGAAATTCATATGGGTTTTTCGAAAATAATTCTTTGCATGCAAAAAAAATTCGTCCTGGTCCAGGGATTGAACACGTGACCAACACCCTCCAAGGGTGATTGCTCTACCATCTCGGCTAACCAGGAGGCTCGCCGATTGAAGTGCGAGGCGACCTTTCTTATAGCGTCGGGTTTCTGTAGTTTCCTGCGACAGTCATCATCATCATCAGCCTGGTTACGCCCACTGCAGGGCAAAGGCCTCTCCCATATTTCTCCAACAACCCCGGTCATATACTGTGGCCATGCCGTCCCTGCAAACTTCCTAATCTCATCCGCCCACCTAACTTTCTGCCGTCCCCTGCTACGCTTCCCTTCCCTTGGAATCCAGTCCGTAACCCTTAATGACCATCGGTTATCTTCCCTCCTCATTACATGTCCATGTACATGTGACAGTCAGGTGGATGTCAATTTTACCTTTCATGCACCTTTCTCCACATTGCTGGCTTCCACAGAACCGATCTGCCATATTCAGCTTCCATCACTTCAAGTTGCAGATTAATTCGCCCTCGCACTGCAATTCGCAAGCCTCCCAGTTAGCTCATGTGGTAGAGCGACCCCACCAGAGAGGCGTTGGTTGCAGTATTAATCTCTCGACCAGACCAAATTTTTATTTTAAACTACAAAGCTTTTTTTTCTGTGAAACCCACAAGGATTTCATTTGTATCTTGGTGCTGCAAGTTGGGTGGAGGTTTATTTTCCTTCTCCCAAGCCTTCCTCCGCCTCTGGGATTTCGGCAGACATGATTTGCCCCTGCAAGACCTACAGGGCAATAATAATGTTCTGACGACACTGCAACTTTTCCGCTAAGGTCACTTACCCTTCTGGCAGCTTCAAACCCCATGATAAGGCAATGTGTGTGAGGACCAGATTGGTACAGAGCCGCACAGCCAGGGGCAGCCAGTGGATTCCGTCTTCGGCTCGATGCTCCAACAGCATGCGCAAGTGGTAGTGGACGTCCACAACATCGATTCCAAACTTGTCAGCTGTCTACAAAATGGACAGAAGTAGGGTGCACCAAAGTGTGCGAGTGTTACAATAGAAGGGAAGGCAGTAGTTCTTAGCTGGGCAGAGTGCCTAAGGAGGCGCTAAACAATTCAAAGTAAAATCCAATTATTTCGTTTAACGACCAACGCAACAGAGGCTCTGTGACATAACTCACACAAACCACAAACACGAAACAAAACAATCATAACGACACAGGCAGGGAACTTTGCGCAGCAATTATGTCTCATAGCAAGTACTAACTAAGCCAAGGGCAAGTTCTTCTGAAAGAAACAGACATACCTGCCAGCCTGTCAAGTTAAAGATTTGTAAAAGAACCCAGACACAAGAGGGACAGAGGTGGGGTTGGGGGGTGGAGTAGGTGAAATAGCAGGCATCTTTCTAATGTTTTCCCTGAGCACAGATGCAATACGGGATATACAGTAGAAACTCGTTGATACGTTCCCATTACGTACGTTTTCCAGGCGCCAACGTTCGCAATCGTGAACGCAAAAGACGACCTCATAGAGTTACGCTCATACTTAAGCGCAGCTCGTAATCGCCCATTCCTGCGTTGAGTGACGTCGTTCAGCCTCGGTGGCGTAACCATGCGAACGAGCACAGCAAAAGATGCTAGCAAATGCGGAGAGCAGCAAAAAAGAAGAGCGTGCGAGGAGGAAAGGGGAAGAGTACGCTACAGTGAAAGCACATGGTGGAAAAAAAGCGGAGGGGAGACAGCCTGTGCATGCACCGAGTTTCCGGCAGGCCATGACCGCTGCAGTCATGTGGGTGATCTTATCTGCCCTTCTGAAGGGGGGCGGGGAGGCAGTGCTCCTTCAAGGGGGCAATTGCGAGCGGCTCTATGAGTAAGGCTCAATGTGATGCTCTCTTGGGTGTTGTCACTGCTAACACTGGTGGCACGATTTCCCCACGACGAAGGGCCACTCTCGTCATTGGCGGAACGAAAGCTTGAGAAGAAAAGCGTAGTGCTCTGCAATATAGGCAACGATGGCTACTACATGGTGCCAGAGAAGCACACGTCGTCCGTACGGAAATAAAGCACGTTACTCGCAGTATTCTCTTCTGCGTATCTATATAATCATAATACAAAATATTAACATGCGAAATGAAAACGCGTACAGCGCTGTGCTCAAATTTTCATTAGAGTGTATCGCAATCATTGGAGAATTTTTACCATACATTGTTGTTGCAGTGATCCATTTGCAAAAACAATCATTTGTACTATAGAAAGGTTATACTGAATTAGAAAGTTTACATGCGACTCTATACAGCTGATTTTGGGAGTTTTTCAATGTATCAGTGCGTGGAAATATATGAAAATGCCATAAAATCTGTGAAGTTATGCACACATGTTGGGCTTGGCAGTCTAGTCCCAAAAGTGAAGAAAGTGAAGATCCCTGTTCTTTTCTCTACAATCATTATTACATCTTTACCAGTCAAATAAATATTCAATTCTCGAACAGAATGCCTAAACTAACCTATCGTTTATCTAACACGAAAGAAACTAAACCGACTTGTATTAACGAGTAATGTACAAAACTGTTTTCGTAAATCTCGTGCAAGACGTTTAGAACAGAAAACAGACTAAAATTGAATTTTTAATATTTTGCATCTAGCCAACATCACCAGTAAGTCAGTGCCACGCCAGGCATTTTGAAATGCTTTTCCGTAATTGAGGCAGTTTGCTGCCGTAAAATTAGTTGGAAACTCTCAAAGTTCAGCCTTGGCTCTAAAGTTTTATTAGGTTTATTATTAACTTGCATACATGGATTTATAGCATAAACAACATCAAAAGCCGTTGGTTGGCACATCAAAGCGCAAGTGTTTACCTTATAAATTATATTCCATCAGAGTTGGACAAGTGCTCCCTACAGGCAAACCACCAGACGAATATTTTTTTCCTTTTTGAGTTTCGGTATTGAGATCAGTTTCAGGCTAAATGCCTTCGGCCAACACTGAATGACAAGCAGCAAGCGCCATTCATTAGATTAGAGCAGGGACATCGGACGAGGAAGGAGTTCTGCAGGTGAGTTGTTTTCTTGCGAGAGGATGATCAGAGGAGACAGACCTATGCAAGATCCTCGGCTGCAGAACTGTTAGTTCTAAACGAAGCCATGGGTGGCTTGGGGTAAAGATCCCTTGCAGTGTTTGGCCTAGTGTTGCTCCCCTAGTGCGGAAAACATTTCCACAAAGTATTTTTTTTCTTCGTGTTAAATGTGCTTATTACCGGTGTATATGGCATATAGAGATAATCGTTGCATTGACATGTCTCGTCCTTAAAGAGCGATCAACCAGTATAGTTCAACTCGTCCTTCTCCTCCGTATCCCAAGTGAATTTGTTACCGAGAGGCTACATGAGCACTGCTCACCTCTCTGCAGAAGGAGTTTGCCTCAAGGACATGAAATCTCAGTGAGTACTTGAGGAACTCGAGCTGTGGTATGAGGAATCCTCCTCGCACGTCCTGGGCCAGAGGTGCCGCCGTGAGCCAAATCACTAGAGAATTTGGTGGGAGTATTCGTTTCAGTTCGGTGAACAACACGGCCAGGTTTGTCTTGTATTCTTCGACACCATTAGGCCCCCAGCTGCAGATGACAAATGTGGCCTTGTAAGGGTACATTTCAAAACGGAAAAACGGGCAACCCTGTGCAGAAAACAATCGTGGAGGAAATGGCAATGGAGGCAGTGTTAACGGAACAAGAAAGTGACGATCAAGCACCTAATTATTATGCCCTTGTTGACCTAACTTTGATGTAATGAGCCCATGTAGTAACAAATTATTGGACAAAGATGTAAACCCCTCAAGTGCTCCTTGCATCAGCATGTAACGAATACATGCTTGCAATGAAAATGGGTATACCAAAGGTGTTTTTGGCTCGAATAACGAGGCTCGAATGTTATTATTTATTTGATAATTACTGTCAGCTTGACTAACAGGCCCTGTGTAGGAGGGGGCGTTACATAATATGAATGTTTTTTATCAGACTTGAAGTACACAAATGGTTTAGTGGGTCAGCCAAAATCAAAATGGGGTCATTCTAGACTGTTGCAGTATTGCAACAAACTATTGCAGCTTCCCAAAAGAAGCATAACTATACAAAACGTATATACAAATTCACACACACAGGCAGATTACGCCACAGCAGCGAAATTTTTACAAAGCTATTTGGCACTCAACATAGAAAATATCGTGTCAGACAGTAAGAGGTTCTCAGAATATAGTAAATATTTACAAAATAGTCATACCCTGTGCAAAGTCTCTGAACGCAGAATCTGTGATTGGACCGAAACAGTCAAACAGGCACTTGTGGAATTAAAGAGGCAGTATTAAAAAAAAGACTGCAAATCAACTGTTTGAAATAGACACAGCATTGTTAGATGATGGCAAGTGAAAGTTAAAAAACAGCTACGAGCTTTGCGAAGGGCGCGGAGTACGGGCAACATTTAAATTGATTCAATTCTGGGGTGTACATTCCAAAACCACAATCTGTTTATGAGGCATGCTGTAGTGGGGGAGACCCCGAACAGAATTTGACTACTCGGGGTTCTTTAACGTGCAACCAACACACAGCGTACGGGTATTTTTCACAATTCATCTCACGACTTTGTTCTTAGCAGTGCAACATTGTACACCACGACGGGTTGTGCACCAATTAAAGGTATAGTTTCGAGAAAAAAATTTATTGTGCAGAGGGGCAGGACAGTTACGGAACAAACTGATTGTATATCTAAACATGCTGTAAACAAGCATGCACGAGGTTAGCATGTGCATTGGATAAGAAATTATAAAACGCAAGTTCCACGAAACAAGCCATACTACAAGGTTGACTGTGATTAAAGGTGCTAAAATAAGGAATATCGCTGAAGCCAAAATTTCAATGAGGGGACTTGTTCTTTGCTAGGACTCAGACAATCCTAGGTAATATTTTGTTTGGATTTCAGACCGAAGTACTTAACATCGTCTCAATTATTAAGTAACAATAAACAATTCCGTTAACAGTAATGACACGCAACTTTGATGAAAAAAAGCCTGATAAATGCTCGAGGTGCGAGTCAAATGCAAACAGGAAAAAGAATACACTTAGACCTCGATATAACGAAGTTGGTAAAATCTTCAATTTACTTTGTTATATAGAAATTTTGTTCTGTTGAAGTTTGTCGTTTTATGCAAATAAGTACAGCCACCGTTCGTTTTTTCTTACGCGGAAAGGCACCGCAGAATTTTCCGAATTATCGGGCAATCGAAAAAAGCAAATTTCATACAAACTTTTTCAAGCAAAAATGTACTAAAAAGCAGATGTGACTGAGATACAAGTGTGAAATAAAAATTGGTTTTAAGACTCTCTGCAGTCCACTTCTAATCAACAAGTCGCTGCCACTGTGGAAGCTATGGTAGCTTTGTGCCTGCTCTGCAAATTTGCTAGGCTGCCATGGTTTGCAACGCATGTTTCAGAAATGCATTTAAATTGCTGCAGACAGCACCAAAGCTGAGATCCCCTTGGCTCTTCCTAGAGATAATGAGACCTCCAACAGCCATGAGTGATGCCCAGTACACTGTAGCTCGGATGCAATCAATTTTTAAAAGTAACTTAGAGAGATGTTCTTTTAACTCTATCGAAGCGGCTGTAAAAAGTTCTAATTTCTTGATTTTTCCCCTATATATATTGTTCTCTCATTTAGGTTTTGTTCATTTGCCTTTCATTTCAATTTTGGTGTAGCAGAATCTTCAATGAGTAGCCAGACTTTGCACACCGTTGTACATAATAAAAAACACTTCAGAACAAGCGGCCATTACTCCTTGTCTAACTGCCGAATACTGGTAAGCGGAATAACAGGGATGATGCATCTATAACTTCTTGAAGTATCGAAAGCAAAGTCTGTTACATTTGCAGGCATTGTAGTTTTCACGCCGCGCCGTGACAGAGGCTGGTGTTTTCTGTCAAGAGCTGTGGAGAACATACTGAACTAATGTTCTGGATAACACAAGATTGCTATGACTTACCACCCCCAGACATTATATAAGAAGGTATATAAACGCACTGTAGCACATGTAGGTGAACCCCATAACAACTGACCTTCCCATTTTGCCGTGACACTGTAACCAACTAATAAGTGTAGAGGCCCACCACATTTAGGAGATTAAAAAGCTGATACAACAGCCCAGCATTAATAGCTCTGTCAACAAAAGAAGTGCAATCAACGCCTCATAAGTTCCTGCGAGCATTAATATGGCATGGTTGAACTATGGGGTTTTACGTGGCAAAACCGCCATCTGATTATGAGGAACGCCGTAGTTTGGGACTCTGGAATAATTTTGACCACTTGGGGTTCTTTAATGTGCACCTAAATATGAGTACATAGGTGTATTCGCATTTCGCCTCCGTCAACTTGGCATGATATACCAACTTTTGCACATTCCCCCTTCCATCACTGTCACTTGGGTTTGATAATACTGCTTTTTCCAATTTGTTATACTTAAGCATTTAATTCTGAATAAAAAAATTCAGAAGCAAGAACAGCACCTGTAGGATCGTTATCTGAATCTCACGCAATGCAAGATTAAGTGATAGCCCAGAATTTTAAGCTACAAGTTTACTTTTAGACACGCTGCAAAGACACCATGTTTTCCTCTCGACTGCCGCCACAAAGCCGCTGGGCCAAAATCATGGGAAAGGAGCTGGACTCTTGCGGAGCCATGAGGCAAAGTTTCACTATTCGATCTGTTCTAGTAAGAGATTGAAAACCCATTGAATAGCGAACTTCTATATTAGGTCTAATGCACCACTTGACCAATGCCCACTGACAGAAGCAACGAGATTTGGCTGGGGTGTTTGCTGGATCAATGAAACAAGCTGCAAGTTTCTTTTGCGATAGAGATGCATGACATAGCACCACTGACCGTGTGATGTCCCAGAGGCAAGATCCGACGATGATTACGTCTGGCACGAATTCGTCGACCATGCCTTCCAGGATCGCTTTTACGTAATCATTGTAGACTCTGGTAAGGAAGTAGAACGCGATGGTTGTCTTGTCCATCTTGAACAGACGCTCCTCTTTGTAACCACGACCATTGTACTTCTTTCCGTGACAAACGAGGATGTCTCCAAAGGAACTCTCTTCCATCTGAAATTTGTTTTTTCAGTCAGATATGCACCAAAGAGACAGTTAGGCTCGTACAAAACGACCGACAACTAATCTGCACTCTCTTCCACCTAAAAAAAATATTTTTTTTTACAACTCAGCTCATCAAAAATTGTATTCCCATTGCACGCTAAACTTCCAGATTATTGCCAAAATCTGGCTGATAAAACATTAACCACAGTGAGAGTAAGTAATAATAATAATATATGGGGTTTTACGTGCCAAAACCACTTTCTGATTATGAGGCACGCCGTAGTGGGGGACGCCGGAAATTTTGACCACCTGGGGTTCTTTAACGTGCACCTAAATCTAAGTACACGGGTGTTTTCGTATTTCGCCCCCATCGAAATGCGGCCGCCGTGGCCGGGATTCGATCCCGCGACCTCGTGCTCAGCAGCCTAACACCATAGCCACTGAGCAACCGCGGCGGGTGCAGTGAGAGTAAGTGTCTCTGAACATAAAAGGCTACAGTACAATTAGAGTGCGTGAAGCACGTGAAGTTGCGCGAGAATAATAAGTGGTCAGCTTTAACATCCGAGAGCAACAGCTGGACTAACAAAAACGAAGCAAAGCAGGGCTCTAGAAATAGTATTGGCCACTTTTTTTAAAGGGGACCTAAATCTAATGGCGAGTACCAGCTGATCAATATGCAACAAGTTTTTATCTTGATGTTTTATATAGCGTTACTTTGCTCCAGATAAACAAAACAATCACATGTCACTCTTCAATTTCGACTGGTTTGGCGCTGATAGTTTCGCCGTGCCCCCCCCCCCCCCCCCGGGTCTTTGTTTATTTTTTTTTTCGTTTTTTATTTGCGCCACCTTAAAGGGGGCACGTTGCTTTCGTGAGGGTGAGTTTGGATCCACTTTTGTGTTAGCTTTATGGATTGACACACAAGAAAAAGAAAAAAAGGAACAAAGAAACTTTTTTTTGCTTTTTTTCATGCTTTCATAATTGCGTGCAACGCAGCTGGTACCTTGCGCCGATGGGAGTCATTTAATAAACAAGCGAAGACCGAAAACGCGACACAAATATCTCTGGTTTCCCGAACGCAAAGCGCTCCGCGACGCACTGCCACGCGGAAGTTTGCTTTCTCCTGGAAGAAATTGGGACGCGTACCACGATCCGAGCGCGCGCTCGAGTACCCTCGGCGAACTGTTGCAAACTGAATACGTGGAATCACCCTTGGACACACGCGCGTTCTTGTAACTCCCACCGCGTTCGATCCGAACGCGGCTGCAGGAATCGAACGCGGCCGCTGCACCGCCTACGCAGCCGGGCCAGGCAGATCTCCAAGTTGGCTTGCCTACTATAGCTTCGTCAGTCAAGCTTTTCCGCGTAATTTTTTAGTTTGTTTCATAGTGGGCAGGCGGGTGCCATCGCACGCCGTTTTATGCCCGTTATCTTGATAGACAGAAATATCAGGATAAAGTGAGGGGGGGAGGCATACCATATCCCCCCCCCCCGGTCACCACGACTCCCTTCCTCGTTGACCTGTCTACCAGTGCTTGCAATTGCCAAAAACGAAACCACTCGGAGCGTGCTTGAATTCTTAAAACTCATATGAGCCTTGAGACGCGATAATTGCACAGCCGACTTCACTACTGTACATGGCCAAGAGAGCAGCACAAGCCCGATGAATGAGACATGAAAAATATAGAACGGCACGTACTCAGTTGTTGAAAGCGCGCTTACCTTCAGTTTTAACTTCTCGTTTGAGACGAACTGGTTGTGCTGGTAGAGGCAAACCAGGTCTTTATAGATGGCTCTTACGTCTGACAGGGGCAGAACAACAGTTATTATAGTAAGCACATGAAGAAAACGGAATGGTCTGAGTACTTACTTGAACAGCCCATCAAAACAATGCGCTTGCCTTTAAGCAAGGAGCGCACGTCTTCGCTCTTAAATACTACCGGCATCTCCAATGACAGGAAACCACTGAAGGGACCTACAGCAGCATGGAAACGCGCTCCGACTGTGACCGTTGGTGCTTCTTGTCAAACGAACGCGAAGCACGGACGCACATGGCACGCGCTGTCAGGTGATTGGCGATCGTGGCGATGATGAACATCCGGGCATCACCGCGATCTGCCGCGATCAGCGCCTGTTCGGTGACGTTACATACCGTCACGTAAACTCGCAAACATTTCTCAGGGCCCAAGGCAGACGCAGCGTTCTTGTAAGGTAGCAACGCAACGTACCTGAAAAATAACTTACATTTAGAAATAGTTACATGTTATTCACCAGTTGCGGTTTACCGAGTCTCACCAGTTTCGATTTCACGTATAAGCTGCATCAAATGTTCTATCCGTTGCAAGAAAATATTGGCGTAGCCGTCCGATATTAAAGCGTAAATATCCTTAAGCTAGGATTTTCATAATCTATAGTTTATATAGTTTCTAGTATAGTATAGGAAATACGCAGCCTTTGTTCCCTTCAGTTCGATAGTGCTGCGCCGTGCAACGCGTGCTTTCTAGTCCTTGCTCTTCAATTTCACACTGTGAAAGAAAATTGAGCTCCAGGAACATTTGCCACTGACAAACATTAAAGCTGTTCTGAGTTGGGACTCAACCTGGTTAACCTCTCTGCCTTTCCTACCTCCCTTCTCTCTCTATTTGAAGCTGCTGTAGCTCTAAAATGGTGTCCATGACGTCAACGTCCCCTTTAGTACAGCAAACGCATAGCCTTCGAAATCGACTTTCATTACTGTGAGGGTGGTGGGGAAGGCAGTTGCGCCGTAGGAGTTCTTTGTATCCATGCTTCTAGCGGATGACTCGACGCTGCGCTTGACGATTAGCAGCGTGGAGACGACAGTGTTTCGTACTTTCATCAAAGCGTTCGGTCTTGTGGACGGAAAGAAGGGGTCGAGGTGGTGCTGACTTATTTTCTGTCGGTTGCAGCTGCATTTACATGAACACAAAAGAGGCGAGTCGAGTGAAAGTCGGGCTTAGACAGCCCTACGTTGCACTGTGTGCAGGAACTCGTCACTGACGGGTCGAGATTATTGCGACAGCCTGCGTTGAGGTCAGAGACGAGACAATGGGATCCAGTTAATCGCTACTTGATGCTAGCTATAAAACATGCGCTTTAAAAAGGTTGGGCTGGATCCACTCGACTGGCTAGCGATTGCATGAGCGCAATAACAAACTCTCCGTCCGACAAGTGTACTCCAGCCACTTTTGTCGTGTGCATGGGCAGGTTGCAAGTGCTAGGCGGCGCCCTGTCTTTCCGACCCCTAGCGCCATCTGACGAATAGTTGCGCGAATGTGGTAGGATTACTCACGGCGTCAGCAACACGCGCTGCGTGTTTGGCGTCCTGTCAAACGGTAGCGATGGCGCGAAATAGCGTGCCGATATTAATTTTAACCGGGTTTCAGGAATTACAAGATTTTCATAGTTTTTTTCGTGAAAGAATTTAGAGAAAGAAAGTCGTCTATTTGAAGTGGGGCACGTCTACCACGTGAGGGAAGTGTTGAACTCGCACTGATCGGAAGTGACTGCTAGGTTTATTCCGCAAACGAAAAATAATGCACCAGCGAGATGCGTGAAGCTCAGCGTAGTTTACTTCGTTATCTATGGTGTGGACGCATGAAATTGTAGGCGAAATTGATTCTTGAAGATCGGCGACAGCAGACAAATCCTAGCGGGGAGCTGCGATTGCCGTGCTGTCATCGCAGGGAAGTGCAAGGACGCCGCGGAAGTTTCCCTGTACATACAGGACGGCAAATACGAATCCAAAACATCTCATCCAAGAACGTGGGGCGTACGAACGACTCGGTATACGACCTACCAGAGGTATTCTAACGTTGCTCTCCCCCAACACAAAAAAAGGGGATTAACTTACCAGTTGTGTTAGACTACGCTGTGAAAATATTTTCGCCCAAGTTACTGGAAGTGCGATACCTTTATGTTGCGATTTTTCAGTGCGTGCAAAGGAGGTTCCAATAAACGACGTTGTCAAAAATTTTGGTGATCTCATCTGCAGCTTCGTTGATATGCTGCCATGGGCGCAGAAGAGTGTATGCCAGCTCAGCCGGCTGCAACCCCTCCTCAAATCTCTCAGCAAGCCCTAGCGCTGTTTGAATGGGAGAGGATTAGGAAAGAGTTCTACGGCTTTACTGCGGTACAGTGTAGGAACAAACTACTTTGTTTGATGCATATCCTGGTACGCACTGCAGGCAGTGGCGTAGCAAGGGGGGGGGGGGCGTGGGCTCCGGGTGCAAGGGGCCAGTGGGGGGGGGGGGGGTCATATACGTCTGGAGACAGAAATTGTTGATATGCTCGCCTTCCTCCAACAAACCCGGGGAAGGGGGGGGGTAACAGAAGACCTATGGGCCCCGGGTGCCAGACGACCTAGCTACGCCACTTACTGTAGGTGTCCCGTTGCTGCCATCATTGCTGTAAAAGCAAAGAATTCAGCGTTATAACGCACTTGGCATAACGCCGGAACATAAAACAGCTTATGCCGTCGGACGAGCGCTATCCAGTGTTGACGCCGTTCTCCTTCATACGGGCGGCTTGGAAACCTGTAAAACTTTGCTCCCCGTGAGTGCTGTTGCAGCCCACTACTCAAGAGCTCGGGTTGCACTTCGGCATTGCTCAGAAAAGGCAACAGCTACGCGCGAAGCAGTGCACATACAGGCTTTCCGAACGCAAGCGGGCCGGTCGTATCCTGCCGGTTCTGCGCTCGCCGCCGCGAGGGGCGCCCTAGTAGGCGCGGGAACTACGTTCGCAACCTGCCTATATGGGTGTCCTTGTCTTGTCTTGTGTCCCAGACAGTGGTGCGTACCCACTATTAGTTAGAAGTATAGGGAAACTAGATTTGAATAGTGGAGCGTGGGACGATAGAACTGTAATTTAGACTTGCAATGAAAATATTGTTAATAATTTCGATAAAATATCCTCTACACGAGCAACCTGTGGTATAAAGTTCGTAAACAGAGATAAGGTGCCTCAGAAAGGCCAGCCTTTCTGATGCACAGTTTCCTCCTTCGAAAAGAAAACCTGCCAACTTGCGAAAAAGGCCATGAACTTCTTACGGTCATACACATCCTAATGACATGTCCCCACATCGACACACAGAAACGGAAAGTTCTACAGAACCTGTATAATTTACATATACCATTACACTCTGCCCTATTACTGGCAGATGACCCCCTAGTGTCATTTACTAACCTGCTTGACTTTTTAGAGAAAACTCGTTATTTACGCCAAATCTAATGTAGTGTAGGTTCACCTGCCCTAACGTTGCGTTTCCTTTTGTCTTGTGACTGGCGCAGCATGGCCTTAGTGAACCAACCAGTGAAAGCAAAGGCTTTGAGATCTGTTACGCTTCATGCTACAGTACATTTGCCCAAATATTAAAATCTGCACAACTGTGGTCTAATGTTGGATGGATGTGTCAGCTACTCGTTCCACCTGGCAAAAATAAGTACGATCAGGTCTTCAATGAGTGCAGAAATATCAAAATTTAAAATGTGCTACGAACCTTTAAAATTTCCAGCTATATCTTTATATTAGGACAGTGATCGATGTCCTAACTACTGTCCTAGGTACGCCCCTTTATGTACAGCCATGGGACGCTCAAAACAGGATGTCCCCGTGACATTGTTATTGGACAACCCCTGGAGAGTCGAACGGGATATGGTCAAATTTTGTATATCCTATCGACGTCCGCGATTCATATTTAGATGGCCATACATTTGGACTTGTGGCGGACGTCCCACGGATATCCATGGTTGCTTGCATAAGAGAATGGGAAGCAAAGAACTGTAATATTCAATACAGGACAGGAGAGAGAGCAGCAAGAGATAGTTAGGCCGCCTGCAGCTGCACCGAGATTATATGTTGTACACACACCTCAAATCGATGTGCAATATACGCAAAGAAACGACTTCATGTATCTCAACATACATCCCTACCCTTGTCAGACTAGAATTTTACTGGAAAGGCTGAGTACTCCACTCACAGCAGTCTAACTTTGAGGCTGCAATGCCTGAACTCGTGAAAACTCTGCTTCAGAAAGGTAGGCGTACGTGGATTTGTGAGCAGAACAATGGGCAATTATCATCGCCACCGCAATGCTGTTCACCAGATATACTAGTCTAGGCACGAGTGAGGGTGCTCTGGAATGGGTGGCTGAGTCCGCAGCCATACTGGGATTCTGACGTTCCAGGACCACACTAAATGTCTGCAAGGGTGCTGCCAGAATGTTTCTGTTGGAGAGCAGAGCATATTTGAGGAGGCTGATGGCCTTGCGGCTGCGGCACTTGCGTTTCCATTGAACATTTGTGTTCTTTCGACAGGTGATACACTGAGGCGATACAAGCATTGTACAATGTTCAGACAACTGTTTGACTAAGGGGGAAACCACTGAAGCTTATCTGCAGCCTTCGGCTCATACACCAGCAGTCAGCCGTCGTCCTGTGCCTGTGCATAGGCTGTGTGTGAAAGGACACCCACCGGCATCACCTAGGACTAGCTAGAACCGATTGTTGAGCGTATGGAAGTCCAGAACATCTGTTTTGTAACCCTGTGCAACACCATCTCCTGTCTACATTTACAAACTTGGAGCTTGCAACAGACTCCAATATGGCGCCGCTTTTTCTCCGAGGGCACAGCGCAGTTTCACGAAAGGGCGATATTCGTGAAGGAGATGGGCCTGGTGTCGCATATAACACCACCGTGTGGCCGAATAACACAGTGCACAACACTATGCTGCATATTGCTGTTGGTGGCGAAGGTTGTGGAATCATTCCCCACCTGCGGCAAGTGGCTTTTTCATCCACTTTCATTTCCATTAGTTTATCGTTTCTTTATTTCGTTTATTAAGCACAAGTAACTTCCCCAATGCTGTCCTTGGTGTAAGGTTTGTTGGCTTCTTATGATATGTCTAATAAGAATCGGACCCGTTGGTTAACCCCTTTCTTCTCGTTTGTCGCATACATATGTGTGACATGCATGTTGATTACTCCTCTTTCTGTGTTTTTTTTAAAGACATTGCAGGCACGTATTTATATTTGTCCCGTTTTGATATATCTCTTCCCTTTTAACTTCATTTCATTAACTTTCTTTTCCCCTATCTTTCCTCTTAGCCTGTATCTTTCTCAATGTTGCAGACGGTTCAGGTGTCCCCTGTGAAGCACGACAGTTACGTTGCTTGCAGTACATTATTTCCTACCTACTTTTGTCTCTATAACGTGAACAAGCTCCAGGAGGTCGCTTCATCAATTGGTGGTAGTAGGCACTCAGGAGAAAGTATTAGGGGGAGTCAGCCGCCTCGCTCTTCACCCCGCTTTAGAGCCATCTCTGAATATCTCTCCTGTTAGCATAAGGTCAATGAATTCCCTAAGTTATGTGACACAGGTGGTGTTAGCCTGACAGCCCACGATGGCACCTGCTTCACCGATGCGTCACTTTCTGGCATACAAAATTTTACATGTGTTCATGGGTTCGCAGTCCATCCAAGTGTTACTTTTTAAAACATAAAATAGGCTACCACTTCTCCATAAGTCCACAGCCGCACAGTAAATGCGAGGACGAGGAGGCTCGAGCTTTCGTTTGCACTGTTCATTGTCTGCCCTGGAACGCAAGTGGATGCACATACGAATGAGTGAATTCTGCACAATCCTTCAAATCATAATCTTTGCCTGTGCATTGAAGCACCAGCAGAACCAGACTAGTGTTGTGTATGGCCGACCACAATGGGTTCGTTGCAGCGCATAGAAAGCCCTGCGCCGACTGCAGCGAAGTCACCAACACGCTTACCTGGCTTTTTAACGTGCAGTGTGACAATCTTGTCCGAAGTTTCTACAACAGCATGACTTCTGTACAGGCTAGTCCTTGTGTACACATGGCGCGTGCAGCAGTGTCAAGATGCATAGGAAGTGGGTGTAAATGGTCTTACTTGAGGCAACCATTAGCTTTTCTTAGGTACATTGATTCTGGGGGTCCTCGGCAGCACTTGGTTTGCTAGTGTATGCGCTCTTTCCTTGCAAGAAATGCCTATGTGAGAGGGTATCCAATGAAGTAGAACATCTTGAGGGGCTAGTTGCTTCATAGCTTTCAAAAGGTGAAACGCCAACGGAGATAGCATACCAGTGAAGAAACAACAATGACAGGACAAGATTGGTGGGCTGTCTCATTTGGCGCTCCATCTTTTGAAAGTATACACTGAAATCTGATGGTGCAACAACTTTATCTCAGCTCCTTAAATAATGCTAGAGACGGCAAAGAAAACTTGTTAGAAGGCATCCTATGAGATGGCTGCTGACTGGACGATTTCGAATCGGTGAAAAATCGCGACATCCTGAGGAGGGCACATCGTCATTGTGGCACACTCTGCAATTATTGATACGAAATAGTTCAGACAGTAGCATGAAATACCAACGGACAAAGCCCAACACGTAGCTCCGCCTGTGCCTGCATCCACACTATATAGTCGGCATACTTGTAGATGGTCTTGGTAAATGCTTCACCAATTATGATCAGGTGTCTGCAGATGGCTTGAGGCGCTTTAATGTGCAGTTGAGGAGCCATGATGTTGCAAATGACATCAGTGAAGAATGAGGGCGGATGGATTTACCTTCTTTTTTGGGCTGTTCAGACTAAAAATGTAGCAAACTTAAGGCAGCATGACACTAAGATTGAGGCTTGGCACGCATTCTTTGAAGATTTGTTTTTTAAGAGGCAGACTCGGTAAGACATACGAACCTAATCAGCAATGCCTGACAAACGAGAAGTCGTAACAGGAAAGATTTAACTTTGTGTAGCACTTTCATGTCAGAAGCTGGGTGAGGGACACGCAATGATAAGCGGATATATTTTGGGGACCATTTCCATGCATTCATACTCGCTTACCTATAGAGATTAGAGGTGTCAGCAACAATTTTTAAAGGATTCAGCTGTTCACAATTGCAGTATTACTGTAATTAGCATCCTTTGACTACTTAAGGCACCTTCAATTTATCTTTCCATCTCGCCTATTAGGCCAACCCTGTGATCGATGCTGTCTAATAGCTTACGCTACTAGGTATTCGTTATAATGATGCTATTATGGTTGTTCCATCAAAGCCCTTACAGCTTCGTCATCAGACTTTCGTCATCCCTATATTGTCCCGCTATCATTGTCATCATCATCTAATTATCTTTATGTTGTCGCCGTAGGAGTCTGATCATTTCCGAAATGTCATCGCAGTGTCGTCACGGCAGTGTAATACCGCTTCGATCTATCAATAAATGTTATTCCTCCTTTGCCTTTCCATCACGATAGACTGTCATCATTCCATCTTGGTGTTATCGTTATTGCCATTCCATTCTTCCCATACAGTTACGAATTTGCTGTGCCGTCGTCATGGTGCCGTCATAGTCGTTCGCGTCGGCATGATTCTGGCTTCGCCATCCGATTCTTTTCATATCAGTGTCGTCGTAGAGTCATCGTTATGCCAATGTCGCGAGATACTTTTCATCCCTTTGCCCTTATGCCATTGTCTTAACGCTGTCCTCGTTGTACGATTGTCTCCATTTCAGAATCTTGATCCCACTGTTGCCATGGTGTCGTATTACCACTATCTTCATGTAATCGACGTCATTCCTTCATCACTCAATCGTCACTACTGCGTTGTCGTTATGCCGTCGGGGTCGTGGCTGAGCCAGGATAACAAGTGTCATATCAAAGTGGGCCGACCCCGCGGATATTGGTTGTCGCATAAAACAGAGGCAATAGAAATCTCCAAATGACCACCACAGATTCTAAACAAGGGTACCTTTGGGTACCCTTATTTAGGGTACCCTGTAAATAAGGGCACCCTTATTTTGGGCACCCTTTGAGAGTACCCAAAGGTTTGAAAACTAATTGCTTTAACGCCGACAGTAACGGCGAGATGGGTTCTGACAGAATTTTTATACTTCAGTGGAAACTCAAAATGGTTATTCCAATGCAAGCCTTGCTAAACACTTAAGTAGAATAAATATTTGTAATGTTGACACTGTAGCATAGTCAACAGCGTATCACCGTTTGAGTGTGCTGACTTAAAAGACTCTTGCACATAGAATGGGATGTCTTCCGAGTTCCAGCTGCAACCATGTAGCTTCCAGCTTTTGCCCCAGGGTAGAGTAGAAAACACACTTATTTTTCTGCCGCAGCTAACAGGAAAAAAAATACCATTTTACTTATGTGTGGTAACCATCAATGCTGATACCTAAAGACAGGTACCATCTGCATAAACTGACATCCTAATCCATGTTGGCCAAAAATGCATTTGCTTTCGAAAGGGCACTCATGAAATTCTTACATTACAGGGACAACAGAACACTTCATTGTGGCACCCGAGAAATACGCCTCTTATACCCCGTATGACATGATCTTGAAATATAGCAATTTAGGAAACGAAAAAGCATGAAAGAAAAGAGCAGACAGAAAGTCTTTCGTGTAGCACCCGTCTTTCTGTCTGTTTCGTCTCACAGTTTTTTTTCCTTTACAGAATTTTCGCCCTACAAAATCATGTCTAACAGTAAGCACCGACTCGCCCAAGAACTTATCTTGTAGATATTTCGTACTTCCAAGTTGAGCTCGGGTAATGCTATGGATAAGGAACCTGTGGACAAAAGGCATGGCGTGGCCCATGATGTGCATTCCTTCTTTTTGACTGATGATAGCTGTCTATAGCATGCAGACCTCTGATTTCCATGCTGGAAAAGCACATCAACTTCACTGAAAACTGGCGCACAAATGCAACTTTAGCAGAGCAAGGCAATTGGGAGTGTGCTGCACCTTTATATGAGGTGTGATGCTTCGTTAGTGTTTACATATCCCGGTCTGTCATAAATATGGTCGACAGCAAGAAAGGGGTAGACGGTATGCAACCCAACTTTTACAAAGCATAGACTGCACGTGGTGCTTGACTTTGCAAGCACCTCGTTCGGGAGCACTGGGGCAGACCCGTGATTTACCGCTGACCAAATGATTTAAAGTTTGGCGACGAAAACATTACTTCTACGTTATAATCGCTGGCAGCCTTCTTCAGTCGATGAGACAGTGCGTGATCATATCGAATTACCGCTACTTGCTTTTCCTTGTCCTCGCTCTTTCGTTTCCGGCACTCTTCTAGGCCCCATTAGTGAACAATTTCGTTGCGACAGCAATTATATGGACATTCCAGACACATTTCTGCCATCGTCATCACCGTTGCCATGACGTTACGTATTAAAGTTCAAGGGTGATACTTTGTCGCTGCGCTCCGTATGTACCAGTGAAAACGTGTGGGAGTGAGCCTACATTGGCGGCTCAATATCGCGCGTGCAATGCCGGAAGCGCGTAAACTCTTAAGCAAAATTACACCCTTTTGCCGCACAACGATAGTCGTCGTCTGTCTTGTCCGCATTCCTTCTTTAACGCGGCGAGCCTGGTACCCACACAATGAGGGATATGAGGGATATTGTGTGGTAACCCCACACAACATCCCTCACACTGCCCCTATTGTGGAGCAAAGCCCACAGTATATCATTGCACCTGGGAGTGCCCACACCCTCCGGGCTACTCCCCTATTCCTTCACCTTCCCCTTCCTCCTGGGAGACTGCGCTGACCAGCTCAGACCCGCAAGAGCAGCGACGGCTGATCCGGCGGGCACGCGGAGTGGCGCGAGCCAATGGGGAAGTCGCCCAAACTCATGATAAATAAATGTTTTCTCTCTCTCTCTCCCAGTAACGAACGGCATACGCGTTATCAGCATGACATAGCATTCCCGACAGGAAAGTAGCGGGCGCGGCGTTTTCAAGAAAGGTAACGCAATCAAGGCACATGACGCTTATCGTTGTGTGGCAGATATACACCCCAACGGGTGTAACTTTGCCTAAGAGTGTAGTATTTGGTCGTGCGCAAGGCACCAAGGGGAGAAAAGAAAAGGGGCGTTCTACTCTGGTGACTGCTACGTATGGTGCGGCCGCGCGGGTCCTATCTGAAAGCAATCTGCGTTGGTTACAGACTCGATGAGTGCTAATAGCTTTGTGTGCGAAGTGTTTTAGCCACTTAGTTCAGGTTGAAGCAAGAGGAAGCACGAAAGTCAGTTCGCTCGCTGATGCTGCCGCGCTTTCTGACTTCAGCATTTTGACATCGAGTTTCCGAGGTCATCGAGTGAGGTGTGTTCATGTTTGCTTGTGCGCGCGTGACACGTTAGTAAGCGACTATTTACAAGTTCGCACGGCCGATAAAACTACTATCCTTACTTGGTATAGCGGCCTACTAATTTGCTATCGCAATCGATGCTTCGCGTTTCGGACGAGACTGTCACTTTTCTAGAATGATAAATTTTTAATATTCTGTACCAGATTACATAACACATCGATTAGCCTAGAGAATAGGGCTCTGCAATATAAACTAATAATCCCTATTAAACCCACCCCTAAAATATTTTGTCTGAGCTTGGCGCCATACCTAGGAAAATACTTCCTTTCTTTTCCAGCGCAGTATAACCCCCTCCTCTTCCCTGGTACACCTATGCCAATATCTACAGCTCTTCTTTGGGCGACTTCGTGTCTAGGGTGCTAGAGGGTGGCGGGTTCTGGCTGTAGCTCATTCTAGTCTATATTAAAATTTAACGTAATGTTTATTTCAAATGTTTTCATTTCTTTACGACTGCGTATATTTAACCGTAAATCTTATTGTGCTCTTGGACCTCATTGTGTGTCTTCAGTTATGTATGACATCTAATAAATCAATAAAACGTGATTCTGATTCTGACAATAACGCACTTTCCTTCAATCTGATAATGACCTAATTATTACGTGATGCTGAACATGGTAAATGCAACCACATCTTTTTGAAACAAACGTTACCCTCATTGCGCTTTCGCCGTGCTGAAATAGAATCGTCATTGACATGCCAACAGAATTGGCCCACAAGTACAATGTTCATTCGAGCTCGAATTTAGTGCCCAAGAGGCACATTCTATTTCGATTTACTGAATCAAAACGTGTGCTCTCATCTATGCAAGACTTGCATATACGTTACTCTGATCTGTCTACAGGTGAAATATGCGTAAGATGTTTGCAATCTTGACCACAAATAACTGTTTGGCGTGATCTAATGCCTTTCAAACCGTGCCCTCGAGTCTTTTTGTTCCCTGATCGTTCATGATGGACACGTGCGACGGCACTAGAAAGGAACACCAAGCTGGAGGATCAAGCATGCCACCTTCCAAGCGCTCTCGCTTTTTCAATAACTTCATAACCGCACTTAGCTTCATGAGTAGTCCATTCAAGCCTCTTGGGTATTTCTTCGATGACCCTATCATACCTGCAAGGTAAGACCCTTCAGGCTTCGTATAAGCCACATTGTCCCATCTTTCACACCAAGAACCATGTGTGCGTTAAAGCAAAGCGCAAGTTGCCCTACAAAGTAGCAACTGTCGCACATCTTCAACAGTGCGAGGCCTTTTGGAATTCAGCAGGGTGGTTGCTTGGGCGAGCTCCTAGAGCAAATTTAGTGAATATCAGAAACAGACACACACATGCACTGCATTTCCAAGTGGTTTTAATATTCGTGTGAGCGACATTTATGTCAAGATGTGGGAAAAAAACCCGTAAACAAAATAACCACGAGAAAAACTTCTCTTCCATTTAAATTTCACATGAAGTCAAGTAGAATAACATGAAATGAAGGGCACCGGAAGCTAGCGGGTAACGCGAGATAAGCGGAAGTGATCAGGTCAACCAAACTACTAGTAGCTGTGAAAAAAAAACACGAACGCAGTGTCACGCAGTGGCCAGAGGACATCACCACCTCACTGTAGCAAGATAGGAAAGTTCCTTCTCACATAAAGCAATCATGGCCCATGTGAAAACAGCCATCGCGTAAACGAATAGAAGGAGCCATCGCACGGAAGGAACCAGACGAAGTGTACGGAGACAATATTGCTGCTTCCTCAGCTCTTTTCTAAGTAGAGTTTAATCAGAGCGGGGCAGGAAACGTATTTTTGTAGCAGCGTGCTCGTATAGCGGCTGGTACGATCCGATTTGTAAGGTGGTACCTTCTTCTGGAAGGATTCTGAACTTCTGAAGCAGCATGGTCAAGTACAGGAAAACCTCAGCTGTCGCCAAGCTTTCTCCAGGACAGATTCTTTTACCTGCAACAGATGGCGTCAATGATACTCTTACTGATTCGTACCAGAGGAAATTCTCGAACTAGCATAACCTGGTTACAGTAGCTTCGCTTGGCACCCAAATAATAGGTGAGCCCGCATCTTCTTTCTTTTCTTATTTAATTTTCAGCTATCTGGCTCTTACCTTCCATGCAACATTTCTCGTGACAATTTTTCTCAGTGAAATGCATGCACAGAGTTACAGTTACGTACGGAAGAAGGCGGGCACTATATTCCAAGTCGCCTATCACTCAATCATGCTTTCGGCATGGTGGGCATGTTACTCTTGATTTAAAATACAGAGTGAAGTTTTGCGCTAGAGATGCGATCGTATCATATGATGCAAGTTTCACTCACTTTCGGTTACCTGATGTCCGACTTGCATGAAGAAATGTTTGGAAGTAACTGGTCATCATGGTATCATAGTCATTACGCGACGTGTATTGTTATTTGATCACACTCGCCAATTGATTAGGCAGACAGTCCGAAGTTGGGCTGCTTTCTGTTTAGAAGCCTTTCTGAAAATTGCGGCATCCGTAGTTTGCAATAAAATAAGGGCCAGTAGCTCCGATATTTGGAAGTTTCATGTTTCCTGACTCCCGTTTATTCGGAAAATTGCCGACTTGTTTACGTAGGATGCAGCAGCGAGCAGCCAGGGTAGGTGAAACTCAGTTATGAAACTGGCCACGCCTGTCTGGTGTTGAGCGATCGGGTAGTGACCAGACGCTGACCCTATGTCCATAATTATCCGCATTCCGACAACTTCGTTCTTGACGCCTTTCATGCGCTTTCTCCCCACCCCCCTCCTCCTGTCCATTCCCCAATTCCCTTTCTTAAAATTATTTTCCTTTGACCACTGTCGCGTTCTTTAACATTCACCGGGTTGTGGAATGGCACGGCGGCCCTTAACATTCCTGTATTTCCGTTTCTGGCCGTCGCATGAACTTCGAGGCCATTCACCTGCTTGCCCTCCCACCTGCTCGCTGTGGCGGTTTTCTCTGGCCCAGCACCCCGGGCCTTGATATATTTTGTCGTGCGCAAATCAGCATTCTGTAGGTCCTCCTTTCTAGTCCAGTTTTTAGCCCCGTTTTAATTCTTCACAGTGGGTACAAACTAGCCTGACAGCAAGCGTTTCTCAAACTATGAACATGATGAACGGCACGGACAAGGCGAAAATAGGGAAAAAAAAGGGGGGGGGTGCTTACTATGCGTTTCCTAGACAAGCAAGTCGCAAAATTTTAGGAATGCTTTTTTTTCGCGTAGCCTGGTCGACGATTCGGTGACGTACCAGAAATGAAAAGCTCTTCGACTGCGCGAAGGCTTGGAGGCAAGGTTCATGCACGCTCTCGTCCCATCTTTATCTCTGTGTGGAATTTTGAGTGTCGATCCCCCCACAG
Organism: Dermacentor albipictus; assembly: GCF_038994185.2. NCBI lineage: Eukaryota > Metazoa > Arthropoda > Arachnida > Ixodida > Ixodidae > Dermacentor > Dermacentor albipictus. The sequence goes on along the minus strand of NC_091826.1, from coordinate 93,286,304 downwards.
CAGTTATGGTTTAGACGATGCAGAATGAAGCAGAGGCGCGCAGTGAGTTGGGCCACAATGTTCTCTGCCAGGTAAAGTGGATCGCCCCAATGACATTCTACTCCCTTTCGGACCAATACTAGCACCGCCACTAGCCCTCTCCTTGCTTTCACATGCGAGCTTTTCCTTTCATCCATGTCGTTCTTTCGGAGCCCACCTCCTGAAACTTTCTGTTCAGTGGGAAAAGGGGAGGTTCGTCAGAAAATTTTGGGGGGCCCACAAACCGCCTCCCCTGGCCACGCCAATGATGCACCTTGGTGTGACCCACCGCATGGCACGTGATACACCTCTCATTGTTGTCGCCACAGTGATATCTTAACAGAGTTCAAGGTGAACATAGTGATAACGCGTTGCAAGTATGCTGCCTATTGACAATGCTCAAAGTTGGCTAATGTGCCATTTAGATCGCGGCCAGCAAAGCTATGACAGTTCCATTAAGCTCATCGACCTTTGATATTGCGGCTATATCGAAGCGCAAAGCTTAGTAACGACGCGCTAAGTAGTTTCCCAATCACAATAACTGGTTGAGACCTCGCAGGAAAACCCGAAATCTTGTCACTCGTCTTGAAGAGCACGTTCGCCGTGCAACCTCCAGCGCTATCCCACATACCGGCATGGCGCCAGACGATAGACGGCGCTGTAATCGTCAAACAGCGGCGCCTTCAATAAAATGGTTTGCAGCTAGAGGTGTGCGCCCATAAAGTTCCTCGATGTAGTGCGAAGTGATTTTTTAAAGAGACATGGAAGAGATAAGTGCAATGCCGTCGACGCGTCGGCACGCCGCCACCGACGGTTCTCGCTGCGCCGCCGCCGCCGATATTTCTTGTCGGCGAGAACGACGCGCCATTTAAGTACAAAGATTTCTTCTTTAAGTTAATCCAGCTTCACTTGACATTTTGTCTTGTCTTGTTTAATTCTTTTGCCTGCCTCAAGCATAGGATCTTCTCAAGCAGGGGAGCAATGAATAACACACTACGAACAAAAGTAACTCTACTCTCCACGTGTCTCTGCATGCGTGTCGTCACAAGTTAGCGCAACGTAGGATTCCGGAACTTCCCCTCCAAAAGCATAATATGACGCAACGAGGAGAAACCACTGCTTTGGAACGTCAAAATCACGGCTTGAGGCTAGTGGGCGCTGTAGTTGCGGGTAGATTAGGCGATATGCATCATAGCGGCATTGATGGTAAAGATGCAACTTGTAGCAAGATATAAATTTGTGGCCCCGATGTGTTTCAGAATGCCGGTTGAATGTTTTAACATTATTCAGGCAGTTACATTCGAAGGAGTTTTTCTACCGTTCTACGTGTAAAAAGATGTTTACATGCCCACTGCATGGTGCTGTTTATTTGCAGCTTTCATATAAAAATTTGCATGCAACTGACACCGACAGCTGCAATGAACGATAAGACAGTTTCTTCCTGCAGGTTAAAAAAACTGTTGTTTCTTTCGGAAATATTTGTGCATCCCAGCGATGCCTGCATTTCTACAAATAAAGAGTTAGTTCTTTCAAGTTGGTGATGACGAGTTAACAAATTGAGCAAACTTGTTTTCTACCGCATCTTAACGTGTCTCAGCTGAAAAAAAAAACAAGCACAAAAAATCATCTTGATTCTTTTTTCCTCAGGGAAAAACGATGCTCTAAGGAAAGTTACATAGTGTTGTGCCACACCATGAGCACCATGTGGTGACCACGAGGCTACCACGAGGCGACGGGTGCTGCCATACTACATGCACCACGTGGCTACCACGAGGCGACGAGCGCCCCAATTTCCCCGCGACGAATCGAGAATTCGACACGGGAGGCGACTTCAAAGAGCGCCCAGCCATTTCCGTGGCGCCTTGCCATCTCCCTGACAAATCAAGAATTCGACACCGGCGAGGTCAGCACCCTGCCCCGCCTGGTTCCTGCCGACGAGAACTCGCCCAAATCGGTTCCTGCCGACGAGGAGTCACCGAAGGGATTTAAGGGTAAACCTACCTGTTCTGAGGAGAGAGAGTCGCTTGCAGCCGCTCAGTTGGTCTGATGCGCTCCTACTGCTACCTGTGCGCTATCATCCACTATCTGTATGTACTGCATAAAGTTTTTCGTTTCTTCTTCGTGGAAGCGAGCACGCGCCCATATATGCGGCCACGTAGGCGGCTTTTCAACGGTTGCTGGTGGCTCGGCATATTTAAAACATCCAGCTTCTGGTCATAGGGTCAGCGGAGTTACGCAAATTGTTCGTCCTACAGGCCAGTTGTAATCAGGCTGGGAGCATTTTTAGCTCCTCCTGTAGACCGTTTTATTGAGGGCGCCGTCATATTGCGTCCACAGCGCCGTCTATCACGCGGTATCGTGGTGGTATGTGGGATCGCTCTGGAGGGTGCACAGTGAACGTACTGATGACGACGAGTGGCAAGTTTTCACTTTCTTCTGAAAGGCGTGAATAAGTTTTTGTGATTGGGCAACTTCTTAGCGTGTCACTACCGAGCTTTGAACTTGTATATCACCTCAATAATGAGTGGAAACGGGCTTAGATGCGCTGCCACAGGTCTGTCCGCATTGTAAATATTGGACGAGGGAACCTGAATATGGTTCATGCATAACATACGAGCAACGCGATATTATTGTTTGCCTAGCCTTGAACACTAATAAGGTATATTTCAGGCGAAACAATCAGAGGTGCTTCCGTATGCCATGCGGCATGTCGCACTAGCAAACATACCAATTTACGTAACTAGCGAAGCTCTGAGGAAATACGTTTTGCTAACTTTCGTGCTTTTAAAATTTTTGCTGTACGACTTTCTAAGCATTGTTTGCCTAGGATTTGGGCATCAAGGTTCACAAAATACAACTAAGATAACTCGACCGGAATGGCAATTAGCATGAAATACTCGATAAAACGACCTGGTGACAGTGGCCACAAAAATGTCATGGTCAACCAGATGCACAACGCGTTGAAAGAATATGCAGGAGCTTGAGTATCGAGTGGGGCCTTCGTAAGGACATCTTCCCGAATAGAGAGTGCTGAAGAACGAATTACTCTCTGGAACAGTGACATTATTTTCTGGAGCTGTATAGCGCGCGGTCCGCGGCATCGGCCAGGCAGCTTACCGGTGAGATTTGGAAGCACGAGAAAGGGGTGCACAAGAAAGGGGAACTGGAGGCGAACGGCACAAAGGAGGCATGATTATAGCACCTTGTGCCTGTTGTATCCCCAGAGCACTCTGTGCTTCAATATGGCCGCATTTCGCTTCCCTTTACTGTTATTGTTTTTTCCTCTGTTTCCGTATATCTCTATATATTCCATTGCCTTCGTTTATCCATATACCAAGACATTTATATTCTTTTACCCGAGATATTTCCTAGCCCTGTACTACCCCTGTCTGTTCACTGTTTCTAACAGTTTCTAACACTAAATTTCAAACATAAATTCTCGCCTTCCTGTCCACAGATATTAGCCAGACGTTGCAAATCACTTTGCTTGTTCGCTAGCAACAGAATGTCGTCCGAATAAAACAAACCTGGAAACCGCTGCTCTACTACTGTACCCGCCCGTTTGTATGAGAGTCTAAACCCGATATCGCTTCCTTCTAGAGCCCTCTCCATTCTCACCATGTACATCATAAACAGCAGTGAGGATAATCCTGCCTCAGTCCCTTGTTGATATCAACTTTCTCCTCGCTCCTCATCCCTTCCCATTAAAAGCAAAGGGTATTATCTAGGTAAATCTCTCTCAAACGCTGTAGAAAGTCATCGCCTCAGCCTTCCCTTTCCAGAATATCCCACAAAATGTTGCGCTCTACGTTGTGATACGCTTTTGTAATGTCTAAAAAGGTCTCATATAGCGGTCTGCTTTCTGCTGCTATTTCAATACACTGACTAAGAACAAATAAGTTGTAATCCAAACGCATACATATTCTGACGCCATTCTGAAATTATCCCAAAATTTCGCTATTCTATTTCCATGCTTCGAGCTTTAATTTAATTGCCTGCATTGCTAACTTGTATATTAGCGATGTAATGGTCAATGGTATATACGAGTGAATTCCATTTTTCTCCCCCTGACCTTTATAAATTAAATTCATTCTAGTTTGTCGCCAACTGTCTGGAATTCTTCTATACTTAAAGATTTTTTCCACTGCTTTCGCCAGAGCTTCCTTACTTTTTGGTCCTAGTTCATTAATCAGCCTAACGGGAACCTAGCCTTGTGGCTGTGCGTTTAGGAATTTTCTCTTCGGCTTGCTTCTAGTTGAAATGTGCCAGCACCACCTCCTTTTTCATCTGGTTCTCTTTCGTGCTCTTTTTTCTTCATATACAACCTCGTCATTGCCTTGGAAAGATTCGGCCTTTATTTTTCGGACGTAATTTAATGCCGCTTCCCCTTTCAGTTGGTTTCCATGTTCGTCTAGGACATGTTGTATTGTTGTTGACTTCCTGTCTAATAATTTTTGTGTTTCCAAAATATTCAAGGTGCGCCCTTCTTTTTCTCAAGTATTTCTGACAATGAGCGTTAACTTTCACCTTTATCTTTGCTTGCACCAGTATTTGAACCACAGACTTTTTCTCCCGATACATTTCCCATTAACTGGCCACTTCATCCTGCTGCAACTGCGCCTTCTTTGCCTGCCTGTGCTCTAGGGATGATTTCTGTCGTTCGGCGATCGGCTTCTCGTATCTCCCTGTTCCACCAGCTATTCGGTTTCTTTCTTCCTTTCCAAGGAACCTGTTGCTTCTGTTTCCATATTTCTGTCCTCATTATGCTTAGAAGCTCATTATATTTCCACTCTTTACTTGGCCGCAATGTTCTTCTTCGACTCCAGTGACTATATTTATTATGAGTTCAGCTTTCAAATTTGGACTGGCAATTTTTCACTGCTTGCTCTCTTTTCGAGCTATATATCCCATTTTCAAAAGGATGCGTTTATGGTCATTCCATATGTTGCTCACTCCCTTCGTCCTCACTCCCTTCCTCGTCAATGACCATTCCTCTCCACTTATCATGAATTCCTTCGGTCATCAGAGTGTAATCAATGGTAGGCTGCCGGTTTCCCACTTCCCACGTGATCTGCCCTTCACACTTAGGCCCTGTATTCACGATAAAGAGGTTATGTTGCTCACAAATATCTAGCATTGACTTCCCGTTGTTGCCGGTATAGCCATCTAGATCCTGTATGTGGGCATTCATGTCACCTTACAGGATAATTCCCGCATCATTCCCGCAACCCTTAATATCAGCCCTTATGCATTCCAATAATTCTAGATTTTTCTCTGTGCAATTATTTGAGGTTCAAAAATACGTTACGCCCAGTCAAATTTTTCTTTTCACTCATTGTACCTGATAACGGAAGAAGCTCTTGACATTTTGAATTTACTCTTCTCGCTTTCGCTCCCTGATGAATGACCATTCCGACTCCCCCTCTCTTTCATTCTGACTTGGTCCTGTTGCACCCTTCCCAAACACAATTCTCAATCACTGGCGGCTCTTCCAAGCCTCTAAGATGCATTTCTGTAACTGCATGCACCCCTATTTGGTCTCTATTTAACAGCTCCTTAATCTCTGCCCAATTTTCCTTTTTTCTGCCACCCTGCATGTTGATGTAGCCTATTACATAGTAAGGCCTTGCTTTCCTCGTTTTTCTTTTATTGACGGCGATGCTATTCAGAGATTTCCCTCGGGGACCTTCTTCATTACTACCTACTTTGGCCTCCTGAGCGCCCAAGGGCCCCAAAAATGTAACAGCACGACCAGCAAGTCGCCATCCTACTTCTCGTCCAAGCCTGTAATTGAAGTGGACCCTGTCTCGTTCAAAACCACCACACCCCATCAATTCCCGGTTTATTTCGACAACCGTCGAAACGTTTTTCTGGGCTCATTTTCTCTGTCGCCTCATTAGCAGCCACTACGCATCTTTGCACTTGTACTTTGTCACGTACAGGCACCTCCGGCACCGTGCACACCACGATCTCCATGTGGGGTGACAGCTTGCGCAAGTCGTCTACCGCCTTCCCCAAGCACTGGGCTAATCATGTCCCTTCCCTATTTAGGACGTTATTTAACCTACCTGCTAATATGACAAGGTTGCGCGCGTGGGCATTTTCCGCGAGCTCTGCTTTTGCTCGCTCCATGAGAAAACTCAGTGTCCGCCCTGGAAATGTCACTATCGCCACTCTTTTATCGCCTTTCACCCTCTCCAGAATTGATTCTGTGCATCGAGCAAGTTTGAGTCGCAGGCGATGATCACCATTTCACTCTCTCCTTTCTCTCCCTGCTTCCCTTTGTCCTTTTCCGCGTGATTCGGACTTGACAGGTGGCATTGAGCCCTGCGCTCATGCTTTTTTCAACTGGGGGCCTCAAGATAGATGCCGCTCTTTCCAAATACTTCCTCACGACGTTGCACGCATGCGGCGTACTTTTCTGACCCCTCCTCTCCTGTCACGTCGGGGGACTGCGTTTCATCATCACGACCATTCCGGTTCAAAATGGTGGCCCTGTTAAGCTTTTCCTCGGCTGCTTGAAGTCTTTCTTCCACTGCCTTCCGCGCATCATGCTCCATATTTAGCTCATTTTGGAGGTCTTCGACCTGTTTGAGAAGCTCTTCCTGGAAAGCCTCCATTTTCTTCAGCCTACCATCGACATCACAGTGTGTGCTGAGTGACTCGATTCCCTCTCCATTGTCCTCCGTCCCCTCGACTGCCTTGAGTGACCGCCCGCACACTGCATGGTTTCCCGGCTTTCTTGCCATGTATTGCACGGCTTTTTCAAATGCAAATGCTATAATGCTATGATAACCCAGAGCATGAGCCTTCTAGCAAAAGCCGATACGCACAATATATAAATCCTGAAAATGCCGCAAAGTGATTCTCACCAATGTTTTAAAAGCAATCAATGCTGCATAGACTTAAGGTATGACACGTCTTCGCACGTGTTCAACCACGCGGCCACGCTCTCACTTTCCTACCAAAGCAATATTCCCGATACAAAAGCACACACAGTAAAACCCCTAAAAGCTATTGGGCTCGCCAGTGCCAAGCTACTATTTAAAGCCTATAAAGAATTAACATCCCACCTGGTTGCACGTGTTGAAGCACGTGGCTCTTAAGGACGCTCTGGCTATCCTACAAAACGAAATATACACGAAACACACCCGCGCGCACAAAAATAGAAAAAGCAAAGATACTTACAAATTATAATTTAAAGGCTAAAAACTGAGCAAATAAAAAACAGAAGCAAGCTCACAGCATGCACAAAAAATGTGATTTCGCCGCCGCCACGGAGCCCTGTAAACATACGTCCATCCGCCACAACATCTCACGCTTAACCACCTCTACTGTCGACCATGAGCGCCATCTCTCTGCTACTACCCTGAACGGCGGGAACCTCCAAGGTAATGGGAAAACGAGCAATGCGGTAGGCATCTAGTAAAGGCGACGTTCGTAATACCCTGCTAACCGGGATCTCTAGAATAACGATACGAAATAAAAGCGATTCCAAACGTTCCACAAGGCAAACAAGTCCTGCGTTTACCTTCCTCTAGGACTTACCTAACGAGAAGGTGATTATGTGTGCAGGCCTAGTGGATGGTGCGCTGCCGTCTGGTCCGATAAAGCGCGACGGGTCGAACTTTTCAGGCTCCTTCCAGAGTTTGGTGCTCTGGTGGACGGCCCAAAAGTTTGGCAGCAGCACGGTACCCTTGGGAACGTGGTAGCCGCCAATCACTGTGTCTTCCGCTACTCTGCAGGTGCGGTGTAGACAATGAAAACACAAAGGTTGGCATACAACGCGAAAATGACAGCTGCGCGCCTACGTACACCATACCGCCGTGCTACATGTCTCGTTTCTACTCAGTTCAGCGATCAGTTCCAAAATATCAGCGATATTCCGATGCAACTGTATAGGCCTACACGCTCTGGCGACAAAGCTCGCAACCACACTAGTGACTATGATGGGAGGAAGAGGAGGAGAAAATGTAAAGATTTGTTAGTTTCAACGGAACTATAGATGCAGGCGCAGTATTTTTTAGCCGCTCTATTGCAGACTCAGGCCTTCAGTCCCAACACATTCTTGATGTGCTGCATCAGAAGCTGCCACGCATAATTTATGAGTGCTCGTGTCGAAAAGTTCGTGTCCCGTCCCCAAAGAGCGTCCCTTGGTGCATTTTAGATATGCACTGCAACAGACACGAACAATCGAAGACAAAGCAAGAGACGAAGCCCTGCAGATCGGTATAACTTCCATCAAATTATTTGTTAATTTCACGTCATTCCGCCCGCGGATCCTTCTACGTCACAGACAAGCTGGGCCATAAGGCAAGCTTAGCGATTACGTGTCCGTAACCAGGAAAGTGAACGAATAATCTGATGCCAAGTATTTAGATTACATGGCAATTTTGAATTGTAGAAACACGTAAGTTGAATTTTACAACCATTCTCTTCAGCCGATATGTTTGTTGGTATATGTTTCTAAGTTTGTAATGTTTCTAATTACAAAAGTAACTGATCTATATAATTTGAAAATAACAACATTCCGATAAAAAGCCACAAAAGTTTCTACGAATAATCGAATCATACTTGTTTTAGGGCCAGCAAGTAGAAATAAATATTAGCCACACAATACATCCACCGTGGTTGCTCAGTGGCTATGGTTTTGGGCTGCTGACCACGGAGGTCGCGGAATCGAATCCCGGCCACGGAGGCTGCATTTCGATGGAGGAGAAATGCGAAAACACCCGTATGCTTAGAATAAGGTGCGCGTTAAAGAACCCCAGCTGGTCAAAGTTTGCGGAGTTCTCCACTACGGCGTGCCTCATAATCAGAAAGAGGTTTTGGCACGTAAAACCCCGCAATTGAAATTTTCAACCACTCAATTACATGAACACAATAATGCGCCGGTGTTCCTCAAAGTAGCATTCTGTTATTCTCATGGATGCTAATAATATTGTGTTGATCAGAGAAGAGCCATTGTCATTATATACGCTTAGAACAGAGGCTTGTTTTTTGAACGCCTGACATGTGTTCTCTACAGAAAGGGACTCCATAATGTTAACGCCGCCTTTATGAAAAACAATAGCTGTGCTTTTCAGACCAGGAAAAGAGTTTGTAGAGACCTCTTCATTATCTCTGAAAATAAGCCCCTCACCGACTAAACTTCACCGGCGGCGAACTACCTAGCAATAATTTTCCAACGAAACTTATCGTGGAACAATCACATTGCAATGGTCAGAGGTAAGCTATTAAAAAAAAACGGTTGGCATTTTGTCCATAAACAACACACGCTACCACATCACCTTAAAATCATAACACATATCTAATTACCATTGACATTCACCGTGAGATGAGTTCCGCGCTAATTTTAATCAGTATGGGGAAGAACGTCGTTCAACACTATTCAGAAGTTGCATTTAATACAAAGTAGAGTGGTTCACAACGTTGTTAAGGTTTCGTTCTTTTACCATACTGATACTAATTTTGTCATCACTTTGCGAGGCGGAAATTCCGAAGTGGCTTGAATACATTTTGATCAAGACTTAGAGAACCAGCATTATGCATAGTAGCTCTTTTATTTCCAAATTCTTATAGTTAAAGAGGAATACAACTGTTCACAATGTACGTACTTGTCCTGCTTGGCTGATTCCAATGGCGTGAACTAAATATATCCGACGAATGTTACATTATAATCTTATATCTCGCATAAATTGTACGTCGTTACAGAATGGATAGCCGTTTTATGGAATTACCGTTTCATTATCAAAATTTTAGCGTCGGCTTTATTTTGTTGTCACTGCTCTTGCCATAATACTATCTGCACATTTGAGCAATTACGATGAAAATGGCGGGAGTCCGGGAGGGGAGGCAGGGGCTTTCATCGAGCCTTTTCCCAGTCTTTTAAGGCGAAAGCCTTAGATGGCTCAAGGGTCAAAAAAGGCACACAAATTTGAAGTGCATGCGTCAGTATTTCTTTATCAATAAAAAGAAAGGTGGCTAGATTATCTTTTTTCGCGTTGAACGTTGAAATTAGTAATTGCGGCCACAAAAGTATCTGCGTGCGGTGTCCCGGTTTCGTTCATATTTGCCGAGCAATGTACAGTGCCTTGTGACATTCTGAGGATTATGAGTACACTTGCGAGAACTGGAAGGAAATCTGTTGTTGAAAGTTAGCGCTGTGTGCTTTGTTAAAATTAAAAAAAATCATTCAGTGAAACCGCCGTATGTGTCTTAATGGTCTTTATAGACTTGCCACGGCCGTTCTAACGTGCGATTAACCGCGCAGAACCAGGGGAGATGTCTAGGCTACCGAAAAAGAGAACAAGTGAAGAGCAAAACAAGTAAATAAAAAGCAAGTAATAGGAAGTGACAACGCATTCGAATGTCAGAGTAATTTGATGGATGCCTCGTGGGTGCGTAGGCTTTCGCCTTCAACCTCTGTAGCGTGTGCTAAAGTGACCGTCATCTTTTTTTTTTCGGTTTCCTCACGTCACCCTCAGGCGGACGCTGGAAAAAAAATCTACTCCGATTTCTATTAGTGAGCAGATTGGTTTAGTTTTTATTGCAAATCACATCCACCTGAACAGATAATTCATTCCAGTGACGTAATTCGAGCAAATTGCAGGTTCATATAGGCTTTAAAGCACTGTTCAATGTTGAAAAGGCACTGCAAAGAGCGTTTTAAAAAGGTGAGAAAACGCAGTTGTCGAATCTCACACTGTGAATATATCCTTAAAACTATTTATTTCACAAAAGCGCAAGGAGCGCCATCAAATTAAAGACAGCTCAAAGCGCTGACAAGCAACCGACCATCTTTGGCGCTGACGTAGTTACGAACTGTTACTTCCTGGCCCAGTTCACTGTTCTCTTCCGAGCTATTGCCTGCTTCACTGGTGCTGTTCGCTAAAAATATAGTGAGCCCGCACGATGAGCACTCGGTCCTCATAAAAATAAACATTACTTGTGACATTAGGCGTCTCGAAACTGCTCAGGGTTATGACGGACGCCGCAGTGGAGCGCGCCGGAATTACTTAAACCACTTCGTTAACGTGCACTTAGACCTAATCTAATTAAATCTGACGGTGTTTCGCAGAGATGTATGAAAACAATGAGGCACGTAACCAGCATTTTTTTTTTTTCGTGGGGGAGGCGGCCCCAACCCAAGTTAACTTTTCTGTGCGAATGAGGGGTGGGGGGTACCTTTACTAGTGTAAATGTAAATAATGCCCACCATTCGCCATAAAAACGCGTAAACCCGTAAAAAAGAAATAAAGTAAGGTGCATCTCACAGGTGTGCGCCTGTGAGATTGACCTCTTCCTTGCTTGACAAACTAGGAATCACATCAAATGGACTCGTGCAAGGAAGAAGCGCAGGAAGACCCCTGCCAAGAAGAAGTAAACCAGCGAAGGTGTAAAATAACGATTTCTAGTACAGCTTCTTTAATTAGCTCAGGAATAAATACGCAGTAAGCTTCATTTGCGGAAGAATCACAGTTCTTTTGGATCCGTCGTTTACTGCTCTACCAAGTTAAGTGCCAAAAGCGACTCGTATTGTTATTTGGTAAGTTGTGCAACAATGCGTGGCTGCCAGTCCCGTACAGCCACGTAGAGTGCAGGGCGCTGCGGTTCTAGACGTACTGCACCCACCTCGGAATGCTGGAAAAGCACCCACATAAGCATAGCAGAGAAATGGCTACGTCAGGTGGTTAGACTGATAAAGGTAGAAGCGTCATTCAAAGCATACGAAATCCTTCTTCATTTCCGGCGGTGTTTTGTCTACTTCCTTTTTAAGTAAAAAGATTTTGACCCATAAATATTTTAAACACCAACACACAATTTTTGGCTTTTCTTCCTGTTTGGTTGTTGCCTCGGCTCTGCCCTTAATATATCACTTAATTTTTTAACTCCTTGCGACTCTTGTTTCCCATTGCCAATTTTGCACGAAAAGTGGTGTAGAATTAGGGAAAAACCAGATGAGGCAACGGGTGACAGTCATATTGCTTATCGGTTTAATAGTTATTGCAGTGTTTGATGACAGACGCTGTCTCTCATTATTTTATTTTCTAGCATATCTAACTTGTCTTGCGGGTGTATGGTTCCAAGGATCTGCCAGCGTCGCGGCGAACTGTCACTCGAGGAAGTAATGAAGCAAAAGGAAAATTTAAACGCAACTGGCATTGTCCTCGGTCGCAACTCGTTCCACAAGCATACGGACCAGCTGAGTATAAATTCAATCTCTTTCCTGGTCACTGGATCAGTCCAAACAAAGAAGGTTGAACTTACAAAGCAACAGCGATGCGCGTGACCGTTGCAATAGATGATGACAACTGAATGCATCTCGTGTTAACCGCGCGAGCACACAATCGATGACAAAACTGGCCTTCACATCCCAGGAGATGCGGATAACTACTCCCATCCAAAAGGAGTGAAAACGACAGCAAACTGTTGAACGCCGAATAGCTGTCAAGCATCAAGATTGATTTGGCGGCGCTATACAAATGAGTGTGAGGAATCTGGTGGCGTGGGTGGGGAGAGGGGGGGGAAGGTGTATCCCGCTTCGTTTCGGGGGGCGGCGGCGGGTACGTGCTTGAGGACAAATAAGTTTGCTCTACCGTCTGTGGCTAGGCGTTGCCTTTACGAACTCATGTGCTTTCCTCATTGGAATGGCCAACAGCCCCACGTGCGACACATGCCACATCGACGACCATCCCAGCATCGGCACCGGTTACGCTGGGAGCAGGTTGGTAAACACGCTACTCGGAGCTGAGCTCATTCGCTTCAAGCGTTGCGCAGGCACAGCTACGTTCAGCAAGGAATGCGGGGGCCACGATCTTGCAACCGTACGCTACAGTCTCGGCGGCACAGGGACGTATAATTCATTAGGAACGTAATTCTTTAAGGCCATTAGCGTTCCTAGCATATTTCCCTCACTTCGCCGTGCGGCTTCTGCTTGATTTGTAGCTCCGGAGTCGTCACTATCATTCGCTAGACAGAAATAGGTTTACATGTCCATCGATTTGGCTCGAACCCAGTTCCCTCAGCACATCAGTGCGATGTTATACCCATTAGACCATGGACACACGCCTCGAAACTTCACGTAGCACCCTTAGCTTCTTCGATCTTACAAGTCAGCGGTTTGAGATGCTTTCGAACCTGACTCACAGCGTGGCAACAATTTATCGATAAAAGTGAGGGCGTTCGCTCTTCCAGATGAAGAAAAAAATTTTGTTTGCGGCGCCTGCAAAGGAAGCCTATTCAATGACGTCGCAGTTTATTTGAAGCCAGATATACTAAATTCCAATTTTGCAGTGCTAGCGGGACGAAACTGGCTACGGTTTGGATGTCGTGCTGAGTGGAGATTTCTTGGTGGCATCAAAAGGGGCTCAAAGTCACCCAATACGGAATACAACAGATGCATGCATTGTCCCCTCCACAATATCATTAAAGAAAATACGCAGAACCGCTTACAGAGTCCACCGTGCAGGTAGGACATGCCGCCTAAGCAGGCCTCATCAGCTGCCGAGCTGGAGTGTGCGCCGATATGTTCAGTCGGTAACGAACATGAAGCAATGGAAATATCAGAATGACCACTTGAGATTGTAAACAAAGGTGTCTTCGGCAATGCGATGTGTGGGTACATTGCTTGAATGATATCCGCATTTACGTCGAGAGCGATTATCTGCTGGAATTTTGAAGCGATGCTTTCTTAGACTCTTTCTGCAATTTGGAGGTATAATGTAAGCGCTATCATTGGTGCCATTGACTGCACTGATGTGAAAACGGTCAGCATGAAAGTTACGGGAAAAATTGTTCGCCGAAACTCGCTGCGCGTATTATCGTAGTGTGGCGTTTTGGTGCATTCTATAATGTCGAGCACGTCGTGTCTTGCGATTCAGCACGTTTTAACGATGAAATTGGGTTTCTTCCGCAGAGCCGGCCACGCTGTGTAAGGGAGGCGTTCATCACTGAAATCTGCAGCGACGTCTCTTGTCGCAATGCGTCATTTTGCCTCAGGAAAGCTTCGCGCACACCGATTCCCACAGTAGATGTAGATCCTTGTGATCTACTGGCCCGTACCCACTCTAGCGGCTTACCCAATAATCGGGTAACTTATGGTGAAATATATGCGGAATCTGCACAGTGTTCTTTTTCTAGGATGGACTGACTATATTACGCTCACTTCGAGCCTCCAGCCGCACTTTTCTTTTCTTTCGTATAGAACGTAACGACAAGATTTATAAATAATGGGAGGGCACTTACGGGTATAGTTACTATTATTATTGTTATTAATAATAACGTATTATATGTAAGCGGCTATTTGAAACCAAAATAAATATTGGCAATTATATATACTCGCAATAGTACTGCAGGTGCCAGCAGTGGCAGCAATAGCTGCCAAATTTGAGACCATTGCATTTTTCCAACGCTTCCGGTTAATCATGTGCGATACAGTTCGATACATATTTTTGCGACATAACCAGGACAGGTGTGATAGTCATACCCGCGAGGGATGCCAAAAGGCGTGCACGCTTTCCACCGGTACATCTCCCAGATGGTGGCCATGGTGAGCGGCATGCGGACGTGGTCCGCCCACGTCGGCAGCCGATCTCTGCCCACAACGCGGTCAATCTCCTGCCGCACCTGCTCCTGCAGAGTGTCTGGGTGGGCGGCAAAGTTGAGCACGTGGCTTTGAAGGAACAGTGCCACCACGGCTGTGGCGCCCAGCAGGTAGTCGGTCACGTTGCCCACCAGCCGGCCCTCTGCAGGCGACAAAGGAAATCATCGCTGTAGGCAATGCAGACAATCTCACGCCTCGACGGGTCGTACCATGAAAGCATCAAACTTCAAAACCTAGACGGAAGGGCCGACTGCAATGAAATTTCACTTGGCAAAGCTTGGCAAGAAAATTGCAGTAAATAACACTGATGGAGTAACGGGATGGTATACAGGAGACGTATTCTGAAACGTTCGCCTCCGCGAAAGCGTCGCCCTGGCCACGCCTCTGCGAACGGCGCGCGCTGATTGGAGATTTTAGCAAAACCGGAAATTAAACAGCGCCATCTAGTAGTTCCGGCCTACGTCATTTTAGCGTCATGGTGCCGATGGGTGCTCTCGACATGTATTGAATAAATGAACATGTCTTTTGGCTTGTCTTAGCGTTCGGTTGGTGGTGGAGTGTAGTAGAGATAAGATAGGTGGTAGTTTATAGTACTCTTTTTGGTGGCGTTTTACACGCGTTGTTTCGCGGCGATGTTTGTTGATTCATATAAAATAAAACATTTCACCCCTCCTCATTAAATTGAGTTTACCTAAAGAGGCCGTAAGCAAACGTAGTCAGTGCGCAGAACCCGTACTGCGGCCACTACACACGAAAACAACACACCCGAGCCGCTCTGCACTCGCCGGGTGCGATCTCTCATGCGATGTGAAGCGTTCGAGAGCGCGCGTTGGTAGTGCACACTGACGTCACGGGTAAGCAGTCGCTTGGATTATTGAATGTGACTTTCGCGGTGGCGAAACTTTCGCGGAAGGCGAAGGTTTCAGAATACGGCCCCAGATCCTGATTTTAAGATCAGCGTACAAGCCACTACACTTTTCAGGCTTGGAGTAGTGCCTGAAAGCAGCAAAACGTTTTGTCGAAAGCCAATAGGGCTGTGCTAGTTCAGGTGCAACCAAATTAGTACGGTCTGTACGGCTTCAATCAATCAATCAATCAATCAATCAATCAATCAATCAATCAATCAATCAATCAATCAATCAATCAATCAATCAATCAATCAATCAATCAATCAATCAATAAGTTAATCAATCAATTATATATTTGTTTATTTATTTGCCAATTCAGAGAGGGGAGGGCATGGGAAGCAAAAGTTTAAGTGAGCTTGACTAGGCTTCCCAGCCTATTACAGTTTAACAACATGCAGTGGCGGTATACATAACCTGTGTACAAAAACATAAACATCAGACAAAACCATACATTATGCTTGTATGCAATGATCGAGGAAAAAAGCGAAAACCGAAGAAAAACACATCAAAGACAATTTTCATATTCGGAATTCCAGATATAAGCTCCACACGAAGAAAGCAGGAAGCTAAGACCTGTAACATGAGATATCAAAACCATTTCGTGTTAAAACATTGAATACTGTGGGTAGAGTTAATTTTAACACTTGGCCTCTGCAATTTAAGCGTGGTGTTCTTGTTTCAAAATTTTTCATCAGCCGTAAAGGACACACAAAAGCGTATACGGTTAACTGTCCTATTTCTCTAAGCATTGAGATACTATTCTTTACTTCGTATTTGTATCGAAGAACTGGGCGTAGGTTACAAATAATAAAAACCGTTGGAATTTCAGTAATAATGAAGAGCTGTGCGGAACGATGATCTCTGGTTAAGTTTTAAATGATGCGTAAAGCTTTCATTTCAAGCACATAGACATGTAAGTTTCTGTGCGTGGCAGTGCCCCATACGAGTTGGTAATTCACTTGTGACATGAACAAAGATTTGAAAAGCAGGAATTTGGTATTAGTAGGAAGGACGTTAGTATTACGGTATAAGACACCAATAAAACGTGAGACATCTAAACACACATGACTGACATGCACATCCTACAGCAACTTTTCTGTAAACCAAACGCCAAAGGTTTTTAATGCTAACACAATTGCTATGTTATTCGAGCTATAAGTAAACAATTCAGAGCATAATACACTTTATCCTTAGGTCGAAAAATGATCGCTTTTGTTTTGGCCGCTATAATTTCTAATGTATTTATTGAGACCAACGCTCGAATATGACTAACATTTCGTTAGCTTTTTTGAACGATTCGTCAGGCTCTTTACCACTGAAAAATACACTGGTGTCGTCAGCGCATATAACATAAAATGAGTTAGCATAAATAAAAGAATTAGGGCATTTTACGTGCCAAATCCAAGATATGATGATGAGGCATGCCGTAGTAGGAAACCCCGGAAATTTGGGCCCCCTGGGGTTCTTTAAAAAGCAGCTAAATCTAAGTACAAAGGTATTTTCGCATTTGGCCACCATCGAAATGCGGCCACCGTGGCCGGGACTCGACCCCGCGACCGTAGGTTAAATATTGACGATGTTGTCAATATATGAATTAAACAAGAAAGGTCCCAGCATACTTCCCTGTGGCACACCTGGCGTTGACGCGACAAATAAGAAGTCGCGAGTTCAAGAGCATGTCCTTGAATACCATAGCTCTCACGCTTAGCAAGAAGGAGAGAAAGGGGGTTAACTGAGGGGCCCGATTTTTATTAATGTTATCATGAGAAGCTAACAAACAAAGACGACAAGGAAAACACGGGGGGAATTACTTGTATCTACTAATTGAAAAAAAAGAAAAGATAAATTAATGGCAATTAAAGTGAATGATAAACCAACTTGCCGCAGGTGGGAGTGTTAACCTTGGGAGTGTTAACCAGCGCCGGCGCCAAGGTTTGTGAGTGGTGCCGCTGGCTAACACTCCGAAGGTTAGTTCTAGTGGTAACGCATAAATACCCAAGAAAGTGGATGGGGAAACTGCGCCGCGGTAGCTCAATTGGTTAGAGCAACGCTCGCGTAATGCGAGGACGTGGGATCGTTCCCCACCTGCAGCAAGTAGTTTTTTTATGCACTTTCATTGCCACTAATTTATCATTTCTGTAATTAAATCATTAGGTACAAGTAATTTCCCCTATCTTTTCCGTATTGTCTTTGTTTGTTGGCTTCTTATGATAAGCTTAGCAAAAGGTTATTTATAATTTAAAATATCGTAGACTTTGTTAAAATCAATATAGAGGGCTCATACTAGTCGTTTTTCCTAAATGTTTCTGATAATAAATTCTTTTTGCTCAAGCAGCGCCGTTTCAGTTGATCAATGTTTTTGTGTGAAACCATCTTGGAATGGTGTTAAAACGTTATGTTGCTCAATAAAATGGGAGAGAGGAGTTTAAATTATTTTTTCTAGACCCTTCGAAAAACCGAAAAATATTGGCCTATAGTTAGCACCGCTATTTTTATCACACTTTTTAAAACCCGGAATGACCCTAGCGACTTGCATTTGAACAGGGAAAGTGGATGTCGTAAGACAAAGGTTGAAAACATGGGTCAGCGAAGGTGCGATCAGCTGGATGACATGTTTAACAGGTAATATGTGTAAGTCGCCATCGTCCCGCAAACTCCTACCTTAAAGGCTACGAAATGTGGTGGTAACTTCCTAGTTATCAACCGGAGAAAGAAAAAACGCTATCGCGGCTACCGATGAACGAAATTTCTGCGCTTCTGAATTACCCCTGAACTGGGAATGCACGAGGAAAGAGCTTTTGAAGGAATTTGCCAGTGAGGGATTACACGTCTCAGTTCCGTTAATGATCATTTTATAAAGCCTTTCACTTTTACCGACAGGATTAAAAAGAGTGAATAGTTGCCGCCAGACAGCGTCACTGCGACCACTTCTATGCTGGCAAATGTCTGCATAATATTGAGTCTTAGCAACTCTGATGTCCTCGTTTAATTTATTATCGATACGCCTTGTATCGCGATAGAGGTAAAAGGTCGGTAGTATGGACAAATGTTCTGTAAAGCTGGTTTTTAACGCTGATGCCTTGAAGCAAAGACAGCGTCACTGCGACCACTTCTATGCTGGCAAATGTCTGCATAATATTGAGTCTTAGCAACTCTGATGTCCTCGTTTAATTTATTATCGATACGCCTTGTATCGCGATAGAGGTAAAAGGTTGGTAGTATGGACAAATGTTCTGTAAAGCTGGTTTTTAACGCGGATGCCTTGAAGCAAAGAAGGGATAACCAAGGGCTTCCGAATTTCTCCCCGTTTTGATGTTTTCTTGAATGGGAAGTGCTCAGAATATAATGTTTTAAATTGTTTCATAACGTTTTCATATGCGGTATCTGAGCGCTGCAACTCTGCGGTATGCATCATTCCATGACGCATTTTGTATTGTAGCACGAAATGACTCAAGGGTGTAATCGGTTATGGTCTGATAGTATCGATAACACAATAATGGGCGTTTAGTCGTTTGTTTCAGCGCACACAAAATTATTTCTATGTGATCACTCAGGTCACAGCAAACAGCACCTGTTCTTTTTCAGTGACAGCTCAGCGTTAGTTACAAATGTGTCAAGAAGTGTCGCTGACTGCTGCGTAACACGAGTTGGCAAATTAATCACATCTGAACTTGCATTAGAACACACCGTGACATCAAAGTCAAATCGCAGTGTACTATTGTCCGACATATTGATGTCAAAGCCTCCAGCACAGAAAATTGGGTAATTATTTTCAGTAGCCTACCAAAGAAGATCACCTAAACAATTTATGAACGAAGATAGAACATCATTTGGAGCACAACAGAAAACAGAAAATACAGTGTGTTTGGCAAGGAGAGAGAGAGAGCACTTGGGCAATTGTCAGACACAAAAGAGAACTCACGAATTAAACATAATTCAAGATCATAATGAACAAACACCGAGACACCTTTCTCGGTGACTCGAGCTTTCCTTAAACTTGGACTTTCTTTTACTGGTAGTAAAAGTTGTTTTTTCCTTAAATTTGAGAGAGAGAGAGAGAGAAGGGAAGACGGAAAGGCAGGGAGGTTAACTAGACTGAGTCCAGTTTGCTACCCTACGCGTGGGGAGGGGAATGGGAAGTGAAAGAGAAAGAGAGAGAACTTAAGTGTAGGTTGTCTATAGTCGGGCACTCAAGTCCGTTGCCTTCAGGTAGCGAAAAAGCGCTCTAACTGCTTTTTGGGCCAATGAGCTGTGAGGCCAGGCTCCCAAGATCTTCGCTTCCGTGAATGGCCTGTCATCCAGTCTATTTAATGCACACTGGAGAGTCTCACGTTGATTATCGAAGCGAGAACAGTGGCACAGAAGGTGACTGATGGTCTCTTCACACTTGCACTTAGCGCA
Source organism: Dermacentor albipictus (assembly GCF_038994185.2). NCBI lineage: Eukaryota > Metazoa > Arthropoda > Arachnida > Ixodida > Ixodidae > Dermacentor > Dermacentor albipictus. The sequence continues at coordinate 93,266,372 of NC_091826.1, read as the reverse complement.
CATTGGTGAATCCGCCATTCCAATGCGGTAGCTGTAGGAGTTGGTGAATGCTACTCCTACCCACAGCCGACACAGCAGTGTTGCGTCACGTCGTGGAAGGTTCGCTGGTAATGTAAGTTTTAGTGATGGGTCGAGACTGTGTAAACGACACTTAGAGTTCTGTGGTGTATGCCAGACACCTAACGTGATTGCACGAGCAAGACTGCGAAGCTCTCTTGCAGTGTCGACTCTGGATAAAGGTATAAGGACTGTCGGTGAGCCAGCCTGGGCACGTCGGGCAGCGTCATCGGCGAGGTGATTACCAACGATGCCACAGTGTCCCGGCAGCCACTGAAATATGATGTCATGTCCTCGTTCAGATGCGCAATGGCAGGTTTCGTTGATTTGTGACACCAGCTGTTCATAATTGCCACGTCGTAGGCTTCGCAAGCTCTGGAGACTCGAAAGCAGTCCTTAAATTTGAATTCCAATTTTGAATACTGTGGTGCCAGTCGCTCAGCCCATCCTGAGGAAAATGAAGGCCCGGGAGAGTGACCACAGTTATGCGAATGGAAGGGACATAGGAAAACTCGACAAGGTCGCAGCGATCCCAACGCACGGGCATGGTCGACCAACGCACGGGTATGCAGGTAGTCTTCTCAGCTTCATACAGGCGCTGCCACCTTTCAAAGAAAACATGCGCTGACGAAAAGCGTAAACGCTTCTTCAAGGTCAGACAGGAAGCCTAGTATGATGACTCTTCACAGACGCTTATGTTCAGAATTCCTGTATCGTCTGGCGCCTGTTATGTGGAGCAGACTGGCAGATACTTTAACGAGCGCTGGCGTGAATACGCGTGCAATGTGCGCGACAGGAAAGAAGATTTTTGTTTGGCACAGAACACAAGCGCATGCTGGTACTGCTTGGTTAGAAAGGACCTCAACTATCAAGGGGAGATCCTTAGATGGCTCACGGGTCGACGACCATCCGGCGTTATGGCACCAAAATTTAAGCACACGCGCCTATAAGCCATCAATTTCTTGATCAATAAAAGAGCTCGATTTCCTGTTTCGCGTTATACGGACACGCTTATAAATAATCAATCTGGTTACAAAAGTGTCCTCTGAGTGGCTTTTCCGGTCTTTTTATATTTGCCGACAATGTACACGTGCCTTATGGTGTTTTGAGGAATGTAAGTACGCCTGCACGAACTGGAAATAAATCTGTTGTGTTGTGCGTTTGTCTATAATTTGCCTTTCCGCGTCCCTCTCATTCTGCCTGCGCTACAAGAAGGTAGAAGGAAACATATATACAAGCCCATGTAGCCATTTCATTCAATTAAATATTAAAATAACCAAAATTCATTCAGTCAACATGCGTATGTGTCACAAAGCGGCACAAGTGACGCGAGAGCAGCGTGCATGCGTCAGCAAGCGATCCATTGCCCTATAAGACCAAGAGCTCCAGCTTTTAGGAAAGCGGACGTATGAAAGGCGGTTGTTATGCTACTTTACATTTCTTTTTGTATCTCTTCTTTTTCTGGTAGTACTTGCAGTTGGGCTAGTTGGTGCATGTCAAATAATAAATGATTTACCGCCTTAAACACGATCGCATCCATGAAGGCAGGACGAGCGCTTTCGTCTGATGGGAAGAAGAAGACGATGAACCTGCTGCTAGCCTGTCTGAGTAGCTCTGCCTACATTTATCGTTATTTTCGTTATTTTCTGGTAATATTACTGGTCAGAACGGTTCAAGACGTCTGTCGACTCGAAAAGGTACCTTCCGTATCGGAGACCGACGGGTGCTGCGCCACCCGCCGCCTCACAAGGTGCTAGAAGGAACCAAGCTGGCACCGACGGGACCCCCGCCATGACCTCCCAAGGGCTGACACCGGGTCAGAAACGCCAGCTGGTTTGTACAAGCCAGCCTGACTGCAAGCGACAAGACACTGGTGAATCTGAAGACGAGTCAACTATCATCGAGGACGACAACGTGGTGAACCCTTCAGACCTGGACATGGACGAGGGTGGTCTCCGAATTGTGCGCCATCGTAAAGACAGGGCGGAGGGCATTCCAGTGTTAGTCACTGCAGCATCCGAAAGAGATGATTTAAAGCAAGTAAACCATATTGTCCTGTATTCTGAGCTTGAAAGGATTCTCGGTGGAGCACCAGTGAAGAGCCACTTCACAGCACAGGGAGCATTGCTCTTAGATGTAGAGACAGAAGGACAAGCCAACGTCCTCCTAGAGACCAAGAATATCGGCGGCATAGTCATATCTGCCCGTGTCCCACACAGTTATATGAAAAATACGTGCATTATTAGAGGAGTCCCTAAATGGTACTCGGATGAAGAGCTACTCACCTACCTGAGACCTCAGGGAGTGTTCCATGCAAGATGAATCGTCCGTCGGGTCCAAACCTCGTCATCTGAGTGGGAGTCAAGGCGCACTAACTCGGTGGTTCTCACATTTGCTCCAAATTCTGAACGCCCGGAGAAGATCAACCTTGGTTTCACCAGACACGAGCTTGTCGACTACGTGGAGACACCACCACGCTGTTTAAAGTGTCAGCGCTTCGGACATATCGCTAAGTACTGTCGTGGGGAACAGAGGTGCAAGTGCTGTGGGGGACCTCATGACTTTAAGACGTGTGCAAGTAAAGACAACTTTGTGTGTGCAAATTGCGGTGGTGACCATCCTGCTAGCTACGGTCGATGCCCTGCGCGGACAGCTGCTCAGCGAAGAAATAAGTTGTTTGTTCTGGGTCCAAAGAGTGCAAGCGCACCATCGAACACGAAAAAGACATCCAGAGCGCCACAACTAACTGGTTTGCAAACAGAATACGCATCTCACTTCCCGCATCTCACACCGATAAACGAAGTTACCGAGCCAACGCAAACGGTCTCAGCGGCTGAGAACCCTGTTCGAAAAGAGCCCGAACAACGCACCTATGCGGCCGCAGTGAACCGACCTCAAGTACCACTTGGCAACAGTCAGCAGGAAAACTGCCAGCATGTGATACGCGCTTTGTTCACGGCACTACGTTCCCACGTCGCGAAGATGCCTGCTAGTTCAACGAAGGATATGCTGGAAGCAGTGCTGGCTCTTGAGTCAGTAATACTCTGCTCTACTTCCACATACACTCAGCAGCATAATGGCAATGTCTCGCCCACTTGGTCAATTCCGTCGTCCAAAAGTGCCCTTAATAATGCAATGGAACTGCGCCGGTATTCTACAGCGTCTTTCTGAACTCAGCCTCTTCCTTCGAGACATACCTATACCAATTCTAGCCCTCTCGGAGGCTGGTCTCCCAAATGGAAGGATGATCCCAGGGTACATCAGACATGGAAATCCGAGTATACCATCATTTGCAAATGGAAGTGCGATGATATACATCAGGCGAGAAATACCTCACGTCACCTTACCAGTGCAAGGCCTTTGTTCTACCTTCTTGGAAGTCGCCGCCGTGCAAGTGTGCCTAGGAAAACGAAAACTCAGTGTGGTGTCGGTTTATATAAGTCCGCGCAGGAAGGTCTCCATGGAGGCGTTCGTAAAGGACCTTTGCATTCGTCGCCCCTCTCCTATAATAATCTGTGGCGACTTCAACGCACATCATTCGCTTTGGGGAGATAAGACTGCAGATTCCTGAGGCAAGGAACTTGTCACAGCCGCGGATGCTGCTGACTTATGTATCGCGAACGATGGCAAACCAACTTTCTTCAGAACACCAGATTCATGGAGTGCCATAGACCTCGTGATCCATTCTACAGACCTTGTCGTGTCGTCAACAACGGTCCCAGACAGGATGGGCAGTGACCACTTTCCGATCTTCACGAACATCACCGGATTTCACACTGCTGGGGGACAATTTTGTGCTGTGACCCGCTGGGACACATACAGAGAAGCGTTGGACGAATCCCCTGGTGAGCTGTTCGCAGATATGCTGCGGAGCAAAAGAGTGGCTACCTCAATGTTGAAACTGCCAGATCATTTTCCTACTCCTGATTTGAAACTAAAGAACCTCTGCGCAGCGCGTAGGAGCGGAGCGAAAACTAATGAGAAAAACGGGAAATCCATCTGCGAAAACTGAATACAACAGGATAAACGCTGTCCTCCGTCGTCACACAAAAAGGTTAAGACGAGTTCAATGGGCTGCTTTCTGTGAGAGTTTATCGGCGTTTACTCCCATGACAAGGATATGGGGAGTAATGAATAGCCTATCCGGAAAGATTCGCCTGCACAGGCCATTCGAAGCACTTGCTTCGAATGGCCTGTGCAAACCCTTGCAACCCCTTGCAGAAGATTTTGCAGACGTATATACATCTGGCAGATCAGCAGCAGTATCGAACCCTCTGTTGTCTGAAGCATCCCATACCATGGATACGCCGTTCACCTTTCGTGAGTTGGATTTGGCGCTTAGCAAATTATGAAGTCGCTGTGCTGTGGGTCCCGATTCGATCAGCAATCAGATGCTGACAAATCTGCCATATGAACGAAAACGAGCACTTCTGGACATATTTAATCACGTCTGGAGCACAGGAGAGATCCCAGAAGCGTGGAGGACAGCTTGGGTGGTGCCAGTGCTAAAGTCGGGAAAGGATCCTGCAAACCTCACCTCATACCGGCCAGTATCGCTAACATCATGCGTATCAAAGTTGATGGAAAGACTAATATGTACGAGGTTAATATGGTATCTCGAGCAAGGAAATAGACTGCCATCATGTATGACCGGATTTCGTCCATGGTTGAGTGCCCAGGACAGTTTCTTGGATCTACTAAGTCATATCGAGCACCATCGCGCAGACGGCCTTTCCACACTCGCCATCTTTATGGACGTTGCCAAGGCATACGACTGTGTGCTTCATACAGGCATCATCAACGGACTCCGAGCCATGGGCGTCTCGGGAAATGCTCTTCGATTCGTCCATGAATTTCTCAGTGATCGATGTGTCCAAGTTAAGCTCGGAAGTATAATGAGTGACAAGCGACGAATTTCCCTCGGCGTCCCACAAGGAAGTGTCCTATCCCCCTTGCTTTTTAACGTTGCCATGGCCAGCCTTCCAGATGCCCTGAAAGTAGGTCGGACGGCAGTTAAGATGTCCATCTACGCAGATGACATCTGCATTTGGATCTCGGGGTACCAACACAAAGTTTGGCCCGAATAGCCCAGGCCGCAATCTCCACTATTGATCGCCACTTATCGACGCTTGGCCTATCTTTCACAGCAGAAAAATCGGCCTTCATGCTTTTCCCGGGAGTTAGACGCAAGTCAACACGTCTGACGCTGAATATCAGAGGGCATTCAATTCTTCGTGCAACTCATGTTCGATTCCTGGGCGTCACCATCGACAACAAGCTACTATGGCGTGGTGCGGTCGAAAGTGTTGTGGCTGCATCAGTGCAAAAATCAACTCACTTCGTCGATTGGCAGGTACGCGTTGGGGAAACAATCCTATATCCATGCTTAAACTGAACGCTGCACTGATAACAAGCCGCATTCTCTATCAGCTCCCTCTGATATCACCGTCATCGAGTTAATTCGAGCGCTTGGAGGCAGTGCACAGAAAGGGACTTCGCTTGGTGATGGGAGTTCCAACGGCGGCTTCAAACAAGAAAGTCACTAATGAGGCAGAGTCTCTTCCACTCCGCCTCTTGGCATCTCAGGCCTTGCTGACGCAGCTATTAAGGCTGGGCGAGTCACGCGCAGGCACGGCGCTTCTCCGGCGGCTAAGAGCAAGAACTCGCTCACATTTCCATGCGGCGCTGAACACCTTCCGATTTTTAGGATTGGAATGGCCTAAACGAAGTCGCCTTGACCCGCCATGGTCTTTTCCGGACGTTACCTGCAGCCTAAATGTACCCCACCTACCGACAAAACGCACCATTTCTACTGCCGAAGCCAAGTTCATTGTGCTGGACCACTTGAGCACTGTGTTTCAAAGCCATCTACAAGTGTACACAGACGGTTCGGTGTGCGCACAAACAGATAGCTGTGCAGCGGCATTCTGCATACCATCCCTTGATGCGTCATGGTCTGGGCGACTGGATCGCGTAGTTTCCTCTACAGCAGTAGAAAGCGCCGCAATCACCGCGGCTTTGCGGAAACTACGGGCCTTTTCTGCACGAGATGTCGTGGTGCTGACGGACTCCAAGTCAGCATTACAGAGATTACATCGGGGCCTATCTCTAGAGAAATTTACAAGGCAGTCTCTGGCACTGGTAGACGACCTAACGAGCAAAGGATTTAACATAAGGTTTCAGTGGATTCCATCACACGTAGGAATTGATGGAAACGAGGAAGCTGACGCCCTTGCACACCTAGCGCTGACATGTGTCCCAAAAGTGAAAGCTCCAAAAGCTTTTCGAAACCCTAAGGGTGCAATCCGCCTTCACTTTAGAGAGATGTACGAGAATCCACACGAATCCTGTGTGACTCATGGATTTACACGCGAACAAGCGACGCTTTTATACCGCATCAGGACCGACTCCGCGTACACCCCAGCTTGGTTATTCAAGACTGGGCTTCGCGCTTCCCCACTCTGTGTTTTCTGTGGTGACATTGGCGACATCGAACATTTCATTTGGCTATGCCCGCAGTTTGACACAGAAAGAAAAGCGATGGTCGACAACCTACGAAAAAGCGGTCTCACGTACAGGACCTTTGAAGACGTTGTTTTCCCCGGAGGGCCCGCGGCACTCAGGAAGAGAGCGCAACGACTGCTGATAGCCTTCCTGCGAGACACGGGGCTCATCAGCACCTGGTGACACACCACTGATCTCAACTCGAAGGAGGATCAGGCGGAACAATTGCCGGCTATGTATGCCAGGCTAACCCCGCCTGCTTCAACATCACCACCACCACCACCACCACCACCACCACCACCCGCTTTCGTCTCTTTATGCACTCGCCCTGTAGGTACGTGATCTCCTCTATTTTAGTGTGGTTTCGGCACTAAATTGATTTTTACTTTTCTTGTTTTTATGATGGCTTCACTTTTTGCGACTTGCTAGTTTTCCTTGCTTCTGCCTTCACTAATTCTTGTTTCTTTTTCAGATAGCTTTCTCACTTCCTTGTATAATACGGCGCATTGATAATAAGACTTAAGTTGTCTGAACGCGCTTATCATTGTCACTTGTCTGGTCTATGTTCAACCTTCGCGCAATACACTTACGATTATGCTCCTCCACCAAGCTTCTGCATAGCGTAACTGAGCCGATGATACGTGCCTCTGGAGGTACGACCACATGGCGCCCTCTATAAGAATCTTCACGCACTCCGCATTTTCTTTCGCCGAAAATTCATCGCTTATTGTTCAAGTTGCCCCATTCTCGTTGCCTGTCACCAACTGCCTGTCAACTGCCTCGCCGTTCAAATCTTTCACACTGGCTCAGACGCATTTGTGATCCGTGGACTTTCGCAGCCAACTGGGCTCAGTCCTGGTTAACCTCCCTGCCTTTCACTTATCGTTTTCTCTCTCTGTTGTCCTCCCGATGTCTGTAGCCATCACATTCCGTGTGATGGTTACACTCACATTCCGCGCTGACCAAGCGTTGATGCTCTCCTGGTTCGCACTGTCGTCATTCGACAAATAATCCTCGACATCGCCGGCAAATGGGCCTTTCCTCAGTTTTTAATGGAAATATGTTTTGGGCAGTTTAAGAACCCGAGGTGTGGTCAAAATGAATCCCGAGTCGCTTATTACGATTTCCCTTATAACCCACTGTGCATTCTTAGAGAGCCTGATGGACGCTAGTCCTGCGTGATGCTGATGAATTGATGAAAGGCATAGTGCTTGCCTGTAAAGATGTCATGTCCGCTGCCGAGTTCCTCTAGCTTTTCGTTGTAGATGTCGATGACAGCTTTGTTACGCTGGGAGACGTCCATGCGCATCGCTCGTTGGACTTCTCTCCTGCAAGGGAGGCGAACGTGCTCTTGCTGATTATTTTAGGGATCTGGAATTTGACTTGCAAGCTTGTGCATTGCGAGCCAAGTTGTTCATATTTATGCACTTTTTTCTACGCATCGTCAAAAATGAGCGGCAGCTTATGCGAATATGTCAGCAAGTATTTGCAGAAATGTCCTAGCTACCCCGATTCTTCGCAAGAAAAGAGGAAAAATACTGGCGAAAAAAGGTGTCAGTGATAAAGAAGCATTCGCTGCAACGTCTTACACTGTATACTCGCAAGAACAGTTCAACATTCTGGATTAGGAAGGATTAGGGCTGATCTCAATGAAGAACTTTTTAGCTGGTTGCAGTTTGTAGTTATTGTGCAATGTTGGATATGTCGAGAGTTACCCTGTAAAGGAATACAGCAACGTTCGGGCACTCGATCTAGAGAAGAAGGTTAGTGATTATAGTAGACAGCCTGGTGGAAGCTGTATGTATAAGCACATTCATATAGCTGTAAATATGCCAAGTAGTTACGGGGGCCCGTAACTACTTGGCCTACATACGAAATTTGCCTATATTCACCTATATACGAAGCTTAAGACATTGTTGTAGCGGAACAGTATTTCGTATGTTGCGATGAGAGGCTCGCCATTCTCGCCAAAAAGCGAGAATGCCACGACCTCGACAAGCTAGCGGAAGCGGCTGACCATTATTTGCAGGCGCAAAGCCTGACAAACCTTGCCAGAGGTAAAGAGGACAGAGAGACTAGTAAACCAGTCTTTCAGAACGAGAACTGCGAAACAGAGGTCAGGAAAGAAAAAGTTCAGTGCTTTCTGTGTGGGAAGCAAGGAAACCATGCTGCAGGTTTTGGGACGCGGTAAAAAAGACCGAAATACTCGTCTTGCTGGAAACGCAGAAAACATGACTACAAAGCTGACGAGTGCCCGAACGTAAAGAGCAGCAACAAGGAGGCGTCAAGTGCTATTGCTGAGTGCGACCGGATGCCTGCCGCCCGGAGTGATCTGATGCTCACGTGAAAGCTCATGCTCACTTGAAAAAGTTAGACTGCCCAGACGTTGCCGAAGAATGAAAAGCTGTTCTTGAATGACGTCCCAAAAAGTCAAATATTGTATAAATGTTCTCTTTTGTAGAAGTTGACCTAAAGAGCTAGCCTTATTCTACTAGCTTAATTTAATTAAGATAGTAGAATAAGGCTAGCTCTTTAGGTGAGTATGTGAGGGGAGTGGACAGAAGTGAGATGTAAGAGTATCATGAGAGGGAACAACAGCCATCAAGTCCAGAACTCCTGCCTTCATGTTAGATTCAGGTAGGTCTAGCTGCTGCACATATATATTTGTATCATTTTTATCACAGAAAAAATCATACCGCGAGTCCTGTGCTTTTCTCAGCAGCAATCGCGCCACGTGTCCGCGGGGCCGTCACATAAATGTTCACGTTCCCCTCTCATCACTCTAGGCGTGTGCACTCACTTGGACATGGCTTCAAGTTCATTGGCCAGGTCCTCAACGGTCACGCGGGGCGAACGGGGACACAGCCACCGCTCGAGCCTCTTCAGCCACTGTGGGCGGCAGTCAATCGACGAGGCGGCGCTGCCCAGCAGAAATCCCTCGAGGTGCTCGTCCATGTCCCTCCGGCGTGGATCGTCGAGGTCCAGACGTCGACCCAACAGGAACGTTACCACGTTGTTGCACGCAGACCGGAACAACAAGTCGCGGGGCAAAATGGGGGCACCGCCGAATTTGTCAATTGTGCCAACGAGATGCTGAGCTTCGACCTGCGCCGAATCAGAGAATAAAGACGCTTTCTCAAGGAGCTTGGAAGATGACCACCAATGACCCAACAGCGGGGATGCCGTTTTAGTAGTAATGGCTAGGTATAGAGGCAAACATGTAGTTTTATTTGCAAAGCAATTTTAGCCGTTAAAACACTGCGATCCTTCATCCCTGGGTTCATGCACCAAACCTTGAAGGAACACCAGGAGATGAACGCTCCGATCCCCGTGGACCTTCACCATCGGAGCCAGCGGCAGTACATAATCAAAGCTGTTTTGTTTTAAATTTAACTTATGGGGTTTTACGTGTGATCACCAGGATTTTATTATGAGGCAGGCCATACTGGGGGACTCCGGAATATTTTTGACCACCTGGGGTTCTTTGACATGCACGTAAATCCAAGTACACTGGTGTTCTTGCATTTCGCCCTCATGAAAAGGTGGCCGCTGTGGCCGCCATTTGATCCCGCGACCTCTTGCTTAGCAGCGCAACATCAAAGCCACTAAGCAACCACGGCGGGCCTCTTTCGCTTTCCCTGGCCGCTACGGCACATTCCATCCAACCAAATAGCCATACCACTGTAAATAAAATTTATTGTTCTTTAGTCAACATTTTATGCACTTTCTCTGAACTAATGTTCAGTGGATTTAAGAAAACAATTACCATATTCTAGAGGCAACACGAGTAGCATGAGATTTTTTTGTTTGTTTATTTAGTTGAGGGCCTCTTGTTGACACATTACATGAAGGAGGGGCTGGTTAAACGGCAAGCAAAGATAACACAAGTTACAGTAGGATGTTCTCGATGATCTGCGTGAAGCCTTTTCAGGGCTTTTTGTCCGTGCCCCTAAGCATCTAAGGATGTCTGAATAAACTGATTTGGAATGCGTGTGGGTCGATGATATTGGCCACTTCGGTGGCCAGGCCATTCCAGTCCTGTGCTGTACGGGCTTTTGAAGGATGTACTGTGTTAGAGTGGCTGGTGCGGGCAATGCGATGGGCTCTATTTATGTACGGGTAACCAAAAGAAAAGAATGGGACAAATTATTAAAAAGTTATGCGTGGCTCTGCTATCACGAACACCATATACCAGCGGAGCTGGAGGAAGGCCAGCAAAGTAGTACCAATCCGCACTTTTATTCAACTTTTACTGGGCTTCCCGCAGCTCCACTGCTCTCGGGTGTTTGTGATAGCGGAGCAACGCATGATTTATTTCCCAGTGCGAGAAAGAGGACCGCCGAAGCGAGCACGCGGGTTTTTATCGGAGAGCAATGACGTCAGAGCACCTGTGTCGCCGCCGCGCCGCTCCTTCTCCCCCGCAACGCTCTACCCACCTTCGCCGTGCTGCTATGCTGCGCGATGCAAACTTTATACTCGCTAGGCTCCACTTACCCACGCCGAGTCGCTATGCTACGCCAGCACCTGCTCTATTTTTTTCAATGCCTGCCAGATGCGGCCATTCCGACCGGTCAACACCCTCTCCCATCATCCTTTCGTTCTTTCTCCGTCGGCTTGTGTTCGCGCCTGCTTTACGGTCGGGGGAGTGAGCACCCTCTGGGTGGCGCCTCCCAGCGGAAGTCGGAGGAAGGCTGACAGACGCGTAACTAAAACCCCTTAAACTTCGTAAAGTAGTGCCACGCTTTGAAGAATGCCGCCTCCTCCTCGCGCGCTCAGGCCGAGGCCAACGCCGCGCCGCTATTGGCCTAATGGCATCACGTGGGCCCTCGCGCCATGCATCAGCGCTATTTTTGCTCGAGAAGCGTCCACGGAGTGGCGAGGAGTGCATGTTGGCGCCGTTGCTACGCTCTAGCAGTGTAGGCAGCGCCACAGTCGAGGAGGGAGCGTGAAAGAGGAGAAACGAGGAGGAGTGAAGGCGGATGAGGAGAGTGTCGCTACTTTACGAAGTTTAAGGGGTTTTAGTAACAACCTGACACCAGAAAGACGCGGGGACGGAGCGTTTACTACTTCATATCGGGAACGGCAGTGGACGCCTGCCTAAGGCGAGCAGTAGCTAATGGTGAATTCCAGGGGAAGAAAAGGAGCACTCAAAAGCACGCTGAAAGTGCTCTTTCCAGGTGCGGCGTCTTTCACTGGTCAAACAGTAGTGGGAGCGCCGTCATCCGGCGCTAGAACAAGGCCAGTTTCGCTGCGCTGAGATCAGCCGGGAGCAGTCCGCACTGCTCTCGCCTGAAAAGTGGAGTATGGGGAAAGTCGCGTGATTCAAGCCGTAATATCCTCCTCATTTGTATTTATTTTGCTTCACCCGGCAAGCGCGGCGGCATTGGCGGCAGCCAAGCGTAGTTGCTGCTTTGGCCCCATTGACTGACGTCAATAATATGAACGAGCTTCGCAACGATTCAGCGACAGATACTGGCATTTCTAGTCCACCTTGCTTCTCGTCGGTTGCGCGGAGGACAGCGGTAGCAAAGCGTCTTGCATTGCTGAAGCGCTTGAGACGCTCGACGGTGACAGCAGTGAAATCTACTGGCACCGGATGCGTCGGATGATGCGTCGGCGTTGCACAAATGTATGTTATACGCGGCCGCGAACCGGCGAACACCTTACGACCACAACACGATTACACGTGTTTTGCCGCTCTCCCACAGAGAATACTGGGACGTCGATTGCTTGTGTGACATGGTACATTCGTCCACACACGTCCCCCTCCAACCTGCTCTCCGGATGTACCCCGCATTCCAGTGGCGGGTCGAGCTTTACGGCTCTTACTGCGCTGCCACCCGACTCCGCACTGCGCCGCGCTCTACTCCTGTCCTCTCAATGGAATTCGCCATTAATTAGTCGTACCATTTGCGTAGCGGCCTATGGCGGCCACTCACTGAACTAAGGCGCACCAACAGCTCCCATTGGGGAGCGAGTGGTTGCACTATCATTAAAATTTGAGGAGGTGGTGGCTACGCGATGCTATTTTTATCATAGAGCTTCCTGCAATATACTATAGGGAAGTCTGGCGCTGCAGTCGTTGGCCCACCATGGGAATGATTGGAAGTGCATGGATTTCTCTGATCTTCGTCTTTGTAGGTTCAGACGTTCTTGTGGCTTTCTCTATTGCGCTTTTTATGTCTTCATTGCCATAAATTGCAGAAGTGCAGAAGACGCCGCGAACACGCACAATCGCTACTAATTGCAATGATCGAGGTTGTAGAGATGGCCAAATGGAAATGTGCCAAGCGTCTCAAGGCACTGACATGTCCGCGATAAATTCATAAGGGCGTTTCACATTGCTCGTCGATAGAGGCGTCCGTGGCATAATCGCTTCAATATTAGGCCCCTGTGCTAGAGGTGCTGCGTCGGACTACCGTCGGCCAATTTTAATAATGTTTATGTAATTATTTCTTATGCAATACACTGTTGAAAATTATGTGTTTACAAAGGCAAAATGCTGTTTGAAGCCAGAACGGCGAAGTATAGGGAAATCCATGTAATTACCATAATTCCCATTCTGGTACAAGCTCCCATTGTAGCTCCCGTGGAAAATAGTGCCAGAGTTCCCTCTAGTAATTATTGTATGAAACTCCATGATTATTATACTCTACATTCATGATCTCTCAGCAATTTCTCCCCGAGCTCGGCGAAGCTGCGGACGTCAAGAGAAACACAGCGAGGTTCTAACAGCTCCACTGTAAAAAAGACGTGCCATTATCCAGCGTGGGGCTAGAGCCAGTAAGCTTATTTGGGCTTTTATTGCCGAGATGCGTGAATTGTACGAATGATTAGACAGAATAAATCATGTCGCGCGGTTCTGAACTGACTCGAGGGAGCTAATAAGGTTATTGTGGTGGGGGTAAAAAATAGCATTGACATACTTCATCTTGGCCAGCAAGAATGTTTGGAAAGCAAGTTGTTTAATAGAGAGAGGAGCGAGGGAAACGCTAGGGCGTAGATAACCTAGAGTATGATTAGCAGAGTTTATTATCTAGTTAACATGACAGGTCTAAGTCACTCGAGATATACAAACCAAGATACTTGAATTAGTCAGTTATTGCAATCAGCATACTATTTATGCTGTACTTAGGCATATCGTAATTATGACGACAGCGAATGGACATCAACAAGGTTTTAGATACATTAAATACATGAGCCAAGTGTTACACCAGTTTCCTAGGTGCGACAGGTCATTATGTAACGCGAAATGGTGGGTAGGGTGAGTAATTACTCGGTAAAGCTCAGAATCATCTGCGAAGAGTCGGACACGAGAAGAAATATTACAAGGAATGTCATTATTGTATGCTAGAAAAGCAGGGGACAAAGTACAGTGCCTTGATGTATGCCTGAAAGCATGGGCGTTAAGGATGAAGAACGGGAGTTAGTGTGCACGAACTGCTTACGGTTATTTAAAAACCCTCGAATCCAGCTTAGAACACACGATTAATTTTAAGACTAGACAACTTCATTAAGAGATATTGGACCTTATGGATCGATTTTTTGAAATCTAAAAATATTTTGTCTGTCGGGATATTGCGATCTAGGTTTAAATGTAAGTCATGCAAAAAAAGAGCAAGTTGGGTGCCACAGGAATAATTCTTGCGGAAACAATGCTGACTTGGGTGAAAAAAATTGACGGATGTGAGGAAGTTCAATGTGATGCCATTTAGGTTGTGCGACGCTCCAGCAACCTTTGAAAGATTCATGGACACCATTCTGCATGGGTTAAAATGGAACATCTGTATGTGCTATCTTCACAACGTTGTTATATCCGGCGCACATTCAATGAGCACAATACGCGCCTGGATATTGTCCTCGACTGCATCAAAAACGCCGTCCTGGTTCTGAACTCCAAGGAATGTAACTTTGGTGACCGTCAAACCCTTGTGCTGGGTCATCTTGTTGACAAAGACGGTATCCGGCCTGACTCCTCAAGACGGCAGCTGTTGAGGCATTCAGTGCACCGCAGTCAGTGAAGCAACTTCGTAGTTTTCTGGGTCTTTGCTCTTACTTTCGCCCATTTTTTCCTGGTCTTGCTGACGTCGATTATCCTCTGACAAATCTGCTACATAAAGACGCACGGCTTGAGTGGACACCCGAGTGCGAGTCTGCATTTCGTCAGTTGAAGTTCCTGCTGACCTCCCGACCTATCCTTCGCCACTTCAATCCTACTGCGCCGACAGAAATCCACACAGATGCTAGTGGCGTCGGTCTGGGTGCCGTCTTGGTCCAACGTTATGACGACCGTCAGCACGTGATTGCTTATGCAAGCCGCTCATTAAGCAGACGTGAACGAGATTACACGGTGACAGAGCAAGAATGCCTCGCTGTAATCTTTGCAGTTCAGCGATTTCGCTCGTACTTGTACGGACGCCCATTCCTAGTCGTCACAGACCACAATTCTCTGTGCTGGCTCTTGAACCTTCGCGACCCTTGTGGTCGCCTTGCGCGCTGGGCTTTGAGGTTGCAGGAATATAACTTCACTGCTGCCTACAAGAGTGGCCGAAAACATGCTGATGCTAACCGCCTTTTCCGTATGCCGCTTACCACGACTGACTGCGACGCAGATGATTTTGATCATCTCGTCGCTTCTGTGACATGCGCTTTTCCAGATATCGATGCATTCAAAGCAGAAAAACGGACAAACACCAAATTGGAGCCACTCTTCACTTCTGCCCATTCAAGTGCAACAAGCAGCTACTGTCTACGTGACGGGCTCCTGTACAAAAGGAACTACTCAAGCATGGGTGCACGCTTCCTTCTAGTGGTGCCGGAGCGTCTCCGGCCAGCAAACCTTCAGGCTATGCACGATGACCATACCTCCGGTCACTTAGGCACTGTGCGTAGCCTTTATCGCATTCAAGAATGCTTTTACTGGCCCCGGATGCGACATTCGATTGAGTTGTATGTCGCCAGCTGCATACAGCGCCAACGTCGGAAACGCCCTACCACTGCCCCATCAGGTCTCCTTCAACCTGTGCCGCCTCCCAGCTCACCCTTTCGGCAAGTTGGAATTGATCTGTTGGGCCCTTTTCCAAAGTCATCTAAGGGGAACCGCTGGATAATTGTCTGCGCCGACTATTTCACGCGCTATTGCGAGACGGCGGCTATGCCATCAGCCACCGCCACCGAAGTATCGGTCTTCTTACTTCACGCTATTGATCTGCGACATGGACCACCTAGTGTTATCATAAGCGACCGGGGACGCTAATTCACGGCGGATATCGTGGAAGAGCTTGTGCGCTTATGTAACTCGCACCTCAGGCACTCGACGCCGTATCATCCGCAAACGAATGGCCTCACGAGCGCACTAATCGAACAATCACAAATATGCTTTCCATGTATGTTGCGTCCGATCACAAGAATTGGGATGAAGTTCTACTGTTTATTACTTACGCCTACAACACCGCCAAGCACGAGACAACCGGCTACAGCCCCCTTCTTCCTTCTATATGCTCGGCCGCCCCGGTATACGCTCGACACTATCTTCCCTTTTTACCACCACGACAATTCTACGGTCGCCGATACGCTATGCCTCGCTGAAGAAGCTCGGAGACTTGCGCGTCTACGGACTTTGGCATCACAAGAAAACTCCAAAGCCCGCTACGACGCACGACAGCGGCCTGTTACATATCACCCTGGTGTTGTCGTTTGGCTTTGGACTCCTACAAGGAAGCGCGGTTTGTGCCAAAAGCTGCTGGCAAACTACGATGGACCGTATATTGTCATCGACAAAGTCAGCGAAGTGAATTGTACTCTCGCACGCCTCACGAACACTGGTAGACGTACTGCTAGGACACAAGTCGCGCATGTCACACGGTTGAAATCATGCGCGCCACGACGAGCTAGTTGACTCGCCCAGTGGGCTTTGTCTGCGAGGAGAGATATATGTTACGTCCAAGCGCGTAAAAGGGACGCGGGGATCAAGGAGAGAAGGGAAGATGAGAACGAAGACTGGGCAGCGGCCGTTACTGTTGTTCGTAGCCTGCCGTTCCTGCTCTCACACGCCTAAATAAACCCCTTTTCTCCGTGCTTGTAACAATATATTTTATTAACTCTTTCAAGTTTAGATCAGCAACAAAGGAGAGAGGACGCAAGGCAAGAAGCTGCGTTGTTTCAGCTTGAGAGCCACCCTGCGCCCTCTGCCGGGGTGCATAGCCCAGCAGCTGACCACAACAGCAGTGGAAGAGCGCACTCACAAACACAATATCTTCATCTGACATTTGCGTGAAGTTACGCCTCTACTATCACTGGACTTTATTTGGCAAAAACTACTTCGCATATTCTATGCACAGGAAACTCATTTATAATGAACCGAGATACTATGCAAGTAAAATGAAGGTACACAAAGCCATATATATGTTCTAATCACGAACTATACACATTCAAACATGCGAATAAGTTTGGCTAATTTATGTCGTGAAGTCTCTTCAAGTATGATGTTGTTCTTTTGCGGAATATTGAGATAATGTGATAACTTATATGGCAGTGAGTGCTTACCGTATGTTGTGCGGCAGAAAGGTACACTCCATGACATTTTGTTCCGTGTATTGTAGGATAGAATCGAACGAGTCGGATTGAGACTTGATAGAAGGAAACCATCCTTAGTGGAAACAGCGTTATTATACATAGAGATCAACTTGAATGGGAATAACTCTGATATTGTCATGATAGTAAACCTTGTAAAGTAGGGACCCGTATGAGTATAACACGTTACGTTAGCTATTAATGTAATTGCTCGTTTTTGAGCAATTAGAATTTTCATTTGGTTCTGCTTGGTTGTTGTCCCCCAGACCATGAGACAATAAGTTATATGTGGCAATATAAATGCATTGTAAATTATTATTTTCACTTTAGGGGGAAGTGTGTGCCTCTGGCGACATAGGATGCCATTAATGCTGCTTATTTTAGCGCAGATATTCTCAATATGTTTATCCCAATTAAGAGACTCGGTCAAAGCAACACAAAGACATTTCACAATTGGCACGACCTCAATTTTCTTGTTTGCTAACCGAAGGGCGAGATTTGCACGCACCCTTCTGTTTTTAGCTCGGAATAATATTGCTTTCGTCTTGGTAATGTTTACCTTTAGGAAATTCTTAAAGGACCATTGACGCAGGAATTCTAAGAACTGATTGCCGAGTGCTTGTAGGTCAGTTGCTGTATTACTTGAGGCAAGCATTGTGAGGTCGTCTGCGTACGCAATTATGTGTACAGGAAGAGGAGCAGAAAATATATCATTAATTTAGATATTAGATAATACCGGCCCCAGAATGCTGCCTTGGGGTACAGCAGAGAGGATAGGTTGTGAGTTTGATATAGCATTATTAAGGGAGACCATTTCTTTACGATATTTCAAATATGATTGAATTAAAGATAAGCTCGTTCTCTAATGCCATAGTAATTGAGTCTATGTATCAGTAAATCATGATGAAGCAGGTAAATGCTTTTGAAAAATCAACAAATATTCCGAATACAAGGAGCTTTTCCTCAAACGCATTTATTATTATCTGCTTTTGCTTAATTAGTGCTATTTCAGTGGACTTCTGTTTTCTCAAAGCAAACTGACTGTCTGATAAAACTGAATGTTTAACTAGAAAACTATGAATTCTCACGTAAATAATTTTTTCCAGACCTTTGGATAATATCGGGAGAATTGAAATGGGCCTGTTTTTAGCCATATCTGAGGTAGCACCACCTTTGTGAATGACAGCCACGTTTGCTACCTGCATTTCGCTTGGAAAGACGCCAGGTGCTAAAGTTAGGTTATATATATGCATTACCATTGGGGCTAGTATTTCAACTACAAACTTGAAGGGTATGACCTGAAAGCCATCTTTATCTTCAGCTCTGCTATTTCTTAGAATTCTAAACACTGTCATGATTTCGTCTTGATGTGTAGGATACATGAACATGGATTCCAGAATACATGGCGTGTTATACGCGTAACCCACAGTTGTGTCAGAGGGTGAGCATTATGCTTTGCTTACATTGACAAAGAAATTATTAAATTCATTACACAGTTCCTCTCCACTTATACGTATACCATCTTACATTATTGTCGTAATAGTTGTTTTTGAGGTGCGATTTATAAATTTGTTCAATTGGTCGCACTGGTTGTTAACATTTATTTTGGATCCCTCGGAAAATGCATTACTAAAATACTTAACTTGGCAGTTCTTAGTTCTCGATTTAGCTGGTTTCGGTATTTTGTATATTTCTCAAGCTTGGTAGGCTGGCGCGATTTTATGAATTGCGCAAAGATTTTCTCTTTGGTCTTAATTTTGCGCAGCAGTTCAAGCGTAACCTACGGCTTCTTAGGATTGCGTTTGCGCGGACGGACTTGCGGAAAACATTTGTGATCGACAGTTTTTATTTTAAACAAAAATGCATTATATGCCTCATTCACGTCTTTTAAAGATGGCACATCGTCCCAACTTGTTTCATATAGCATCGAACGAAAACCGTCAAGTGTGGTGATATCAATGCGTCGAAAATGTGGAGAGGGTGCTGCGGGAATTCGATAAGGGCGTTCAGCTGGGACAAAGGCGAAAACAGGGAGAGGGTCACTTAAGTCGGACAGTAGAGTGCCAGCTTTCTTTGTGTCTCATTTTTCTGCGTTCATGATTACAATATCAAGGGAGGAAGATGTGGAGCACGTGATGCGTGTAGGTACTTCGATAAGATTGAAAAAACCATCGGCATCTAGTAAGCGTATGAATTCTCGTTGTGGTGCTGAATCACATCGCGTATCAATATTTATATCACCGGATAAATATACTTGCTGGTTTGCTGTTACATAATCAAACAGGCTTTCGAGAACATCTAGGCAGCCTCTCAAATTTCCATCAGGAGGACGGTATAGAACGGTGAAAAGGTTATTTCAACCTCCTACTGTCTGTATATCAACACCTGGGGTAGAAACTGTGAATAGTTTATTTTCTACTGCAGCAAGTGTGTTCAATATCTGTAACGACACTCCCCCACCTCGCCGCCCAGGTCTATTAAGAACAAAATGTCTATAGTTATTTAGAACTAAATAGTTTGCCTCATCTTGATATCAGGTCTCGCTAAATATAATTACATCAAAAGAAAATTTGAAAACAGAAAAAAGGGCTTCTATTTCATCCACTTTGTTGTTTATTGAACGGCAGTACAAGTGAAAAAGTTTTACGGCATTTGTGCTGAATAGCTTGTTTAACTGTGCTGGAGCAAGCAGGTGATAGCAATCCATGATGAAGGATAACTTCTTAGATCATCTTGGCCACGTCACTGCTATTCGTTATCTTTAGCAGCATGCTGTTTTCAGATTTCTGTGCTTAGATCTGGCCTCCACGCACCCAGACAAACTTCCAGTTTGACTCGCGCTTCTTATTGACAGCCAGCTCCAGCAAGCGCTTGCGATCTGGGCACAGGTGCTCGTTCACATACACTGAACTCGTTTCCTCAAACCCAAGGTCTGTGGAAACGAGTTCAGTGTATGTGAACGAGTACCTGTGCCCAGCTGTGAATCACGTTGTGAATAAAACACGCTGTGAATAGCGTTAGAGAGATCGTATCTCCCTGCCTGACGCCCTTCTTTGTTGGGATTTTGTTGCTTTCATTATGGAGGACTACGGTGGCTGTGGAGCCGCTATCGATATTTTCAGTATTTTTACATACGGCTCGTCTACACCCTGATTGCATAATGACTGCATGACTGCTGAGATTTCGACTGAATCAAACGCTTTCTGGTAATCAATGAAAGCTATATATAAGGGTTTATTCCGCACATTTCTATATCCCCTGATAGATAGTGTGAATATGGTCTATTGTTGAGTAGCCTTTACGGAATCCTGCCTGGTCCTTTGGTTGACAGAAGTCTAAGGTGTTCCTGATTCTATTTGCGATTACCTTAGTAAATACTTTGTAGGCAACGGACAGTAAGCTGATCGGTCTATAATGTTTCAAGTCTTTGGCGTCCCCTTATTAAATTATTAGGAGAATGTTACCGTTCTGCCAAGATTTCGGTACGCTCAAGTTCATGAGGCAATTCCGTATACAGGGTGTCCAGTTTTTTTAGAACAATCTGCCCAGCATCCTTCAACAAATCGGCTGTTGCCTGATAGTCCCCAGCTGCCTTCCCCCTTTGCATAACAACCAAGGCCTTCTTTACTTCTTCCGGCCTTACTAGTGGGATGTCATTTTCCTCTAGCCTATTCCCTCTTCCATTATCTTCGTGGGTGCCACTCGCACTGTATAAATCTCTATAGAACCCCTCTGCCACATGAACTATCTCATCCATATTAGTAATGATATTGCAGGCTTTGGTCTCTTAAAGCATACATCTGATTCTTACCTATTCATATTTCCTTCTCTGCTTTTAGGCTTCCTCTGTTCCGGGGAGCATGTTCAATTCTATCCATATTATACTTAGCTATGTGAGCTGTCTTGCGCTTGTTGATTAACTTCGAAAGTTCTGCCAGTCCTATTCTAGCTGTAGGGTTAGAGGCTTTCATACATTGGCGTTTCTAAAACTGATTTTTTGTCTCCTGCGATAGCTTACTGGTATCCTGTCTAACGAAGTTACCACCGACTTCCACTGCGCACTCCTTAATGATGTCCATAAGATTATCGTTCATTGCATGAAGACTAAGGTCCTCTTCCTGAGTTAAAGCCGATTACCTGTTCTGTAGCTTGATCCGGAATTTCTCTATTTTCCTTCTTACCGCTAACTCATTGATCAGCTTCTTATGTACCAGTTTCTTCCGTTCCCTCCTCAAGTCTAGGCTAATTCGAGTTCTTACCATCCTGTGGTAACTTCAGCGCACCTAGCCGAGCACGGCCACGTCTTGTATGATGTCAGGGTTAGCGCAGAGCATGAAGTGTATTTCATTTCTAGTCTCGCGCTGACACTTCCATGTTTGCACAAGTAACATTTGAAATGCTAATGATTTGAAAAGCCATTTTCAGCCGTTTTTCCCTGCATAATAAATGCTAATGTCGCCGTGTGCACTCAGCAGAAGCCACATGGTTCTGCCCATGCCGCTTTTCTGTCCATAGTTGCAAACTTGCCTGAACTCGGTCCCACATGGTTTGCTTTCCGTAGCCGAGGTCCACGAGTGCTTGCGTCACGAACCGCCTGTTCTCCCGCCATTCCCGACCGCCAAGAACAGCGAGACCTGCAGACACCAGCTGCTCCGTGACACGGTCTGAGCTTGCGCAACAATGCCTCACTCTTGAAACACTAAGTCGAACTACAAAAACCCCGGTGATGGCAGACTATGCTACGCTTGCGTGAACTAAAGCAGTGAAAAGAGATATGATTAACTAAAGAACGACCGAAAGGCAAATGGCAAGAACACAATGAACGCACAGAGCGCAGTGCGTTCTTGTCGGTTGTCGTCCTGTCGCGCTGTAGTTAATAATGTCTGAACACTAATACCCATGTAACGCGGGTAGTCTTACCGCAGTTAAGTTTGAGGGCAGTTAAGGCTAACCGCAGTTACACTCAGTCAAACAGTAAACCTGACTGGTATAGTTCTTCCGTTAACCATGGTTGCCGCAAACTGAGGTGGGCCACTTCAGTAAAAACCGCAACTGATAAAAATGGCGGCACCCACTTCCAACGCGTGCAGCTTGGCTCGCAGCGAAACATCCTCCCAAAAGCGTGCCCGTCGTGATGACGCAGGCCCTGATCCGCATTTGGGAGGCGAACCCGACCACTCTGCACCCGCAAACACGCGATACTCGCATATATATACAACTGAACTCTGGGCAATTAGACTCTGAGCTCTGGTCGGCCGGCGGGAGCAGGTCCGTATAACGACAAGCAAGTACGACAGAAGCTTTCAAATCTGAACAAAACAATACCGGGAAGTGGTATTATTTTTTTGCTGACAACGGAACGATCAATTGGGTTGGCAATGTGTGTGACGTGTGAGCACAGCACACCGAAATGTTATGCCTCCACCTTCACGACCCTGGTGTGACACGTTGCAAACAACGAAGGATACGCAGTGCTCCTGGGCTAGGTTTTGGCAAAACGGCACTCTTTTGGATCTTGCGTGATCATTTTGACTAATCGCTCTATGCACGTTCAACGGCACTGGGCTGTTTCCATGCTTTATCGCCGGCTTGCTCTAAGCGTACTAATGTTAAAACTGCGCTCGCGACACGTCTGCAAGTATATTGTTGCCGCACAGAGGTCGTGTGCATTTCGTGTTCGTAGATATTCATTTACGAGCTATGACATTTTCTTCCTGCTTAAATTTACCCGAGTGCCTGACAGCTTTAAGATCGCATATTAATTAGGTATAGGCCCGTTCTCCCCTTCAATCTGCGTAAAAAAAGTGCGAAGCGGACACGGACGAGAAGGCACACAGCAGACATTCACAGACGCTGGTTTATATGCCTTTTCGTCCGTGTACAGTTTGCCCTTTCTTAAACTTTCTGATGCGTTGCCAAGTGCCCAAGCTGCCACCCTGATTAACATTATTTCATGCTGTGCTTTTTTATTCTATGTGTCACTCCCCTCAGTGATTG
Source organism: Dermacentor albipictus (assembly GCF_038994185.2). Classification (NCBI taxonomy): domain Eukaryota; kingdom Metazoa; phylum Arthropoda; class Arachnida; order Ixodida; family Ixodidae; genus Dermacentor; species Dermacentor albipictus. The sequence continues at coordinate 93,243,242 of NC_091826.1, read as the reverse complement.
CCTGTGGGGCAACGAATATATCGAAAATAAACGATAGCTAGATTCATTGTAGAGAGCTAATGTGTCAAGAAGTTCATTTTGAATGAGCTTTTTCCTGTACCGCTGCGCTATTGTCTTCATTTTGCGAATTTACTTTCTGTGCCTTGAGGGGCAGGTCGGCGCTTCACCATTCCTTTCAAGTGCAGCTCGCACCCTGTTTGTTTTTCATGTTTTTACCTTTGACAATGTGCCAGGTATGTACATTTATATGGTGCAGAATTTCATGCTTTCAAGAAACCTTTCTTTGCAGAAAGCTGCGACATTGCAGCGGAACAACAGGTGCGAAGGAAATTGAATGGCCATTTTATTGGCAGCTTCATTCTTTCCTTGGATCTCTCCAAATCAATGACCGCGACCTTGTTGAGGAAATTTTGGAGGTAATCAGCTATTTTCACCATTACACTGAAACTACTAATGGCTTATTACCATAAGCCGGCTTTTTGTACATTATAAGTGTGCAAGCTTTTCAGTGTGATATGTCAGATCACGTGTGATGTTGCTAGAGTACTACGCTGAAAATTGATGAAGCTGTGCGGTGCCTGTAAACACGCCATCAGTTTTTTTGCGATTTATTGTGTGTAACCTATCACAGCCTGCGATATAGCAATACAGGCTAAAATTGGTTATATTAAAAGTCATGCTTAAGCATGACCACTCTCCATTTCATTGAAAATATATTGTACCAGGTGCTGTAAGAGACGAATGTCCAATCAAAGATGCTTCTTGATAACCAGCTGTCATGTGAGACGCTTTTATTTCAGATGTTTTTTGTTTGTTCGACATGCACAGTGCCAGTGGTTGCTATTCCGGTTTCGAAGTGCAGCTGTTAAACTGTTAACCGGTGCACTAACAGGTGCACTTTCCTGCCATGCAGAAGTGGCAGTATACAACGCACCAGACGACGGTGAGGTTGTGGCCACATATGACATGGAGCTAAGCGGCAATGTACACACGGAGGACTCTGCATCCACTGTGGATTAAAATTCTGCAGTGGAAAGTCAGTGTCCTGAACCTCGAAGTGGAAGCAGCAGCCCAAGTACAATGAATAAAAGGAACCGCAAGAAGTGTCCTGCAAGGTTTGTGCGGCACTGCATAACATAGGCAAAGAGCGTGCGGCCAAGGCTGCCTGTGAGAGCCTGCAGCTGAAGCAAGAGCTTGTTGCTTTACAAAATGATCCAACAATATGCAGGAAAGTATGCTGCAGATAACACACGCTTACTATGCTTCAAATCAAAACAGCAAATACATTTTCTGTCATTGCTGTTGTCTGCTAAATGAAAACATATAACCTGGAGCACTCAATAGAGCAATTTCAGAACCTATTCGTATTTCCCGATGAATAGTACGTATGTACGCTCCATAGTGTCTTCCCCCGCCCCTACATAGCCGAATTGGAAGTTACGGAATGATCAGTTGCAAATTACGGCACACCATATCTCGAAATCCCGTCCTTCCTGTTTTCTCCGAAATCGCACAAAAATGCAACATCTTGCTAATGCATGGAGGTGTAAGGCACCTGTTCCCTTTGGAACCTCCATTAACAGCCACTTGGCAAGCTGTATTAACGATGCGTAGGCAACTTTGACTAACCTCAGTACTTCCTGCACCCTGCAGTGTCTACCGTCGCTTCTTGTCATTCAATGCAAAGTAAATGCTAGTGCTCAAATGGGCACGTTTGCATCTTAATACGCCGAGAAAATATGCATAAATCTCGCCCTCCCAAAAGGCGCACAAATATGTCTGCTCTTCTAGCAACGTTTTTCTTTATTCCAACTCTTGGAAATTTCATTTGGGTGAAGCACAACATGTCACCAAAGTTTGTGAAGACAATATAGAGAACCCACACACAAACTTCAGGCAAGCAGAAAAATATTTCACAAGAGGAAACGGAGACACTGTTTCGTTTTCTTTGGCAACAATGAAAAGCAATGCCATAGCATTTTCACACACATTCAAAAAAGTGTAAAAAAGGTATTTTGGTGGTTGTAATAAGCAAGTGCCACGAGAAAACTGGAGCGGACACCAAAGCTCCCTAGGAAAGGAAAAAGTGAACGGCTGCACAAGAGCGGCAGCACAAAGCGATATCAAAGTGTTCTAACCAGGCGGACATGAACCCCGAGCTCCTGGGGTAAACTAGGCCCTGCCAGGCAAGACGTGTGTTGCAAGGTGCGGAAGACGGCAGTTCCATGCGCGGACTAGGGTGTCCGAAGTACCCGGGCTCGAGATGCTCGAGCCCTGGTACTCGAGATGTTCGAGATGCTGGTGGACCCGAGGGTCACCGGTCCGTGGGCTGCCACTCCGGAGCTGTGCCGAGCAGCGTTCCAGTGTGGCACAGTAGTTGCTGTGCTAGACGCGGTCCCCACGTGCGACCGCCGCACGTGGGTTGCGAGCGGCGTACGAACCAGGCACCACGGCCATGCTGTAAGCGTCTGCAGGCTGCCGCTGCTTCTCCTGAGCGTGCCATGCTTCCCGAGAACCATGCTGGGAGGGGCCGCAACGTGTCATCGTCCATTCCGACTCAAGCACGGCGATTCTACAGTGCCGTGACGACGGAACCGTGAGCCTCTCCGGACAGGACTGCTTCAACTCGCTGATTGTCGTGTGCTTGTGTGTGGACGTACTGAATGCCATTACCCAGCTTATTAACTTTCTTTATATTCTTTTAAGGTTCTTTCAATTTCTTTGAATGTTCACAATAGAACAAGGTCCGCAAACGAGTCTCTCTTTCTTTCGCATCACTGCACACTAGCAAAGGTGCCGAATGGTCCTAACACTACAATTTCTGGCTTCCAACCAACATCCAACCAACTACTTTCGACCATCAGAGCCACACTTAGCTTGTGTTCAATGAATGAAAATGGTCTGGGAGATGTTTATTGCGATTGGCAAAGAGGTTGGCTTGTCAGGTAAAGAACTGAAGGAGTGGGTTGATGAGCAGCATAACAGAGCGTGATAAATGAGCTGAGGACAGGGAAGCCGCACGAGTGGCCCATGAACAGGAGACCGCTCGCCGGACGGCGGAACAAACTCTGCTAGGGACTAGATTTTCCCTTGCAGCGCACACAGCCCGGATGGTCGAAACCGGTACAGAACGTGGGGAACTGAGCGGTGAAGCCTAAAAAGTTCCCACAAGCTTATTCCTCCCTACAACGAGGGCCACGACGAACTCGACACGTACATGCATGGTGCTTCGAGCGGGTAGCCACCAGCCAGGAATGGCGAAGAGACAGGTGGGCGCTGCTATTATGCTTGTGTCTGTCAGACGAAGCCTTAAGCGTGGCGGGACGCATAGATGGGGAAGATGCCACAGATCATGAAAAGCTGAAGCAAACTTTGCTTCAGAGGTTCCGGTACATGGTAGGATACCGACAAAACTTTCGCGAAGCTAAGCCAGATAATTCCGAGACAGCAGGGCAGTTTGCTGGTAGACTACTCGGGTACATTTATCATTGGCAGCAGATGGCGAAAACACAAAACGTTTGAGGCATTAAAAAATAAGATTGTAGTGGAACAGGTTTGGGTTCGCTGCCATGAGAGGCTCGCTGCCTCCCTAAAAGAGCGAGGATGCCGCGACCTCAGCCAGCTAGTCCAAGCGGCTGACAATTATTTGGAGGCGCAAGGCGGGACAAGCATCTCCAGTGGAAAAGAGGACAGAGAGACTACTAAATCAGTCTTGCAGAGTAAGAACTTTGAAACAGAGGGCGGGAAAGAAAAAGTTCACTGCATTCTACGTGGCAGACAAGAACGCCGTGCTGCAGATTGTTGGACGCGGTCAAACAGACCAAAGTCCTCGTCTCGCTGGAAACGCAAGAAACATGGCTACAAAGCTGACGAATACCTGAACGTAAACTGCAGCAACGAGGAGACGTTAAGTGCTATTGCTGACTGCGACCGGACGCCTGCCACCCGGAATGAGGAAAGTCCGGCTTCTACCAATAAACCAGAAAATAAAGTAAGGCCATCTACAAAAACAGATAGATAAGATATTTATCTTGGTCTTCTCACCCAGCCGATACCAACGGCAACCGGATATCAGATGGGTATCCTGTGACGGCGCTGAGAGATTCCGGATGCAATACCATGGATGTCAGGCGCTCGCTGGTACAGGAGAATAATTTGATTGGTATCATGCGTCTATTTACCGTCTGGACGATTCATGTAAGCAGTTTCCAAAGGCAACAATCTACGTAGACTCTCCATTCCTCCGAGGAACAACACTGGCACTTTGCATGGAAAAGCCACTCTACGACGTTGTGCTTGGGAACAACGGTGGGGTACTCTACCCCACTGGTTCTAACACGTCACGTGGTGCGGCTGACATTGCCAGTCTGCATAAGGAATCGGTACCAGCAGAGAAGCCTGTTCGACGCCTCTGCATATCCCAAGATCGAGCGGCTGTGAGTGCAGCGTCAACAAGAACCACGGAAATAAAGCTACCTGTCGTTGCCTGGAACGCACTAGATGTGAGTCCACAAGTTCTGCAATATTTGCAGTGAGCATACCGTATCTTGGAGGGCTGTTTTTCGTCAATCGTGAATTTAGCGACGAAAGGATGAGCAAACGTGGAATTTGTTTTGATAAAGGGCATACTTTACCGACATAACAGATGGCTGATAGGAAGGAAGTTGAGCAACTTGTTCCCCTAAGCCTCCGCCAGTTCGTCCTTAAGATGGTGCATGAAGGAGTTTTAGCAGGCCACCAAGGTATCACCTAAACACCGCTAGATTGTTAGAATCTTATTGGCCAGGCATGCAGGCTGGGATGACCCATTTTGTGCGCTCTTGTGACGTCTGTCAGCGTACTGTTCTGAGAGACCTGGTCTGACATGTCCCCCTAGGGAACATGCCATTGACTGACACGCCTTTCCAGCGTGTGTCTATTGGTATAATCGGGCTACTCTCACCGACATCGGCAAAAGGAACTCGCTTTAGTCTAAGAACGGTGGACTGTGCAAAGCGCTATCCTGACGACGTTGCATTACCAAGTGTTGAAACAGAGATGGTAGCAGAAGTTCAGGTGGGAATACCGCGGAAATTGTGAGCGTCCGAGAACTGCTGTCCTTCCGACGTTTGCCAACGACACCAAAGCACCGTAAGCCGAATGATCTTGTTGAGCGCTTCAATGGCACCCCAAAGCATATGGTACGGCACATGTGCCAGGAAAGCCCAAAGAATTGGGACAGATACTTGGCGCCATTATTATTTGCTTATACAGAAGGGCCCCAGTCGAGTCTCAGCATTTTTCTTTTGACCTATTGTATGGCCGATACATTAGACGACCAATGGCCATACTAAAGAAATTATGGACACGGGAACCTCTTGATGGAGAAAGAACGACCACACATGATATCTTATCCCTTCACGTTACACCCATCATTCTTCTTTCCATGGCTCGTTACGTCGACCTAAATTTAAGGAGAACCCTTTCCGTAAGCCTCCAGGTTTCTGCGCCGCACGTGAGTACCGGTAAGACAAAGCTGTTATACATTTTTCTCTTGAGGGACAATGGCAACGTGTTCATGATCTGAGAATACCTGCCAAACGCACCCCACCCCATTCTTATTCTTCTGATTATTTCAGCTTCATGATCCGGATTCGCGGTCACTACCTGCTCTAAGTAGATGTATTTATGTATGTATACCCAAAGCAGGTAAATATATGTCTAGGCGAGGCAATATTGGCCTCGTTTTGGATTTGTTCTGTTCCCATCGTTTACCAGTGACCGAACAAGGAATGTCGCTGAAGCAAGCGTTTCCTCATTGTCAGGGCTTCACGTTGGCTTCAGCGACAGTCCCTGTCCGATCACTGGCAAACGCATGAAGTTCTCTTGCTGCCTTCGAACCTCTGTATTGCTTGGATATTGGCCTAGTGTATTAAAGGTTGGATTGCGCAGCATTTTGACGAGACACAAAGAAGAGAAACACACAACACAGAGCGCTCTGTGGTGTGTGCTTCTCTTCTGTGTGTCTCGTCAAATTGTTGCGCAATCCAACCTCTAATATGCTATACCAAAACGCCCAGTCGTAAACCTTGGCCGAGTGTGTTCTTTTCCAGTAATATCTCAGTTATGGCACCCAGGCCGTCTAGTCGAAGTGTTATAAGTATTATAATTGTTTGTCCAGTGTAAAACGTAATCATCGAATACTTCTTCGAGCTAGAACCAGACAATGGTTGTCGAGTGGGCTCGCAGCAAATTTGTCATGAGGAGCAACGCGGTCTATTCTCACTGGCATCCTGGTATCCCTAAATATTCCAAAATTTGGCCAACAAATTATTTGAACGCAAACGTAATTTAACTGACTACTGCAGTTTTTTTTCGAGGTCATGGTTACTAACTGGAGTTGCAATTGCGCGCATGTGGGGCCAGTGCATCCCTACAAGGATACACAATTATGGAAGAAAATATATCAAGTGCCCAAACCTTCTGTGGTCTCCTTCAGTAACCAAGCTGCCGGGCGGTGCAGTATCTCTGGCTTCGAAAACGTGTCTCTGATGAGATCGTAATCATTGACAACGACCACATTCACTGCAAGCATCTTGAATCTGAAACGAAGCCACCATGGTTTGAAATCCTCGATTCCATCATTATATGAAGTTTCTTCTGAGTTTCAGCAGAAGTATATATCTAAAGCAGCACTTTCCAGAAAGAAAGTGGGCAGATAGATGTAGTAAAAGGCAGTACCCTATATCTCACAGTAAACAGCACCACCCTAATACAACGCTCGAAGAGCTAATTAAGGTCGCCACAGCACTCGCGAAACTCGTAGCCCAACAATTCATTCGTTTCACGTGACGCAGCCACACACACGCACATAAACAAAGTACAGATAACTGATATAAATATCTTCAGGCAGAGGTGACCGCATTCGGAGGCTGTCTTTTTTTCTCTTCCATTTAACTAATTCACAGTTTACGCTATGCCTGCTAACTGATCAATATTCCTCATATCTTGGTACTATTTACTGGCCAGTATGTCAACGGTGAACCAACTTGCTTAAGCTTCCATCCACAATCTGAACAGCTTATTGCACGATATTCCATAAAGCATCTGATTTAAATAAATCAGTCTCTGCCTGCTTTCTTGCGTATGTGCGGCAATGTGAAGATTGACCACGAATAGCACATGACTGTACCCACTGATTTATCATGTGGAGCGCCTGCTAAGTAGGCTTGCATCACATGTCTTGGTTAGTGCTGTGAACAGCCTGCGCTGCTGATGCGCCTGCTGCAACCATTCGGATTACAAGTCAGGCAATTCCATGTATATTTATCATTGTTATAGTAGTTGAAACGATTCGTAGCACCCTTTGGCAGTTCTTGTAACAAACGTGCAGTTTGTTACAAGAATTACGCTCCCCCTTAAAGTATTCGGCTCCATCCGAGGCCACGTAATGCGGTCCCTGACCTAAAACGGGACGAACAAACCAACTACCACGACTGGTGCATTTTTTAGCCGATAATGTCTGTGTACAGAAAAAGACAGCGAATTTTGTCACGAATTTTCATTTCAGAATATGCTCTCGAAAACTGCAATTGCTTCCGTGACGCTGTCGCCAATGCCGCTGGACCGAAGAACGTGCGTAAAGGACGCTAACTGGCAGTCATTTCTATAGCAATAAATCAAAATTTTGTTTTCTTTTCTTTTCTACAACGCTTTCTAAAATGTCTACGCCACTATTAGTACTGGTGCCCCAGCATACCCCCGACAACTCGGAGGCAGAAATTCAAAGTGCAATGAAGATATCTTTTGTTGATTTTCCAGGAGGCCATTCTATTTTGTAGCATGTTGCAGGTTCACGTCGGTGCCATGTGATTCAGTTTAAAGGTCTACATATCCAATATGTCACGCGAGAACATTACCGCTTCTTTCTTCTTTGTACTGCTTCCTTGATTGCATAACCCCGATATTTATTAAGTAGAAAATAGGATTAAACTCTGCCATAAAATGATATTGTTACGGTGCATTTGGACTGGACAGTGCGTACATTAGGGAGACGGAGATAAAGTGGTAGCCTGTCCTGAAACTGTTGCGTATCGTTTCCTAGTGCTTGCCCACATGAATATAATTAGATTACTTTGGATTCCTGGTGATAAGAAATCAGATATGAATGAAATGGCTGGCAGTCTCGCGAGAGCGGCCCTCAGTCGCCCTGTGCTATCATTACTTCCTTCATCACCTTACTTAGCTACAGCTAGGTGCAGGAGCTATGAAATCGCTCAAGACTTTTTGAATCCAGCTATAGCAAATTTTTCAGAATATTGACACCTCTTATTTTCTTGGCACAAAAAGTCTTTACACACCAAAAAAACTGAAGTAATTTTTACCAGATTACGCAGTGGAACAGCAGTATTAAGCTTTTATCGTCACAAGGCTGGTCTGGCACCCTCCCCTCTGTGCCCGAAATGTGCAGATGAGACCGCAGAACATTTTTTCTTATTCTGCACCGTTTTTCTTCTTTAAGGAAAAGAATTTTTAGGCCAAACATTCAGGCAACTTTCTTTAAATTTTTCCATTTTAAATAGCCTTTCTCTATGAGCCTCTTGGAAACTACCACAGGGATATTTACTTCGTCGTGGAAGAATTTATAGTTGCTTCAAGACGATTCTCCGAATGTGTTCAAGCATTATTTTTCTCCGTTTCCACCTGACACTTTTACCGTTTTTTGTAACAACGTCTTCCTAATACCATCCAAACCGTGGCCAGTCTCCCGCAGCGGGTGCGCGCTATCGTAGGAAGATCTCCTATCCTATCCTAACCTATTCTCCGGGAGCTGTGAACTTGGTACCAGCCTGCGCCATTAGTACTAACTTTTCCCCATGTAAATAGTTGTACATGCATTTGTTTTTGTGCATCGGGCTTTGTTTTTGTAACATGTCGTGAAAGTGCGCGGTAACGACTCAGAACGGAGCTTCGCAGTGGCTTCCGCTTCGGATCTTCACCGATGTCGTAGGAGATGGTGCCTAGATTGGCAGCGCCTGTGTCGACTGTCGACTGCCAGAAGGCTACTGGATCACGCACCCGCGTGACGTCGACGAATGGCTGGCGATGTATGAGCGAGTGAGCAGTCACAACAATGAGATCCTACAGCGATGCTGGCGAACACAATTTTTTTACTTGGCAGTAACTGCACGAGTGCGGTTAATAATCACGAAGACAAACTCTGTGACTGGGATATCTGCAAGCAGAAGCTGCGAGATCTCTTCGGGAAACCACTGGGTTGGAAGGTTGTCGCCAAGAAAGAGTTTGCATCACGAGGGCAGACGTCCACCAAAGGCTGCGTCGCCTATATACACGACGTGCTGGCACTCAGCCGCAGGGGCGACGCTGAAATGCCGGAGTCTGAAAAAGTAGCGCATGTCTTAAGCGTTATCGCCGATGACGCGTTAAATTTATTCATTTGCAGGAATTGAACATCGGTTAATGACATTAGCACCAACTGCCAGCGTATCGAGCAGGTGAAAATCCGTCCTAAGTATCGGTCATTTATGCGGCTTCCCGATACGGCTGCAACATCGTCTTGTAAAAACAGACAGGACTTTACTTCGCGGCAGCAGCTGCCTTCAGAGCAGCTGATGAAGATCATACGCCGTGAGCTGGAAGCCATGCGTCCCGCGTCTATGCATGCCATGCTAATGGTACATGCACTCCTATGGTTCCCCTTGTTCAAGCAATAGTGCGCCAAGAACTCGCCAATGTCGGCTTCCAGTGAATTTACACCGTGGCCAGCTCCCGGCCAATGAGCGTCCTTCGCTCACGCATACTCGAAATCAATTGATCCCTGGATGTTCTCGCAACATGGCAGAGTGGCGAACACCGTATGAACGACTTATTTGTTTCACCTGTCTCCGCGTTGGTCACGTCACCCGATGCTGTCGCAACCACTGGTCCTCGATGCCGTTCTCGAGCAGCCTTCATCCAGACGGCAGTTTTCGCCAAATCCAGCCGCAAGCGGAGCCGAAGCTGCATGCCACTGACGGTACGACTGCGTGGCACCGCCAGTTATCATCGCCGAGCAGTCACCGGTCCCGTTCGCCGCAAAGTCGTTGCCCGACGTCCAGGTCACCCCAATCCTGTCGCCTGTCGCCGTCGTTCCGACCTGGCCACATACTTTCGTAAAACTAAAAGATGCAGCTCCCGGTGGTGACGCTGCATTGTCGACCTCTCCGACAAATTGTCTCACCCTGCCGACTAGACGCAGTATAGTTGATGTAGTAGTTGACGGTATATTTGTGCCAGTGCTTGTTGATACTGGGGCCCATATCTCGGTGATGAGCCACCATCTTCGTTGCCACCTGAAGAACGTCCTTACACCTACCGCATCTCGTGCTACCGGGTCGCTGATGGAGCAACATACATTATCCTTCGTATGTGCACTGCCCGATTATCTGTTGCTAGTTTCAACACATCCATTTTATTTGCTGTTCTGGAATAGTGTTCCTACGACTTGATCTTCGACCTCGACTTTTCCGGACCATTTAGCACCGATTGACTGCGCTGCTGGCATCCTCCAACTCGAGCTGCCTATTCACTGCTGTCCTCCAAAAGCAGTTAAGCCTCGTTTATGTTCTGTTGGCTTCGTACGGTTGCCGCTTCAACCGGACATGTATATTACTTGACATGCTTACCGCCTGTTACTAACAGTGACTATATGCTGACTGCTAATGTCAATGTTCTCCTAGTACGCACAGTTGCCGTTTCTCATAGAATTGTGACAATCGCCGATAACCACGTTTTCTTCGTGTTTTAAACTTTGGTTCATGTAATCAAGTTATCCTGAAGGGCATGTAACTTGGCAACGCTTCTCCCATGTACGATACCGCCATCTCTGTACCATATGTTCCGTGCCCGTCTGCAGCCAACTACTGTTCGATCAATTCCGCAACGTCCAATCCCGGCATATATTCGAAGATGTTCGCTCAAGACCTGCTTCCCGAAGAGGCTGCGGATCTTTGTCGCGTCCTGGTGTCTTATCGCGACGTCTTTGAGCATCGCCCGCTGGGACAGGCTTCCATTGTGACCCATAAGATGACACCATTGATGCTAGTCCTATCCATCGGCAACCTTAATGCGTGTCTCAAGCAGAACGCCAAGTTATTCAAGTGAAGTAGACAAGATGCTAACCAAAAGTCTAATTGAGCCCTCTTCGAGTCCTTGGGCATCGCTGGCTGTCTTGGTCAAAAAGAAGGATGGCCGCTGGCGATTTTGTGTCAACTACCGTCAACCGAACCAGATCACGAAAAATGATGTGTATCCTCTGTTTCGGGTTGACGACGCCTCTCGACTGCCTTCACATATCGAAATACTGGTCTTTAATTGGCCTTCAAACCGGTATGAACTCGACCGTGAGAATACCGCTTTCGCTACACCGAACGGCTTTTACCATTTTAATGTTATGCCTTTCGGAATGTGTAGTGCCCCAGACACTTTCGAAAGAATACTGAACTCTCTCCTTCGGGTCCACCTGCTTATGTTATCTGGACGATAGCATTGTATTTTCCCCTACGTTTGACAGCCACCTCAGTCACTCGGCCGCTATTATTGAACTCTTCAGGGAGGCTAGGCTTCAACTTAACTCGTCTAAGTGCCATTTTGGACACCACGAAGTCCAAGTTTTCGACCACGTTGTCAATGCTGCCAGTATACATCCTGGTACTGGTACGATTCACGCATTGAATAACTTCCCTGTACCCTGCTCAGGAAAAGGTGTGCGCAGCTTCGTGGGCTTATGCTCTTATTTTCGTCGGTTTGTTAAATATTTTACGGATATCGCCTGGCCACTGACTGATCTTCTCAAGGACACTGCGTTCTTTTTGGGCCGCAAACAAGCCGACGCCTTCTACACCCACATCCACTTATTGACAACGCCTCCGACATTAGGCCACATTGGTCTATCGGCACCAACTCAAATTCGCAAGGCGCCAGTAGCCATGTCATAGGCGCTGTCCTCATCCAACAGCAAAATTGAGTCGAGAGTATCATTGCCTACGCCAGTCGCCTCTTGTCCCCTTCAGAGCGCAATTTATCTATCACCGAGAGCGAGTGCCTCACTCTGGTATGGGCAGCGGCTAAATTTTGCCCTTACTTCTTTCGCCGCCCATTTTCTGTCATCACGGACCACCATGCCCTGTGCTGGCTGTCATTGCTGAAAGACCCAACTGCCCACCTTGGTCGCTCGCCATTCAGACTTCAGGAGTATCCTTTCATTGCGATGTACCTGTACCTATCCGCCCGCTTACATCTGGACGCCGACTGCTTGTGTCACCATTCCTTCGATCCTCCTGACAACGGTGAACTTGATTCCTACACTTGCCTTCAGGACATTTCTGATTTTAGTGACATCGTTACTAAGCAGCGAAAGGATGATTATCTCCGGCCGATCACTGGGCGCTTGACCTCAGGACAATCAGATCGCTCAACCAGAATGTTTGTGCTCCATGCGACACTCTTTATCGACGCCACATCAGCCCTGATGGACCAAATTTACTTCTAGTTGTACCTCGTCATGTTCTTACTGTTCTTACTGAGTTCCACGACTCGCCCACGGCCGACATCCGCAGAATTACGGCAGAGGTCGACGTCGTTTCTTCTCGCCAGGCCTGCACCGCTGTGTGCGACGATACGCTGAAGCTTGCGATCCCTCCCAGCGTCGAAAGAGGCTATGTGCCCAGCCTGCTAGCCCCTTCATCCAACTGATGTTCCGACAGCGCCTTTCTTCCGTGTCGACATGGATCTCTTTGGCCCTTTCCGCGTATCCAAAAAAGAGAACAAATTAATAGTCGTTGCCTATAGCAACGCGATATGCCATTACATATGCCCTGCTGTGCTACAGATCTAGCAGACTCCTTACTTCAAGACGTGATTTTTCACAATGGCGCGCCAAGGCACCTGTTGACAGATGGGGCCTCTACTTCTTGTCCCAAGTTGTCGAAGACCTACTTCGTTCCTTCTCCACCGAAAACAAGCTCAAAACTGCATATCGCCTACAAACGAACGTACTGACTGAACGACTGAATCGCACCTTTATAAAGATGTTGTCTAAGTGCCTTTAGGCAGACCATCGCGACTGGCACATCACTTTGCTCTCAGTGACATTTGCGTACAATTCGTCTCATCATGATTCCACTGGTTTCTCGTCTTTCTACATCTTGTTTGGTCGCCATACCACTCTGCCATAAGGCACTTTGTTACCTCCGGTGCCGCGACCTACGATGGAATATGCCACGACTAACAGCGGCTCACGCGTCACAAGAGACTCGCTACGACAGTCGCCACCCGAACTTTCAGTTCTCTCTCCGAAATCTAGCTCTTCTGTAGACTGAAAGTCGCCATGTCTGCCTCTCCGAAAAACTGCTGTAATGTTATATCGGGCCCTACCAGGTATTACGACTATTAGGTCACTTAAATTACGAAATCGCCCCTGTTGACACGCTCTCCTCGTCCCAGCTACGCACTGACGTCGTCCACGTGTCCCCTTTGAAACTGTACTGTTCATATGGTTCGCTATCAATCTAACAAGCGCTGGGACGGCGCTCCATCTCCGAGGGGTTATGTTACGGTGCACTTGGACAGGACCATGCGCGCAAGACGGAGACTAAGAGGAGGTGGATGGATGGATGTGTATTGTTTAGTGGCGCAAGGGTCAGGTGCGGCCAAAGAGCGCCATGACTGATAATGATGTGTTAAACGCTGATTGGTGAGTTACGATGGTGGGATGTGACATGGCTGTAAAGTGGCCTAAAATCAATCCGTATCATAAAAGCGTAAAATGATATATAGTATAAAATTATGATAGTGATACATATAGTTGTCTATGGATCTAGTACGCGTGATAAGTGATCGTGGAGCTAAAATGCAAGAATGTTGAAATACCACCTAAGCCTCCGGGAGGCCTTTGAGCCCAAAGGCTGGGAGGCAGGTGCTTTTAGTGCAGTTATCGCAGCAGAAACCTCAGTTAAGAGGCCGTGCTACGGATTTCCTGGTGATATGACATGAAAACTATGTGCATCTTTTAAAAGTGCGAACACGGATTGATATTTAAAGAGCGGTTCCATACCTATGATCATAAGAGGATGAAGGGGAATTTGTTGACGGTGTGGTAATGGAAAATGCTTTTTCCTATTAGCGTCTAATTCAGTGCATTGCAGCAGGATGTGAAGCACGGTAAGTGGCTCACCACATTTATCACACGTGGGTGGATCGCCACCGGACAAGAGGTATGCGTGTGTGCTGTATGTGTGTCCTATCTTGAGTCTGCAAAGTGTTACTTCTGTGTGGCGGTTCTTTGATACCGGCGGCCAGTTGCCAAGATACGGCTTGATAACATGTAGTTTATTTTCTGTTTGTTTGTCCCACAAGCACTGCCAGAAAGCCCTTAGCTTTTTCTTATTGAGGGCTTGAGGTCCATTACAGGGACAGTCGTGGAAGTGTTGGAAGCGATCGCGTTGACGGATGTGGCTAGCTCGTCAGCCAACACGTTTCCCTCTATCTCTCGGTGCCCCGGCACCCAGCATACGATGATATGCTGTTTGGACTGATAGGTTGTGCATAATGCTGAGTAAAGAGATAGAATTACAGGGTTTTTATATTTCCGGACAGTTTTCAAAGCATTTACAACACTCAAAGAGTCAGTGTATATAACTGCCTTTGGGATAATAAATTCATTAATGTGTTTAACGTCAGCCAATATCGCGTAGGCCTCTGCTGTGAAAATACTTGTGTTAGGGTGCAGAACACCGGCATCTGAAAAGGATGGACCGACCGCTGCGTAAGATACGCCAAAATTACACTTCGATGCGTCTGTAAAGAATTCAGGAGAGGAGTATTTGTGCTGTAATTCGAGGAAGTACATTCGCATATGCGCGACAGGCGCGTGCTTTGTGACAGCTACGAAAGATGTATCACAGTCTATTGGTTGCCACTGCCACGGCGGGGGCCGTATAGCAGGGGACATAAGATGGTATTCAAGCAGTGGAACCCTTGTTTCTTCAGCCATGTCTCTAACACGCATGGAGAAAGGCTGTGCCACTCTGGGTCGGTTGCGGAAAAGTTGGCAACTGGACAAATCGTTTACGGTGTAATACGCGGGATGCTGACTGTTTCCGTTCACTCTAAGAAAATACATGAAAGACGAATATGTTCTCTGCAGATGCAGTGACCACTCATCCGATTCAACGTACAGGCTTTCCACTGGGCTTGTTCTAAAGGCGCCTGTGGACAGGTGAATTCCTAAGTGGTGGACAGGGTCAAGCATCTTTAGAGCAGTTGGAGTAGCCGACTGGTAAACTATGGCTCCGTAGTCTAGTCGTGTGCGTATGAGGCTTTTGTATAAGTTCATGAGACATTTTCTATCACTGCCCCAGGTTGTGCGTGAGAGAACCTTTAAGATATTCATTGTTTTCATGCATTTGTTTTTAAGATACTTTATGTGCTGTATAAAAGTTAATTTCGCGTCTAAAATTATGCCTAGAAATTTATGTTCCCTGTTTACAGGTAGACGCTCATCATGCAACACAATTTCAGGATCAGGGTGCAGGCCTCTTTTTCTAGAGAAAACAACACAGGTGCTTTTTTGTGGGTTCAGTCTGAAGCCGTTTTCATCAGCCCATTTGGAGACCTTGTTAAGACCAAGCTGGACCTGTCGCTCACAGATTGCGAGAGAACTTGACTGAAATCCTATCTGCACATCGTCAACATATGTTGAATAAAAGATGTTATGTGGTATGTGTAGACGGAGAGAATTCATTTTTACTATAAAGAGCGTGCAGCTGAGCACCCCACCGTGCGGCACTCCAGTCTCTTGTATAAATTTCCGTGACAAAACATTGCCCACACGAACACGGAATGTCCGATTTGATAGATAACTTTCGATAACATTGAACATATTTCCGTGGATACCTAAGTGTGAGAGGTCTCTCAATATCCCAAACCGCCACGTAGTATCATAAGCTTTCTCCATATCAAGGAATACACATAAGAAAAACTGCTTATGGACAAAAGCTTCACGGATACGTGCCTCTATGCGTATAAGATGATGACTGGTAGATCGACCCTCCCGAAACCCGCACTAGTACGGATCGAGCAAATTGTTTGATTCGAGGAAGTGTAGTAGGCGACAGTTAATCATTTTTTCGAAAACTTTGCAGAGGCAACTTGTTAGTGCTATGGGTCTGTAGCTTGACACTGAGGAAGGATCCTTTCCTTGCTTTAGAATTGGGATTACAATAGCCTCCTTCCAAACAGAGGGGATCTCGCCTGAAAACCATGTAATGTTGTAAAGGTAAAGGAGGGTTTTTTGTGTTTCGGGGGGTAGTTGTTTCAACATCTCATATATTATGCGGTCTGAACCTGGGGCGGATGCATTACAACAGTTCAGTGCTGCCTGCAGTTCTGCTATGGAGAATGGTTCGTTGTACGCCACACTTTTAGCACATTTTCTTTGTAACTTTTGCTGTTCTATTCGCGTTTTGTTCTTTAGGAATGTTTCTGTGTAGTGTGAGGAGCTGGATATGTGTTCAAAGTGTGTGCCAAGAAAGTTGGCTTGATCATTCAGGCTTTCTCCGTGACTATTTACTAAAGGCAGGGAATACGTTTGTTGTCCATTAACCTTTTTCACTCTATTCCATACTTTTGTCTCATCTGTGTACGAGTTGATGCTTGATATAAACTTCGCCCAACTCTCTCGTCTTGCTTGCCGGCGCGTTCTCCTTGCCTGGGATTTGACATGTTTAATGTTTTCCAGGTTTTCAGCTGTAGGAGAATCGCGAAATATCGCCCACGCTTTGTTCTGGTTCCTCCGTGCTTGCCTGCATGCATCGTTCCACCAGGGAACACGCCGCTTGGAACCCACGCCGTTCGTTTGTGTAATACATTTACAGGCGGCATCCAGTATAAAAGCTGTAAAATATGCAACAGCATCTTCTATGGTTATACCAGACATCTCAGTCCACGTCATGTAAGTAAGAGTTCGGTACCGTTCCCAATCGGCTGAGTCAATCTTCCACCGAGGGACCAGCGGGGGAAGTTGATCTTGTTTCGGCGTGGTTAGGATTATTGGGAAGTGGTCACTCCCATACGGGTTGTTAAGGACATTCCATTTAAAATAGGGTAAAAGCGTCGGCGATAAAATGCTAAGATCTATGGCAGAGTATGACTTGTTGGACAGGTTAAAATATGTGGGCTCCTTCGTGTTCAAGAGACATGTTCCAGAGGAAAAAAGCACCTGTTCAATGACGCGACCTCGCGCATCACAGCGTGAATCGCCCCACAAAGTACTGTGTGCATTAAAATCACCAAGAATAAAATAGGGGTCCGGGAGCTCATCTATTAATGACTCTAAGTCGCGTCTGTGAAGGTGATGATGTGGTGGTATATACAGAGAACAGATTGTAATGAGTTTATTTAAAAGTATGGCTCGAACGGCCACGGCCTCAAGGGCCGTTTGGAGCTTTAGATGCTGACACGCTACACTTTTGTCAGCAATAATAGCTACACCGCCAGATGCTGCGACAGCATCCTCGCGGTCTTTGCGAAACGTAACGTGCTTTCGGAGAAAGTTTGTGTGTGTAGATTTTAAGTGTGTCTCCTGTAAACACAGCACTTTTGGATTGTGTTTATGGATAAGTTCTTGAACATCATCAAGATTCCTAAGTAGACCTCTGACATTCCATTGAATGATTTGTGTATCCATATTTTAAATTTAATTGGTGCTGTGTTTACGGAAACGGAAGGAGTGTCTTAGATTGCAGAGCCCTTTCGAGGCCCTGTAACCGGAGTTTTGCTCTTTTTGAAGCGTTCGAGGGAACCTCGCCGCTCCTTAGGCGCCTGGGGCACCTTGAGGATAGGTGCAGTGTCCATTGCCTCTTGTGAGGCGCCGGACACGTGCTCTTGTGAGCGAGAAGTTACCAGGGAAGGCCCCGCCTTGGAGGGCAAGACCCCTGCGCCCACCAGCCCGGAGGTCGATGGGGTTCCCTGGGGGATTTGGCTGCGCCGGCCATTGCCAGCACTGGAAGGGACTTGGGAGGTTGAGGCAGCCTCGGCTGCGCCCACCTTCGGGGTCGATGGCCCCTTTTCCTCGGTTGGCGGAGCAGCGCTAGCTGCAACCACCGTGGGGGCAGATGGCGTAACTGTCGACTCACTGCGTGTGGGTCGGATAGTCGCCGGAGGCCGTTGTGACGCTGCCCCCTGACGCGCCACTTCGGCAAAGCTGGCCTTAGGAAGGTATGCAACCCGCCTGCGTGCCTCTTTGAATGATATGTTTTCTCTTACTTTGATTGTTACTATTTCTTTTTCTTTCTTCCAAGACGGGCATGACCGCGAGTATGCGGCATGCTCGCCATCACAATTTACGCAGTGGAAAGAATTCTCACAGGCTTCGGAGGAATGTTCATGCGCACCGCATTTCGCACAAGTTTGGCGGCCTCGGCAGCTCTGCGAACTGTGGCCAAAACGTTGGCACTTGAAACATCGGAGGGGATTCGGCACGTACGGTCTTACACGGAGTTTGATGTACCCTGCCTCGATTGACTCGGGCAGGACACTTGAATTGAAGGTGAGTATTAGGTGTTTGGTCGCAAGTTCTTTTCCATCTCGCCTCATCTTAATTCTTTTGACATTTATGACATTCTGTTCGCTGAAGCCCTCCAAGAGCTCAGCCTCAGTGATCTCCAGCAAATCATCGTCCGAGACAACGCCGCGGGAGGTATTCATCGTGCGGTGCAGGGTTACTACTACTTGGGTCTCCCCAAATGATATTAGCTGTGGCAGCTTCTCAAATTGCTTCCGGTCGCGGAGCTCCAAGAGGAGGTCACCGCTAGCCATCCTCGACACCTTATAACCTGGGCCAAAAACTTCGGTAAGAGACTTAGAGACAAGGAAAGGGGAGATTGTTCGTACTTGTTTAGCTGGTTTTTCTGAGTGGATGACATGAAAACGTGGAAAATTGTGGACTTGTCGTCCGAAAAACTGAAAGACCTCTTCGGTGCGCCCTCGTTTCTGAGGGCGATCAGGAAGTTTGGGGAAAGAAGTTTCCATGAAAATGTATAAAAATTCGGCAACAGCGCCGACCGCCCACCACGGAGCCCGACGAGGGGACGCTGCAGAGCTTGCATGCAAGTCTGCACGACGCCAGCCGTACGCCGCCACTATAACCAAATATGGTGTACCCAAGATTGGATAGCCACACAGGGTTAACCCTTGCCGCCAAGGAGAAGGAAGTAAATAGAAGAGAGAAGAAGACAGGAAAGATGTAAAGTGATAAAGATGTAAGTGATGTAAAGATGTAAAGATAAAGACGAAGGTTTGAGGAGAGAGAGACAGGAAAAGGCGACTACCGATTTCCCCCGGGTGGGTCAGTCCGGGGGTGCCGTCTACGTGAAGCAGAGGCCAAAGAGGCGTGTTGCCTCCGCCGAGGGGCCTTAAAGGTCCGAGCACCCGGCATTGGCTCAACCCCCAGGATCCCCCTTTCCCCGGACACGGCTAAGCCGCGCACGGCTACACGCGGGAGGGTCCGACCCTCGTGTGCTCGGGTCCGTGGTGTCGCAACACACCAAACGCCTGCTTGTGCAGACGCCCCTGCGTGGCTAAGAGGAGGTGGTAGACTGTCTCGTGGAGCTGTGACCTCTGTACTAGCCAGCGCAATTACCACTAACATTTCCCGATGCGAATCGTTGCACATACATTTCTGCATCAAGCTTCCTCTTCGTAAAATATTTTATGGTATAAATCACCCAAATCATCATCATGTCTGTGTTCATAGTTTAGTGCTGTTCTATTAGCAGAAATTAATCCAATGAATTGGTTTTCTTGTACCCTACTCTGCAGTATCGTGCACAATCTCAAGAACATGATGTTTGGCAACACTCAGGAATACATGGACAAATGCATAGTTGCATAGTTGATGTTTACTGAATACGAGAGCTCGTGCGAAACTGCCCCTGCACGCCACCAACTGGCGCGTCTACTGCCGTCGAGAGCAGTGCTAGACCGGACACATGTCCTCTTGTTGTTCGTCGGTGTGTCAAACTGGTTGTGCCGCTCAACGCATTCCTACTTCCTCATTTCTCATGGAGCGCATTTAGCCCAGCCAGTACGCTGGTACTATAAATGAGTTGCAATCCTAGAGGACATGCATTTTCCTGAACCCTGCACTTCTGGCTGCAAACAACTTTATGCCTTTAATAAATTTCAGCGATATATTGCATTAAAAATGTAGCGTAAATGCTTTGATTACGCGCGTGTACAGAGTCCTGTTGTCTTATGAGTTGAGAAATATAGGATCGTTTCGTATTTAGGTCAGTAAAGGGCCCGCCAGACTTGCTCCTGTTGACCCTGCGAGTTGCCGTTTGTAGCAAGGCTTCCTAGTCGGCTGACAAGGATATACTGTGCTTCACTAAATACACAATCGCAAGAAACTTTAACGAACAGGACAGGTGATTCTTGAGAGAACACACAATGGAGAACCGATACCATTAATTGAAGCCCTTGTCTAGGAGGACCTTATTTATAAATACCGTGTGCTTATGACAAGGCAAAAGAGAAATCGTGTGTACTTGCCTGAACAAGGGTCCGTATTGTCTTACCCAGTCCATTGCTTTGGTGTGATAGAAGCCCCGTTTGTTGAACTCCAAGTTTCCCAAAAGGGGAATTCCTCTCGGTCCGGGCGGCTGCAGCTTTGGGCATAGACCCCGACATTTTCTTCGGGAGTACCAGGTAAACGCCGCAACAAGAATGGTGGCTGCTAGGGCAATGGTGTAGATGAACATGCCGTGGAGGTCACCGGTGGCACACTTTTGAAGCGCATAATAGGTGCTCAAGATGGCGGCCTTTGAAATGTGAGAAAGTAATGCAAGTATTTTAGGAATAGAACAGCCCCAAGTTTAGTATCTTCAACCTCAGCTTCTTTTGACGATAACGATCTGGGTGCTGCTAACAAAGTAATCGCCAATATCTTTAGGTATAAAAATGAAAATAAATAGATAGCTGATGTGGCAGTTAATAATTGTTGCTCTCCCAATTGCTGTAGATCACGAAATGTTCCTCAAAGAATGTTACTATCACCTAATCAAATACCCGTTTCGTAAATTGTTCAGCGAAAACAGTAAGATTTAGCACAGTGCAAATTACACATTAAGGATGTAAAGAAAAGGCAACGTGGCTTATGTACGCCCTTAAAACACAGACTTACAGGCACATGGTTAATAAAACAGGACGTTTACCACACGGAATGCGAATCGGGGTCCGCTAGAAGTAGTGCGTGCAAAATTTACAGAAAATAAAGACCCTACAAAAAGCCAATGCATGATTTCAGATAGCTTCTAAAGCAAGTATACAGTCACAGTGCCCAATGACGCGACCAGAGAGCACGTGGTAAAGCATATTTCACTTTCAATATCAATATCAATATCAATATCAATTCCACTATCAATATCACGGCACAAATAAAAGACAGCCTTTCATTCTTCGCCTTTGATCGCAATCACTCTGTTAGGAAATTTGTAGTGCTTCTTTTGTACATTAACATTCAAATTTTCAGCTATTTCTTCGAGCTGGCTATTACTGTTTAAGGGGTTGGTTTTTCGATATTTTTGTTCTCGATAACCATAACTCGTTATTGCTTTAACGTTCGCGCGCAGAAGCAGAACGTCGTCGGTTGTCAAGAGAACGTTCGCTGGATTCACACATGGTGGCCGTGATTACGATTATTGCAGACGACGCGGTGTCATCCCAGAGGTCACCACTGATAAATTTACGGACGGATAAATTTACTGAAAACCTAATATACATGACTTATCCGTGCTATTCGCAAGTAAAAAAAAATATTTCAAGAAAAACAATGAATGGTAAGTACGTATCTACACTATGCTTTAAAAGAATGTTTCAGTTCCTGCAGTTGGGTTTTATTGTTCTGCAAAAACAGCCGTATCGACAATTTTTCAAAGACGATAACCTTATAATCTTTATATTACAGATTACATATAAAACAAACTTGCGTGCATTCTGCAGGTAATTCAGTTGCAGGGTTGGAAAGAATATCAACATCGTTAGTAAATGTAAATTTTTTTATTTAGCCCTATTTCACCTTGCGAAACACCTCTTTCTCATTGATTTACGATCTGCCTGCCTGGCATTTATAGTCTAATACTGAAACCATGAGTTTCAGAGGTGCGCCTCTTGTTCGACAAGATGGTGACCTTTAAACGAATCTCTATGTGCAATATAATCTAAACGTTTTCTTAAAACCGTAAATCACTCTAATTTACATGTAATCACTTCATTTTAACAGCATTATCAAAGCCATATGCGCGAATATACAAAAAGCGAATTTGGAAACGAATATTATTTTTGGTTAAGTATGAAACGCGACGTTAAATGTACCAGCTAATTTGGAGAAAAAATGGCCTAACATACACTTGTACATAGTTTTCCCTATACAGTGAGTAGTCAGCGTTTTTGTACGTTACTTGTGATTTGGCCATCCTTATCACTTCAGGGAAGATTACATGCTACGCAGGGGTCAACACAAGATCAACAAGTCAAATAAATTTAAAATCCTGTGTTTTCATGTTGTCCACGCCAGTTGCGCTGTTGTTTTATGACATGTAGTGGTATATATTGCACCTTTTAGTGGGAAGAAAAACGTTGTCCATACTCTTGGGTTTTGAGAAAGCTTCAAGTGAGCGTCATCGCGCTCCTTCCTGCTGAACAAACACTTAACTTGCTCTTAAAGATGAACCCACGTAACTTACATTTTTACGGGATTGTGCTCAATGTTTTACGGCGGAGGTGTTAAGAGCATGTGTTAGGTAGGAGGCTCCTATCTAAATGCAGGCGAAATGACAAATTGTTTTTCTCGGCAACCAATGCACGAAATTTCACGAGGCTTGTGGAATTTAAAGGAAAAGTAAATATCTAGTGACTGCTAGAAGCAGATGTCTGCTTTAGGCTCTCATTTTGTTTACAAAATCTTTCAAGATGAAAAATGTTCCGAAAATAAAACTATCAAGTTTATATTCTTACAGAGTGTCTATCTACCAAGTTGACATTTTCAAGTTCCCTGACTTTTCCAGGTTTTCCCTGAGTGCCATTGCAATTTTTCTTGAGCGACACAGAACTTTGTTTTATGTCAAGACGGGCTTACACCATGTCTACCAATGCTGTCGCTTTCTAGTATGCATTAAGAAAACGATTTAATCCAGTTTGAATAGTGAACAGTAGTGTTCATTTTATTCAATATAGAAAACTGAAGGGAGGGGTTAGTGAAATGCAGAGCAAATAAAATATCTTCGAAAATAAATGGTAAGGCCCAATGAAAATCGAGTCGAACATATTCAAATACGAATAAAAAGAGGTGTATACAGGAGCAAATATTTTCGGAAAAGAGCTGTTTGTATGAACTGATAGCAAGCTCATTGTTGTTAGGCCCGAACCTTGTTACAAGTGAGACTCTCTGCAGCTGGAAAGTCAACCTCAACTCTTCTGAAATACACTCAGCCCGCGCACAAGGCATCAGTGTTGCATTTCACTCCGTTGAAGAGTTTATTTTAGTTTGGATGAGGGTCGCCTGAATCTCGGAGTCAGCCAACGCTATGCTTTTTCAGATCAAGTTTCTTCAAAAAAGAGGCGGCGCAGTTGCGATCTCAATCATTCCCCAATGCGACAGTCCGGTCTGTTCACGTTCTCGTGACTCCGCGCGCTCGCCCCGCAGACCATTTGAAGCATCCTCTTGGTCACTGGTACAGTCAACGTCCAATTTTTCAGACTCCCTAGGGGCCGCGAAAACGTCCGAAAAATCTGGCAGTCTGAAAAAATGAATGCGCGTCTTTTATTGCCCTTAAGGAGTCAAATCACCACAGGTACGTCGGAAAAAGCTCTAAGGCCTGTTGGCAGTGTTGACTTTGATTATTGACGTTCTTATGTATTGACTTTATGGCGTAGGTGGTGGTCCCACGAAACCATCTTCATTATCGGGCATGTCCCAAAAATCGTGCGTCCGGAAAATCGGTCGTCGATTGTACACTGGCAACTCCTCCCGCCGACGACTCGGCGTCAAAGACAATTCGTTACGATTTCTCTCCGCTTTTACTCAAGCCATCATTAGAGCAACTTTAGTTCCCATTCAATAAATTGACAGCTATTTTTCCCTTATAAAACCACAAGTTCCCTCAATTTTCTCTGAGTATTTCCAGACTATTGAAAATCCCTGAGAATTCCCCGGTTTCTCCGGTTGGTAGACACCCCGAGTCGCACCTAAGCACTTATAAGTTCTGAATGTGAAATCGTTAATGTCCACTTGAATGGGGCTGAGTGGTCCTGCAAGTTTTGCACTGCGAGTAATGTACCACAACGATACGTACTGCCCGAGTCAGCAAGCAGCAGCAGTCTGCAGTGCCAACGCCACATGCCAGCTACACGGCTATGCCCATCGGTCGACGCGTTGCGGAAATGATGATGATATTGATCTAAAGGAAGGAAAGACGCTTGATTCTGCAACTCGTGAGGGAGCATATCGAAGCTTCCTCGGGGGAGAGAGAGAGGGACGTGAAAGATGAGATGAAAAGGGAGGATGTGGCCTAACAGACTCCATTAGGCTCAGCAGGTGGCAGTCCTCAGTTAAGTTGCCAGCGTTGTAGCGGGCGCTTCATCATCATCATCATCAGCCTGGTTACGCCCACTGCAGGGCAAAGGCCTCTCCCATATTTCTCCAACAACCCCGGTCATGTACTAATTGTGGCCATGTCGTCCCTGCAAACTTCTTAATCTCATCCGCCCACCTAACTTTCTGCCGTCCCCTGCTACGCTTCCCTTCCCTTGGGATCCAGTCCGTAACCCTTAATGACCATCGGTTATCTTCCCTCCTCATTACATGTCCTGCCCATGCCCATTTCTTTTTCTTGATTTCAACTAAGATGTCATTAACTCGCGTTTGTTCCCTCACCCAATCTGCTCTTTTCTTATCCCTTAACGTTACACCTATCATTCTTCTTTCCATAGCTCGTTGCGTCGTCCTCAATTTGAGTAGAACCCTTTTCGTAAGCCTCCAGGTTTCTGCCCCGTAGGTGAGTACTGGTAAGACACAGCTATTATACACTTTTCTCTTGAGGGATAATGGCAACCTGCTGTTCATGATCTGAGAATGCCTGCCAAACGCACCCCAGCCCATTCTTATTCTTCTGATTATTTCTGTCTCATGATCCGGATCCACAGTCACTACCTGCCCTAAGTAGATGTATTCCTTTACGACTTCCAGTGCCTCGCTGCCTATTGTAAACTGCTGTTCTCTTCCGAGACTGTTAAACATTACTTTAGTTTTCTGCAGATTAATTTTTAGACCCACTCTTCTGCTTTGCCTCTCCAGGTCAGTGAGCATGCATTGCAGTTGGTCCCCTGAGTTACTAAGCAAGGCAATATCATCAGCGAATCGCAAGTTACTAAGGTATTCTCCATTAACTTTTCTCCCCATTTCTTCCCAATCCAGGTCTCTGAATACCTCCTGTAAACACGCTGTAAATAGCATTGGAGAGATCGTATCTCCCTGCCTGACGCCTTTCTTTATTGGGATTTTGTTGCTTTCTTTATGGAGGACTATAGTGGCTGTGGAGCCACTATAGATATCTTCCAGTACTTTTACATATGGCTCGTCTACACCCTGATTCCGTAATGCCTCCATGACTGCTGAGGTTTCGACTGAATCAAACGCTTTCTCGTAATCAATGAAAGCTATATATAAGGGTTGGTTATATTCTGCACATTTCTCTATCACTTGATTGATAGTGTGAATATAGTCTATTGTTGAGTAGCCTTTACGGAATCCTGCCTGGTCCTTTGGTTGACAGAAGTCTAAGGTGTTCCTGATTCTATTTGCACTTACCTTAGTAAATACTTTGTAGGCAACGGACAGTAAGCTGATCTGTCTATAATTTTTCAAGTCTTTGGCGTCCCCTTTCTTATGGATTAGGATTATGCTAGCGCTCTTCCAAGATTCCGGTACGCTTGAGGTCACGAGGCATTGCGTATACAGGGTGGCCAGTTTCTCTAGAACAATCTGTCCACCATCCTTCAACAAATCTGCTGTTACCTGATCCTCCCCAGCTGCCTTCCCCCTTTGCATATCTCCTAAGGCTTTCTTTACTTCTTCCGGCGTTACCTTCGGGATTTCGAATTCCTGTAGACTATTTTCTCTTCCATTATCGTCATGGGTGCCACTGGTACTGTATAAATCTCTATAGAACTCCTCAGCCACTTGAACTATCTCATCCATATTAGTAATGATATTGCCGGCTTTGTCTCTTAACGCATACATCTGATTCTTGCCAATTCCTAGTTTCTTCTTCACTGTTTTTAGGCTTCCTCCGTTCCTGAGAGCATGTTCAATTCTATCCATATTATACTTCCTTATGTCAGCTGTCTTACGCTTGTTGATTAACTTCGAAAGTTCTGCCAGTTCTATTCTAGCTGTAGGGTTAGAGGCTTTCATACATTGGCGTTTCTTGATCAGATCTTTCGTCTCCTGCGATAGTTTACTGGTATCCTGCCTAACGGAGTTACCACCGACTTCCATTGCACACTCCTTAATGATGTCCACAAGATTGTCGTTCATTGCTTCAACACTAAGGTCCTCTTCCTGAGTTAAAGCCGAATACCTGTTCTGTAGCTTGATCTGGAATTGCTCTATTTTCCCTCTTACCGCTAACTCATTGATCGGCTTCTTATGTACCAGTTTCTTCCGTTCCCTTCTCAGGTCTAGGCTAATTCGAGTTCTTACCATCCTGTGGTCACTGCAGCGCACCTTGCCGAGCACGTCCACATCTTTTATGATGCCAGGGTTAGCGCAGAGTATGAAGTCTATTTCATTTCTAGTCTCGCCGTTCGGGCCCCTCCACGTCCACTTTCGGCTATCCCGTTTGCGGAAGAAGGTATTCATTATCCTCATATTATTCTTTTCCGCAAACTCTACCAATAACTCCCCCCTGATATTCCTAGTGCCTATGCCATATTCCCCCACTGCCTTGTCTCCAGCCTGCTTTTTGCCTACCTTGGCATTAAAGTCACCCATTAGTATAGTGTATTTAGTTTTCACTCTACCCATCGCCGATTCCACGTCTTCATAGAAGCTTTCGACTTCCTGGTCATCATGACTGGATGCAGGGGCGTAGACCTGTACAATCTTCATTTTGTATCTCTTATTAAGTTTCACAACAAGACCTGCCACCCTCTCGTTAATGCTATAGAATTCCTGTATGTTACCAGCTATATTCTTATTAATCAGGAGTCCGACGCCTAGTTCCCTTCTCTCTGCTAAGCCCCGGTAGCACAGGACGTGCCCGCTTTTTAGCACTGTATATGCTTCTTTTGGCCTCCTAACTTCGCTGAGCCCTATTATATCCCATTTACTGCCCTCTAATTCCTCCAATAGCACTGCTAGACTCGCCTCACTAGATAACGTTCTAGCGTTAAACGTTGCCAGGTTCATATTCCAATGGCGACCTGTCCGGAGCCAGTGATTCTTAGCACCCTCTGCAGCGTCGCAGGTCTGACCACCGCCGTGGTCAGTTGCTTCGCAGCTGCTGGGGACTGAGGGCCGGGGTTTGATTGTGTTGTTCATATAGGAGGTTGTGGCCAAGTACTGCACCAGGGTGGCCAATCCTGCTCTGGTGCGGGAGTGCGTTACCGGTTCTGGTCACTGGGATCAGGCCACACTGCAGGCCTGTTTATGCAATTTTATCAACACGCGGATTTTTTTTGTAATCCGGTGGAAAATTGCCGGCACTGGGATTCGAACCACGGACCTCTTGCACGCGAGGGGGGTGTTCTACCTCTACGCCACCGCTGCAACTGTAGCGGGCGCTTACAAGTTGTCTATTCCAGTGGAATTGATAAACTCCAGCAGGCTTCGCAGTGTAGGGAGCTGGGGACCCACCGAAAACAGCACGTCAGTCTCTGGGGCCGCTGGAAGGCCGTCGCGCTTGTAAGTGCTGATGACTATCGAGTGCTCCTGCGCCAAGGATGGGCAGCGACAGAGAAGGTGCTCGAGAGTCTTGAGATCCCTGCACCTTTCGCAGGCAGGTGACATGGCACGGCCCTTGGCGAACAGCCGGGCTGCAGTCCAGGTACAGCCAGTCCGCAAGCGCAGGAGTGTCGAATGGCCTTTTCCAGACAGGCCGTTCTCTGGAAGAGGCTTGGGGCTCTGCCACTAGCGATTCGGGGGTAAGGGTGAATGGAGGTGAGGAGGCACCGTAGTTCATATCTCGTGTAGACCGAAGCCACTACCGCTATGGTAGCCTGGACTACATCATGATGGGTCGCTTTGGCGTAGGTATCCGCCTGCTCGTTACTGGCTACCCCGACATGTGAGGGCAGCGAGTGGAACGATACTGGGATTCCGGTGGTGTTTAGAGCCGTTAACTTGGCAAGCAGCAGCAACCCTGTGAGGCCTGCCTACCGCGGGTTGACGAGGGCCTGGAGTGCTGGCTTAGAGTCGCACACCACCGCCACCGGCTGCTGGGGAGGATGCTGAGCAAGAAGGTCGGCAGCCAGGTGCGGCCCGGCGAGCTCAGCTGCAGTAGAAGTTGCTGTAAATTGGAGCCTACACTGCCTGTGACAGGCGAGAGCTGGAACTGTGCACGCCCCTGTTTCGGACTCGCTGGAGACGACTGAACTATCCGTGAACACCAGCAGGTGTCCTTCCAGCTCCCCTTGGAGTTTGCAGGCTGCCGCCTGCTGCAGGGCTTAGCTATCCCCTTGAGGGAAAGGTGCATGTCCGGAGGTCCGTGATGGCGGAAGAATCACTGCCACAGGTAGGTGGGGAACTCTCTCCTTATAGAGGCGGCACAGGCTGCCCATACGGGAAGCCGGCAGGCTCTGAAGCCGGTCTAAAAAGGCTTGGCCTTCTGGTTCGTGATGTAGCCTGTCAATATGCCCCAGTCCCCGTTGCAACACGAGCAGTGACAGTGGCCATTCGCCGGCCTCAGTCAGTGTTGCGGCGATCGTGGAGTGCCTTGGAAGCCCTAGGATATTTCTGCTGGCCTTCCTGTGCAGGATCTCTAGTTTTCCTTTCCTGGCATGCGTCAGGGAAACCAGTGGGAGGGCACACAACAAGGACGCCGTTGCCGCAGCCTTGTTCAGGCGCAAGGCCCACTTGGTCGAGCATACTCGGCCTCGTTGCAGTAGTCGGCCCTCGGCTGAATGTACGCGGCGCACCTTGGCGCTGAGGACCTTAGTAACCGAGATCCACGTCAGCCGGTATGTCTATGGTGAGTGCAAGGTACGTCACTGTCTGCTTCCATAAAAGGGGATCGGTGCCGATTCTCAACTGGTGGACGCTGAGGCGGGAGGCAGCCTTCAGGTGCATCAGCAGGGCCTCCGTCATTGCAAGAGAGACGGGTAAGCCGACGCTCCCAAGGAATGTTGTCACCGTGTCCAGGGCCCCCTGCAGTGATTCCCGGTTGGTTGGAAAGCACCGCCTTGCTCCCCGGATCCAGAGTGCCGCATCATCAGCGTAGACGGAGCGCTGTGTGTGGCACCGGGTGTCTGCCGGTA
Source organism: Dermacentor albipictus (assembly GCF_038994185.2). NCBI lineage: Eukaryota > Metazoa > Arthropoda > Arachnida > Ixodida > Ixodidae > Dermacentor > Dermacentor albipictus. The sequence continues at coordinate 93,213,671 of NC_091826.1, read as the reverse complement.
GTGCGGCTGGCAGACCTGCCAGGGCAGCATTGAACAGAAACAGGCTCAGCACCGATCCCTGCGGCACGCCGGTGGCGATGGATCGAGGGGCGCTAAGCGCCTGGCCCACTCGTGCTCAGAAAGTTCTTCCCGCAAGGAAGGCAGAGAAAAAGTGCCTGAGGTTGCCAGTGATACCGAGGATATCTAAGGAGGCCTCGATGACCACGTGGGGCAGGCTGTCAAAGGCTCCCTGCACGTTAAGCAGCACTAGAAGGGCCACGTCACCACTGTTCTTTGCATCACCCAGTGTGGCCACGACGTTGGTGATGGAGTCGGCAGTGCAGCAGTGGTGCCTGAAGCCGGTCCGCTGCTCCGGGAAGTAGTGCACATGCGCGGCGATCCACTCCATGCGTGCCAGGATAATCCTCTCCATCACCTTACAGGCGGCAGAGGTGAGAGACACTGGCTGGTACAAGGAGGGTGCCGCCGCAAGTTTCCGTGGCTTAAGGAGTGGCGCCATCGCCGCGGTGACCTTGCTGCCCAGGAGAGTCCCAGTGCTCCAGATGGTGTTGAAGTACTCCAGGAGACGATCTTGCTCTGCAGCTTGCAGGTTCCGAAGCATATGGAACGTGATTCTATCGGCTCCTGGAGCGCTCAGTCACTTGCTTTGTCCTAGGGCGGCCTTCAGCTCATGCACCCGGATGGGCTCGCAGCAAAGAGCATCGATCTGCTCGAGCACCCATTCTGGGTTGTGACAAATGAGGGGCAGGCACCGAGGCTCACTAGCTGGCGGAGGCAGGACCCGTTCACCAGGGGCCGGGCGGGAAACCGGTCGACTAGTAACTCCGCCAGACTATATGCGGAGATGCCCAGGGAGATAGCTACGGAGAGCACCTGGCGTTGCACACGAGGTCCTATCAGCAAGGCGCTCAGCAGGGGTGGGGAAATTGCCTCTTTCCGCACGCAACGACTATCGCACTATCGTGGCAGCTGGCGTTCCCTTTCGCCCGCTCTGCTTTGTCGAGGCCGGTCGAGGCGCATCTCGCAACGTGGCGTCGTAGCTAATGGCAATGCGAATTTAGGTGCTGTTTCGCTGCTACAGATGACAGACGCCAAAGTTCTCGCTCAATAGGCCATTCGACGGTTTCGCATCAGAACAGGCAGAATACTATGTAAAATATGTATACGAAGGAATATGTGAGTGGATAAAATAGAGGCTTTTTAAAAAAGATTTCTTTAGCAAGTGCTATGAATCTTTATATGGGCATTTTATGCTGTTGCCTAGTGTCCCAGGAGAACCCGACGTCACATCGAGTTTACGTTTGATGTAAACGGGGGCATCTGAGTTATCAGAAACATTGACGTTTATGGCTCGAATAAAAGGTTTGGAAATAATTACTGCACCCTCTTCTACTTGCATTTCAGTGCGTTACACATTGTTTGTAGTAGATTTTCCTGGTATTCTCGATGAATTGCTGAGGCAGCCTGCTTATATTTCGTGAAAGTAGGAACAGATTATGGACAAAGTTAAGAGTGTGTGGGTTGAATGCGCTATGGGCAATAAATGAACTAAAAGCTATTCGAAGCGTTATTCTTACGCTCTACGAAAAGAGACGAATTTTCTTTGTTTTGGGGGATAACTATAGATGCTACTGAGATAAAATTTATTGAAAATGGATGTATTACTAAGAAATAAAATGCGTGTGGATATGTAGAAGATGTGTGTAAATTGTCCTTTTCAGGTTTCGAACGGGCGTGTCACTTAGGGGCAGCGTTTTGAAGCAAGTAGTTTAATTACTACGGGAACCTGAATTACGTAGCGTAACTGATCAAGAGAAAGAGCTTCGTTCGAAATTGGGTCGTGATTATGGAAAGCCCGGTGCACAAGTCCTTCTGTTTTCTTTTTTTTTGCGCGTGGGTGTGCGTCTAGCCCACAAACATGCTTTCACTTGTACTCTTATGCACTTCTACGAGCGCAGCACTCAAACGCTAACTGTGGTGAGTCAATTTCTGGGCTGCCTTCGCAATGTGGAAATACAAGTTCCAATCAAGGTCTTTTTTGACATAAAGTCGATGAGCTCATGGCTATCTATGAAGCACAGCGCTGTAAAAGGCCAACGCAGCAGACAAACTGAGCCATCGTTAATAACGAAAGCTGTGCGATCACTTCGCCGTTGCAAAAATGTTTTTAGGCTCGAGAATTTGAGTTGGCGCAGCTCGAAGGATGAATAAAGCACCTCCGCAGTCAACTATGGCACCACACATATGCTCGAGTGCCTATTAGGATGTTTTTCTATAACTGACTATAAACTGTACATGTACACAGTTATTTAAAAGTGTAGAAAGGATCCTCAAAGTAAAAAGATCAGGAATTGTAATACAAATGGCATGCTAGCTAGGCAAAAGCTGCATGTACAGGAGGCTTATGCGCGTTGGTGGACACAATTTTTGGGAAGTAGAGTGAGCTAACACGTGAAAAACTAATTTATTTATAAAAGTTCTGGTTTTCATGGTTATGGCATCTCTTAAATCTAGATATGAAGATAGTCGTACTAGACGTCAGGTCCACATTCTAACGTTTCTAAGTGTTTGTGTTCGAAGATATTCGTAATCAAAGTTGGCGCTCAATGCGCTTATTTCGCATTCTGAGGCGGGAGTCACGACGCTGGTCATGTGACGCAACCCATTCTAGTGGTGGCAATGTTGTTTACAATTCCTCCAATGTGCTACACTCCATTCAAGCTGCTAAATAGAAGCCACAAAGAGTGGCCAGGAAAGAGCAGAAGCCATGGGACCGGTTGTGAATTTTTTTTTGCTTCATTGCGCAGATTTCCACTCTCTTCTGCTCATGGTCATGCGCTGCTCCTGCGGCACCGATGAATGCGGCTTGGTCAACGATCTCCTTTATCGTCTTTCTCGCTGTTGAGCCGTCTGCTCCTGCCGCAACCATTTGGAAGCTGCCGTTTCATCTCTTGGACCAGCCGGTACAGTTGTCAACGCAAGCAATCGCTGCTGATTTAACTGCAAGGCTGTCGGCTGCATAGAGTTTCATACAATAATTACTAGAGGGAACTCAGGCGCTACAGTCGTTGTACCACCATGGGAACGATGGAAAGTACAGTACACACGGATCAAAATAGGACATTCTGAGCGCGTGGCCGTCGCTACAAGCAGCGCCGCTCGTTGGTGCCCATAGAACCAAAGTACTGCATTGTGGTATGGCGCGATGGGGAGACCATCTACGGAACAGTATTGCTCTTTCCGGTCGCCAACGAGCCGGGCTGTGGTTTAACACACTACCACTGTGGCGCTGCAAGGCTTGCGCGCCTTCGTGTGCCGACCGAAATGGCTCGATGGTGCACACCTGCGCGAGCAGACGGCGCTCTCGTTGCACGCGCTTTGGCGATGCGGCACGCATGCTGTGCAAGCAAGACACGGCATTCAGCTACGCGACTGCGCCTTACGTGCCTTCGTAGATATGATAAACATCTGCACAAAACAATAGCTTATTTCGTGCGAACACCTGTGCAGTAGCCGACGAGAAACTGCCTTTTTCAACCTCGAAATGATAACTCCCGGCATTGTTGGCCGTACTGACATCAGCAGAAGCCGAGCCACAGGAAGTTATATATGGCGAACGGAAGACGCGGCTCCGTTTCAGACGCGAGCAGCAATGTCAGGCATACACATCTCGGAACGGATGCAGATTGTGACTCTGTCTGCAGCAGATTTACCGCAGCAACAAATCGCCGATATGACCGGATGCACCTGCTCGTCGGTGAGCAGGATTGTGCGATCTTTCAGGACGGATGCTCGCCTGACAATTGTGCCTAGAGGACACCGACCGAAGGTGACGACCGACTCTGACGATGAGCGTATAGTTGAAGCAGCGAGACGAAGCCCGAAGATGACGGGGAAAGAAATACGAAACGACCTAGGGCTCGCAGCGAGCACGCAAGTTGTATGCGAGCGCCTTCACATGGGTGGCCTTCGTAGTTGTGTGGCGGCGATTAAGCCCTTCATCTCTTCAGAAAACAGGATCAAAAGGCTGCTGTTTGCACAGGAGTATCGGTCCTGGACAGTGGAAGAGTGGTAGAATGTCATTTTTACGGACGAGAGCACGTTCACATGAAAATGGGACCAGCAGCGGCGAGTGTGGAGGACACGAAGCACGAGGTAGGTGGACTCCTTCACAAATTCGAGGGTTACACAGCTTCTCTAAAGAAATCCGCCAACGCTTATCTTTCTTTGCACTCCGTAGCGCATGATAGATGGGATAGATGGTATGTGGTGGCTAGGTATGCGTTTCATCAAATTTTATATTCCGTGCACTCCGCTACCGCGAGGAGAGAGCGCACGCCGAAAAACTTTTCATCGGCTCCTTGTTTCGTGCGTTGGACGCAAGCAGTTCGTAGAAATGGTCACTAAAGGCATTGCATTCTGCCAACATTTAAGAGCAGGACCCCCTATCGTCGCGGTTGTCAATTGCAGAGAAGGAAAATGATGTCTTGTGTTTTTTCCGCTTCCTTCACCCACGTTCGACGACCCCAGTCTACATCGTGTTGCAAGCAGCGGTCGATGTAGCGTCAACGTGTGGAGGTGTATTTCCAAAGACGGGTTGGGTCCGCTTGTACGCCTGGACGGCCGCTTTAATGCCGCAGCATACATAGAACTCCTCGACACCGTCCTTATGTCGTACGCCCTGGATGGCTCCTTTAAGGACGGTTTGTTTTACTTCCAGCACGACCGGAGCCCAGTTCACACCGCAGCACCCGGGACGCGCCTGCTGGAAGACAGGTATGAGATGGTGTTGAACTGGCCTTCGTAAGGTGCGGACATGAATATTTTTGACAATGTATGGGCTGAAATAAAGAAGGCCCTGTCTCGTCGGCCGCTCCACAGGTGTTCTTCGGAAAACCTGTGGGCGTCTGTTCAAGAAGAATGGGAGAAGCTAGCGCGTTCTTCCTTGGCTGATAGCCTCTACGAAAGCTTGCCACGCAGAATGGCCGCCGTATTCGCTGCTAGGGGGGAACCAACAAAATACTGAGAATTCGTTTAAACGTTGCACGAGGACAGACCTGTGACTTATGCTTTTCTTTTTTTGTCGTTACAAAATGGACGAAATAAACTTTCTTTTCTTTTGTGCAAGTGTTGATCATGTCTACGAAGGCAAGTACGGCGCTATCTCGTAGTTGAGCTGAATCCTTTGTCTTAATTGCGCAGCATGCGTGCCGCATCGCCAGAAAGCGCTTAACGAGAGCGTCGTCTGCTCGCGCAGACCCGCAAGCGGACGACGCCGCAAAACGGGCAGTGCGCACCGCCGAACCATTTCGGTCGGCACACGAAGGCGCGCAAGCCTTGCAGCGCCACGCAGGCAGTGTGGTAAGCTGCAGGCCGGCCCGTTGGCGACCGGAAGGAGCAATTCTGCTTTGTAGAAGTTCTCGCCCTCGCACTATACCACAATGCAGCACCTTGGTTCCATGAGCATCCACGGGCGGCGCTACATGTAGCGACGGCCACGCGCTTCGAATGTCCTATTTCAATCCGTGAGTACTGTACACGGATTTGTCTGATATTCGTGTTTGTGGCTTTGTATATTAAGGTATATAAATCTTATTGTCCTAAATTTCAGCGCAATCTGTACTCTTCGAAGTTCAAAAGACACCGCGAACACGCGCAATTGCTAATAATTGCTACGATTGAGCTCCTCCAGGTGGCGAAGTCGAAACGCGCGATGCATCTCAAGGCACTGGCATGCCCGCAATAAATTCATAAGGATGTTTCGTTCGCTTGTCGATACATGCGTCCGTGTCCTAATGATTTCAATATAAAGCTTTTGTGGTAGAATTCCTGCGTTCGAATTCTGCCATCGGACAATTTTAATGATGTTTATTTATTTATTTATTTATTACGCACTATATTGTTGAAAACGACGAGTTTCCAATGTCACAAAGCAGTTTGAAGACAAAAGGAAGTAGTTTAGACAAATCCATGTACTTCCCATAATTCCCATGCTGGTACCGCCACTCTCATTGCAGCTCCCATAGACACTAGCGCCAGAGTTCCCTCTAGTAATTATTGTATGAAACTCTATGGTCGGCAGTCATTTTCAGTGTCCAGGAAAGAGCGACAGCCATAACTGGTTGTGATTTTTTTATGCTTCATTGTGGTGATTTCATCTCTCTTTTGCTCATGGTCATGTGCGGCTCCTGCAGCGCCAACGAATAGGGCTACGTCAACGATCCCTTGTGTCATCTTTCCGGCTGTTGAGCCTTCCGCTCCAGCCGCAACCGTTTGGAAGCTGCCATTTCACCTCTTGGACCAGCCAGTACAATTGTCCACGTCAGCACTCGCGTCTGATTTAAACGTAAGGCCAACAGCTGTCCGTTGCAGTGGCCAGGAAGAAGTGACAGCCATAGGACCAGTTGTGAATTTTTCTGCTTCATTCTGCAGATTTCGCCTCTCTTCTGCTCATGGTCATGCGCTGTTCCTCTGGCGCCAACATTTGCGGGTACGTCAACGATACCCTTTATCGTCTTTCCCACTGTTGAGCCCCTGCTACAGCCGCCACCGTTTGGAAGCTCCCGTTTCACCTTTCGGACCAGACGCTACAATCGTGGATGTCAGCACTCACTGCTGATTTAAACACAAGGCCGTGGGATGTCCCTTTCAGTGGCCAGGAAAGAGCGACAGCCATAGGACTGGTTGTGAATTTTTCTGCTTAATTGTGCAGATTTCGCCTCTCTTCTGCTCACGCTCATGTGCTGCTTCTGCGGCCCCAACGAATGGGGCTACGTCAACAATACCCTGAATATGTTTGGAAGCTGCCGTTTCATCTCTTGGACCAGCCACTACCTCTGTAGATGTCAGCACTTCCTGCTGATTTAAACGCAAGCCCACCGGCTGTCCCTATCAGTGGCCAGGAAAGAGTGGCAGCCATAGGACCGGTTGTGAATTTTTTTCTGCTTCATTGTGCAGATTTCGCCTCTCTTCTGCTCATGGTCATGCACTGCTTCTGCGGCACCAACAAACGGGGCTACGTGAACAATCCCCTGTATCGGCTTTCCAGCTGTTGAGTTGTCTGCTCCAGCCGCAACTGTTTGGAAGCTGCCATTTCACCCTTTGGACCAGCTGGTACCGTTGTCGTCGTCAGCACTCGCTGCTGATATAAGCGCCCGGCCGTCGTCTGTCCTCTTCAGTGGCCAAGAAAGAGTGGCAGCCACGGCAGTGGTTGTGCATTTTTTCTGCTTCATTGTGCAGGTCATGCAGCTACCGCCCGTCTTTGTACTGAAAGCGCTCCAGTAATGTATACATGCTGGTCTTGCCTCGCCCAAGTGTTAACCACGAACATGTTTCTCAGTGCGTTGATATCCTTAATTTGTTGTCATGGACGTAGACCTAAACCCAAGTCCGAATGAGAAGGTGCTCGCAGCTATTTCCAGCCTTACTGCTAAAGTTGACTCTGGTCATGAGGAGCTTCTTGGTGTACTAAACCAAGTTCAAAGAAACCAATATTTATTTCAACAGAAAGTAATCGATCTTTCTACCAGGATAGCCACGAATGAGTTGATGGTAGAGTTATTGAATTGAGGCCAGCATGTTCCTGACCTTCCTTATCTTCCGTTCCTGATCTTCCGCATACGGTCGTTAGAAAGGAGACTGTGTTTGATTGCCGTCATAACGAGTTCGAAGATGGGTCTCGTGGCGATAACTTGATCTACGGGATTGCCGACGGTGCATTCGAAAAATGTGCACCGTGTGGAAAAATAATCAGAAACATTATATCTCAAAAGCGTGACGTTAACCTATAAGATGAGGCAATACGAGGCGCCCACAGGCTCGCCTCCTATGTTTCATGCAAGCGCCGACCCATTATTGTCAAGTTTACATAGCCAAAGATAAAAGATCGCATTTTTTTCTCATAGTAAGTTTCGGTCTTCAAATGTTTCCGGTATATCGAAGGCTGTTCGAGGGCAACTCGAAACTCCCGGGAAGAGCTGCTTGCATTAGGTAATATCTCTGGACAGCCATTGTCGCTCTGCGTAAACAAACTATATATTAACAAAAGTGCGTCCGTGTACTGCCATGTTAATGATCGTGACTGCAACGTTGGCACTCGAGAGGCGCGCAGAAGCGCTAACATTGATAATGCTTCCTGCATCCCTACCTCAAATGCCGGCAGCTCACGCGCACTATCAACGTAGGTAGCACGAACGCAACCATCCAGTCAGCTGTACTTCTTATATTCCAACGTACATAGCATGTTTAACGATAGTTTAACGATGGTTTGTAATGTATAATTGAAATTGACACATGTTCCACAGATGTACTACTAACGGAAACGTGGCTTTCCTCAGCACTAAGGAACTGTTAGTGCGGTAGGTGTTGGTGAGTGAGGCTTTGTGACATTGCCAAATAATCTGATCGAGGTCAGCGCGGGCCTCGCACGCTTTGCAGAGCGGGGAGTATGCATCGGTATAACTGGTTTAACTGGTCTAACTGGTCTAACTGGTTGACGTGGTATACTGCCGTTGTATAGCAGGGGGTTTGGGAAAGTTCGCGTCTGAAGTAGTCGTCAAGTGGTGGATTGAGATTTATTCAGTGTTTTTTTGTGCTGGGGGGTAGCGTAACCGCTCTCTGCGTTAGTGGAGGTGCATTTCTCTGAACGGGAGTATTCGGTCCCGCGCGTGACCACGATGCAGAACGCAGGGCTGATCGGGATCGGAAGACTCAGGAGAAGGATGATGCGCCCGGTGTGCGAGAGCTTGGGCGGCATCGTGGGCGGCTTCATTTCCAGCCAGACCCAAGTGACCAGGGGCCCCAATGATCTAGACACAGCGTTGCCTTGAGGGAGGAGTGTCAAAGAGTATGTTCAACGTGTAGTTTCGAATGGCCGTTTTTAATCGCTGATGATGCAGTGTGCATTGGTGGCCGCGTAGGCCCAAGCGATGGCCGTTTCTTCTCCTTCTTCGAGCTGCGTGATCAGTATTGATGCGGCCGCGGCGACGCCGTACTTCGAGCCCGCGACTGCAACGACCGCCATGGCGTTTTGGTTGGGGTGTTCCGCTGTGTCCACGTAGGCTACGTCAGCGGCTTGGTCGTAGCGCCTTTGTAGCCGTATATTGCGAGGTATGGGCAGGTTAACTAGCTGAGCGCGAATGTTTGGAGGAACGGGTACTTTTGGACTGAGTTGGGTGGTGTAGGTTCACACCACCTAAGAGCCTAGGGTGCCTAGAATGCGCCTGCACGTGGTGCAATTGTTGAGTCCTACGTATTGGCTTATACGCTGCACTTCAGTAAGCTTGTCTATGGTGTTGTGAATTCTGAGAGAATCCAGTTTCTCGTTAGAGGCGGACATCGAAACATGTAGGGCTTGTTTACAGGCCGTCTTGATCATGGTATTGAGTTTGAGCTTGTCAGTTGCATTGAGGCTAAGGTACGGGGCAACATAAGTGATCCTGCTCAAGGCGTAGGTGGTTAATAGGCGTATAAGGTTGTTTTCTTTCATGCCGTGATGTCGATTTGCGATGCGTGCAATGAGGCCAGTGGTTTGGTGTACATGAGTATCTACTTGTTTGGGTATATCCGTGTTTCTGCCATTTTGTTAGATCCGTAAGCCAAGGACACGGATGCTAGGTACAGTAGGTATGCATTGCTGATGCACGTGGAGTTCTATCTCGAGGGGGGGGAGGGGCTGAGGGTTGGGACGTCGACCTCCCCAATTAGGCTTGTACAGAAGGAGCTCCGATTTCTGTGGGGAGCATTCAAGGCCGCGCTGGTCTACGTATGCAACGACCTCGTTGCTGGCTTGCTGCAGCGTCTCTTGGATGTCGCCGTCACTGTCCCCGATGGCCCCCAGAGTGATATTGTTACGCGAACGAAGGGTTAACAACTACAGACTATTTACAAAGTATATTTACAAAGGATAATGCAGCGCTGGCCAGTTCAGCCGACAGCCCGAGAGCCAGGGAGCGTTCATCGTCTTCGTTGGGGCGACCGCGTGCATAGTCCACAAGACAGACGCAATATGCATGTACCCTTATTCCCGGCGATGCAAGCATCGTCCTGGTGCGTCTAAATATCGGTGATAAGAGGGGAGTAATATGGTCTGAGGCGTGCGACATGTACAACGTCAGTGGAATTCGTGGGAGATGAGGCACTGGTACACTTTAATCCTTAATCACCTTAATCCTAACATCTTAATCCAAAATCGGTGTTCGACCTGGCTCATGCAATTAAATGTATCGAAATGTAAGTTTATGCACGTGTCTCGTAAAAGATCTAACCTACACTTCTCATACAAGGTAAAGACTACCGCGCTATCACACGCGGAACCTTATAGGCATCTGAGAATAGAAATAACAAGTAATATTAGCTGGTCAAAGCACATCGTGTCGCTTTCTGTAACCGTTTCCAAATCACTAGGTTTCATCAGACGATCACTCACATTTGCTCCGCCCATGGTTAGACTAATCGCATACGAAACTTTATTCCGCACCAAACTTGAATACGCATCCCCTATCTGGAACCCCATCAAGAAGGCGTTAGAAGTTGCTCGTTTTATAACATCCAAATATGATTCTCGCTTGAGCGTTAATAACATCAAAGCTTCGATTGGTCTGATCCTCCTGGCATCCCGTCGTAACATAGCAAGCCTCTTCCTTGTTCATAAGCTATATTATCATTTCCCTTATTTATGTGAGAGCCTAATTCTGCCATCCATGAGGTCATATCACGATGTCTGTTTAATTGTTACAGGGTTCAACGCATTCATGGTTCAACTAACGCTTTCAATAAATGATTGGAATGTACTTCCTGACGGTATCGTCAATGAAACAAATTACGTAGAATTTAAACTGTTATTATTACACAAGTGTTGTCTGCAGCCACAGTAGTAAGCCCTTTTATCGGCATTTTCGATTTCATAAGTTTACTGTGTTTACGAGTTCTTGCAAACTGTATTAATTTGTTTTATCTTTGGGACACATGGTTACAATTTGCTACCCCCTTATGTAATGCGCCATCAGGGGCCCTTAAGGGTAAATATATAATGATAATGATTATGATGATGATGATAATGATGGTTGGGGAGATTTTGTAGGTAACTGGATTCATGGCACGCAGCACTCCATATGGGCCTGTGTACCGAGACAGGAGTTTTTCTGACAGGCCAACGTGACGAGTAGGGGACTACAGGAGTAGCAGAGATCCAGGTGAAAAATGGACGTATCTGTGTTGGCAATCGTACAAACGCCGTTGCTTCTTCTCTTGCGTGGTCAGGAGGCGAGCGTGGGCAATTTCGCGTGCTTTGGCTGCCCTGGTGATGGCGTGAAGTGCATACTCACTGGTTTCTGCTGCGGCGTATGGAAGAGATGCGTCCAGTGGCAATATGGGTCCTTGGCCGAACAACAGAAAGAACGGGGAATAACCGGCAGTGTCGTGATGCGAAGAATTGTATTCAAAAGTTACATATGGTAGGGCATGGTCCCAATCAGTATGGTCGGACGAGCCATACATTGCACGCATGTCTGTTAGGGTACGATTCAGACGCTCCATGAGACCATTAGTCTGTCGATGGTAAGACGTAGTCAGCTTGTGCTTGGTTGAGCAGGACTGCAGGATGTCGGCAATGACTTTAGAATGTAATGTCCGACCACGGTCAGTGAGCAGTTGGCGGGGAGCGCCATGCTGCAGAATCACGTCGCTTGAAATAAAACCGGCGACACCTGTGGCGCAGCTCGTTGGAAGGGCTCAGGTGATGGCGTAGCGTGTGGCGTAGTCTGTCGCCACAGCGACCCACTTGCTGCCAGACGTGGATAGAGGAAAAGGGCCAAGTAAGTCCAAGCCAACGAGAAAGAACGGCTCCGAAGGAATGTTGAGCGGTTGAAGGCTCCCGGCAGGCAGCGTCGATGGTGTTTTTCGGCGCTAGAATTTCTCACACGACGCAACGTATTTCCGGACGGAGCGGGCAAAGCCTGGCCAAAACAAGCGTTGGCGAATCCGGTCGTAGGTGTGGGAGACGCCAAGGTGACCTACCATTGGTAAATCGCGAAGTTCTTGGAGAACAGCGGACTGGAGGTGCGGAGGAATGACGAGGAGTAGGGCAGGACCATCGGGGCGTACATTATGCCGGTGTAATACACCATCCCGGAGAACAAACAGGTGAAGCGAAGAATGAGAAGTCGAAGATTCTACGCCATCAATGATGGCGCGCAAGGTGGCCTCACGGCGTTGCTTGTCGGCAACGTGTAGCAGCTGAGAAACGGAGAAAACGTCAGCGTCGGCATCGGGGTCAGGGTCAACGGGTGGTTCGTTCATTGGATGGCAGGATAAACAGACTGCGTCTTGTTGTAAGCGGCCCGAGTTGTACACTACTGCATAGGAATATTCCTGCAGCCGCAGAGCCCAGCGACCAAGCCTGCCGGTAAGATCCATGAATGAGGAAAGCCAGTGGCGCGCGTGATAGTCCATGATGGCATAGAAGTGTGTGCCATATAAGAACGGGCGGAATTCGGAAACCGCCCAAACGAGAGCCAGGCATTCACCATCTGTAATCGAATAGTTGCGCTCCGCTGCTGTGAGGAGGCGTCTAGCGTAGGCGATAACACGATCTTGACCCTGTTAAAAAATGAAATTATGGGGTTTTTCGTGCCAAAACCACTTTCTGATTGTGAGGCACGCCGTAGTGGAGGACTCCGGAAATTTCCACCACCTGGGGTTCTTTAGCGTGAGCCTAAATCTAAGTACACGGGTGTTTTCGCATTTCGCCCTCATCGAAATGCGGCCGCCGTTGTCGGGATTCCATCCCGCGACCTCGTGCTCAGCAGCCCAACACCATAGCCGCTGAGCAACCACGGCGGGTGATCGTGACCCTGTTGGCGCTGAGCGAAGAGTGCTCCAATACCGTGACCACTCGTATCGGTTCGGACCTCTATAGGAGGGGATGGGTCAAAGTGGGCCAGTATGGGTGGCGTGGTGAGAATGTTGGTGAGCTGGGCAAATGCGACAATTTGAGCGGGGCCCCACCTTAACGGCACGTCCTTCTTCAGAAGATCCGCAAACGGTCGCGCATCTGCTGCGAAGTCTTTAACGAAGCGCCGGAAGCAGGAGCCGAATCCTGCAACACTTTGGACGTCTTTGACAGGCTGAGATACAGGTAAAGACGTGACAGCATGAATTTTCTCCTGGTATGATTGAATACAGGAAGAGTCAAAGAGGTGGCCCGGCACTGTTCTCTGCCGACAACCGAAGTGACACTTCGATGAATTTAGTTGCAGCCGAACCTCGTGGAAGGCTCGAAGAACTGCTGATAAGCACTCAAGGCGTGTCTCAAATGTAGGTGAAGATACGAGAACGTCGTCTAGTTAGCAGAGACATGTTCACCATTTGAACCCTTGAAGCAAAGAGTCCATCATCCGTTCGAACGGTGCTGGGGCATTGCATAGACCAAACAGCATAACTTTGAATTGATATAGACCAGAAGGGGTGACGAACGCGGTCTTCTTTTGGTCCTTTTTCATCCACAGAAATTTGCCATCAACCATATCGAAGCTCTATTGACGAAAAGCATTTGGCACCGTAGAGAAAATCGAGGGCGTCGTCAATGCGAGGCAAGGGGTAGACGTCTTTCTCTGTAATGCGGTTTAGATGACGATAATATGCGCAGCAACGCCATGTGCCATATTTCTTTTTAACAACTACCACGGACGACGCCCAATTACTCGATGAATGTTCAACAATACATTTGGCCAGCATCTTGTTCACTTCATCTTGAATAACCTTGCGCTCTCAAGTAGAAACTCGATATGGCCGGCGATGAAAAGGACTGGCATCACTAGTATTTATGTGATGCTTAACAATTGAAGTCTGGTGCCGTTCTCTGGGGCCGGTTGGTCAAAGGTGGGGTCAAGTGGCCGTGGATGGAATGACGCAGGACTTGTAGCCTCGAGCTCGCGGCGAACGATACGTGTGACATGCTCCTTTAAGGGTGGTAAAGCGGAGAGGTCGACGCAAGACGACGTCGCAGCCGTGTTAGAGAGCCGGGAGAACTGTGGAATGACGCGGCGGCTGTTGGCGAGCTCAAAGTGGCGGTATTCCTTGACAATGACGTCGACCGTTGACACATTGTTGAACACCAAGAAGTTGAACGCGTCGTCCGCAATCCGTTTGAGTACGTCGTCGACTTTGTCAACCTCAACCATTTTGTCGTGGACTTTCCGGCAAAGAGTGAGCACGTCTTGTATGTACGAGACATACGAATCAGTAGAAGACTGAACTCAGGTAGCAAGCTCTTTTCTAGCAGCCAGCTGCCGACCGGTGGGATTGCAAAAGAGGTCACTGAGCTTCTCCTTGAAAGCATCCCAGCTATAAATCTCATCCTCGTGTGTCCCGAACCAGACATGAGGAGTTCCGCCCAAGTAGAAGAGCCCATTCGCTAGCATAATGGTAGGGTCCCAGCAGTTGTTTAGGCTAACACTCTCATACACTTTGAGCCAGTCCTCGACGTCGCCATTATCTGGGCCGGAGAATATGCCAAGATCGCGGAGGTTGGTACTCGTACTGTACGATGTTGGCGGGGTCGCAGGAGTAGAAGCATACGAGGTGTCGTCACCGGGAGCCAAGGCTGAAAGCAGGATGGTGCTGCCGCTGCGAAACTTCCAGGCGAGCTCGGGGAACGGCACTCTCCATGAAAATGTCACGCAAACTAAGGAATAAAAACTGGATACTATTTACAATGTATATTTAAAAAACATAATGCAGCGCTGGACAGTTCAGCTGACAGCTCGAGAACCAGGGAGCGTTCGTGTCTTCGTCGGGGCACCCGCGTGCATCGTCCACAAGACACACGCAATATGCATGTATTAATATCGTCTGCGTATAGGCTATGCTCGAGGTTGACGACGCTAGCAATGCAGGTGGTAGTCCGAGCAAGGGCACGTTAAACAGAAAAGGGACAGAACCGATCCTTGCGACGTGCCTTTTCTGCCGAAATGAATAACTGGCGACTGTAACCCTCTGTTGGTAATGGTGGCCGTGCGAGCTGTAAGGAAATTGTTGACGTAGTTGTATGTTTGATGTCGAACCTGGAGTTGTGCCAGTTAGTTCAGTATGGCCTCATGCATGACTTTATCGAAGGCCTTAGTTAGGTCTAGCCCCAAGATGATTCTGGTGTGCAGCCTGCAGATTTTATTGCTATCGATAATTTGGTGCTTGAGCTGAATCATGATATTTTGAGCAGAAAGTTTAGGGTGGATGCCAACCATAATATTGGGGGAGAGGTCGTCGTCGTTCATATGCCGTGTAAGCGTATGAAGATGTGTTCGAGGACCTTTCTGACAAATCAATTAAGGGAAATAGGGCGGAGGTTTCCGAGTAGGAAGCTCTTCCCTGGTTTGGGAATCATAATGATTTTGGCTTCTTTCCATTTTGAGGGAAAGTTTCCAATTTCCCAGTACACGTTAAAATAAGCTGTGAGGGCTAGTATGGAATCCTCATCTAGGTTGCGAAGCATTGTCGAGTTAGGAAGGAGTGTGAGGAAGGCTTAACGCACTTCTGCTGCTTGTATGGGCGCGTCCTGGTGGTCGTTAGCGGTGCGAGTGTATGCTGGAGCGGATGTAGTAGGCTGAGGTCCTACGTATCCGTCTATCAGCTCTTGAAGAACTTGTGTGTCTGTACCTGGATGGATGTGAATAATGTTTTGCAAGTTGTGCTGTTGTGTGCTCTTGCTGTTGGCCGGATCGAGAAAGCAACGGAGGATATTCCATGTTTTCGGCAGGTTTGGTTGTCGCTCCATGCTGTAGCATGTGCTATGCCAATTTTCACGAGTATGTTGTGCATAGTCTTCGATGTGAAGGGTGAGAGTGCTAATACGTTTCCTGAGCGTTCGGTTCAGTTTGTTGTGTTTGTATCTGCTTTGCAGACTGGCGAGCCTTCCCACATTTGCAGTAACTTGCTATCTGCCTCCTGAAGATTGGCTTCCTCAGGCACCAATTTAGTGGCTTCGCTCGCATCTTGCAGCAAGGATGCGACCCAATCTTCCAGAGGGGGTTGGGTACCGGAGAAATGGGTGAGGGCTCTGGCCTACGGGAAAGCGTCTCAGTTCGTTATGTGGAGTTGAGAGCACTTGGGCTTTCGCGGCCCCACTTGAACTATTGTTTGGTTTACAAAGTGGTTGCTGCCCAAGTTGTGGTGTGTGTTGATCCAGTCTGCCTGTGGAATTCGTTTTGCGAATGTCAATTCCAGAGTAGTGTCTCTGCTAACGTTGTTTCCCATACGAGTTGGATAAGTTGAATCCGTGACAAGAGTAAGACCTAGCTTCTGTCCGTCAAGCCTCAGTTGTCTTCCCTTGCGGCGGTTCATTGGGTATCCCCAATGCCACTGCAGGGTTGCTTAGGTCCACCACGATAAGCAGGGAGGGTCCCCTGGCTACTTGACCCGCTTAGGTGAAAAGTCGTAGAAACCTATGTTGTTATTTGGGGCTGCTGTATACATTGGGTATGATGAGGGTTTGTTGCGTGCGCCTTGCAGACGGGATTATCGAATGTGGGCTGCTGTATCGATGCCTGTATGATGCTGTACAACCGGAATATTTCGCTTCACTAGTGTGGTTACTTGGGGCCTGTGGTTATCGTCGCAAACTGTTGTGTATGCCGCGTGTCCCGACAGCTTAACCGGTTCTCCGGTCTCTTGTAATGTGATAATGTCGGGGGAAGTATGTGGTGCGAGAGAGGTAATGTATTGCTCTAAGTGCGCTCGTTTTCGCCGGAAGCCCTGGCAGTTCCTCTGCCAAATGCAGTAGGTAACTCGTTCGGGATTACTCGCAGGCATCTTTGTCGGGACGTGAGCACGGCTTCTTTGGGGGACCTGCTCTGGGACGGAGTAGGGTGTTTTCCTATTCTGTCAACCGGGTGTTGTGATTTTGAGCCAGAGTTGCGACCATGTCTTGAAGCACTTTGCGCGTGTCGTCCGTTTTCTCCTGTGGCTGTTGTTCTCTTACCGCAAAGACTTGCTCAATTGTTGGCTGTAGTAGCGTTTCGAGTTTCGCAGTAAGGATGCTATCCATTGCGCATTTGAGAGTCTTTGCAATGGAGGCGTCGAGCAATGTGGCAAGCTTACAGTCTAATGCTTCGCTGAGGTTGCGCTCCATCCGCTGTTGCAGCTGAGTGAGGGCCTCACCGCTGACATTTCCATCTGAAGTGTATGCTGGTGTTTCCGCTTTTGAGATTGGTTCGAGACCTTTGCGTTTGTGCGGGGTTGGTTGTTGGATGGTTTGCAGGCAATCTATTGCAGGGAGAGGAAGGATGTCCGCATTTGATGGTAAGTGTTTGGTTTGTGTGTCTGTAAGTTGTGATTTGAGCTTAGCCTTTTTTGTCTTGAGGTCTTTTATCTCAGCACGTAAGGATCGGAGCTCCTGCATGAATCTGTGCATCGTAGCGTCACTAACTGTGTTCACTGAGGTTGCTATAGGTTGTTTGGTGTGACCTGTGTGGGAGACAATGCTGGCCCAGCTTGCACTTTAACTGTGGTCGTTCTAAGGCTGGTGTTTCCTTGCTGCTGCGTCGGTGTGGAATCCGGTCTGCTCCTGGAGTGGCTGCGTCCCTTTGACTGACAGTGACCTCGGGAGTGATTGCGTCCATGAGACCGACTGCAACCTCGTGAGTTGCTGGGTTCGGGAACCTGCGGTTGTGGCATCGACTTCAGTGTTGGCAGAGCTGAGTCTCCATTTGCAGAAGTCGATGGCCCCGTCATCTTGTCCGCGCTGTTCTAGTCGTAGGCGTTCCCATGGTCATTGGAGTAAGAGGTTTGGTTTCTGGAAGCGGCGATGGCAGGCCTTATCATCAGTCGGGTGGTCTTTGCTGCTGAGCGCGGAGCAAGGGTGGCGGGGATGATCAGCTGGCGGATTTACTGTGTCCCAGCTCTTGCATTTCTTTTGGGTTGGAGTGAGGCATGCATCGGCCCTCTGGCCGATGGTCCCGCAGATGTCGCACACCTCGATGCACTTCTTATGTAGATAGCATTTGTATTCTGCTCCGCGGTAGTAGACATGGTACGATACTTGCTTTCCATCGAATACGATGAGCACTGAATAAGTATTGCTCATGGATCGGGCCTGCAGAATTGTAGAGTTCTTCTTGTAAACGAGGCTGTTGGTAATGTCTTCTTCCGTGTCATACGAAGTGATGTTATGCATAACTCGTTTGGTTGTGTACTACGGTGGTGTGGCGTATGCTGTGGCAGCGTAGCGGACTGCTCCGGTGGGGACACTGCGGATGCGGCAGTATTTTTCGGCGTTAGACATGATTGGCATGCTAACTACAATGATGTTATTACCCGCGCATGAGCGGTAAATGTCATCTGCTTCTTTGGTTGTAATGTCTGTGATCTGTAGTATTGAGTCGCGTATCTGGACGTCTCCTAATTCGGACACGTTGAAACCTTCTCTCGGGCGAATGACGATCTTGATATCGTTCTTTGGAAGCCGTGACTGCCATGGTGCGCGTGGGCGTAGTGCGGACTGCTGGGTACTCTCTGTGCGTGCGCTTGCAGTAGCACGGAGGGATTCGTGTATGAGTATAGGGATGATGCCTGCGTAGTCTGTCGTTGCTTACGGTGGCTGACAAGCCACCCTGCTTCAAGGGCAATTTTTTCGGGGGCTATTTCGGTGCCTTCAACCTCTACTACCTCGATAACAAGTGGAGGGACTGCGCTTACTTCATCTCACGGGGGTGCGAGTTGTTGGGCGAAGTCCTCGGGAGCCGGGCTAGTGACAGCGACGCCGCGCACCTTCGTAGCTGCGGTGCACCTGTTTCTCGGTGAGACGGAGGAGCTGAAGATTTCATTAGGGTCAGCAATATTCAGGTCGTAGGAACCCTTGTCCTGGGTCCCTGGCATCGGGACTGGTCTTAATCGGTAGCTGACTCCTTCAGGAAACTGGTTCCGACGTCAGTTTGGGTCCAGCGGTGGTTGTTTGGCCACAAGAGTTTGAAATATACGGAGCCCATACGAGGTGCGTGCGCTCCGTCAGCGTCGTCATGACGCTGGCAGCACGAGCGTAAAAACTGAGTATAAATCAAGTTGACTGGTTTTGGACAGATTCTAAGGTGCCAACGCTGATTGAGGTGGGTCCCATACGGCAGAAGCATATTCGAGCTTTGGACGAATTGATGTTTGATACAGCTATAGTTTAAGCTGGGCTGGCGCTTTACGAAAGTTTCGGCGAAAGTAACCAAGAGTATGACTAACGTTGTTAGTAATGTAGGTAACGTGAGAGGGCCATGATAAATCATTCGGCATGTAAACACCAGACAAATTATAAGTACTATCCGTTCTGATTTCGTTACATTCAATGTGCATTATAAAGTTTACAAGAGTAATAAAAACGCGAAACTGACATACTTTTACGTTAGGTTGCGTTAAGGGTCATTAGCCAAGCACTACACCAGTCAGTGACGCTATAAAGGTCGGCTTGAAGAAAGTTGTTGTGGGTTTTGGTTGGTACTTCTAGGGTACAGGAGACAGTCGTCTGCAGGCGGTTTTATGCGTGACTTGATGTTAGGCGAAAGGTCATAGATATAGATTAAAAAGACTGAAGGACCTAGCAATGTGGCTTGAGGGACGCCAGATTTAACTTCAGTGAGATGTGAGGAAGAAGGATGCATTCGTTATGATGCCGTCGTCGTGATGCTGTTGCGGTAATTACATCATCGTAATTTTAACTTCGACGTCCTACGCTTATTCTGCCGTCTTGGCGGGCCATTTTGGTCGCGCTGTCATTTCACTATCCTCATCACTTCAGTAACGTCGGCCCGTTGTAATCTTGTCGTTGTCATACCACCTTCATCGGTCTATCGACATCATTCCTTGTTCGGCCCTCTATTGTAATCCTGCGGTCATCATTCAGTCGTGATTACGCCACCGTTGTCATGCAATCGGCGTCACTGCGTCCTCGTGAGGCAGACGCTATCATGCATCGGTTGTCACACCATCACCTTCATGTCACCGTGGTCGTCTCATGGCCGTCACTACAGCTTCAACCGATTGTCCTCATACATGCATCGCCACGCCATCGTCGTCATACAGCCGTCATTTCGTCGCCCTCACGTGGTCCTGGTCATGGTGCTGCCGTTACACCATAATCACAAATAAAGAATCGGCATCTCATTGTAGTTATACCGTTGTAGTTATACCGCCTTATAGAGCCACCATGCTCATGGGTAATCTTGGCATAAGTAAGTGCAAAGTGGGACAATATCGGAGTGTGCGGCATATACACGAAGCAACGAAAGCTTTATCGTCACTTCAGGAATAGGGTATGTCGCTACACTGCTACTATGCTAGTAGCATTACTGTCGACATTCATCGTGATGAGAGTTCTTTCGTATTCATTTTTCATTGAGCAGCCAGACTCCAACGACTTAGGTTAAGACATCACGGCCATCGCCAGTTCATCTGACTTCACAGCAGCAGTTACCTTGCATAAGGCGTCGTAGCAAACTGTAAAGCATTTAATATTTTCATTCGTGTAATCCTAGCACCCCCTAGGGTGTGTTTAAAGTAATAAAATGAAAGAGATCGCAAAAGGATAGGATTTCTTTTATCCTTGACCTCGTAAATTTGACGTCGCTCTATGGCCCGCTAACATTCTGGTTTGCCGAGACGGTCGAGCGACCACCCTATAGAGGCGCGGGCCCCGAGGTCGAACGTCAGGCCGGTTAGAATTTTTCTTCAATTGCGGCTCTTTCTTCTCAGAAACCAATATGAGTTCCCTTTGCAGCTTCGTTTGACCGTACGCAGAAAACAATTCTTCCCTTCCATTGTGCATGTGTACCATGGATAGGTAGGACTACAATATCTGTAATGTATCATTTATACCTTCAAGAAAGGTGAAGAAACTGCGGTTCACATAAAAAAAAATCAGGTGCTTCAATTTTTTTCCGTGTTCGTTATTCGCAAGGGAGAGACCAGATCGCAAGGAATAATGACCCGAAGACCGGGTCATTATTTCTTCAAAGCCAACCGCTGTTGAGTCACTTTAACTTCATCTACACCTTTCGGCGCTTCTTTAGTAGCGACGTACTCTTGTCGTTTACAGAACATTTGTTAACTTTGGCTTTGTTCTTTTTAGTCGGCACTGCCTTCGGAATCGGCCCGCATTTTTCTTTAAATAAAGCCACACTTCCAGCTCCGGGCTTAGGCGCGTGCAGTTTTCATGAGGTCAACTGGTTCTTATTTCGTCCTCTCTTCTCAAATTATTTCATTTCATTTATATTTTCCTAAGAACCACACAAGGGGCCGTCACATAATGAACAATAACCGAAACAATCAAAGCGAATTTATTACCACGATGTGTCAGTTCAAAAGATGCTCAGACATGTTTTAGTGAATCATAATGGACATTTGATGGCGACGGCACCTAATACTGCTCCGTACATACCGCTACGCTAATCAGGTTCGTCTTATTCATCCCAAGCTATATTTGGACACCTTTTCGCTGTCGAAGACGCATTACAATGCCTCAAATAATCTAATTACGAGGAGAAAGTGGTTACATACAGAGATCCAACGAATCATAAGGTTATTTGAACTCGCCAACGAAGACCATGTCTTAATATGTATTGATTACAGGTGTGATTACATTGCTACAAGGCACTTAGCGGGAAGTTGTGGGTAAAAAGTAAGTGAACCCGGCTGAATTACCTAGAAAAGCACAGAATTTTAGGCTGCTGCAGGAGAACCGCCAGTTGGGCAAGTGGTTATTGATGAATAATGTTGAACAAGAAGCTGTTGATCGTGAAATAAATAAATAAATACCATCACCAAATTTCTGCCCTTACATATTACGTTATGAAGCCCTCTTTATTAAGACCAAATATGAACCATTAGGAATGAATGAGCTGTTTGTTCGCATATACAGCAACTTCTCGGAAAGTGTAACTGATCGTTCTAAAGTCAGACAAGTTCCGCTTCCTAGACAATGCAGCCTGCTCCGCTGGTTGCGTTCTCATGTGTTCTGCCTATAATTTGCCCGTGGGGACGAAATTTATAGCACTTTTGTTCAAAAGGAAGATTTCTTTGTAGCTGAGTTTTAGGAATATTAGAAAAATGTTAGAAATATATTGACACGTGTACTTGTTTGTCTTTATCGGGCGACACGTTTCACCGCCTAACAACTGTTATCGCACAGCGCAGGACGCACCTGTATGTATCGGAAGTTTCTGGAATGTTATGGATGCTTCCATCCGCTCTCTGTGACCGAACCTTGTGCAATCTGATTACATGTGTGCGCGACGCGAATAATGTAGAACGTTGTGGAAGGCACGCGGGTCCCAGCGATTACTCTGGAGCATTCGACGATTGATGTATAAAAGCCGACTCGTTTGACACGCTGATCTGATTTTCGACGATCGCCGACCGTGTTCGTCGCCGTCGCTGTGCTATAAGTGTAGCCTGTTTTTTGTGGGCATCGGTTCGCCCAATAAAGGTTAGTTTTGTCTTTCACAGTATTGCTACTGTGTTCTTCAACGTCACCACCACGTGACAATATTCGTACTTATTGGTAGTAACTATTGGATTCAAAGACCAAGTAGAATAGAAAACATTCGATACTTATTCGAAATTGGCGAATTTTTCGTACAGGAACCAGAAAACTGCGTGTTCAAAGATGAAATACAAAAAAGGTCGAAACAAAAAAAAGAGAACCGCGGCTCAATGTTCACATTCCTGACAAAACGGCGTGCCTATAAAGGGAAACGCAAAGTCCAACCAGCAGGAAGCCGGAGCGCACACGTGCAGGCCTTTAACAATAGCAACGGCAGCGGCGATTGAAAAAAAAAAAATCGCTTCCTTTCCCAGTAGTAGCCACCGGTACTTTGTTAAAGCAGGTGCTGTCCCTGATTTACACGCGATATGCCTCGGAAACTTTTTTTTCGCTTCATTCAGTACAGCAAATATTTCAGTGGTGCGTCCTCTTTTTGATGAAGGACGGTGGGGCAGTTCCAGGAACGAAGATTAAGCGATGCAGATTCAGGCTTGTTCGGCAGCCATGGCAGCCGCCCGCCACGGATGCTACCAGGGGACGCTACGAAGTCCTCGAAGAGTCAGTTGTATGCACCGAGCCAACATCATCACTGTAACCCTAATCTAACACACCAAAGGCTGGATACCTCCCACCACGTTCACCTTAGCCGCCATTAAATTGAAGAGAAGGCAATAGGAGGCAGGACACGATGTAAAGAAGAAGTGAAAGAGTGAAGAGGTGTATAGGAAAAGGGGGCAACCCCGGGCGTGTCTGTCACGGGGGTGTCGCCTTTATGAAGCTAGGGACGCGCCGAAGGGCGATGGCTCAACCCCCAGGATCTACTTTTTCCCGGACATTGGCAAGCCCGCGCGGCTAAGCTCAGGAGGGTCTGACCCCCATGTCCATGGTGTCGCAACACACCGAACGCCTACTGACGCAGACGGCCCCAGCGGGACGTATAAGAGGAGCGAAGTTTCAGCTTTGAATGGGAATCAGCCGCTGTTTCAGAAGCATTTGCTGCTTTACGTTCTTTGAAAAACGATTCCTCTGCGTGTGGCTAATACTACTGATCTTAGAGAGAATGGATGTTAGTTAGAGATGGGCAAATACGAAGTTTTTTGAATATGTATTGAAATAAATATAGTAATAATCGAATACCGAACCGCATCTACGTATTTGCAGCAGGAATATTTATTTCTGCTGTAAGCACCACGCTTATACTAAGAAAAAGAAAAATTTACTTGAAGGGATAAAGAATCAGACCTAAACACAGGATGAGTAGTCGTCAACAAAAACTGCGAGAATAGCCTCCCATCATCTTTAGAGCTTGGTTGTAAACAAGCCTTCCAAGGATGAATGCATGCTGTATGAACTAGACCTTTACAAAACGCTATATAAATGGTTGCCGAAAAATATCAGAAGTTATGGCTAAAAAACGGAAAAAAAGATGCTAAAGGACCTATGTGCCGGAAGCACGAGCAAAAGCGCTAATTGGAAGGAAAAAAAATTACCGACGATTACGTTACTTCCTAATGCGAAATTTGAGCGCAGCAAATAAGCTGTTTCACCTTTTCGATAGATTGACGCAAAGAAATCGAGCAACACATGTATGCGCTATCACAGAATTTTTTTATTTTTCACACGTATTCCTTTAACAAAGACTCCACTAACAGTTCTTGACAGTCATGAAGGAAGCTTTGTGGTCAGAGAAATAGACTGATATATATTCGACTTGGTACACTAATGCTTGATTCTCAAAGACGAGATCTATACAAGTGCCTCGCGAGGTTGTCACAGCCGTGGGACGCGTTACGAGCGAGAGGAACGGGATGTTCTCCCGCATAAGTGTTAGGAAGTCCCCACTACTAACATCGGTGTGGATCGATGGACGGTTAATGCGAGTTGCAGGAAGTGCACGACGTCTTTCGTGAGTGCGGTAGGGGCGAAGTAGGCAGCTACTACCAGCAAGCCGTTGGGCAAACGGCAGCGGCAATTTCGGCTCGGGCGGTGCACATATACAGATCCGCCGCCGCCGATCTGGCTCTCTGATTGCCACCGCACAGGGGTTGCATTGGAGGAGGAGCGAAGAAAGGAATTAAGTTCGAGCCGGCGCTTTGACAACCGGAGACTCGCAGGAAGAGGGGGGAGGGGGGCGGCGTGTACACCCAGCGGCAAACGATGGGGGCAGAAGCGCGCGCAGCAAGCGGACAGCACGATAAAGGGAGGAGGGAAGAGATAGCAGCGACTGACTGATGCCGCTGACGCCGATAGTGAGTCAACCCCAGCTGCGGAGTTGGTTTCAGGGACAACGCCGCCGATGCCGACACAAACAATATGATACCCTCGCTTCCGCAGCGCTAAGAACCAGGTCTAGCCGTGGGAAGGTGGCCACGTATTCGTCGACGTGCCGGGGCCTACGTGAAATAACCGGCGCGTCGGCAACTGAAGAGCACCCTATCCGCCACACAAGAACAGGGGGGGGGGACCCTTTCCTCCTCTTTCTGCATGGCGGCGACGGTGTTCTATGCAGTCACGTTATCTTGACTCTCTAGCGGCGTCAGCGGCATCCAGCGGTATCAGTCGGTCGCTGCTAGCGCTGGGGGGATGAAAGGGGGGCGGAGCTGGTTACGAGGCCGACGACAACGCCGACGACGACGCGAAACCCAGGAACGGACGCCAAAGAGCTGCGCTCTAAAAAGACATCTCTGGGCGTTTCTTGAAAGATAAAAATGTTACGTGGCTAGAGTTTCAATCCTATTAAAAGACAGGCTACAAACAATACCCCCAGATTGTTACATACGCTTTTGCGGGAAAATCGAAAAGAAAACGCGTTCTCCCCACTGTTTCTGCATTCCTTCGATAACTTTTGTCGTTTTTTTGTTCACTTCTGATAACTTGCAATACTGTATTTAGCAGACGGAGCACAGAATGAAGACTTCAACAGTCAGTTGTTGCGAAATATTTGGCTAGCCTCATATATTCGGAACTACCGAATAGTTACTTTTGGAATATGACTAAGAATACTAATGTTCCATTCGCATTCGAAACTTCAGATAGGCGTCTAGCACTATATATATTATTTCAAGCAACTGCTGACAATTTTTCATCGTACCCTTAGAAACATTGCGATAAATAAATTCAAACGCTGTGTCTTTTTTTTTTAAATCACCATCTCGAGTTGCTCCTAACATTTTAATGCTGCGGTTTCGTCTACTAGCAGATAAAATGTTGTATTTGATTTTTTTTTATTACAGCGACATCTTGCATCGGTCCGCCCATTTCTTCTATATTTTCCGCGTCTATCTCCCTTCTGCAAAAGATAGAAACTATAATACACGGCAGTCTAAGTAACGTTAGAAATTTTACCGAAGCCTTTACGATGCATACCTAAATATTATGTGAGGCGTAACCGTTGTAAAGCCTGCGTCAGCATTCTCTTTCTTTTCATACATATTTTACATCCCAAGCATGCCAAGCATTATAACGTTTGAGTACAGCATAGAGAACCCGTTGCTACACATTAACAACGCTGAGTTTGTAATAAAGCACACGAAACATAAACCGAGCCGTGCAGGTTCTCATAGAAACACATTCAGGGGACAGAATGTTTTTGCTGTGTTCAATCTAGCAGTAAAACAACAAACGCAAGAAAGAACACGAAAATAAGGTTTTTAGGACACTGATATAAACCGATTTTCCCACGACGCAACAATAACAACTTACCTAGCGTACCATTGTACTCATATTCTAGAACCGAATTCAATGCATGTGCGAAATTAGAGAGAAAAATAAGACTAAATTGCCTTGAATAGATATTTTAGGTAAGCGCATGTAGATATTCGACCAAGAAGATCAAAGTTTAAATGGAGGCTAAAAATACAACTCGCTTCCACAAGAACCTTTTAACATTGAAAGGGAACGTGAGCGGCCCACATTTCGGCTGCCAGACCTTGGGGCATAAAAAAATTTTGTTGCGGACGACGAATATTTTCCCAGTGACACTTAATTTCCTATCGGGCCAATGTTAATTCAGACGGATGCTTACCGAGATGCTGGCGATGCAAGCCATCTTTCGACTGTCCAAAGGCTGTGTGGCTGTCCAAAGGATGTGTGATGGCAAATTTGAAATATCCATGTACTTCACCGGTTTCCGGTAGAGAGCCGTGACTCTAGGCCACGCAAAACACCTGCTTTCAGTTGCTTCGAAGTGAATGTCACTTTGTGTGACACAGAAATAGTTTTCCTTCTTTTGTTTTTGATCACACGCGACAGGAAGAGCAACGTGCGTTATAGGAGAGAACGCTGTCTGTACCACGTTTTTTTTTCACGCTCTTTATTTTTTATGGGCGATATACAGAATCGCCTGCCGCTGAATAAGGGTGGAATTCTGGGTAATACTGGTGCTACACAGCGCGTTTTTATCCATTATAAACATGCGAAAAGAAACTTGCCCAACTTGCAGTCTTTCTACGGTATTTCCAATCGCGATCAAGCATGATCGGGATCGAAAACGCACAGTGTGACTCCAATATAAGCCTAAGCGGAGGCTGCGTCTTTTTTCGTTGTTCAGGGGAGAGCCTTAGGTGACTCATACGTTGAAAATTTGATCAGTCCGTCGTTATGGTATCAAAATTCAGTGACACAAAATTGGAGGCAGAACCCTCGACCTTTGGTGAGAGTTGTACTTAGGACTTCCCGTGTTAATTAAGGTGACAGTAACTAATGCACAGGTAATTAAGCCACTCTTACCCACGACCCTTCGTGGGAGTCTAAGCCTCGACCTTTGGTTCGAGTGGAACCCACGACCTGTAGTGTTTATTAGGGCGAGGTTAATTAGCACACAGTTCATTAAGTTGAGTTAGGACATTTGAACCCATGAGCTTTGGTGGTACAAAACAAATAATAGGAAGTAACAACGCATTCGAATGATAATGTCAACTAATTGGATGAACGCCTCGTGAGCAGCAGCAGCAGCAGAAGCAGCAGCAGCAAGCACCAGCATCAAGTAAGCAAGCAAGCAAGCAAGCAAGCAAGCAAGCAAGCAAGCAAAGCAAGCAAGCAAGCAAGCAAGCAAGCAAGCAAGCAAGCAAGCAAGCAAGCAAGCAAGCAAGCAAGCAAAGCAAGCAAGCAAAGCAAAGCAAGCAAGCAAGCAAAGCAAGCAAGCAAGCAAAGCAAAGCAAGCAAGCAAGCAAGCAAGCAAGCAAAGCAAGCAAAGCAAAGCAAAGCAAGCAAGCAAAGCAAGCAAAGCAAAGCAAAGCAAGCAAGCAAAGCAAGCAAGCAAGCAAACAAAGCAAAGCAAGCAAGCAAAGCAAGCAAGCAAAGCAAAGGAACCAAACAAAGCAAAGCAAGAAAGCAAAGCAAAGCAAGCAAAGCAAAGCAAGCAAGCAAGCAAAGCAAGCAAGCAAAGCAAAGCAAGCAAGCAAGCAAGCAAAGCAAAGCAAAGCAAAGCAAGCAAGCAAAGCAAAGCAAGCAAGCAAAGCAAAGCAAGCAGCAGCAGCAGCTCAGGTTCATTTTCTATAACACAACGCTTATTAAACGTACAAAAATAATTTTACATCCCTCACGTCGACTAAGGCTGATCGAACTAGCGGGCGGGCGGTATATGCTGAAGCTATCACAGCTGTCTCATCAGCGGAAGCGCACGATGTTTTCGCTTACTACAAAACAATGAAAACCATTACGTCAATCAACCTCGCATGAAAAATCAGAACGCCGACAAAAAGTAGAAAAAAAGACAGAGTAGAGATAAATTAGGGTGCAGCGTGAAATTGCATGTGCCTGTATTTACGCTGTTTTGAACACAATGTTCTAGACCGGCATAGACAGAACAATCGTACAAGCTACACAGCTAATTGGTCGAGTTGGCAAATTGACGTTCTCGGCGTGCATGTGCAGCGGGACACAGACGTGTCATTCATTCTTTGTGCCGCATCTGTGTTGCATGCACTGCACATATACATAAAAAATTTCACAACAACCTCTAATGCCAGGCGCACGCATTTCAGCGTGTACAGGAGTGTTACGCGAGATAAATGCTACTTTAGGGTAAACAAACCGTACTCATCTCTGTGAACAAGCCGAACACATCTCGCACATCCCGGTGCCTTTCCGAGTGGGCCAGGCACCCCGTAAAAAGCTTTGCCACCTTCCGTGCGGTTTGTCAAGTTTGGTGCGCCTCACCAAAGTCATTACTTTAATATCGCGGTATACCGAACCTGCAACCTGGGGCCACTCGGTGCAACGCACGCTCGACGGTCCGCTGATTGCAATTTCGATGACACTGACGGAAACGTCGGCGTCGCGCCCGTAAAGTTGGCGTCGCAGTGGTGCAGGTCAACATTTGAGGTCTTTTTGCACTACGTGATAGCGCTCTGCGAATACTGGTGCGAGCGGCACCGGGAAAGTTATGTACAACTCTGCTGCGGGAGAAGATAGAGGAATGCTATCGCATCGCGGCCAACGCAAGAGGCCACGTTTCTACCACAAAGCTAGCGTTCGTGCATAGAGTTTGCGGCCAGCGTTTCCCGGCAAACGTTAAGGTTACATACGCTCCAGTAGCCCGGAAGCGTGAGAAACAGCCAGGGATCTTTGAATGCTATTGCGTTGCACTCTTAAAGGCGAAGCTTAAACGGACTGACAACCAAATTTTATGGTACCCACTTTCTTTAGTACAATGGAAAGCTTACCGGCCAGAGCGTCTAATGCTGAAGCAGCAACCCGGAAAACGCCATGCAACATTTTTTTATCCGAATTTTTGGATCTGCAGCGCGATAGCGATTATAGGGCCGCACTAGTGGGAGGCAGACAAGTGCGGCTGTAGCTCTGTTCCTGCGATTCATGTTTTCCAAAGTGTTAAAGTGTTTCTGCGATAATAGCAATGTGTTTTTGCGATTTCCTGTCCAACTGCTTTGGTATTTGACTAAAAACGAAACCAAGCGCATCGAAAACGAAACAACGTGATACGCGGTTCGTGTTGCTGTAGTCAGGCGTGCGCTTCTGATTTCCGCTGTCGTCTCTTCAAGACCTGAGCGAGCTGGAACAAAGGATTTTCGCTCGCATGCGTGCTCTGAATTTAGATCCTTACGGAGTAGCACCCGAACGTCAGGTTTCGATGGACGAATGCGGCAGCGGAAGCGACGAATCCGACTCGCACGATAGACCGCTGTCCCCGCCACAAGCAGCGCGCCGCGAGAACGCCGATTGGCAAATGCTCCCTCACACTATAGGCCAACCTGACACCAATTTCGGTCTCCCGACTGTCGGCGAGAGTGTTTTTCTTTTTTTCGTTTGCCGACGGTCGGCGCAGACCTCGGCGTCAGTACAGTGTGACAGAGGCGCCGACACGGAGGTAAAAAGCGCACCCATTTACAGCACAACTCGTCGATGGCATCTTGTATCACAGGGAGATCATACAACTCTGGGTACTTGCAAACTCGTGCTATACTCCTGCGCGTACAACAGCATGCGCGCCGCCATGCATGCGGGACGACGCGAGCGCGGCTCATTAGCGTGGACTTTCTTTACTTCGTAATATGCGTAGAATAAAGCCCAAGTGTTCAAAAATATTGGAACTGCAATTTTAAGCACTAAGTTTACTGTACTTAATGACAGTCGACTGACGTACAATAATCTCGTGACTTCATTTCGAAGTATCAAGATTTCACAACCAGGCCTCGCCACTTGCTCGTTTATCTGTCTTTATTTGCCCATTTAAAATTATATTTCCCTCTTATATCTCGAACGGCATACTGGCTTCTATAACTATAAATCATGGTCATTACATCAACATCTCACGGCACGTTCTGACCAGTTGTCAGTCATTTTAAGCGTCCTCCAAATTTTGAAAATCTAGGAGGCCTTAGCAACCGCGAATGAACGCGAGTGGCTGAAAGGGCGCCGGTGATGGCAGACGCCCCGCAACCGATATGAGAATACGCCACGCCTACTAACGCGTCCTACGCTAACCTAACCTAACGAG
The DNA here is from genome assembly GCF_038994185.2 of Dermacentor albipictus. NCBI lineage: Eukaryota > Metazoa > Arthropoda > Arachnida > Ixodida > Ixodidae > Dermacentor > Dermacentor albipictus. Next base: position 93,183,198 of record NC_091826.1, on the reverse strand, counting down.
GTCGAGACAAAAAGACAATTATGCTCACGACGTAACTGTTGTGAGAATACGCCGCGCAACCCTGACGGCTTTTGCGCTAATCTAGCTTAACGTAACGTTAGTCTAACCTAACCGAACCTAAGCTAAGCTAACATTTCCCTAATATAAGAGAACATAACATGCCCTAAACGTAAAGACAATAATCCGCATGGCGTAACAGCAGTGAGAATACGCCGCGCCATGCCTAAAGCCTTTCACGCTAACCTAACGCAACCTGAGCTAACGCAAACCTAACTTAAATCTAAGCTAACCTAACGTCGAAGAGACGCAAAGCCAATAATCCTCACGGCGTGACATTGATTGATTGGTTCTTTATTGGTTTAGAACATATACATGTGATAGGAGGCGAAGGGAAAAGCCATTCAAGGATGGCTTGAGTGTGTCCTTCTCCCGGCGTGACATTGATTGATTGGTTCTTTATTGGTTTAGAACATATACATGTGATAGGAGGCGAAGGGAAAAGCCATTCAAGGATGGCTTGAGTGTGTCCTTCTCCCCCATAGTGGCAAACACAGCAGCAGAGGCAAACACATTTTCTTTACATGGTCGTACACTTTCACAAAATCATTATATTAAACACAACATTGTCATACACTTTGACAAAACCCTAAACTTAAACACATCACTAATTACTGCCCTACGTAGGGCATCCTGCGTTAACATACGTCACTTCGCCTCAGCTTCGACCGCCATCACAAAATTTCATAACAACGTTCGCGTAGTAAAAGTGGCATTAAACAGTATAATTAAATTCAAATCATAAACAACTCTACAGGGCAATGTTAGGCTAGGAAGAATGCGTATAAGTAAGATAATTTGACTTCGCAAATATCGATTTGTTTTTCATTATAGTCATTTAGTAGACGTAGACATTTGTTGTGAAGCATTTGCCGACTATAGCCAGTGCGATAATACGGAACATTCCATATTTCTGTTATTCTTGTGTTATATGATGCTTCCTTCGAATGGATATATACTAACCTCACGAAGAGAGAATTATGAAAGTCATAGATAAGGCGATACTCACGCAAGAACTTATACTCGCATGTTTCTTGCGCTGTAATTATTCTAATTTTCAAAAGGTTGTGGTGGTGGTGGTGATGTTGAAGCAGGCGGGGTTAGCCTGGCATACATAGCCGGCAATTCCTCCTTCGAGCTGAGCCTCCTTCGAGTTGAGATCAGGGGTGTGCCACCAGGTGTCGATGAGCCCCGTGTCTCACAGGAAGGCTATCAGCAGTCGTTGCGCTCTCTTCCTGAATGCCGCGGGCCCTCCGGGGAAAACAACGTCTTCAAAGGTCCTGTGCGTGAGACCGCTTTTTTGTAGGTTGTCGACCATCGCTTTTCTTCCTGTGTTAAACTGCGGGCATAGCCAAATGAAATGTTCGATGTCGCCAATGTCACCACAGAAAACAGAGAGTGGGGAAGCGCGAAGCCCAGTCTTGAATAACCAAGCTGGGGTGTATGCGGAGTCGGTCCTGATGCGGTATAAAAGCGTCGCTTGTTCGCGTGTAAATCCATGAGTCACACAGGAATCGTGTGGATTCTTGTGCATCTGTCTAAATGAAGGCGGATTGCACCCTTAGGGTTTCGAAAAGCTTTTGGAGCTTTTACTTTTGGGGCACATGTCAGCGCTAGGCGTGCAAGGGTGTCAGCTTCCTCGTTTCCATCAATTCCTACGTGTGATGGAATCCACTGAAACCTTATGTTAAATCCTTTGCTCATTAGGTCGTCGATCAGTGCCAGATACTGCCTTGTAAATTTCTCTAGAGGTAGGCCCCGATGTAATCTCTGTAATGCTGACTTGGAATCCGTCAGCACCATGACATCTCGTGCAGAAAAGGCCCGTAGTTTCTGCAAAGCCACGGTGATTGCGGCGCTTTCTACTGTTGTAGAGGAAACTACGCGATCCAGTCGGCCAGACCATGACACATCAAGGGATGGTATGCAGAATGCCGCTGCACAGCTATATGTTTGTGCGCACACCGAACCGTCTGTGTACACTTGTAGATGGCTTTGAAACACAGTGCTCAAGTAGTCCAGCACAATAAACTTGGCTTCGGCAGTTGAAATGGCGCGTTTCTTCGGTAGTGGGGTACATTGAGGCTGCAGGTAACATCCGGAAAAGACCATGGCGGGTCAAGGCGACTTCGTTTAGGCCATTACAATCCTAAAAACCGGAAGGTGTTCAGCTCCGCATGGAAATGTGAGCGAGTTCTTGCTCTTAGCCGCCGTAGAAGCGCCGTGCCTGCGCGTGACTCGCCCAGCCTTAATAGCTGCATCAGCAAGGCCTGAGATGCCAAGAGGCGGAGTGGAAGAGTCTCTGTCTCATTAGTGACTTTCTTGTTTGAAGCCGCCGTTGGAACTCCCATAGCCAAGCGAAGTCTCTTTCTGTGCTCTGCCTCCAAGCGCTCGAATTGACTCGATGACGGTGATATCAGATGGAGCTGATGGAGAATGCGGCTTATTATCAGGGCAGCGTTCAGTTTAAGTATGAATACAAGATTATTTCCCCAACGTACACCTGCCAATCGACGAAGTGCGTTGATTCTTTGCACTGATGCAGCCACAACACTTTCGACCGCACCACGTCATAGTAGGTTGTTGTCGATGGTGACGCCCAGGAATCGAACATGAGTTGCACGAAGAATTGAATGCCCTCTGATATTCAGCGTCAGACGTGTTGACTTGCCTCTCACTCCCGGGAAAAGCATGAAGGCTGATTTTTCTGCTGATAAAGACAGGCCAAGCGTCGATAAGTGGCGATCGATAGTGGAGATTGCGGCCTGGGCTATCCGGGCCAAACGTTTGTGTTGGTACCCCGAGATCCAAATGCAGATGTCATCTGCGTAGATGGAGATTTGAACTGCCGTCCGACCTACTTTCAGGGCATCTGGAAGGCTAGCCATGGCCACGGTAAAAAGCAAGGAGGATAGGACACTTCCTTGTGGGGCGCCGAGGGAAATTCGTCGCTTGACACTCATTATACTTCCCAGCTTAACTTGTACACATCGATCACTGAGAAATTCATGGACGAAGCGAAGACCATTTCCCGAGACACGCATGGCTCGGAGTGACCCATGCCATCATGTATGACCAGATTTCGTCCACGGTTGAGTGCCAAGGACCGTGTCTTGGATCTATCTATCTATCTATCTATCTATCTATCTATCTATCTATCTATCTATCTATCTATCTATCTATCTATCTATCTATCTATCTATCTATCTATCTATCTATCTATCTATCTATCTATCTATCTATCTATCTATCTATCTATCTATCTATCTATCTATCTATCTATCTATCTATCTATCTATCTATCTATCTATCTATCTATCTATCTATCTATCTATCTATCTATCTATCTATCTATCTATCTATCTATCTATCTATCTATCTATCTATCTATCTATCTGTCTGTCTGTCTGTCTGTCTGTCTGTCTGTCTGTCTGTCTGTCTGTCTGTCTGTCTGTCTGTCTGTCTGTCTGTCTGTCTGTCTGTCTGCCTGCCTGTCTGTCTGTCTGTCTGTCTGTCTGTCTGTCTGTCTGTCTGTCTGTCTGTCTGTCTGTCTGTCTGTCTGTCTGTCTGTCTGTCTGTCTGTCTGTCTGTCTGTCTGTCTGTCTGTCTGTCTGGTCTGGTCTGGTCTGGTCTGGTCTGGTCTGGTCTGTCTGTCTGTCTGTCTGTCTGTCTGTCTGTCTGTCTGTCTGTCTGTCTGTCTGTCTGTCTGTCTGTCTGTCTGTCTGTCTGTCTGTCTAATCTGGCTCCCAGCCAGTTTTCCGGCGTACTTTGGTCACTACGTAGTCCGTGGTGCAGGCAGTAAAACATCGGGCTGCTCTGTTATGGGAGAGAGAGAGAGAGAGAAACAACTTTATTGAGCCGAGCTCGACATCTTCTTAGACGCCGTCGATGGAAGTGGTTCCCTCTTCACGGGACCCATATGCTTCCCTAGCCGCCTGGCCCCTGGAGATCAGGACGAGCTGGTCTTCCAGGGCGGTGCTGGTTAGCAAGGTCTCCCATCGCTCGGTAAGGGTGGATGAGGCATGGGGTAGGGTAGTGCGGCAGTTAAGAGGTGGGGGGATCGCCTTGATGAAATTGCATACTCCAATGACGTGTTGGAGCGTGCCTAAATGAGTTTTGCAGAAGGTACAATCCTTCTCGTACCTTTCCGGGTACATCTTGTTTTGAAGGTAAGGGTGCGGGAAGGATCCTGCCTGTATTTGCCTGTAGATCGCTTGCTGTTCTCTGCTAAGCGATTTGTGAGGATCGGGGTAACGGCGCCTCTCCGTCTTATAATGGTTCGTAATGTCTCTGTAAGTAAATATGGACTGTGGCTCATCTTCCTCAACCCGGTGTTCCATCTCTCGGGCGAACTGGTGGGCAAGTTCGTTGCCCTCCAGCCCAGAGTGAGCCGGTGTCCATATTAACTCAACTTTCCTTTCAGGTACGTCGCGTTTACTTTGGAGAATATCTAGTGCCGCAATAGACACCCACCCCTTCCTGTAGTTGTTATACGCCTTTTGCGAGTCGGTGACAATTCTTCCCACCTTGGGCTGCGCGAGTGCTAGCGCTATAGCAGCCTCTTCTGCCACCTCTGGAAAAGACGTCTTGATGGAGGCGCAGGTTACGAGCACATCCCGCGTCGTAACTGCCAGCGTTGCTTTCGATGAAAACTTGGGTAACGAAGCGTCTGTGAAGAGAGTGACCCCCTCTTCCTCTTCTACTATTTGACCCAAAGTCTCCGTCAAGGCCGCTATACGAGCTGCTCTGCGGCCGTCGTTACGACCCGACCTCATGTTTTTAGGCAGTGGCTTACTGTGGATTTTATGCACCCACAACCTGGGTAACGGCCCCGTTTCCTTCCGCTCTGCCTCTTGCCAGCCCAACTTGGCAAGAACGCGACGTCCCGCCGACGTCTGACTGAGCCGAACTTTTTGATTAGATAGATGAGCTTCTATTAGCTCTTCGACGACGTTGTGCTTGGCCATGCCGAGAAGCTTGTCGGTCGAAGAATGCTTCGGAATGCCCAGCGCCATCTTGGTTGCCTTTCGTATAATGACGTTCAACTGGTCCCTGTCTTTTTTCAGTAACTTGAGGTACGGCGCCGCGTAAACGATGCGCGACGTCAAGAAGGCCTGGACGAGCGTCAGTACATCGTCCTCCTTCAATCGCCTTTGTCTGTTTGTGACTCTTCTGATCATGTTCGAAATTTGTTCCGTTGAAACTTCGATTTTGTCGATCGACGCTCCCGCCTTGCCATTGTTCTGGAAGATGACACCCAGGATACGTGCTTGCGTGGCTGGTGTTATGGTCGTCCCGTCGATGGTGATGCGTACGTTCTCTTGGTCTCCGTTCTTTCTTCTTGGCTTGATGACGAGTAACTCGGACTTCTGTGGCGAGCAACTGAGGCCGCACGATTTAGCGAACTCGTGCACGGTCTTTGCCACTCTCTGAAGGGTCTCCTCCATCCAGCTCTCCGACCCTGCCCTCGACGTCCACACAGTGATATCGTCTGCATAGAGAGCGTGATCTATGCCCTCTATGTCTTGAAGCAAACCGAGTTTGAAACAAACTGTCGGTCCAACTTGTCTAACTGGTACAGTGTGGCTGGGTATGCCGCTCGTCAGTGAATCTCTTTGATGCCTGCTCTGTGTTATGGACAATGGACATAGGTCGCAACATTTGAGCAATCATATCGACGCTCGAACTGCACATGCCCTGCTCCTGCCCAAAGGGTTAGACCGATTCCAGAGACGCGCATTACGTTAAGCTAGAAGAAAAAGCGACACTCATTTAAGTAGCCTTACGTGATTTGAATGCGAAAGCATTGTGACTTCTCTACGGTATCGCAATTAAAGACTTCCTAAGTACTAAAACGGTTTTGCGTTCTGTTCTTCGCTTTACTTCCTCAGCGTTCAATGATCACCAGACTGCAACCAATCAGAACTTATCGCCGAGTAGCAACGAATTCATATTGTAATTCCTTCATTATATGCTGCATTACGTATCACGTAACGTGACGTCATACATAAAATATAGGAAACAATTTCACTTTCAATTATCACATGCGAATTATACGTGAACTCGTACATTGTCACGTGCCCTTAGCAACTCTAACTCAATCCCCCTTGATCCTCCTTCATCCACTCTAGTCAACCTTTATACTCTTCATTTCACCTTCAGTCACTTTATCCCACCTTAAGTCACTTTAGTCTAACGTCGCAGCCAGATGTCTGCGACGTGGCGTGTGCAATGGCGCAGGCACTACGCACATCTTTATTCAGCCAGAACTGTGGAGCCGTTGTGACTTCGTGAAAGCGGGCTCAACTCCCGCAGACAGATTCCCACGCAGACAGAAATGCGTCAGATTTTAAAGCCATGAACCTAATTTGTTTACAAGAACCTCCCTAAGAAAGTCGACGTCAATCCGAGAATTTTAATGTGTTTCACTCTTTGCGCCGTTCGCCTATTTTTGGCGCCATTAGTTGATGAGGCCGTATTTTCTGCCTCATGGGACAGATCATGACTTCGAATTAATAACGTACCAAAAGAAATGCACCACCTACGTTCCGCTGAAAACACACAATTGCACAAACAAGATAGCGTTCTGCCTTTCACTTTGGGCTCGAGCGTTGAGTATTTGTTTTGACCTTCTGTGTGTATGCACTAGTGTGAGCGCATTGAACGGCTAAGATTAAGCTACAGCTACCTAGTATAAATGAGTGCTGACTACTACATATGGTTTTTTGTCCAGCTCGTCTGGTGCGCAAGCCAGGTGCGAGGGCTCCGACACCACTGGTCCAATACATCAGTACATCAGTATTGTGGGATGAATTCTAAATGGTAGGAGCTGTTTGCCGCACCTAACAACAGCTGTGGGCGTGCTGCAGTGACGTGGAAGCTGCCGGTGGTGGCGCGGATTGGCGAGCCGCTTTGCGACGTCCAGTCTGCCTGTTACTTAATCTTCAGGCTGCATATAGATTTAGTATATCCGCAAAACTAAATTTCCAAATGTATTTTTTATACTTAGAAGTGTTCTATATATGTAGGTACCAGTGGCGTAGCCAGAAATTTTGTTCGGGGGGGGCTACGCCACTGGCCCCATGTGTATATATATATATATATATATATATATATATATATATATATATATATATATATATATATATATATATATATATATATATATATATATATATATATATATATATATATATATATATATATATGTGTGTGTGTGTGTGTGTGTGTGTGTGTGTGTACACATGGGGCCAGTGGCGTAGCCAGCAATTTTGTTGTTGCATTTAAAGGAAAAATTTTAATTCTAGTGACTACTGCTTTCAAATTTGTTCTTTAGGTGGTCAATTATTTATTAAAAATTGGCCAAATCGAAAATTTTCAGAAAACGAAGCTATCAAGTTTAAAAGTCCGTGACTCAACAATGAAAAATTTTATCACAATTCTGTGAATTGCATCTAATAGTACATCTACAGCGGACAAAATGGATATGTTACACATGAATCTCAAAAAAAGTTAGTGTTGTGGAAATACGGCTTGTGCAGAACCCTTGCACACAACGTAACCAATTCACGTAAGATACAAATTGACATCGCAAACTTGCCCGCTTTGACAGTTATAATAGATGCGGTTACAGAACCACAATGTCTGTTATTCATGCATAGCTATTAGTTTGTAAACGTCGTGCTTCTATATTTTCAAACTTTCGAATTTTTCAAAACATTTTAAACATTCAGGCCCTAAATCGAAGTTGTGTTTCCAACAGAACTAGGATTTAACTTTCTCTCTCAAATGCAACGAATTTCAATAAAAGCGATTAGCAGGATTATCTAAGAAAAGGGTTTCTGCGTTTTACAAGTATTTGAATAGGCCGCGTCGGATTGGGCCCGAGCTAAAGCTTCCTCTTAAACAATTTGTCAAGGGATAAAATCCATGAATAACTGCATTGTCATTGCCAAAGATGCTGCAAACGAATTCTTGAACGCTACGCACAGTCAAAACAATAAAATATGTAATTTTTCATAAAAGAATATAATCGTATGTGCCAAAAATATTGCCCAAAATAACTGATATCAATGCTCCCATATTTTTGTCTATTTAAGTAAAGAAAATATCACACGAACTTTAGAACTATATCAGTTCGAAACCAGGAAAGCAGTGCATGCCACTGATATGAAAAATTAAAACGCAATGAACTGAACAAGTTGAGGACAGATATGTTAATGAAACTTTGTCATGCAAGAACCGTGCTTACATTCTTGTATATATGCAATGGGCAGTGAAAAATCTCAATGACGCTGTAATTTGTTTTAATGTATTACGCAGAAGCAGCTGTCACCGGTCGTGTATCGTGAGTAATTGCACCGAAATCAGTCGCAACCGAGGGCACGTATAAAAAGCAGGAATTCTGCAAGATATACGAGGGCAAGTCAAATAAATTTGAGCCAACAACGGGGTACTTCTTTTAAAAGTAGTCATCATGAGAATTTAGACATTTGTCCCATTGACTAACGAGTCGCGTGATTCCCTCCCGTCTTATAAAACTCCTTGGGTTGCTGCTTCAAAAAGTCTGTATCTGGTTCCCTTGAGCTGTTTTTTCGGTTACCCCAAAATGTAGAAGTCGCAAGGTGACAAGTCTGAGCTGTATGGCGGATGCTGCAGCGTTTCCCACTTGAACTTTGCCAGTTTTGTATTAACCACATAAGCGACGTGGGGACAGGCATTGTTGTGGAACAAGATGACCCCTTTCGTAAATTTTCCACGTTGTTCGTTCTTGATTGCGACACACTGCCGTTCTGGCGTTTCACAATATCGGAAACAATTGATAGCCTCTCAAGATTTAGCAAATTCTATTAGTAATGCACCCTGACGACCAAAAGAAAAGTCAACAACACCTTTCCAGCGGAAATGATGGCCTTTGCGTTCTTTGGGCGTGGTAAATTCGAATGTTTCCAGTGTAAGCATTTGCCGTCGTGTTTCAGGCTCGTAGTAGTGGCACCAAGGTTCGTCCCCGATCACAATTGCAAACATGAAGTCGTCATCCTCATTGTGATACCCGATCAGATGAGTCCAGGCAGCGCGAAACTACTCCGTCTTCTCGCTATGGATCAAAATCTTGGGGATCCATTGCCCACCAAAGAGCCGATAACCGAAAAGCTCATGAATTAAGGCGTGAACCGAACCGTGACTGATGTTCAGACGGTCTGCCAGTTCATCGATAATTATCCTCCGTTCTTGTTTCATCAGCTCATGAACCTTTGAAATTGTGTGGGGGGTGATTGCACGATGGTTTTGGCCCGGTCTTGGAATGTCTTTACAACGTCCTTTAAACCGTTTGCTCCAACGCTTCACAATGGTCAATGAAATGCCGTGTTCAAGGTAAACGGCAGCCATAGGGCGATTAATTTCTGCTTCGGAAACACCTTTAGCTGTCAAAAACTTCGCGACACCAAGCTGTTCAACTTTTCAAGTGTCCATTATGTGACGCAACCATATTCAACCCAGTGTATGAGAGCATTAAAGAACATTTATCTTCACACCTGCGTGTCACTTTTGCAAATGAGACATGCCGTTCTCCTATACGCGCATGCCTCGCAGATAATGAACCGAACCATTATTGCGCGGTTAGGGTAGGCACACTTTCATTTGACTCGCCCTCGTACATTAGAAATGCAAAGATACAATGGGATATACAAATATGAAAATACGGCTTGATAAAGGACAAAAAAGTGTCACTGGAAACATAGTTCACTGCATGTATACACAAAACATCGCAACAAGATATTTAAGTATTCGTATAAGTCTCCATTGAGTCTATGTATGTAAGAAAAAGTAACTGTATGTAATGCGTCAAACAAGGCAAATAAACATGTTGCACAGTCATAGATTCACGGAATCCTAGATTCCGCCCCCATTCCATCCACTCCCCCCGATGTATTGCGTGCGACGGAAGGCGGCGCTCTTGCTCCCCGCTTTTCACCTTTGCGCACACAAGACTGAGCCACCATCGTCGGCTCACCCATTCCACCTCCCCTCCTACGCTTTCATTCGCACATACAGCATGCAGCGCGTGGTCACGATTTTATCACCCTTGGACTTTATACGAAACATGAGGGCGACGGCGACGGCAGGAATGCGCCTGGAGTGTCCATACAATTGCTTTCGCAATAATATAATAAACGTATCCGGCAACTGAAGCGTCCCGTCGCCCATTACTTTCCGCAAAAGAAGTATCAAAATTGAACTTTCACCATGCGACAATTCGCTGCGCCGCAACAATGTATTTTTTTTCTGTGAGGCGGAGGCACCGAAATGGAAAAAAAAACACATAGGAAAGTATGTTGGCAAGAATCGAATGCCTACATCGGGCACCTAATGGGGCTACAGAATTAATACCGAAGAAAACATGAGACGATTGGCCCACTGAGAACCATACGCATATTGCTCAGTATCCTGCACCGGCGAAACAAGACTTTCCGGAAAGGTTCCGCTCAAGGAACGCGGTACAATCCTTCGAGTCCCCACAGTGATGGCGGCGAGCGACCATTGTTTTTTTTTCTCGTCTGCTAGCCAGAAAGCTTCCAAAACTCTGTCAGGTGAAAATCCGCTCGGCCAGAGCAAACAGAACGCCCACCGAAGTGCACCGCGCGGTGGTCGGGGCCATACGAGAAAAACATATGCGCTCTGGCTCGCTCTGGCAGCCCGCGGTTAGGGTAGCGAGAACAAAAAAAATTGAAGAGGCTCAATGTGTTCTCGGCGAATAAAAGTCAAAGCAGAAAAAATAAATAAGAACGTAGTTACTTTGGCTGGCTTTAGTGTCTTGACATGGTTGTTCTGGCGTAGGTTAAAAAAGTGTTGATATTTTTTTTATGTGACATGACGGCACAAACGAACCACCCCAACACATCGTCTCATTGGACCTCGCTGCGTGCTTTGTCAACTCGTCTGCTAGTGTGTTGATTTGGCTTGTCCCGTTGTATGTTCCGATGTAAGACTTTAGAAAAGTCAATGGACCTTTGGCGTCAAATGTTTATAACAACATTAAACCCACAAAGTTCCGCAACTGAAAATTTAAAGCACAACTTTGGAAATGTCAATGCACGTTTCACATAAAGAGCTTATGAGATTTATACCCATAAAGTTCCGCAATTGATATCCATGCGCTCCATAGATTCCGTGGCCTCAGTGAGATGCCGCGGCGACCCCGCTCACCATCAAAGCGCCCTTGAAACTTTGTGCTCGGATGGGACTGCTTGGCGTTATGTGACTGCCGGTGTATGGGCGTTGCCACGAAATCAAGCCCGAGTTCGAAATCTTCGCGGTTAAATGTCTTTTCGAGCGTCAAAAAGACCGTCGAGACAAAATCCAGAGTGATTTCCGGCGCCGGGGAGCGCTTTGGTCAGCGGTGCATGGACAGCACGAAAAAATTTCGGGGGGGGGCTGAAGCCCCATAAGCCCCCCCCCCCTGGCTACGCCCCTGGTAGGTACTCTTATTTGGTGACTTTCATTCACTGTGTGTAAGAAAATGTTTCTGAGAGACGCGCTGGGAACATTACGATAAACCATATCTCAATGACTTCAAGAGACAGTGGGAACATCCAGAACAAGGCATCAGCGCCTTATTAACCGAGCGAGCACACGTCATCGCAATGAGCATTTTCCTCGAGCCCATAGCGCGACCACAGGGCGAATGCGAATATGCAAAGGACACTCAAGGATATGCTTGGAGGCGAGATCAAGACGTCTGAAGATACCGGGGTCACCGGAAAAGCTAAACGAAATCTGGCAGCCCCAGTCGAAGTGATGGAGCTCACGTATCCCCCAAACTCCCCCCAGTTTCTTAAATAGCAGTCATGCGTTTTATACCGCCAGCGTTAAATGCTCTGGCGCCATCTTCTACGGAGAATTCTGAAGGCTTTGGCAACTCTTGGCGGCTTCTTAGGCAACGGCGTTTTAACTAGCAATTGTTTTGAAATATCTCTACAGAACACGGCCAATACTTTGTCCTCAGCATGAGATCGTACAAAGGAAAGGCTGCTGCTCTATCATTTCTCGCTATGACTACGAAACGCAAGCGGCAAGAGCGAAATCCTATCAAAGCTGGCGGCCTGGATGCTGGCATGTTGTTACGCAACCGCCGGTGACCGCTGGAAGGCACCAAGCGAACTTCCGCCGGACGAGATGTCCAATTTCTTTCACTTTGGCAAAAAAGTCGTGCCACACTAGGGTGACCCAAGCCAGTCACTTGACTTTGTCACCGTCGTTCTGAAATTATGCGGTGTTTTCAGTCAGAGAAAAAGACATTTCAGTAAAACAAAAGTAAAACTTAATTCCTGTGCGCTTGCCACTTAGAGCCCAAAGAAATTTATTTGTGTTGCTGTTGCCAATGGGTGCAGCGGCGGCGTATAGGTAGAACATCCACCTCACGTGCAAGAGGACCGTGGTTTGAATTCTGATGCCACGCAATTATCCATCGGATTACAAACAATTCGGCATGTTCATCAAATTGCATAAACAGGCCTGGAGTGCGGCCTGATCCCGGTGACCAGAAACTATAACGCACTCCCTCACCAGAGCAGGATCGGTCACCCTGGTGCAGTACTTGGCCACAACCTCCTATATGAATAAAGCAATCAAACCCCGGCCCTCAGTCCCCAGCAGCAGCGAAGCAACTGACCACGGCGGTGGTCAGAACTTTGACGCAGCAGAGGGTGCTAAGAATCTCAGGGTCCGGGCACGCTGCCATTGGAATCAAAACCTGGCAACGTTTATTGCTAGAGTGTTATCTATTGAGGCGAGTCTAGCAGTGCTATTGGAGAAATTAGCGAGCAGCAAATGAGATATGATAGGGCTCACTGAGGTTAGGAGGACAAAAAAAGCATATACAGTGTTAAAAAGTGGGCGCGTCCTGTGCTACTGGGGCTTAGCGGAGAGACGAGAACTAGGAGTCGGATTCCTGATTAATAAGAATATAGCTTGTAACATACATGAATTCTATAGCATTAACTGGAGGGTAGCAGATCTTGTTGTGGAACTTAATAAGAGGTACAAATTGAAGGTCGTACAGCTCTATGCCCCTACATCCAGTCATGATGACCAGGAAGCCGAAAGCTTCTATGAAGACGTAGAACCGACGATGGGTAAAGTCAAAACCAAATACACTGTACTTATGGGCGACTTAAATGTCAGGGTAGGCAACAACCAGGCTGGAGACAAGTCAGTGGGGGAATATGGCATATGCTCTAGGAATAGCAGGGGAGAGTTATTAGTAGAGTTTTCAGAACAGAATTATGTGTTCGACCGCAAGCGGGATAGGCGAAAGTGGATGTCGATGAGCCCGTATGTCCAGACTAGAAATGAAATAGACCTCATACTCTGCACTAAGCCTGGCATAATACAATATGTGGAAGTGCTGGTCAAGGTGCGCATCAGGGACCATAGGATGGTAAGAACTCGAATTAACCTAGACTTGAGGAGTGAACGAAAGAAACTAGCACATAAGAAGCTGATGAATTAGTTAGTGGTAAGAGGGAAAATAGAGGAATTCCGGATCAAGCTACAGAACAAGTATTCGGTTTTAACTCAGGAAGATAACCCTAGTGTTGAAGCAATGAGCCACAATCTTATGGGCATCATTAAGGACTGTGCAATAGAAGTCGGTGGTAACGTCGTTAGACAGGATACCAGGAAGCTATCGCAGGAGACTAAATATCTGATTAAGAAACTTGAATGTACGAATGCATCTAATCATACAGCTAGAATAGAACTGGCAGAACTATATAAGGTAATGAACAAGCGTAAGACTGCTGACACAAGGAAGTATAATATGGATAGAATTGAACATGTTCTCAGGAACGGAGGAAGCCTAAAAGCAGTGAAGAAGAAACTAGCAATAGGCAAGAATCAGATGCATGCGCTAAGAGAGAATGCCGGCAATATCATTACTAACTGGATGAGATAGTTGAAGAGGCTGACGAGTTCTATAGAAATATATACAGTACCAGTGGCACCCCTCACGATAATGGAAGAGGGAATAGTCTAGAGGAATTTGACTTCTCACAAGTAACGCCGGAAGAAGTAAAGAAAGGGGGAAGGGGGAAGGCAGCTGGGGAGAATAAGGTAACAGCATATTTGTTAAAAGATGTTGGGCACATTGTTTTGTAAAAAGTGGCCACCCTTTATAGTATACGAAATGACTGATGACCTCGAGCGTGCCGGAATCTTGGAAGAATGCCCACATAATCTTAATTTATAAGAAAGGTGACGCCAAAGAATTGAAAAACTATAGACCGCTCAGCTTACTCACTGTTGCCTACAAAGTATTTACTATGGTAATCGGTAATAGAATCAGGAACACCTTAGACTCCGGTCAACCAAAGGACCAGGCAGGATTTCGTAAAGGCTACTAAACAATAGACCATATTTACACTATCAATCAGGTGAGAGAGAAATGTGCGGAATATAAGCAACCGTTATATGTAGCTTTCATTGATTACGAAAAAGCATTTGATTCAGTCGAAAGGTCAGCAGTCATGCAGGCATCACGGAATCAGGTTGTAGGCGAGCCGTATGTAAAAATACTGAAAGATTTCTATAGCGGCATCACAGCCACCGTAGTCCTCCATAAAGCAAGCCACAAAATCCAATAAAGAAAGGTGACAGGCAGGGAGCTACGATCACTCCAATGCTATTCACAGCACGGTTACAGGAGGTATACAGGGGATTGGGAAGAATTGGCGATAAGAGTTATAGGAGAATACTTTAGTAATTTGCGATTCGCTGATGATATTACATTGCTAAGTAACTCAGGGGAACCACTTAGGGGACCTGGAGAGGCAAAGCAGAAGGGTGAGTCTAAACATTAGTCTGCAGAAAACTAATGTTTAACAGTCTCGGAAGAGAACAGCTGTTTACGATAGGCAGCGAGGCACTGAAAGTGGTAAGGGAATACATGTACTTAGGGCAGGCAGTGACCTCAGATCCGGATCATGAGACTGAAATAATCAGAAGAATAAGAATGGGTTGCGGTGCGTTTTTGCAGGCATTCTCAGATCATGAACAGCAGGTTGCCATTATCTCTCAAACGAAAAGTGTATAACAGCTATGTATTACCAGTATTCACCTACGGGACAGAAACCTGGAGGCTTACGAAAAGGGTTCTGCTTAAATTGAGGACGACGCAACTAGCTATGGAAAGAAGAATGATGGGTGAAACATTACCGCATAAGAAAAGAGCAGATTGGGTGAAAGAACAAATGCGAGTTAATGACATCTTAGTTGAAATCAAGAAAAAGAAATGGGCATGGGCAGGCGATGTTATGAGGAGGGAAGATGACCGATGGTCATTAAGGGTTACGGACTGGATCCCAAGGGAAGGGAAGCGTAGCAGGGGGTGGCAGAAAGCTTGGTGGGCGGAGGAGATTAATAAGTTTCCAGGGACAACATGGCCACAATTAACACATGACCGGTGTAGTTGAAGAAGTAAGGGAGTGGCCTTTGCCCTGCAGTGGGCGTGGCCAGGCTGATGATGATGCTGTTGATATATTCTCGTTGGGCAGGATTCCATCTCGGAGAGCTTCAGTCATTTGACGCAAAGACGGGGCTCTGTAGTCCAGGTAAGTGGATTTTTTCATACTGCCGATAAGCCTGGACATGTCCATAGGAGGAGGTGTGCTGTGCGCTGTTCACGAGCGTCGCAAGTGCCACAAGTTGTGTGCGGCTACATATCAAGGCATTCGACTATCTAATCGCAGGCGCGACTGCCATGGCGGTGAACTAGCGGCGGTGTATCACGTATTCCCTATTTCGAGATGCAGAAGGGAGTGACTAATGACTTTCAAGCAAAAGCACTTGCAGTGCAAGCACTCAGTGCTGTCGGAGTGGCAGGCGATTATCAAGAGGATCCACTCAAACCGAGGTGACCAGCTCATCGCTCAAAGTGAGGTCGATAGCCGGTACCAAAGCTGTTTAGCCTGCAGCGAAATGCCTCGGCTATCTTACTCAAAATTAATATGGCTGACGCGGAAGCGACTACCCTCGTGTCTAAAGGCGTCGCAGTAAAAATACCGTGCTGGCGAAGCGATGTCATAAATTTATTGGCTTCGCTCATGGGAGATGGCACAGTAACCTACATGGCTCAAGGAGACTATGGATACAGACGTTTGACGTAACCGGGCACTATACTCGCGGTCAACTTTTTTTAGCTATGAAACGAAGGCTACGGAGGAAAGCGTGCACAAATGAGAGCGCTTCTTGAAAGAGTCCAGCGTTTTAATCTACGTTAGTTTAAGCTGGAGAAGAGAAAAATAGACACTTTATTAGCAGCAGCTAAATAAGAAAGAACACAACACTGATATCTATGGCTTACTTATGTTGCGGCTTTTCCTTTCCGCGTCTGAGGAAATGCTAAACCATCCCACCTGGAACCTCCGTCAATTCAGCGTCTGTTCCCAGCCCAGCAACCAAAATCACTGTCAAACGCTGACAGACTACATGGCGCCGTAACCTATGAGCAGCAGCCAAGCGCCCGCAGCGTTCCCTTAATAACCACAGAATGTTATCCACGAGTATAGCCGGACTTTTCGACTCCCAGCTAAAATCGAGCCGCAGCAGGCAACTGCACTTCATTGCATTATGCGCGGACGTTGCCTTCACATGCAGCTGCACCCATCTAATTGACCATGCGGACAGCTCCAACTCTGCACGCTGCCAAGTGCCTGAGATTCAGCATCATGTGCTTTGCGACTGTGATCAATAACGGCCACAGCGGTAGGCGCTATCTTCTACACTGCTTTGAAATGGAAGCAAGCATTGTGGTAATAAACCGCTTTGTCAGCAATGTGGGAGCAAACAGTAGGAGCAAGAGCTGCTCGGGCAGTTTGGACTATTATATGGGCGAGAGATTAGACCTAAAGAAAACCACTACGTTACGTGGTAATTGTATATGCGCATATTTTCTTGTCCTCATTATCGTTCATTACTCTTTTTCGTCCCCTTTACATTCTTTCCCTATTCACCATAGCAGACCAGAGCATACTAGTTCAGGCGCACCTCTTTGGCTCTCTCTCCTCAAATAAATAATGCTCTCTCTCGCTGTAATATGTTTCAGCCGAAGGGCCATTTAGCCATTGCCTAACTTTCAAAGTGACTATCAGATTGTTTATTCTCTGTGTTTCTTTCAAAGGAAAGCAATTATTCAGCCGTCGTGTCGCAGAAGATTATCACCCACAAAGCTGCAAAGGGAATAAGCAAGCTGTAGAAAATGTGAGGGGCGGAAGCACAGCGAATGCCGAATCGAAGAACCGAGGGTTAACATTAAATGTCACAGCAAAGCACGTTATAAGGTTGGTAAAAACATGTATAAGGAAACAATAATGTGTCATTGTGCACTGAAACATTTAAGTTGTCGTGGGAGACTGTCATTGCGTAATTTGAACATGGTCTCCTGTAAAATGCTGTAAATAAACTAGTTTAATAGACTGTTAAACGAATGTATTGTTACGGGAAGAAAAGACGCTTGATATTATATGTACCAGATATATATATATATATATATATATATATATATAACCGGCAGAATACAGGCGTAGAAGATGGAGGCCGTGAGCACAACTCTCGACGATCGTTGCCTTCGTCAGTCCTCTCATCATCCTTCGCTCCCGCAGCGTCTCGTAACAATATGAAATTACCCGAAGTGAACAATTCTCGACTGCGACGTAAAAGCAGAGTCAGAAATGCACGTACATACAACGACCACAGAGAAGGACATTCAGCAAGAGCGGACACTCTCATAGAGCCCAGTGGCCGAATTGACTGTAGCTCACGTAGCCGCCGGCATCAATACCTGAACAACACTAGCGGTTTCAAGCTCATGCGTTTTGAACGCTAGCTGACACACGTCACCCTGGCTGCGCTGATCGGCGCGGCATTGGATTGTGTGCTGGTACTGATGAACCGTGCGGGGTCTTGATGGGAAATTGTTTTATTATTTAGGAAAAATGATTCTGAACGATGTTTAGAAGACTCACTCGAATTTGTGCCATGTGCAATTACATAAACTTTACGCAAGACGTCTTGTGAAATGAGTAAATGTTTATTTCGCTCTCTATAAATGCTTGTTCCTGACTTTTTGTGCATTCATACATCGTTGTGTCACAAGGTAAGCAGGTGTACTTCCCGTACGACGCTCGAGCGGAAGGCATCAGCTGAAAAGAAAGTAAATTATGATCGTGTGTTATTTTGGTATTTAGAACTTATAGAAACAGTTCGGGTAGAGGCGAAACACGCGAAAGTTGTGACTAGACGGCATTCAAACAAAGCTAGTTCATTTTTACATACATGACGTGGCATATACCAGACTCATGCCAAATACCATGAAATATAAAACAGCATCTTATTTCGAAGCATACTTCCATTAAAAGCCCACGAGCGTCTGCGCGTCTCCATACAAACTTGGCTTCAGCCGACGCGATGGTACGCTTCATACACAGAGGTGGCCACAACACAAGCTCTCAGCCAGTCTATGCTAAACAATCACAGAATAGATTCTACTCGCACTCAAGACAAGTGCGCAGAAGAAAAGCCTGCTTTCAGTATTTCGAAATACATGATTTGCAAGTTACGAGTTCAGCTATTTGAGCCCCTTGGCATTATCTATCGCGCGCTCTGCCGGCGGAAGCAACCTACTCCCGCGTTAATAATCTTGGCAATCGCTCGCGGTGTTTTCGACATGCGTGTCTACTGAATCAAGGTATATATTGTTGCGGAGCCATAAAAAGCGTCACAAGCTTGTCTTGTGACGCTTTTTATGGCAGCTCGGCAGTGCTTGTCGATAGACAAGCACTGCCGAGCTGCTTTTCGATAACTACTTCACAACGCCAGGCGAGGCAAGCGTGCCTCAAAAGCACCCAAAAACGTAACGAAATTAACTACAATAATGTTTGTGCTCAAAGAATGCGTCAAGAATTTGTCCGAGTACGATTATCTACATGCGAAGCTGCGTCACGCAGCCGAGCTGCTTTTCGCTAAATGCCTCACAAAGCCGGATGCCGCGAACATGCCGAAAAACTACCGCAATAACTTACAATAATATTGGAGCCCAAAGAAAGCGTAGCAAACATCTAGTCCGAGTCATTAACTCAAATTAACCTCGCCAGGACGGCCGAGCTCCTTTTCGCTAACTGCATCATATGTCTCGGTTCTGTGCCGTAAGCCTAAAATTGCTTGAAATGGTTTGAAGACTTTCAAACAGCATTTCTCAGTTTGCCGTAGTCCAATAGTACAATGGTGCCGTGTCGAAGCACTAAAAGAACAAAAGAACACAATCAGAACAAAAGAACAAAATCAGGCTACGTCGGAAAAATATGAAAAGGAGACTGGTTGCCAACGAGGCGAACTTCACACCCACAGGTGGCCTCGCTCGCTTCGGTGGGGTGTCTGGCGAATGACACGTGCAGCTGGCGCGTATGGCGTGCTGTAACGCAGGAAGAACAAATTCATTTACGCGCAAAGCTTTTTATCTTTAGCGGGGAAGGTTCAAAGAACAATAATGGCTAACTTCATTTACCATGGCTTTTTTTTTCCGATGCTCGCAGCATCTAACGGACGATATTAATACTAACGTGACGTACTTCCTACTGCCAGCTTTCGTTGTTGAATTTCTTTATCTCCGAAATGACCATAAAGATCAATTCCAGATACCGTTCAGGTGAGAAATTTGCGAATGCCTTTAGAAAAAGTTTATTTCACTTGGACACGATAGTATACAAAGTACGGAGCGCTGTATGCACGGCATGTTTTGAAAAAAAGTGTCCGAGTCTTCAATCACTAACGCAACCAAATAGACCTACGAAAACGAACAGTCACACAAACTTATTGTCACATTATATAAAATGATGCTGATATTGTCACGTAGTGGTGATGGCAGTCGCAGGAGCGATGAAGACGGAAAAAAGTTCTTCAACAGAAAGCTGTTTATTGGGCTGACTGCGCCCACAATGGACTGAGTCACTCGGCGGCGACGAAGCGACCAGCGTGCTCGGCGGCCGTCGAACAGAATGCCCGCCGCTGTCGTCCGCGCTCAATTTATAGCTGATAGCGAGCTTTCCAGATAAAGCGTGCAAAGTTACTAGGACATAACAGCGAGTCGGCCTAGTTGGAACAGATTCATCTTAAAAGTTTTTGTGAGCAAACAAACAGGGACGAAGAATAGGGGCAACACAAGGACGAGCGCTCGTCCTTGCGTTGTCCCTATTCTTCGTCCCTGTTTGTTTGCGCACAAAAGTTTGAAGATGTTACTAGCACATTTTGGAACAACCCAGAACCAGCTCTGTCTGGATGCTATCAGTCGAGATGAATCTGGGCGCGTCTTGCGTCGCAAGGAAAGCGATAAAGCGCCGTGGCAGCGCAATGGTTATTGTTATGCACGCAATGGTTATGCACCATAATCATGTGACAGAGACACTTTACATGAGTTTGTAGTGACGCTATGAGATGTGTATATAGAAGAATGACCATGTATACGAGAGCAGACACATACAGAAACCACGGGCACCTATATTCTATGTACAGGCTCGTCCACTCTTAGGGTGAACACGGCTCACCGTGGCCACGCTCCGCGGGGCGCCAGTGCGTCCGGCGCGGCGGCGCATCGAAGCGAAGCGGCGCAGGCGCACACGGACCCAGGGGAGGTGCTTCGCGTCGTCTGCTACAGCGCTGGAGCGCACCGCCGCTTGCTTTGCTGTACACTTCGCTAGACCCAGGTGAATGAGTGCCCGAGGCGGCATTGCAGGAAGGCGCACTTCTCTAGCTTTAGCATTTTCCAGCTGGTTCCGTCTACTGCTTGTGAACAGCCTGCTTAATCAATATACATAAACAGAAGCAAGCTTCTCACCACATAAATTACTTAGCATGTTTTTGATAAGTGATGAGGGTAAAAATGCGGTTTTTTTTTCGCGTTCTTAATTAGCCTGGGGCCTAGAGGCGACGCTTGATGGTCGTGTCAGGGACGTCACCCAGCCTGAGGCTGTTCTTAATTTCTCGAGCGGTGGAGGTCGGGTTTGCAGCAGCCGCCGCAACAATGGTCACTCTTTGCCGGGTTTTACGGGGAGCATCCGCAATTCTTCCATCCTTCTTGTAAGCCTGGACGATGCTATTTACAGTTTTCAGTGGCGTTTTGGTCATCTCCGATATAACGCGTTGAGGATAGTTTTGTAGGCACAGATCTACAATGCGTCGTCGTTCTTTTTCCAGTACCCGCGACATGGATAGTTTCCAAAGCGTACCGGGGAAATGAAATTATCCTGCACTTTTACAGCGTTTTTATCGCCGAAGTGCCATTGCAACCAGCAACCGAACAAAATGCAATTCATCATGCAAGCCGACGGAAATGAGTTTAATGGAAACACCTCTGGTGTCTTTCGATTTGGCGAGTCATCCCAGAATCTGTAATTCCTGAGTGGCCAGTCACCCAGTTGATTAGTCGTTTGCTGCACCGCATCATCATATTAAGCTAGGATGGGGTAGCATGACCTACGCAAAAAAAAAAGGAGGGGGGGGGGGCGCTCAGCGGTTGATCGGGCTAACGCCCATGGTCAGTTAAAAAGTAGACTGGCCCGACCACAGCAATCTGGCTTGGGCCGGCCTTAGCTTTTACAACTGGCGAGTCCGTTTGCCGACCACCGGCATGCTCTGGGCAGACGACACCATGCCGGCCTCATGACCGTCGGTTTAAATGTCGTGGCCGCCTTCGTCCAACACACGGACCGGCCACTTCCCCACGACGGCAACAGCATCGCTTGTCCGCGGTAAGGGTTCCTGTGCCGTATTCATATTTGGGTACCCACTCAGCCCAGCTCCCCCCCCGCCTACCCCCCCCCCAAAAAAAAGAAAGGAAATAAATTCCTTCTAATCTCCAAATTCATCCGATGCCCACCTCTATGGCACAACTCAATGTGTCGCTTCGAGATGTATACCGCACAATTAGCAAATTCTTATATGCTAGTGAGAATATACATATGGCCCATTCTGAGGAAGTACTGAAATGAAGTAGAAGCGAATAACGACTTAATTACCCGGCAAGACGTAATTTACACTAGGAAACAGACATGTAGATTATAGATTTCCCACTTTAATTACCTATTGATTGTGTTGTTCATATAGGAGGTTGTGGCCAAGTACTGCACCAGGGTGGCCAATCCTGCTCTGGTGAGGGAGTGCGTTACCGGTTCTGGTCACCGGGATCAGGCCACACTCCAGCCCTGTTTATGCAATTTTAACAACACGCGGATTTTTTTTTTTTTAATCCGGTGGAAAATTGCCGGCACCGGGATTCGAACCACGGACCTCTTGCACGCGAGGCGGGTGTTCTACCTCTACGCCACCGCTGCACCCGGACAGGCCGCCATTGGAATATGAACCTGGCTACGTTTAATGCTAGAACGTTATCTAGTGAGGCGAGTCTAGCAGTACTATTGGAGGAATTAGAGGGCAGTAAATGGGACATAATAGGGCTCAGTGAAGTTAGGAGGCCAAAAGAGGCATATACAGTGCTAAAAAGCGGGCACGTCCTGTGCTACCGGGGCTTAGCGGAGAGAAGAGAACTAGGCGTCGGATTCCTGATTAATAAGAATATAGCTGGTAACATACAGGAATTCTATAGCATTAACGAGAGGGTGGCAGGTCTTGTTGTGAAACTTAATAAGAGGTACAAAATGAAGATTGTACAGGTCTACGCCCCTACATCCAGTCATGATGACCAGGAAGTCGAAAGCTTCTATGAAGACGTGGAATCGGCGATGGGTAGAGTGAAAACTAAATACACTATACTAATGGGCGACTTCAATGCCAAGGTAGGCAAGAAGCAGGCTGGAGACAAGGCAGTGGGGGAATATGGCATAGGCACTAGAAATACCAGGGGGGAGTTATTAGTAGAGTTTGCGGAACAGAATAATATGAGGATAATGAATACTTTCTTCCGCAAGCGGGATAGCCGAAAGTGGACGTGGAGGAGCCCGAACGGCGAGACTAGAAATGAAATAGACTTCATACTCTGCGCTAACCCTGGCATCATACAGGATGTGGACGTGCTCGGCAAGGTGCGCTGCAGTGACCACAGGATGGTAAGAACTCGAATTAGCCTAGACCTGAGAAGGGAACGGAAGAAACTGGTACATAAGAAGCCGATCAATGAGTTAGCGGTAAGAGGGAAAATAGAGGAATTCCAGATCAAGCTACAGAACAGGTATTCAGCTTTAACTCAGGAAGTGGACCTTAGTGTTGAAGCAATGAACGACAATCTTGTCGGCATCATTAAGGAGTGTGCAATGGAAGTCGGTGGTAACTCCGTTAGGCAGGATACCAGTAAACTATCGCAGGAGACGAAAGATCTGATCAAGAAACGCCAGGGTATGAAAGCCTCTAACCCTACAGCTAGAATAGAACTGGCAGAACTTTCGAAGTTAATCAACAAGCGTAAGACAGCTGACATAAGGAAGTATAATATGGATAGAATTGAACATGCTCTCAGGAATGGAGGAAGCCTAAAAACAGTGAAGAAGAAACTAGGAATTGGCAAGAATCAGATGTATGCGTTAAGAGACAAAGCCGGCAATATCATTACTAATATGGATGAGATAGTTCAAGTGGCTGAGGAGTTCTATAGAGATCTATACAGTACCAGTGGCACCCAGGACGATAATGGAACAGAAAATAGTCTAGAGGAATTCAAAATCCCACAGGTAACGCCGGAAGAAGTAAAGAAAGCCTTGGGAGATATGCAAAGGGGGAAGGCAGCTGGGGAGGATCAGGTAACAGCAGATTTGTTGAAGGATGGTGGGCAGATTGTTCTAGAGAAACTGGCCACCCTGTATACGCAATGCCTCATAACGTCGAGCGTACCGGAATCTTGGAAAAACGCTAACATAATCCTAATCCATAAGAAAGGGGACGCCAAAGACCTGAAAAATTATAGACCGATCAGCTTACTGTCCGTTGCCTACAAACTATTTACTAAGGTAATCGCAAATAGAATCAGGAACACCTTAGACTTCTGTCAAGCAAAGGACCAGGCAGGATTCCGTAAAGGCTACTCAACAATAGATCATATTCACACTATCAATCAGGTGATAGAGAAATGTGCGGAATATAATCAACCCTTATATATAGCTTTCATTGATTACGAGAAAGCATTTGATTCTGTCGAAACCTCAGCAGTCATGGAGGCATTACGGAATCAGGGTGTAGACGAGCCGTATGTAAAAATACTGAAAGATATCTATAGCGGCTCCACAGCCACCGTAGTCCTCCATAAAGAAAGCAACAAAATCCCAATAAAGAAAGGCGTCAGGCAGGGCGATACGATCTCTCCAATGCTATTCACAGCGTGTTTACAGGAGGTATTCAGAGACCTGGATTGGGAAGAAATGGGGATAAGAGTAAATGGAGAATACCTTAGTAACTTGCGATTCGCTGATGATATTGCCTTGCTTAGTAACTCAGGGGACCAACTGCAATGTATGCTCACTGACCTGGAGAGGCAAAGCAGAAGAGTGGGTCTAAAAATTAATCTGCAGAAAACTAAAGTAATGTTTAACAGTCTAGGAAGAGAACAGCAGTTTACGATAGGTAGTGAGGCACTGGAATTGGTAAGGGAATACATCTACTTAGGGCAGATAGTGACTGCGGATCCGGATCATGAGACTGAAATAATCAGAAGAATAAGAATGGGCTGGGGTGCGTTTGGCAGACATTCTCAGATCATGAACAGCAGATTGCCATTATCCCTCAAGAGGAAAGTTTATAACAGCTGTGTCTTACCAGTACTCACGTACGGGGCAGAAACCTGGAGGCTTACGAAAAGGGTTCTACTTAAATTGAGGACGACGCAACGAGCTATGGAAAGAAGAATGATAGGTGTAACGTTAAGGGATAAGAAAAGAGCAGATTGGGTGAGGGAACAAACGCGAGTTAATGACATCTTAGTTGAAATCAAGAAAAAGAAATGGGCATGGGCAGGACATGTAATGAGGAGGGAAGATAACCGATGGTCATTAAGGGTTACGGACTGGATTCCAAGGGAAGGGAAGCGTAGCAGGGGACGGCAGAAAGTTAGGTGGGCGGATGAGATTAAGAAGTTTGCAGGGACGGCATGGCCACAATTAGTACATGACCGGGGTTGTTGGAGAAATATGGGAGAGGCCTTTGCCCTGCAGTGGGCGTAACCAGGCTGATGATGATGATGATGATGAATTACCTATTCGAAACGGACGGAAACAGCATTCGCATGCGGCGTGCATTGATACCAAGGAGAAAACAACAACAACAAAAAAACGTCGGCGCCATATGTTTTAGTTCACCTAATCAATGCAATCAAATAATTGACCGACGATTCCTCAAAATGAGAATGCGACATCTCGCATCAGGTAGCCGTCAGAGGACCGGCACCGCTTCGGTGATTTTACACAAGCTGTGACAGCACAAATGAATATAGTTTTTTTTTTAAAGGATGCAGAAAGATAAAAAGGGGGAGGAAAATCGCCCCCAAATCAGTTGCTATGCCGGGGAGAGCACTTTCCTACATCGCGTAAAGCGCTCCATGCTCTCCTACCAGCGACATTAACGCGTCAATAAGAGAGTGCGAAGCAGCGGATATCACTTCTTAGTTGTTGTCGAAGTAATAGTATTGCACTCTTTAATGGTAAAATCCATGGCAAACATGATGATGCGTGATTGAACAATCGCTCTCTAATTTTTTGCGAAATTTATAGCGGGTTTCGGTCGTATTCTTAAGTCAATTAAGCACATTGGTTCTAGCATCAAGACATGCGCGAAACGGCGCGCTAGGCTCATCCCATGACTCCAACCAAGAGCGCGCCTAATAGGTTTCTCGTTATGCACTACACCAAGTGCTGTGAGAGTAAAATAAGAGGGCCCCAGCCTAATTAAGAACGCGAAAAAAAAAGACCGTATTTTTACCCTCATCACTTATCAAAAATATGCTAAGTAATTTATGTGGTGAGAAGCTTGCTTCTGTTTATGTATATTGATTAAGCAGGCTGTTCACAAGCTGTAGACGGAACCAGCTGGAAAATGCTAAAGTTAGTTAAGTGCGCCTTCCTGCAATGCCGCCTGGGGCACTCATTCACCTGGGTCTAGCGAAGTGTACAGCAAAGCAAGCGGTGGTGCGCTCCAGCGCTGTAGCAGACGACGCGAAGCACCTCCCCTGGGTCCGTGTGCGCCTGCGCCGCTTCGCTTCGATGCGCCGCCGCGCCGGACGCACTGGCGCCCCGCGGAGCGCGGCCACGGTGAGCCGTGTTCACCCTAAGAGTAGACGAGCCTGTACATTCAATGAGTACTTTTGATGGCCAGCATACAAGAACCACGCTGGTCGAAAATTAAGCCATACTCATCCATCAGCCACCGACAGGAAACGGCATGACCACTGTCCAAGGAACTCCTCTTTCGCAAGGAAGAGCAACTCCTCTTACAGAAACGACCATAGCTGAGAATAGAATCCCTCCAGGAGCGGAAGCAGACCGCAGCGACAATGTCCCGCTGCGAATGCCTCGCACCGGTTAGCCACGCGAGCAGCGACGAGATGTAATAAAGCAGCTAACTCCAAGGTAGCACAATTCCCCATGCACGGCCCTCCAAAATAAACCCCATGAACGACGCATTTCAGCAGCACATATTCCATGGATTTTTGAAGGGGCAATCGGGACACAGGGAAGATGAGACTATGCCATTTGTTAATGCAACGTTTTCATTCTGCCCAGAGCTGCCATTTGAGCCGAAGTTCTATTGCTCAACGCTACATGTCATCTTTCATGACCTCCACAGTTGCTCTGGCACATTTTATGAATTTCCAAAGAATACTTCGTATTTGTTTGGTCATCAAGAGCAGCAATGCAACTTTGACAAGCTGTTTCGCAAGATACAAAAGACCATTATCTCAACTTGCGAGCTCAACACATTTATTGGGGAACACCGCCCATTTTTTTACCATCGCAAGGTAATGACATCTTTATGTTCCAGAGATCCCCCCGTCAGGCTTCTATACTGGAAGACAAATTTCTGTGGCTGTGAGTGGAAACCTACCAAGGAGGTTAGAAAAGAACTGTAAAGGTGATATACTAAAGGTGACGCCCGCCACCTCCACCTTACCAGAGGAATCGAGTAACGTTGTCATTTCGCGGAGAACACGAAGCGTGTTCTCCTCGCTTCCAATTACTTTCGCAAGGCCAGTATTGCCCTGCGGATGCTTCTCGATGTGCGTGGCTGCGTCATTGGTTTTAGGTTCGAGCTTGATAGTCTTAGTAACTTGCATAGGAGATCGGGGTCACTACTCAGCCTAAGGCAATATTTTAAACTGAGATAACATTCAATTATTTTACAATTAGTCCAAAATTTATATTAACATATCAAGGACGCTTGAGCTGCGACCGTTTTCCTTGTAGTTCAGAATGATGTCACTGGTCAAGTAGGGGCAAGCGCTGGCTTCACCTCTGCTTGTAAGAACCTATGACTGCTGGCACTCCCGAATTTATTTTGTTAACCTCCTTGAACACCACAGATGCAAAGCTCACGCAAGTCAGAGCGCTTCTGAAAATAATCCCGCGTTTAATCTGCGTTAGTTTAACCTGGGAAGCATAAACATAAAGAGAGTAGCAGGAGTTAAATAAGACAGAACGCACCAATGAGTCTAAAGGTTTACTGATTTTACGGCTTTTCCTTTCGATGTCTGGGCAAACCCGAAACAATCTCACGTTGAAGCAGAATTAATATTTATAACCTCCCTTAAAGCTGCAGATGCAAAGCGCGCACAAGTGAGGTCTCTTCTGAAAAAAAAAACCCAGTGCTTTATAGCACATTAGTTCAGACTGAGAAGAGAAAATATAGACACGCGACAAGCAACAGTTAGATAAGTCAGAACTCACCAATAAGTGTAGACGTTTACTGATTTGGCGGCTTTTCTTTCCCACGTCTGGGTAAAGACCAAGCCGAAGACGAACTAGCTGCGACGGCAAAGACGAAGCTGCGTCGATTCAGCGTCTGTCCCGAGCACGCAACAGCACTGTCAAACGCTTGCGGACAACTTGAAGCGGTAACGTGTATGTGCAGCAGCCACGCGCTTGTAGCTTTCAAATCATAGAGAAAATTGTCCGTGACTGTACGAGTACAATTGTCTCGCAAAATTCGAAAGTTACCTATTTTAAGTGAGGGGGAAAGAGCAAAATAAAACCCTAAACCTGACCGAGCAACCGAGCGAACATATTCGTGTGGCGTCATCAGAGGCACATCTGCGGAGAAGGTGTGCAATGCATGCTGGTTCCGTTAGCGCGGAGAACGAAAGCAGCGAGGAGCAGACGCTCAGCTGATTCACGGCCGCGCCAGACAATTGGGACAACGTACTCAGGTGACAGTGTCAGATGCGCAAGCTCTTCGGAGCTGTCGTGCAGGGATAGCTTCAATTCCGACGAATTCAATAACCATGAATCGTCCTTCGCAATTGACCCCCCAGAAAGAGAGTGAGCTGCCAGCGTAACATCTCGCGTTGCAACATGAAGACGAAGGGTAGCCATAATCACCAATTTTATACATGCTGCTAAGTACCATTATTCGTAGTGTTTTCATGCACATAATTTATACATTCCATAAAATCTGCTAAGATTAAGATGTCGCGCTTATGATACCTTATTTACAGAGCTCATATTACCGGGTCACCTGAACCCCAATGAGATAGCCCACGACCGTGCGCGAGGTTTCGTATGCCGCGACGGGATGGTGTCTCGCGTGAGTTCGGGAGAGCTCGTCCACAGTGATCCACTGGTTACCTTTCATGAAATCACCTCTCATTACAGAGGGTACAGGCAGAGTTTTCCTTTCCCCCATCATAAGCTTAACAGGCCACAAGCTAGCACGCTTCGCATGCTCCAGACGGGGTCCTACCCCTCTAGGGGCTTTTTGAACAAGCTCCACCCGGACATCGATCCACTCTGCCCAGATTGCGGCACTGACTTTAGCTCATCAAATCACATGCTCTGGCAGTGCCCTGTGTTACAGGATTTTAATACAGAAGAAGACTGGACGAAGGCCATCACAGACCCGAGACAGGACGTCCAGCTCTTGGCTGTCCAGAGGGCCCGTGAACGAGCGGAGAGGCATGGCCTCTCTGTTCCGACATGGGACTAGCCAGCGGCTGGGTAGGGACCTGCAGGCCCCCGCTTAGCTCCTCAGGACCCCAATAAAGTCGTTTGCTGCTGCTGCTGCTGCTCATAGGTTTCGCGCAGAAATGGCGATGCCGTTAGTGACCGCTTTGCCAGCTGAACAAGCCTGCTGCTGCGCTATTGGAGCGGCCTCTCTCCGCTTGAGCAGCATTCGGGATACGAGGGAAACAGCGCACCTTCGAAGCTACATAGTGAGTCAGCATAACGGTACTTAGAGATAAACCCATGTGCGCAGTAACATTTAAGTTAGAGAAGTCCTGGCGAGCGGGAATGGCAGGCTACGAAAACGGGAACGTAAGGATGTTGATAGTGCGCGGTGTCGTAGCATCTCACTTTTTCTATGTGCACTGTATCAAATGAAGAATAGCTTATTACAAATCCGTATGATCGAAACTAAACTGCAAAACCCGTTTTCATCGCAAGAATGGCCCAATTAGCTCCAGGCTAGTCGCTCCCTTCCACCAGCAGTATGAAACGCGGACTCGGCGACTGTGATGGGCGTAACCTCGGCTTATCACAACTGACATTGGCTCAAACTTTTTGCGCGGCTAGTGTGGGCTTACGTTGGTGCAGCCAATAAAACAGCGCTAAATAGCGCTCATCCCTTGCCCTTCCACAAAGAACGTAATTTCTCTCGACAGAGACTTCCCACGCGTCTCGGCTCTTCGACGCTGTTGTCTATCATTAATTCCCAGAATGCTTTACGTATGGCGCCTTTCTCGTCATCAACCCATGTACTCAGTAGCCTAACAGCAGACCAACAGCTCGTAACAATGAATAAACAAAATTCCTTTGCAACGACAGAAAGTTAGGTGTGCGGATGAGATTCAGAAGTTTGCAGGGATAACATGGCCAATAGTAGTACGTGACCGGGGTAGTGGGAGAAGTATGGGAGAGGCCTTTGCCCTGCAGTGGGCATAACCAGGCTGAAGATGATGATGACGATGATAATGATGGTGATGATGGTTATGAAGAGCGATAGGTGCACTGAAGTGTGACTCCAGCGCAGCTGCCAAGTTGCTTATGCTTGCACCCATTAATATCGTTCTTTATTAAAACGAAGCTTTATTTGCCCTCATCCCACTACTTTCTGGTCAGTGTGATGGTCTTGCCGTGCGTGCCGCTTAGTTTCTTGAAACACCACGAGATTGCGCTAGCCTCCGCGTGGTGCGGACGCTCACTTTCGGTGCTCTTCGGATTACGCGTGGTGACCGGGACCGGACGGACGGACGACTGCGAAAGCACCGAGACTACGATGAATAGGCGAGTTATTTCCTTTAATATTTTAAGAATTTAGATTTAGGCTGGTTTTTAGATCTAGGCTATTCAGGTGAAATGCTCGCAACAGAGCAGGTCAGTGATATAAGGGCCGGGTCTTTTCTGGCCGGCAGCTATAAATTTGCAGGGCTCCTTTTTGAGTTAACTAGTTTAGACAAGCAGTTAGTATTTCTTTTCTAGGTTATCAGCTTTTTACAATAGGGAGAATTTTATTTGAGCACGTGGTTGCAAGTGGTTTTTTTTCTGGCTTTTGCTGTAGCAATAATAGAGTGCTGCCAAGATGGTCCAGCAACTGAAGATTAAATGCATGGAGTGTGGGGCGTCGGTGAATTGGAAGGAAACACGGTTCGAATCTGTAGAGGAGGCCGAAGGCGCGGATTTCATGTGCAAATGCTGCGTATTAAGTGCACGCCTGGACAGGGCTGACGAAGTGAACACCAGCCTAGCGTTACGTATGAATGCTCTAGAAAAGGAGCTACAGGTAGAGAGGGCAGAGAAGCGCAAATTCCAAGAGCAGCTTAGTGAATTGTTGGACGAAAAAAATAGCTGACACCGCCATGCGAAGTCACATTGGCGGATTTTCCAGCGCCGGTCACGTGGATGGGGCCTGCACTGGCATGGACAGCGATAGGAAAGAAGGTCCGGCAGGTTTAGACAGGAATAGCTACGCCACGTGGCAACTAGGAAGTCAGGAGGTGATGGAAAGGAGGGGAACTAGCTAACCCCAAGGAACGAGGTCACAGACAATGATAAGAGGCAGCATAATCTGGAAGTTAGGAAGGAGGTAGTGAAGACCCTAGTACTTATGGGTGGTTACTCAAATATGAGTAAGTGGAAAAGAAGTATAATGGAGCGTGTAAAGGGTGATAAGCGGATAGCATCGGGGCGTTCCTAGGCAGGATAATGGACATAGTACTGAGAGAGACAAAAAGCGAACTTTCTAAGAATGTTGCAGAGCGCAATGTCGTAGTGGTAGCGGCGGGGCTAAATGATGTCCTGAATGGTTACGCCGCAAAAGTAGTGGAAAGATTAGTGGAGGGGAGTTGACGATTTAAGGGCGACAGCACAGCAAGTCCAGATCGTGGCATGTACAAAGCCGGAGGTGCAAGGACGGAACGGAGAAGTTACCAAAGACGCTGTGGCTGTTAATAGGGAGATAAGAAAGCTAAGCCAGGAGAAAGGTGTTGAAGTGGCAGACATAAACAGAGAACTGCACAGAGCAGGCTTTGGCGAAGGCTTAACACGAGCTGGCATGCACTTTAATGGAAGGCTCGGAGGCGAGATCGGCTGGCGTCTCGCAGGCCGGGCAGTAGCATTTTTAGGGGGTCCACTGCGGCTCAGGGCGTAGGGGTAGGTAGTAACAATGTAGAAAGTGCAACAATAGAGGCTGACGCGAATAAAATGGCCACTAGGATCTCCGGAAGAAAACTACAAAAATAAATTTAACACCAGGATCGGGTACATTAACATGCGAGGCGGTAGAAAGAGAGCGAAGTGGTGAGAATTAGAACATCAGTTAAAGGACGAAGAAGTTGGTGTATACGCGCTGCGTGAAATACATCTTAGGGATCTAAAGGACCCACCGTTTATTGAGCGCTACGTCTGGCAAGGGAGCAACAGAACACCAACCGAGAGGAAGGTAGGAGGAGTAGGTATTCTAATATATGAAGGAACAAATTGGCAAAGAATAAAGTCAACTTGCAAAGAACATGTCTGGGTATCAGGTACAATTGCCGTTAAGAATTTATGGCTAAGAGTAGTTTATTTAGGGACAGGGGACCAATGCATGCAAGAAAACAAGGATGTAGTGAATTGTTTCTAATTACGATATAAAGCAATTTGGAGAAGGGACCGATATAATTCTGCTGGGTGACATAAATGGCCACATTGAGGATCTGGACGCATACACAGATTGTAACGGGATGTTTACGCTAGACTTCTGTGAGCGACGCAACCTAATTATAGTAAATAGAGAAACTAAGTGTGAGGGACAAATCCCGTCGGAATCCTGTAACAGGCAAACGACCATAGACTACTGTTTAATGTCGCAGAGGGTGTATAGCAAGCTCGCAATAATGAAAATAGACGAAGAGGGAAAGTACAGCCTCGGAAGTGATGATAAGCGTATTAGTTCACAGTTGGGAGCCCTGCTCAAAAGAGAAATGCAGGGAAGTCAAAAACAGTACGAAAAATTAAATGACGAAGAAATAGCGGCCGGTATAGAGGAAGCAATAGAGAAACATCCCATGGCAAAGTGGGATTATAATCAGAACTACTCATTAGTGCAAAATAAAAAGAAGTAAAAAGAGTAAACCGCTGGAGAGAAAAGAGGAAGCCATGAAGTTGGTGGAATAAAGAAAATAGGGAGGCCATCGAACAACGACGGTGGGCATCACGAGAACAACGTGAAGCAAAGAGGGCGCAGTTATCTGAAGAGGAAATAGGCCAAAAATGGGAATCTTTTCGACAAAAGAAACAACAAGTGCAGGACCTGTCCAGGCTAAAATACAGCAGTCCTCTGATCGCCGGCTGGCTGAACCTCGCGATACAACTAAGGGTGGGTCAAGAAAATTCTGGAACCATATAAGCTGGCTAGGTAAAGCGAATCACAGAAAGCAGGAACAGATTCACGATGCCGAGGGAAAATGTTTAGAGAAAGATGACTTTGTGAACTACATTGGTTCATTTATACCTGAGTCATTTCGGAAAGACGATAGCGTAATCATCCCTAAGGAGGGAGCAACACCGGATAGCACAATAGAAAACAGCTTAGAATTGACCAAACTTAACTGGAAAAAGGTGGAAGCAAATGTTCCAAAACGCACGTCCGCAGCGATAGACGAAATTCCAATCAAGTTAATTGATGAACTTGGCCGAAGAAGCAAGCAAACGCTGCTAAAAGCATTGGAGGCAGTCATGACAAATAAATGAATTCCACACAGCTGGAGAGTAAAATGAATTTGATTTAGAAAGGCAAAGGCGATAGGACGAACATAATATCCTTCCAACCAATTACGAGGACATCAGTTACGAATAGGCTGGCGATGCAGGCGGCGAAATTAAAGATGCAGTCATGGGTAGAAAGTAATAGAATACTCGGAGAACTTCAGAAGGGCTTCAGAAGTGTTAGGCTCTTATATGATAGCCTGTTCGTGCTTACTCAGTGCGTAGAAATAGTTAAGGAGGAAAATAGACCTCTGTATTTAGCCTTCCTCGACATAAGCGGTGCAAATGACAAAGTGAACAGGGAACTTTTGTGGAACATATTAAAAGATAAAGGTATTTGTCATGAGGTAATTGATTTTCTACAGGAAGTATATCCGGCAAGTAATGTTGAAATAACATGGGAAGGAATTAAGCGTACTGCAACACTAGAGGTACACAAAGGATTAAGGCAAGGTTCTCCTCTGTCACCGCTGCTGTTCATGCTTTATAAGATAAGTATCGAAAGAAGGCTACAAGGCATCAATCTAGGTTATAATCTGATGTAGAGATTATGCGGACAGGTTGTTGAGCAACGACTACCGGGTTTCACGTATGCGGACGATATTGTACTGTTACCAGATTGCCAAGAAGATTTGTAAACTCTGGCTAATTATTGTGGAGAAGGAGACAGTCTATGTTTCAGTTTTAGTGCAGCTAAGTCCGGTGGAATGTCTTTGAACGATACAACTGATGGGGAGCTTACAATACAATGCCCTAAATACCCCGAGTGGCCGAATACAAATATCTTTGGGTATGGATAAACAAAGGGCAGATGTACACAGAAAAGCACGAACAGTCTCTCATAGCAAAATGGCGAAGAGATGCTGGGATAAGGAAACATGGGGTATTGTGGGGGTACAACCGGTGTGAAGGACTGAGAGGTATTTTGAAAGAGATGATGGTGCCGGGGCTTACTTTCGGGAATGCAGTCCTGTGCTTAAGGGCAGAAATTTAGTCTAGTCTAGAAGTAAATCAGAGAGCTGTTGGAAGATTAGCACTAGGTGCCCACGGGAAAACCACAAACGAGGCAGTACAGGGGGATATGGGCTGGGTATCGTTTGAAGCGCAGGAAGCTCAGAGTAAAATCCTATACTACAAAAAACGCCTGAGAAAATTGTACGATAACAGGTTGGCAGCTAAGGTATTTAAATACCTATACAGAATGAACGTTGACTCACAATGGCGGAAAAGAACTAGGAAGCTAACCAGTAAGTATGCCAGACATTACCTTGCGTGCACCACTCCTAATTGTCTGCGCAGTCCGCAGACCACACAGGACAATGCGTTTGCTTCAGGCTTTCTTTTGCGTCGTTGTTCATAATTTCTGAGCGTTGAGCATTATCATTGCCTGACCGGGCACATTGTATCGTGGCAGATGCTTTAAAGTTTATTTTACTGATGGGGCTGTACATGATGTAACTATAGCAAAATTGTATGTATACAATAATTGTATTTATTCGTGGAACCCCCCCCCCCCCCCCGGGGCTCCACGAATAACCGCCAATACAAGGAAATCGAACTCGCCCTGAGGGATGGCAGACCCATACCTGTGGTACCTAGCGTCCGCGTTCTTGGTATGACCATAGAAGCTAACGGAGCTAACTCTACGGCTGTCTCCACGATCCTTGACAGACCCCTAATACATCCAGACTGCTGAAACGAGTGACCAACACACGAGGGGGTATGAAGGAAGAAAGCCTCATCCGCCTTGTCCAATCTTTTATTATCTGTCCCATTACTTACGTTGCGCCCTTTCTCAAGTGGTACAAAGCTGAAAAGACTAAACTGGACATGATCATCAAAGGAGCCTATATGCAAGCTTTAGGACTACCCAACCACACCAGCACGGAACTTCTACTACAATTAGATATCCACAACACGCTAGGCGAGTCAATCGAAGCGCAATGTCGATCCCAACTAGAGCGGCTTACCCTCACCGAAACGGGCCGCCGCATTCTAACCAAGTTTGATGTCACCTATCACCGTCTACATGGATACAAACAGCCAATACCACGCGACATTCAGCAGTGGATACACGCCGACCCTAATCCCCAAAACATGCACCCAGACCACAACGAAAAACGCAGGAAGGCACGAGCTACCTCCCTCATCAAAGCACATGCCAACACCACGAGCGTCACCTTCGTCGACGCAGCTAAGTACCAAGAGGGACGGCGCTTTGCGGCGGTTACCACAGCAAGCGACTTGCTCCGACATGCTACCAGCATGGTTACCCAAAATGCCGACGCGGCCGAGGAAGTGGCCATCGCCATGGTCACACCATACTGAGCGATTCTCGCACAGCAATCGACAACTACATTAAGGGTCGTATTTCTCAGCAATCACTCCGTATCTTACAACAATCCCCGCATTCGTCTGAAAAATAGCTGCTCCCGCCGCGGGAGCAGCTACTCCACTACGACCACTTCGTACGGGACCTTCGCAAGAACGTAAACGGCAAGCGGCTTGTTGTGGTAGGGGACTCCAACGCCCCACACGCGGCCTGGGGCTACCCCAATACCACCAAGAAAAGGGCATGGGTTCACGACGCCGCACAACAGCATGGTCTTGAGTTATGGAATGACCTTCTCCAACCCACCCGAGTGGGCAACAACGTGTCGAGGGACACCAATCCTCATCTCACGTTCACTCGAGACGTGCGAAAGGCCACGTGGACCCGATTCCCGGACACGCTAGGGAGCGATCACCACATAATTCAAATCGAGGTTGAACAATCCTACCGCGCCCAAGACAGGAAAGGCACGACTCACTGACTAGAACGCGTGTAGGAATGAGCTTGATGATTCGGACATCAAAGAGATTGAAGCATGGCTGAACGGTAACGTAGGGGCGGCTGACGGCCACACCAGGACAATTCAACTAGACGAGAACAATCCGGTGGTCGATAATCACTTACTGCACTTATGGCAGGCTCGGCGACCGCTCCTCAAACGATGGCGAGGCCAAAAGCTCAACCGCAAGCTCCCGCGCCGAATTGCCCTATTAAGCATGCAGGAACAGCAGTACGCTGAACAGCTAGCGAGTTATAACTGGCGATCCTTCTGCGACCAACTTCAAGGGACCCTCAGCACAAAGAAGACTTGGCATATACTTCGAGCTCTGGTCGACGACACCCACACCAAAACCCAACAAAGACATACAATTCACCGACTAATCCACAACTATGGCGGCGCAGAGGATCAGCTACTCCAAGAACTTCAGACGAAGCTACACGGCTCAGCTAACCCACAAACCACTGCGACCAACCTTTCCAACCCCAGAGAGTACCAATGATCGCCGAACGAAGAGCTAGATCGGCCTTTCACACAGGCAGAGAGACAGGCGGCCCTTTCTAGGCTAACACGCAATACGAGCCTGGGCAAAGACAGAGTCACCAACAAGTACCTTCGACAGCTACCCTCTCGGACGCTGACGGCTCTCCGTTGGTAGTATAACGACTGCCGGATAAAGGACGAGCTACCAACAGCCTCGAAACACTCGGAGGTAACCATGGTACCCAAGCCAAACAAACCCATCTCCATCGCAACACTCCGCCCCATCTCACTTACATCCTGCGCCAGGAAACTGCTTGAACACATGGTCAACGAGCGGCTCACCACACATCTCTAGGAAAACGATCGCTATCCGCACACCATGTTCGGCTTCCGCCAGATGCTCTCCACGCAGAACGCCCTCATCCAGCTAAAGGAAGAGACTCTTGACCATTTGAGCAAAGGCAGCAAGTCTTCCATTCTAGCTCTAGAAGTAAAGGGCGCCTTTGATAACGCGAGCCATGAAGCCATTCTCCGTAACCTAGAAGATATCGGCTGTGGTGCCAAAGCATACGCCTACATGCGCGCTTTCCTCACCAACCGTACGGCCACGGTGGGGATTGCCAACCTCCGGAGCAAGGCATTTCACCTACCTAACAGGGGCATGCCACAAGGATCGGTAGCCTCGCCACTCCTCTTCAACGTGGCCCTCCTCAAACTTCCCCGCCTCCTAGACACCATCCCAGGGCTATTCCATGCTCTATATGTAGATGATATCACACTGTGGACGAGAGGCGCGAGCACGGGCGAACAGGAGGCCCGTCTTCAGGAGGCGGTCAACATCATCGAACGGTACCTCAACACCTGCGGCCTCCACTGTGCCCCAGATAAATTCGAGCTGTTAGTGCTCGGGGCACGCATCCGGGGCCGGCCCCCAAGCCACGACGCACCGGACCCACAAGTCCTTCTTCGGGGAGTCCCGATACGGAAGGTCGACTCACTTCGAATTCTCGGAGTCCATATACACAAGGACGGGTCCGGCTCCGCCACACTCCCTAGGCTACACAACCTCGTGACACAGCTTACTCATCTGATACGACGGGTGGCCAATCGCCGCAATGGCCTCAAAGAGCACGACACCTTGCAAATGGTACAAGCCCTCCTTTACAGCGGCACAACATACGGAACTCCTTACCTCAACCTGAAGACAGCCGAGAAACAAAAGCTAAACCTGTTAATACGAAAGGCCACGAAGCTCGCCCTAGGACTGCCGACAACCGACTCCACTGACCGATTGCTTCGCACGGGAGTTCACAACTCCTGAGAAGAACTCGCGGAAGCGCCCCTCATCAAACAGATCGAGAGCCTCAAGCTAACAACCACAGGCCGAGCACTCCTCCGACGCACAGGATACGTAACCAACCCAAAACACGATGGCGAATGTAAGGAAAAGGTCACGTCGAAGATCCGAGAATGTCTACAAGTTCTTCAGATACCTCGAAACATGCATCCAGAAAACCATCGAGGCAGACGGCTCGCCAGGGTAAACGCCATCAGACGCAAGCACCATAACGACCCGCAGGCGCGCTACGTGGACGCAGCCAAGTATCTGGGCCAAAATGCCTTCGCCATCAGCGTCACAGACCACAAGGGTACGACACTGGCATTGGCGACCACTTTCGCCAAACGAGCCGACACAGCTGAGGAGGCCGCTATAGCACTCGCCACCCATACAAGCGAGCATGCCATAGTGGTCTTCACCGACTCTCAAACAGCGGCACGTAACTACATGAAGACCAGGATCTCTACAAAAGCGATCAAGATACTGAAACGTGGCGTGACTCCTCCCCCCTACACCTGTATCATGTGGGTTCCGGGACACGAGGGACACAAGGGGAATGAAGCGGCACACACCGCGGCCCGCGCAGGCGTCCACCGGGCCTCCCCGCATGAGATTCTAGGCTTGTCCCACCCACCCAAATCAGCGGAGGAAACGGAAACAATACCTGATAACTTATCAAGCACTACTGCAGCACTATCGCCTTGGACGCAGGGTACCCTCCACCATATCCAAAACTAACGAGAAACGAAGGCGCTGACTACAGGCGACTCCAGAGCAATACTCCAGACCCATGGAAGCGTACTGCATCATTTCCACCGGACGCTATACAGCTACACCTGTCCACACTGCAACATGCCAGACAGCCTGGCACACCTCCTACTTCAATGCAAGAAAACCCGAGAAACCATCACAGCGGCACAACTAGTAGCCCCAGCAGACGCAGACCCAAACCTGCTGGCTGAAACATGGGAGGCTGCGATCTCCAAGCCTGACCTGGTCGACCAGCGCGAACTCGTCGCCCGGGCCCGGCGGGCGATCCAAGCCAGAGGGTTCCTGGAATAAGGGACCCTCCCACCTCGACTGACAAGGCACTGATTCAAATAAAGATTTCCTTCTCGCTGTAAGCAATAGTGACATATCCTTACCTCCGTATTGCTCTTTCAATATGTGACCTTCGATGAGCATTTGTGAAAAATTGATGTTTGATTTATCCATGAACGAACGTGTTATCTTGTCCGTTGCCATATAGTCACGCTGGGCCTTTAGTCTGCCTAACTATATATTTTTTAACTGCATTCTCATATCTTGCATGTCTGTTGGCGCGTTCTCGCAGTGGTTATTCCTTATTTTATTGTCTGAATAGGTTGATGTTGGAAGAAATAGTGAAGATAGTCTTAGAGGAAGATTACGACGTGTCAGTGATTTATATCGAGCCGCCAGAGGCTAGCACCTATTCGGAAGAAGACTCAGCCGATGAAGACTCAGGTGGGCTCATTGACAATCTAAGCAGGTGGCAGCTATGAGCCGGCGCTGAAGCGCGGAAAGCCTATCCGTTTCGGTTATAAGGTATGGTGCCTAAATGCCAAGAACAGATACCTTGTAAACTTCAAAGTGTATCAAGGCAAGCAGGGGATCCCGGAACATGTGAAAAATATGGAAAGTACTTCGGGAAAGCAGCGGCGCCACTTCTTCAAATGGTGGAAGAACTCGCAGCAGAGACACGCGACCTTCCTTACTTTTCCTATTTTGATAATTCATTTACAAGCATGCAGCTACTCAGGCATCTCGAGGCACAAGGCTATGAAGGCACGGTCACAGTGAAGCAGAACCGTGTTCCCAAAGAGTGCCCTATCGCTTGACCAAAATTCCTCAAGCGCCAACCTCGTGGGCGCGAAGATACCGTGCTGAGCGACAAAGGGATAATTCCTGTCCGCTGGATGGACAATTCTGAAGTAACGATCGTAAGAACCATTCACGGCGTAGAGCGAATGCCCTCTGCAGACAGGTACTCTCGTGTTGAGAAGAAGCGAATCAAGGTGGCCCACCCTAACACTGTTGCTGAGTAAAAGTCTTATAGGAGGTACAGACCAGATGGATGCAAATGTAGGCACCTATAGGATTGTAATCCGTGGCAAAAGGTGTTGGTGGCCGATTTTCAGTTGACCTTGTAATGTATCTATCAGCAACGCTTGGGCACTAATTCTTAGCACAGGGTTCAACGTCACGCAGGTCGAATTCGACACGCAAATTGCACAAAGCTACCTGATGCGATGGGACATTAAGCCTAGAGGACCTAGTCAACGCCGAATCCCAAAGACTGGTGATGTCCTGAATGGTACACGGTATGACCAAGTGGCCCACTTTGTTGCACCAATACCTAATGACAAGAGGTGGATGTGTGCATGAGATAATTGCAACAGCGCAGTGCACACACAATGCACAAAGTATGAAGTAGCCATGTGCATTCTATGATTTAAACCATGTCACACTAAATAAGTGCTAGACTATTCGCTATGTATGTCTTTTGTGATGTTTCATGGCTTGAAATTAATGTTTCTAACTTCGCGCATTTTGCTGTAGTCTAAGGGCCTAGTGTGAGCATATGGTCACGTACTATATTTCAAAAACTAATTAGGCAAGAGTAATAAATTCTTGCATGTGAATTATTAGTATAAAGTTAAGCTAATCTATTAGATTTATTTCAAGATAGCAAGAAAAAAAAAGAAACCGGTCCCTAATGGGTAACCTTGTACTGTGTATACATCTAAATATATAATTTACAGTTGAAATTAGAAAAAAGTATGTCCGAAGAATACGAGAATGCCCAATGCGAAATGAGAGCGAAGCTCTCTGTGTGTTTTCGTTTCGCGATTTATTCAGGCAAAGAAATTGAACCACAAATTACCGCACCGACTGGCAGCGGCCTATGCCATCAGTGGCTTCTCAGGGGAAGGGGCACTATGGGAATGCTGGCATGATGAGCGTGATCCGAGTTGGCTGCGGTAGAACAGAACGAACGTACGAGCAGTGGACACGAGCGCGGTTCCCCACACTTTACGAGCGATGGGAGATCATGCTGTCCAGCCCCGCCCTGGAAGACCAGCTCCGACTGATCCACAGGGGCCAGGCGGCCCTGGAAGCATATGGAGCCCGCGAAGAGGGAGCCACTCCATCAGACGCTTAACGCGTTCCATTTCATAATAGACCAGTAAAGTTTCTCTCTCTATATCTATATATCTAGTTAGCGCGTTTGGCATTTAGTCAGGTGCGCTACCGCTGTGCCTGCTTCTCGCTATCATGAAGCGCTGCGAGGGAAACGCACTCAAACGTCAATCACACACCCAACGCCTGCTTGTCTGCCCTGTCACCTTTTAAGAAGAAGCTTTGGCTCTGGTGCTCCTATCTAAATACATTTAAAAGGACAATTCGTTTTTCTCAACAACCAGTGCACCAAATTTGGCGAGGTTTGATGCATTCGAAAGTAAAACTTATTATCTAGTCACAATTGGTTTCGATATTGCATTTAGGTCTTCAATTTTTATTGAAAGTTATCGAAAATCGAAATGTTTTCAAAAGTAGGAAGTTTACAACTCTGCTACTCCGAAAAGAAAAATGAGGTCACAGTTATGTGAATCACATCTCATAGTACATATAAAGTGGACAAAATCGATATGTTGCACGTTAATCTAAAGATATATAGTAATATAGCAATACAGCTTTTGCGGGAGGCTTGTGTACAACCTAACAAATTTACGCAAGATATAAATTGACATATCTAATTCGTCCACATTGAATGGCCTAATCGATACCGTTTACAGAACCGTTGTATCTGTTTTTGACGCAGAGCTAATAGTTTATAAACTTCGTGCGTCAATTTTTTTCAAGCTTCTGAATTCTTGAAGATCCTTTTCATAAAATTTATGCCCTAAATCAACATTACGCTTCCAACTGTCACTACAATTTTACTTTCTCACTCAAATGCAACAAATCTCATTAAAAGCGGTGGCAAGGGGAACGTTAGCTTACAAAAGAGTTTTTGTGTTTTACATGTATTTGAATAGGCCGCGTCGGAGTTGGGCCGGAGCTAAAGCTTCCTCTTAAGAGGCAGCTCATCCTGCTGATGTTGATGTTCTATGTTCGTTTGTACGAGAAACGTTTGAGTCCCCTGCATTCACGACGCGCAACCAGGCATGTCACGCGGTATCTTTTTTTTTTATTCACGAGCATCTGCAACAAGCGGAAAGCCACTAATACACAATATAAAGCTGGAAAGTGTTTAATCAGAAGTTTTGGAAAGCGCTCTACAACTTTCTAACTGGAATCTTTTTCCTAACATCGTTGCTTCCGCAGTTGGTAAATTAATCTTGACTAATTATACAATTGTGCAGTGTACAAAAAATAGTGTCACTTACTGTATACAATAGATAGCCACATGCATTTAGTGGAGCCGTCTTAGAGAGCATCGGCATATTTTTCAACTCTGGCTAAAATTGGTTGGTGCACCCGCTGGACGCATCTTTTCTCTCTCTCCTCATTATCGTGCATCACACTTTCTTGTTCTCTTTGTACAGCGCTCTGTTCAGCATAGCAGGCCACAGCATCCTAGATCATGCCAACTTTTCTGCCTTCCCTTGAATGAATTACCCCACTCTCCCAGCAATATACTTCAGCAGAAAGGCCATTTGCTTATCCCTGATCTTTAAAACTGACCGTTTGATTGTTTGTGATGTGCCTTTCGTTTAAAGCAAAGCAATTGTTCTACCAGCGTTCCTCAGAAGAATGCCTCCCGAAAAATGCAAGAAGAATCCCCGCTATGTGAAAAGTGCGTGTTGTGGAAGCACGGCGAGTCCACCCGAGAGATAAGATTACATGTCGCAGCATACCACGTTGCAGGAGTGGTCAAAACATGTACGAGGTAACAAAATTGTGTCGTCGGTGGTTGAAACCTTAAAGTTAACGTAGAAGACCTTAACCTTAAAGTAACGTAGAAGAGAGACAGGTAAGAGTGCAGCCGTTCAACACAGCTTAGCGAACTAAATTTAAGAATTATAGCAATATCCTTTCTGGTATCCTTAAACGCGCAAAACGGGGCTATTATGAAAGACGGATAATTCAGAACGGTATGAATACCAGGCGTAATTGGTAGCTTATTAAAGGATTTCTTAATATTACGGAGTGTAACACGGGCATTAAAAAGATAATTTACGACAACGAGGAATGCACAACCGAGGCTGACATATCGAATGCTTTTAGTGACAATTTTACCACTTGCAAGAACACGCTATCGCCTAGTGTTTTACGCCATCTCACACGTTGCCCTCAGTCATTTTTCCTTCAACCGGTTTGTTCCGAAGAAGTTCGAAAGGTTTTTTCTTCTCTTAATGTTACCGGACCTGGCCTAGATTCTATTCAGCCTTCTAGAATAAAACTGGTTGGAGCAGACATATCATTTGTTTTTGCAGATATTGTTACCAAAATTTTTAGCACAGGCATATTTCCTGATTTGATGAAACATGGTAAAGTAATCCCTGTGTTCAAAAAGTGTTCTCGTGAAAACAATAACTACCGCCCAATTCGCATTTTGCCGTTTTTTAGTAAGGCCATTGAAAAAGTTATTTACACTCGTGTAATGCACTATCTCAATAAATTTAATCTTCTTTCTCCATTCCAATTTCTTTAGGCGGAATTATTCGACGAAATTGGCATTAATTAACTTCACGGATAACATTAAATG
Source organism: Dermacentor albipictus (assembly GCF_038994185.2). Classification (NCBI taxonomy): domain Eukaryota; kingdom Metazoa; phylum Arthropoda; class Arachnida; order Ixodida; family Ixodidae; genus Dermacentor; species Dermacentor albipictus. Next base: position 93,139,311 of record NC_091826.1, on the reverse strand, counting down.
CTTTATTGACGAAGGGTTTGTTGCAGGAGCCATATTCATCGATCTAAGAAAAGCCTTTGACACTCTAGATCATTCTATTCTTCTCTTTAAGCTCGAATCTTTCAGTATTACTGGCCCACCTTTAAATCTTTTTCGTAGCTACTTGTCTAACAGGCCTCAAATAGTGTATCTTAATGGCCAATTCTCTTCTACTAAAGTAATTAACTGTGGCGTTCCCCAAGGCTCTATACTAGGCCCATTGTTGTTCTTATTATTTATAAATGATCTACCTAATGTACTTACGAATTGTAACTGTTTGTTATATGCTGATGACACTACCATCTACTCATCACAGAAATCGCTTACCGCACTTCAAGACACACTTAACACTGATCTTAACAATGTGAATTCCTGGTGCACTGATAATAAACTACAAATCAATCCTTTAAAAACAACCTTTGTACTATTTCATAATCCACAAACGCCGATTTCTTCTCCAATAACTGTCTCGTTAAACACTTATGTTATACCGGCGTTTGATACTGTTATATTTCTGGGTATTACTCTCGACAAACACCTTAAGTTCCATAGCCATGTCAACTCGCTAATAAAAAGGTTTCATTTGGCACCCGCATTATCATTCAAACACGCGCATTCTTCAACCCGCACATTATTAGAACGCTGTATCATGCTTATATTAACAGTCATTTATCGTACTCTTTATCTTCATGGGGTAATACATATGCCATTCATCTCAAACCACTTCAACGTCTTCAAAATCAGGCAATAAAATTAATTACCTTTAGCTCATTCCGCTGCCATTCTTTACCTATCTATAACCGTCTTAACGTTTTACCCATTCAACAGCTGTTCTATCATAAGTTGTCACTCATTAAATTTCGTCTCTTTCTTCGTGAAATACCTTCAGACAGTCTTCCTTTCGATAACCTCACGAACAAAAATAATACTAGGTTTGCAGCACGCAATAACCTTCTATTACCTAAAATCAGATCTAACTATGGTAAATTTACACTTCGTTTGCATGGTATTTCACTTTGGAATCGCATCCGTGCTAATATTACGTCATCTCTTTAATTGCAGTTTTTTAAACACAATATGAAAAGAATACTGTTAGCAGAAGCATCTTTTCATTTGTCATAGATACATTTTCGCATTTATTACATTTTTTTACATTACTTCTAATATTGTATCGTTGGGCTTCATATTTCGGTAAAACACTTTGCATTTTTCTTTGTTCGTAATATGCAGAAGACACAAATTTTTGTTAGATTACTAGATATTCCTGCTTATGATTACTTATTGTGATATTACTGTATAACGCTGTTTTTACTGTATATCTAATTGCCTTCTATTTATTTGCACTTGTTCCCTCCGAATTATATTTTTAACGCGTTTTTTTCTTTTGTTTTGTTTGTTTGTTCGCCCTCTACTTGCTGCTCTAATACTCTTATGCAACAAATAATGATAGGAGGTCCCCCTGGCAGTTTCTCACTCTGGGACCTCCTGATGCTGTATATAATATGTAAGCCCGTTTTTTTACATGTCATAACAATAAACTTGAACTTGAACTTGCGCGATTTGAGGATGGTCTGCTAGGATACGCCGTAAATACAAAGGAGTTTAATAGAATGTCAACTGAAGGTATCAGATAAACAGGAGTCAACTATTCACGTCTGATACGTAAAAACAAAAACACCGGATGAACAAGCCTGAGAGGTGAAGACTGCACACACAAAAAAGTTTGGAAGATTCTCGTGCACACTGCAAAACACACACTCCAGCGTCCCTCGCTTTGGAGCCAACTCATACCCGCTCAACGCAACATGCCATCGTTGAGAGTCCCAGCAGTTGCTCTGGCAGCGTTTGTGACTTTCCGACATTTATTTCGTCTTTGTCAGATCGTCTGGCGCAATAGGGCAGCCTTCTCAAACTATGTCGGAAGTGAGAAGAGTCTGTTATCTTAGCGTGCAGAAAGCGCATTTATAGGGCAACTCCGGCTATTTTTGACCATGGCAAGGTAATGACATGCTTAGGTGCCTGATACCACCCCTGTCACGCGTTTTGTGGTAGAATTGTTCCGCAAGGTCGAAACTGGTTTTCAATGAGCAAAAAAGCGCAAAATCTAAACCGAAACCTGCCAGAGCCAGCGAGCCGTCATCTTCGTGTGACGTCAAGAACGGCACACCAGCGGGAAAAGCGCACAAGGCACGCAGATCACGTCAGCGTGGAAAACGAAAGCAGTCAAAAGCAGACGCTCAGCAGATCCGAGATAGGGCCTGACCATTGGTACAATGTCTTCGGATGAGAGTGTCTGCTGCGCAAGCTATTCGGAGCTGTCAGACCTTCACAGCTGATTCCGACGAATTCTGCAGCCATGAGTCATCGTTCGCAATTGCCCCGACACCAAGACAAGCAACACCCATGGCAAGACCTCGCGTTGCAACATGAAGACCAAGGGCAGCCCTAACCATTGATCTAATACGTACTGTTTGCTACCTTCGGTGATAGAACCCTTCTCAAGGAACATTTCGCATACTCCCTATGAGATGTTGTGGAATGCGGCTATCCGCATTTGTATGTCAATTTATGAAGCGCACTATTTTGCCGGAAGAACTTCTCTTAGTGTACAAAACGGTTACCGGTGCATTGTGTTACGTTGACATGGTGCACCGACTGCTCGTCGTTCTGTTGATATATTACGCAAGCAGCGCGGTATTGACATCAACTAATGTGAGAACATAGTAAAACACGCTAATTTTGCACACTTAAGCTATGTCGCATCACTCTGAGTCATGCTGGTTTGAATGAGCGGACACCTTCTCCAATAACGACCGGGAGACGTTAGGACATGTTCTTATTCTTTGTACTTACCATTACTCGTACTCTTTTGATGCAGACAATGTCTGTGCTATATAAGATATAGATAAATTGCAGCATTGCGCGTGTCATCGTCCATTTAGGGCGTGCATATTTTTCTCACGGAAACGCTGATGTAAATAGTGACATCATTGGCAGCTGAACCAGGAGGTTGTTTACGCTGCTGTATTGCAGGGGCCTCCACCTTTTACAAATTTGCCATACGAGACGAACAGTGTACCTTGGAAGCTAAATAATGAGTGAGAAAAAAAAATACCTAAAGATCCATCACGTGCGAAGAATTCAAAAAGGCAAGTGCCGCTGAGCGCCATTGGCAGCTTCGAGACCGGGGACCTACCGATGTTGATAGTGCGCTGTGCCTTCGCTTGTCTCTTTTTGTGTATGCACTGTGTGAAAAGGAATTTGTTTATTTCAGATCCGTGTATTCAACAAGTAACTACAAAATTGGTTTTCTTCACTCGTATGCCTTAATTAGCTCCAGGTGAGCCGCTCAGGTCCACCGGTTCATGAACGCGCCAAGTCAACGACTGTGATGGGCCTAACATGGGCTTAACGTGATCGATGGTGGCTCAGACTTTGTGTGCGGTTGGCAAAGGCTTAAATTCGTGCAGCCTTTAAGTGAACACCACATACCACCCATTAATTGCCGGTCCACAAAGAACGTTATTTCTCGTGACAGCAACTTCGCACGCCAGACCTTATTTCACGTTCACCGGCTCCACCACGCTGTTGTCCGCTATAAATTCCCAGAATGTTGTGTGCATGGCGCCATTTCCATCGTAACAGAAAGTGACCAACATATGAGGAAGAAGCAAAGTAGGTGATTCGAAGCAAATAGGTGAATTTCTGTGCAATAAATCTGTGCTGCTCTGAAACCTGCTTGCTTCTTTCTTTAGGACGTGACGGGTCTGTGGAGAGGGAAGTTCGCAGGAAATTTGACACCCGTGGACACAAAAAATCGCCTGAGTTGCCCTTTCATAAAGAAGGTGCAACATTGAAGATATTATTTTGGAATAGCTCGGATGTGAGGTTTGCCATTGGTAGCGGTATGAGGGTTGTTTATTGAAATAAATAAATGGATTGATCGCGGATGAGCAGATAACGGAAGAGGTAAGGATGAGAATAAGTAGCTAAGCTATGCAGGGCCCAATCCTGGTGGCATATACGATGGAAAGCTCGACTGGTGTCCTCGGATCATGCTAATTGAGTCTAGGGCTGAGCATGCTTTAGGATTGATTCCCAGGCTCAGTAGTCAGTGCTATGGGCTAAACCGGAACACTCTTACGAAATATAAAATGTTTATGTGCCCTATATTATATTAAGACTGTGCTGTGCTTTCGGGAAGCCCTGCTTAGATTAGTCCCCTTGTCCTCTCATTACTTGCAGCCCTGTGTCTGTGACCGGGAACCCCAGCGTTTGTAGCGATGAACGTCTCATACCTGGAAGTGTTTCCATAGAGTAACATAGTAAACGACAAAAGCGGACACTCGAGTCGTTTCGCGGCCAAGCTATGGAGCTTCGCTGATTCCGCTGGGTGGCAGAGCGCATGAAGAAAATTGCGACTGTGGCTTCTGCTGCGGCTACCGGCTTGGCAGGCGGCACGATCACTGGGCACGACCCAACACATGCGAAGCCTAGTTAGACCGCGCCACCGGACTCTTTCTGTAAAGTGCATCTGAGCGTCGTTGTTGGGTTCTTCTGCCAGCCTTTGCTTCGCCACCGTTTCATGGTAAAGCCACAGCATTTTCCTTTGCGCGTTGTTAAGGGCTTATTCTCTTCGCATTTCGTAATGTCATTGTTAGCCGCAGTGAACGAGTACACAGCGGCTTTGCAGCCCCGAAGAGCTGCTGCCCATTTGCTGCCCTGACTTTCATTTCGCTTTTTTTTTTGCGCGCAGCAATGAGCGGTGATGGTAGCGATAACAGCGACGCGGCAGCGTCCGATGCGAGTCAGGTTTGATGCAATGACGAAGTTGGAAAATTAAATAATATGGTTGGTTAAGAAATGCGGCCTACGAACACTTGCCGTTCTGGAAAGAGAGAGAGCTTTACGTTACGCGCAGCGACTGCTGAAAAAGTTTGGTGCTCTATTTTAGCGATGGTGAGGCAAGCCCTGGACGTCCCTTCGTGGGAGGCTTAGGCCCGACCATCATAAAGTGCTGGTTCTACAATAAAAGTGTATTCCTCCTCCTCCTCTATTTTTGCAAAAGAAATGTAGCTATTTCTAATGCCGTGCACGTGCAATATTTGCAGTATAGCAATAATGCGCACTCTCTCAACCACTGCAGCAGGCTACATGCGCTCGAGCGTTCTTAGCTCTTCTGCATTGGGCTGTAGATGTGTTTTCATGTTTTGATTGTGCACGGAGTCATTACCATAGAACGCTCCTTGTTTCTTAGCATTTACAACAGTGCTTCCTTATAATAAAAAATACGGATTTCGTGAAGGAACGCAGCATCTCCATTATAAAGCTTTGAAGGATCCAGTATTGCTGATACGAAGGAACGTAGCGCCTACATTCAGAAGCTTTGAAGCCTTCGGTATTGCTTACCTTCTGTCTGTCATTCTGCGTGTTGCAGGAATCTCCACCATTTCCTCAGAATACACTGTACATCCGAAGGACATCATGTATACTCAAGGGCGAAATTCCTAGTATCAGAAGACGATTGATAGCTTCGAAGACAGCAGGTGAAGACCCCCAACACAAAGTGCTTAATTGCATCTTTTTATTGACAGGCACACTGGCTTACACATTCAAGATGAGGATGTTCATGCGTCCTCAATAATTTTTGCAGCCATTCTATTTCATTCACATAATTTTGCTGCTATAATTCACCCTTCTTCGCAGAAGTACAAGAAAAAACGTCAGATATTTTTACTTCCAAAACAATCCCATTTTGAGTAACTTAGTTCCTGGCGTGCATGTGCACTTTTTTTTCATTATCTGGATTGTTGCAACACGTCTTCTATGTGTTTTGTTTCGTCAAAGTTGTTATCATCACGCCATTAATTTCCGACTACTCTCCATTATACCGGTGTCACACGACCCCCCTTCGATCGCCATCAAGTCCGCTCCAGATCAAAATTATCGGCTTCTATTGCCTCCATCGCGCAGCTTGCCCAAAAGAACCAATCGCAACCGAGAAATTTAATTAGGATTGGGCTTGATCGCGTTTAAAAGTGCACCGTGTGACACCCGTATTACTTGCATTTCGCCATTTCTTCCCATTTTCGTGTATCTTCGTCTCACAATCTTGCTGTAAAAAAATGTTGCCTGGTATTTTCGTGTTCTTGAGTGTGCACCAAGTTGAGTTGTACTGAAGGAACATCTCACATTTATTTACGATACACCTTTTGGCATGACCTACTAGACGTACAATATCATAAGCGATAAAGTTATACTTCCTCAACAGTTGGCATGATTGTTGCGCTGAGTTACAGCTTTAAACAGCAAATATGATTTTAACTGAAACTAACGTGAAGTGACACACCTTTGCGCCCTCTTCGTCACAACATATCAACGTGGTACAACCGCCTGCATGAAATCGCTCGATATAAACAACAAAACTATAATAAGAAACGAAATTGTAATTGGGGCCTCCGAGATTCGGCGGCGTGCGCGACCATCGTGGAGGCTGGTGTGACTCGCCGTTTCCGCTAGGTGCGCTGAGCGCCAAAGCCGACTGCAGGTGTCTATGGGAGTGTCGACTCTATACGTTTACTATGTTACTCTATGGTGATGTATACAAAAATTATTTTACAGATTCCGCCTCCTAACTTTCAATACAAGTTTAAAACACGATGCGATTACTCAGAAAAGATCGCAATATGTTTTATTAGCGATTCCAATCCATTTGTCGAACAAGAGCTGAGACTCCACATTATTCGAATAGCGATGTTACTGAGATAAATAGAAGACTTAAATGCCTGTATCTGAGATATAGCTCCAGTAAATGCAATTAATTAGAATTAAATATATACACGTGGATATTTTTTGCCAAAATCAAAAATAACATAGAAGGCAGTTGGTTTGTAGTTTATGTTGCCCACGTGCAAACTAGTAACATAGTAGCTCCAAAGGTTTCAATAATTGAGGAGAAATCCGGTGTAGGTACTCTGTCCCTATAACAACGGTTTTGATTTTGTTAAATTCCTAATTTAATCTCCTTTTTAAAGCTGTGCTATGGCAATGATTCTCCCGCTCCGCACTATGCTTTTAAATGCAGTCAACACTGTTATAACCACAGATTCTCTTTTAGGGTGTTCTTTTCTTCTTGTCTCATCAAATTCACCAGTATTAAAAGTGTTGCTGTCATTAGTCCCGTTGCACTTCGTAATTGTCATTAGTCCCGTTGCACTTCGTACACATTCTTGGTCACGGTGTATATTATCTTATAGTGAATGCCTGCTTGCTAGCGCAATGATTCTTTTACCCACCTGTGATTCCTACTCTTTACGTGAATTTCTACATGAACGGAATGGAGAAACTACAATGACTACGATCCAACAAAAACGAGCGCATGATTATGGTTGCATGACAATGAGCGTATTTCAAGGACGCAATGACGACGATGATGTAACAACTCGGGCATATTTGCGATTGAATGACGACAGCTCGATTACGATGAAATGACAAAGAAGGAATGAAGTTGATGAAATGGCGATGGTGCTATGACGACGACAATGGGATGGCAAAAATGGCGGAGCTATGACTTAGTAGAAGCAATTAAGTGACGAGGACGGGGTGACGACTATGTCACATGCCCAGCGGCACGTCGATTTATCCGGTGGCGCATACCCAGCTGGACAAACTGATCAAAATTGTTGTCTGCACAATAACTGAGCGAGACGGACCACTGTGAATGGAACCAAGGCGTAAGACTTGTCAGCGAACGGAGAATGACTAACGCATCATTAAGATCATTACGCTCCCCATAAACGAAGGAAATCTAGCATGCGTGGAATTGTAAACATGCTGGGTTCCGAAACGCAACTGCTCCGCAGTCGTCAAGCAGATTTTCCCCATCAGTTTGTAGTTTCTTCTGGATAAGGAATATTACAAGGCCTTTGTGTCAAAAGAACTAGATGATGCATTCAAGTCAGTTTGTTTCTTTAAGGAAGATTTTGATTTCCTGTAAATGTTTTCTAAAAGGGGTCGTCAGCGTGTAAACTTTTGAGTATTCCTTTCAATAAGAGTGCAACTGTATTTTACAGGTACCATTTTCGGATATTATATCATGCGCATTCTGGATTATGGGTCAGATGCTAGAGATGACATAGCAAACATAATCAACATAGAAAATGAACAATCTTTCCTTCTTTTCTTGTGAGTGCACCCGACAGCGCTGCTTCAAACTAGCTGCCCACAACATCTGCCCACAAAAGCAAGCGACCCTGAAAGCACAGAAATAACCGCGAGCACAGATTGCGATCGTCGATGATTGATCGTCGACGATAGTGCGATAATGGACACTCTCACAGATACCAGCGGTCGGATTGACTGGAGTTCACTCACCCGCCGGCATTAATACCTAACAACAATACCGGTTTCCGGCGCACGCATATTGAACGGTAGCTGGCACACGTCACGTCTGCTGCACTGATCGGCCCGACATTTAATTTTCTGCTGCTACTAATCAACCGTGCGTGGTCTTGATGCGGAATTGTTTTAATATTTAGTGAAACTTATTCCGAACGAACTTTACAAGTCTCAATGGAATCTGTCCCACGTGCAATTACATAAGGTTGAAGCACGAAGGTTTGTTTGCTCCATGTAAATGCTTGTTCCAGGCTTCTTGTGCATTCATTCAACGTTGGGCCTCCAGTTAAGAAACTGCAGTTCCCGTGAAAACCTCCACCGCTAGATATCAGCTCAAAAAATGAATTTCAAGCCTGTGTCCTTTTAGTATTTTGATCTTATTGGAACACTGCAGGTAGAGGCGAAACATTCGAAAGTGGTGACGGGGAGGCAGGCAGGCACAAGCAAAAGCAATTCGCTTTCACATACATGGCATAGAACATACCTGACTCACCCCATGTACCAGAAAGATATAAAGAAAACATCTTATTTCCAACCATTCCCCCTTACCCGTCCATTATATCGTGTACTTTAACGTACAAGTAAACCGGCGACTGCGCTTTTCCAAGACACTTTGGCATCAGCCGACGCGATGTTGTGCTACGTACACAGATGTGTTCACAACAGAGGCTCTCAGCCAGACCATGCTAGACAAACCGGAATGTCTTGTACCAGGGCTCATGAAAAATCTGTGGGAGCAAAGCCTGTTTTAAGTCATCCAAAAGACCGAATATTTTCCTTTAAAGTCCCTGGTTTTTGATCTCCTTGGCGCTATCTCTTGCGCGTTCTGCCGGCGCAAGCAACACGATCCCCTGTTATCACTCTTGGCAATCGCTCTCATCACTCTCGGCAATCTTTTGATTACCGAATCAAGGTATATATCGTTGTGGGGACGTAAAAAGCGCCACAAACGTTTCCCGCTAACATTCAGTACACGCCAAACTAACTAGTCACCCGGTCAAGCTGCTATTTGCTATGTGGCTCACAAAGTCAGATGTAGCAAGCCTGCCCTAAATTTATGCCAAAACGTAACGAAATTATTTGCAATGATGTAGGGGGTCAGAGAAATCCGGGCGAATTTGTCTCAGTAAGAATCAGTACACGCGAAATTGCGTGGCACGGGGGAGCTGCTTTTCGCCAACTGCGTCACAAATCCTGGTGCTGCGGTCGTGCCTAAAATCTACCGAAATAAGTTACAACAATGATGAGACCATTGGAAAGCGTCGCAGCTATCCCCTATCACGAGCCACTAACTCAAACTGCGCCAGGACGGCCCAGCTGTTCTTCGCTGACTGCGCCAAAAGTCTCGTTTCTGCGCCGTAAGCCTAAAATTGCTAGAAATACGGAGCAGATTCTCAAGCAAAATTTATTACTTCACGTAGTTCAACAGCACCGTCATAGAGAAAGGAATACAACATGAGTGGACACTCGCATAGAGCCCAGCGGCCCAATTGACTGCAGCGCGCCAAGCCGTCGGCGTTAATACTTGAACGACACTTGCGATTTCGGTTTTAGACGCGCGCGTTTTGAATATTAGCTGGTGCGCATAATGTCGTCTACGGTTTTCTTTTCGCTAACCGCGCACTGTCTTCGTGCTAAACCATTTTAGTATTAACTCAAATTGATTGCGAAAGATATTCACAAGCCTCCATCAAATATGTGCCACGTGCAATTTCATAAGGACGCAAGACGACTTGTGAAACGAGGAAATATTTAGTTTATTCTATATCAATGCTTGTTGAGGGCTTTTTCTGGATTCATCCAGCGTTGTGGCACCAAGTAAGCAGCAGTAGTTCCCGTAGGAAGCTCCACCAGACGACATCAGCTGAAAAAATTCAATTACAAGCAAGTGTCATTTTGGTATTAACATATAAGAATGCGTGTAGAGGCGAAGTGTGCGAAATTAGCGAATGGGGGGCTTCACAAACAAAAGCAATTCCCCTTTACATAGACGGCATAGAAGATACCCAACTTATGCCAAACAATACCGTAGACACCACGAAAACATTCTATTTCCAAGCATTGCCCTCTTCAGGGGCCTCATTTCGTGCACAATAATAGCTCAAATACACGGGCTACTGCGCCTTTCCAGAACTTGGCTACAACCGACGCGATAGTACGCTACGAATACACAGAGGTGGCCACAACACAGGCTCTAAATCAGACCATGCTGGACGCTGGCAGAATTCCTTTTACTCGCACTCAAGACAAATGCGTGGGCGCCAGTTAGAAGACAGAATGTTCGAGTTACTAGTTCCTGGCGTTTGAGCTCCTTGGCGTTATCTTTTGCGCGTTCTGCCGGGACAAGAAACACAATCCCGTGTTATCACTATTGACAGTTGCTCGTTGCGTTTTCCACAATCGTGAGTACCGAAAGCAGGCTTAAATTGTTGTGGGGAAAAACGAATGTTCACAACCTTGTCGCAGAAAGATTCAGGGCCAGTATTTTGTAGCGATGCCTTTTCCGATTTTATTTTTTTGTCAGACTTTTCGCGCTTGGCCAGTGGCCAGAGCGACGGTCTGCCCACATTATCAACTGGATCAGGCGGCCATGTGTGGTGGATGCTAAAAATAGCATAGAATAAGGCATAAGGCATCGCTACAAATTAGCGGCCCTGTACGCGTCAAATTAACTTTGTCACCACGGTCGAGCTGCTTTTCACTGCGTCACGACATGCGCGGCGAGCGTGGCTCATATGTAGCAAAAAAAGTATTAAAAATAATTTTCAACAATGTTGGGCTTCAGGGAAAGCGCCATGAACTTGTCTTGTCAGTCCATTAAAGCGCGAAACCTAACTGCGCACTACGGCCGAGCTGCTTTTCGCTAACCGCGTCACAGTGCCAGGCACGCCCACTGCGCTTTAAAGGTGCCCCAAAAAGTAACGAAATTAGTCACAATAATGTTGGCGGTGAGAGGAAACGCCAGAACTTTTCGCAGTAAAATTCAGTACATGCAAAACTGCACCACAGCAGCTTGTGTGACTAGCGTGCCCAAAAACTACAGAAATTAGTTAAAATAGTATTGGGGCTCATAGAAAGCGTCGGAAACATCTCCCAAGATGATTCATTATTTCAAATTACCTGCACCACGAATGGCCACGCTGTTTTTCGTTAACTACCTCACAAGTCTAGCGTGGGTGCGGTGCCGTAAGCCCAATTGCTTAAAATGCGTCGCAGACTGTCGAAAAAAATTTCTCACCTTGCCGTAGTCGAATAGCGCAGCGGTGCCATGCCGAAGTTGTGAAGGAACGCAAGTATTCTTAGGGAGTCCCGTAAACCAGGCTAAATTCAAACATAGAAAAACAAGCCGAACAGGCCAATGCTGCAGATGCCCGGCCGGCCTCTCTCGCTTCGGCGGTGTCTGACAAATGACGCATGCACCTGGCTTGTCATTCGCCAATTCGCCTGTCGCTAGGTGACGGAAGTGAGCCGCGAAGTATTATTTATACACAGATATATTTACCTTTGCCGGGAAAGAATGAAAAAATAAAAGAATTCCTGTTAACGTCATTTCATATACTAATTTTTTTCGATGCTCGCGGCAGCAAGCGGTCGGTGTTGTTACTATAGCGTGACGTACTTCCTGTTGCCAATTTTGGCCGATTATCCCCTCTTGTTATATTTCTTTCTGATAGCGCCGTGTCAAAGGGCAAATGAACGTGAAAATACGCTGGAAGATAGCAATGCAGGAAACATTCACGTCGTAACGGTAATGGAGCCAACTTTCGATCGCTCAACTCTACATGCCATCGTTCATGATACCCAGAGTTGCTCTGGCAGCATTTGTGAGTTTTCCACAAATACTACGCATTTTTTAATCGTCCTGAGCAGCTAGGATACTTCCGAAAACTACTTCGCAACGTCCAAAGGTCTGTTATCTAAACTTTCGCACGCAAGAGATTTCTATAGAGCAACGCTGAAGATTTTTTCCCCCTGTCAACGTATTGCCATCTTTAGGTTCCCGCGATCCGCCTGTCAAGCGCTTCTATTGGCCTCGAGCTCCACCACTGGAAAAGCTGGCGCCACCATCGGCGTGACGTGCTAGGAGGGATCACGTGGGCATAGCGGCCGCGTCGGCTGCTTCGGGAGCGCCGAAGCGAGCTGAAAACGAGTTTAAATTCCCTTGTACGCTGCGGTACTCATTCAGTGGCGAAATTTTCCTGCTTCGAGTGTCCCCTTTACAACGCTTGAAAGCACTACAATAGGTAGTGGCTGCATTTGAAGGCGCGCAACATGGTAGGCTACTGCTCGGTGCCGCAAGGCCGGACGCACGTAACGGAGGTCGGTGTGAGCCTTGTTCACACGTAGCCGCAGGACAAGAAGCGTCGTGAAGCTTGGCTCGCGAAACATAAAACCGGCAAACAGACATCGGCTACAACTCGGGTATGAAGCAAGCACCGATGCGAGGAAGATTTCTGCTACGGCGGCGGGTCTGCGATGTTCTGAAAACGCGCACTGAGACGCTCGCCCGATTCCGCTGCCCGACTAATGTCATAACGGTTTGGTCTATGAACTTGTCGATGCTGTAGATACTGGCAAGTTCAGTGGAGCGGAAAGGCAGCGGTAAGAAGCACAATAAAGAAGAGCATGGCATAAGGTCATGTTTGTGTTATGAATTAATGCACTGGATTACAAAAAAAGGAGAGCGGGAAATCACACGCTCAGAACACTGATGAATATACAGTGCGACGCAACTGGAGAAATAATATTGAAAGAAAAGAATTTAGAAGAGAAAAAAAAAAGATTGAATCGTCACGACGGCACATCACAGTCCCCGTAGGCGTCGAAGTCTCTACAACGAAATTATTTTTGAACAGCTCTGATAGCGCCAACGCAACAATGGTTGCTTGTATACTGTCAAATGCTCACATTCTGCGGCCTAAAGGTCATGGCACGGTGCGAGAACGCGCGCGGAGAAAGCGAAACAGTGCGCGGACAAGCATGCAGACGCGCAGTCGGTCGCTGCGAATCTGCGTGATCGCTGCATTGAGGCTTCGTTCTATTACGCTCCATTTAGTTATACAAACACTGTAAGAACATATTTCACATACTTTGCTCTCAGCGTTTACCTACCTTTCACGCAAGAAGCCGGTTCGGGAGACTCCATCACGGCGACCGCGCGCAGTGGCGTTCACTGTACGTATTCGGTTATGAGATAGCGTCTGTAAACGATTGTGTGCTTTCAGTTTGCCCAATACTATTATTTAGACAGTAAAAAACTTCTCTCGTTTCGAAAGTACTTACAGAAATGTCTGGGAGAGCTCGCGCGAGGTGTTTTCAGTGAGCGCTGACAGCAAAACCTATGAGCAGCGCGCCGCATGAACCCTCATACTACGCCCGCGAGGCGCTTCCGATAGATGGCGACTCCGTAACTCCTCGCCGCCAATACCCTCGGACAAATTTCTGCGGGTGTGAAGGAAAAAATTGGCAGTGGGTCGGCTATACCAGTATATACGTAGAGAAAGCTAAGGAATAGCATGGCTAGGTTTGGTTAACCTTGGGTGCGATTTTGTAGGAATTCTATTACTTTCTTTATGTCAGTTGCCGCCATCACCGCACATCAATTGGTCGAAAATGACCGGGCCGCGCCCATTTTGTCTGTCAATCACACGACTTCAGGAACCCGCGAAAACCAGAAACGTCATAGTGACGTTGATGCATTCATTACGCGGAGCCTATGGCATAGAATTTTTTGGCACGGCCAGAGGCAGGGCCGGTATTTTGTAGCGATGCCTTTTCCGATTCTATGATTTTCACGCTTTTCACGCTTGGCCAGTGGTCAGAGCGACGGTCTGCCCACATTATCAACGGGATCGGACGGCCTTGTGTGGTGAATGATAAGAATAGCATAGAATAAGGCATAAGGCATCGCTACAAAATAGCGGCCCAGGGTTGTTTCCGAAGGAATAAAAAATGGCTGCCGCGCTCATCGCTATGGCCGTGGCTCTTCGCCGTCGCCGACGTGAACACGGAGAGCCAGACGGCGCGTTTGACATGCCGAATGACCATTCTTGATGGCATTTTCGCCTCTCGATGGGAAGGGTGCGGTTGTTGTGCGAGGAAGTGGCGGGGGAATTAGAAGCGGAGCGAGCTGACGGGACTGTCGGTGGAGCGGAAGGTGTTGTGTGCGCTGCGCTTCTTTGCCAGCAGGAGCTTCCAAGAGTCCGTTGGGAGCGAGAAGACGATTCATGCGTCGCAGTCGACGGTCAGCGAGGGCGTGCGACGGGTGGCAGAGGCTGTTGGGAACGCAGGGGCGCGCAACAATTGGGTCCATTTTCCGATGACGATCGAGGAAAAGGCAGCCGTGAAGGAGGGTTTTTCTTCTGCGCGGTGCAATCCCCGGCGTCATCGGTTGCATCGATGGCACCCTCATAGCCATTGTCGCATCCAAGGGTGAGCGAAAGGCTGCATTCATGTGCCGCAAGGGATACTACGCCCTGAACTGCATGTTTCTAAGTAAAGCCGATGTGTTCTGGTGCCGATCCTTTTTGTTGCTCTTGACAATGGGTACTTTCTCTGTTTACGTTTCATATCTGCGACGCGGACACGAAGATCCTGGCCGTCGACCCTCTGCATCCGGGGTCGGACCACGATGCGTTCGTCTGGCGGGTGGCATGGCTGCCCCGGCAGTTCCAAGCGGGGCGCATTGTGAATACCGGGGAACATGCCTCCTCGGTGACACAAAACATTTCTTTTTTTGGGCGCAGTCACGCTTCAGTAGCGCAGAACGCCGTGTCCGCTCCAACCCAAACTTTTAACGAAGTTACAAGTGCATGATTAAGGCGCGAGTAAATTAAAATGAAGATATTGGCTGCCACCATTGGCAGAGTTGGAAGTGTTCGAAGCCCTATTATTGATTTATTTGAGTGTAAGGCTGAGCACGCTTTAGGATTGCTACCGAGGCTCAGCAGCCGTTGCTATGGGCTACGCACAGACACTACAATGATATATAATGTGTTTATGCCCCCTATGATATAATTTCAGTGCGTCGTGTTTTCAGGAAGCCCTACGTATAAAATTAGACCCTTGGTCCTTTTAGAATCTGAAGCCCTGCGTATGTGCCTGGGACTCCCAATGTTTGTAACCATCAACGTTCTATAGCAGATAGCGTGCTTGCCAACAATGCTTTGCAGATACCTCATCCCAACCATAAAAGCATTTTCAAAACTTTGCGAGGTTATAGCAAGACGATCGCAATCTGTTTTCTAATTGATTCGAATAACTTCTTTGTGGCACAGTGGTCGAGGTAACACATTTATCGAATTTCTCACTCAAGTGACGGCCTCATATGAGTTACACACGGGACCCGGTAGTAGGATCCACTTCAATTTCAAAGCCTGAGTCCTCTTGCACCACTAATATTCTGGCTTCCCTAGGTGGTGCAACCTTCTTTATGATATTCTTTTATACTTCGCTACCACTGTACTCTATAACAAGCGAAGTGTATTCCTGTACTTCGCCTTTCGAGAAAAACTGCAGCATCTCTCCCTCTTCGTTTTTTCTTTTTTTTGTTTTTCTTGTGACTCCGAGTATGAGCGTTAGCGCATGATTGTTGTTTATGTTGATTACGAGTAAGTCCGGCTTCGCCTCATTTCGCTTACTGAGGTAACAGTAACCTAAATAAGGTGCAGGGTGCCCCAACTATGATGCAGAAACACTTAAAAAAAAACAGCAATTGTGTTACTCGAAGAACACCTAGTCCTTATTGTTTCCGGTAAAGAGCAATAGCCGCCAGCAATACTTTCGGTTCTGATATCCAATTAGGTACGGTAAGTCGTGGTATGAGAATCTTTATTCAGGTCCTTCAGGTCGCGCTTGATTCCTAAATCAAAGCGTTTATTTAGGTAGTGATGATTATCATCTAACGCGTAATAAGTACTTTCGTAATTATGAAAGTGTCCAAGAGGCATTTGTAGGCACTCCAAAATTACATCTAACCGTGGTATTTTCAGCGATGTACTAATTGCACAGTTTTTTTTCCAACTGGTAAAGAAACCTTACGAACCTTGAAAAAATATCACGTGATTGCGCTTCAACCCACATCATAAAACTGCACTCTCAAATACGCTGATTAAAAACAACTACTTTGTTTGTCGTAAACGCGAAGAGACAGCGCATCACCTTGCTAATGGTATGGATGTATCACCAACAGCAGGTTTCGCGGCTTCGCATCTATTCCTTCGTCTCGTTTCTACTTTACACTAAGGTTTGTCTATCAAATGCGACTGATAACATTGATAAGACAAGTCCCTTGATAACGCGACCGAAGCGCTCCTCTAACCACGCACGAAATGTGAGAAACATGTAGTAGGCATAAAATGTTTAGAAATCCAGTCTTTGCGCGCACCGCATCGACAGAGTGCGCGCGCAGCTAAATTTCTCGCAAGAAAGTTGCTGCGAACCGAAGCCTAACTAAAGTCCAGTTTTATTTCCATAAGAGCGTATCATCATCATCATCATCATCAGCCTAGTTACGCCCACTGCAGGGCAAAGGCCTCTCCCATACTTCTCCAACTACCCCGGTCATGTACTAATTGTGGCCATGTTGTCCCTGCAAACGTCTTAATGTCATCAGCCCACCTAACTTTCTGCCGCCCCCTGCTACGCTTCCCTTCCCTTGGAATCCTGTTCGTAACCCTTAGTGACCATCGGTTATCTTCCCTCCTCATTACATGTCCGGCCCATGCCCATTTCTTTTTCTTGATTTCAACTAAGATGTTTACCCGCGTTTGTTGCCTTACCCAATCTGCTCTTTTCTTATCCCTTTACGTTGCACCCATCATTCTTCTTTCCATAGCTCGTTGCGTCGTCCTCAGTTTCAGCAGAACCCTTTTCGTAAGCCTCCAGGTTTCTGCCGCATGTGTGAGTACTGGTAACACACAGCTGTTATACACTGTCCTTTTGAGGGATAGTGGCAACCTGCTGTTCATGATTTGAGAATGCTTGCCAAATGCACCCCAACCCATTCTTATTCTTCTGGCTATTTCAGTCTCATGATCCGGATCCGTGGTCACTACCTGCCCTAAGTAGATGCATTCCCTTACCACTTCCAGTGCTTCGCTACCTATCGTAAACTGCTGTTCTCTTTCGAGACTGTTAAACAATACTTTAGTTTTCTGCAGATTAATTTTCAGACCCACCCTTCTGCTTTGCCTCTCCAGGTCAGTGAGCATGCATTGCAATTGGTCTCCTGAGTTACTAAGCAAGGCAATATCATCAGCGAATCTCAAGTTGCTGAGGTATTCTCCATCAACTTTTATGCCCAATTCTTCCCACTCCAGGCCTCTGAATACTTCCTGTAAACATGCTGTGAATAGTATTGGGGGTATCGTATCTCCCTGCCTGACGCCTTTCTTTATAGGGATTTTGTTGCTTTCTTTGTGGAGGACTACGGTGGCTGTGGAGCCGCTATAGATTTCTTCCAGTATTTTTACATATGGCTCATCTACACCCTGATTCCGTAATGCCTCCATGACTGCTGAGGTTTCGAATGAATCAAACGCTTTCTCGTAATCAATGAAAGCTATATATAAGGGTTGGTTATATTCTGCACATTTCTCTATCACTTGATTGATAGTGTGAATATGGTCTATTATTGGCCTTTACGGAATCCTGCCTGGTCCTTTGGTTGACAGAAGTCTAAGGTGTTCCTGATTCTATTTGCGATTACCTTAGTAAATACTTTGTAGGCAACGGACAGTAAGCTGATGGGTCTATAATTTTTCAAGTCTTTGGCGTCCCCTTTCTTATGGATTAGGATTATGTTAGCGTTCTTCCAAGATTCCGGTACGCTCGAGGTTATGAGGCATTGCGTATACAGGGTGGCCAGTTTCTCTAGAACAATCTGACCACCATCCTTCAACAAATCTGCTGTTACCTGATCCTCCCCAACTGCCTTCCCCCTTTGCATAGCTCCTAAGGCTTTCTTTACTTCTTCTGGCGTTACCTGTGGGATTTCGAATTCCTCTAGGCTATTCTCTCTTCCACTATCGTAATGGGTGCCACTGGTACTGTATAAATCTCTATAGAACTCCCCAGCCACTTCTCATCCATATTATTATTATTATTATTATTATTATTATTATTATTATTATTATTATTATTATTATTATTATTATTATTATTATTATTATTATTATATTATTATTGTCCATATTATTAGAACTATCTCATCCATATTAGTAACGATATTGCCGGCTTTGTCTCTTAACGCACACATCTGATTCTTGCCTATTCCTAGTTTCTTCTTCACTGTTTTTAGGCTTCCTCCGTTCCTGAGAGCCTGTTCAATTCTATCCATATTATAGTTCCTGATGTCCGCTGTCTTACGCTTGTTGATTAACTTAGAAAGTTCTGCCAGTTCTATTCTAGCTGTAGGGTTAGAGGCTTTCATACATTGGCGTTTCTTGATCAGACCTTTCGTCTCTCGCGATAGCTTACTCGTTTCCTGTCTAACGGCGCTACCACCGACTTCTATTGCGCACTCCTTAATGATGCCCATGAGATTGTCATTCATTGCTTAAACACTAAGGTCCTCTTCCTGAGTTAAAGCCGAATACCTGTTCTGTAGCTTGATCCGGAATTCCTCTACAGAACAGGTATACGTATACGTATACGTATACCTATACGTAGAGCGTATACGTACCTTCAAAAACAGGTTCGTGAAAAGAAATCAAAGCGAAGTAGACGAAGTAGTTATAGGCAGCAGCAGCGAGCGAAGTCACCTTCCTGCTGCCTATCGCTTCAAGCAAGAACGGCGAGAACACTGCACGCACAATAATATGAGCCATCTGCATATCCCTGCATGCAAAGTGCGCACTTATTGGTGGATTCGAAGCTGCCCCCGCTAGATTTGGTTTTCCTCGAGTTCTTTCACTCGCACGTACTGCATACAATGCGCGGCGAAGGTGTTATCGCCCTTGGGCTTTATACGGAACATCATGGCGTCGCGGACGGAGATGGTGCAAATGCGCCTGCAATGTCCATATGTGTTCTATCGCAATAGAAGTGTTTTTCCGAGTGTGAAAGTAGCACGCGAGTATGGCGAAATTGTCGCGCGTCTGGCCGCTTGAGGGAGTGTGTATGTATTCGCGGGATCCTTTTTTTTACACGCTCGGAAAAACAATTTTATGCAACACGTATTCAGCAACAGCAAGCTCTATCGGGAGTTTCTTATGTTCCTCTGCAATTTTATGACTGACACTTTTCATCTATAATAATTGAGAAGTTGAATAATAATAAAGATTTGTAATATAATTATGTGGAATGCAATAAAAAAGATAATCTGAGTATCTCCATGCGACGGCCAACAACATTACCTCGGTTCTGTCTAGCTACGTAGCGTTTTCATATTTGTAAACTTTGGCTCAAGTTAAGTCAAACGTCTTGTTCGAGTTTTTGCAAGACCTCTAAGTAGAAGGAAGTTCAATTTCACAGCAAGAGTCTTATGTACCATCAAGAATCTCTGGGGTATATTGGTGGCCTAATCTTCCTTCATGTAATTGTTTACACTTCGGTAACACTGCTTCGCCTTCGCTGCGAAACTGCAGCCTCTTTATTTTTTTCTTCTTTTTTTTTACTGTGAGTCGGTGTAAAGCGCTGCTGGGAATGACTGCTATCGATTCGGATTTCCCGTGAATGCGGCTTGACCTCATTTCGGTTACTGAGCTGATTGTATATATTTATGAGCTTTACGTGGAAGTGATGATGTTTCCATTCCTAACAAATGTACATTATTAAAAGAACTTTCTTTTTTCGTGAGTTGTTAGCTTAGCTCACTAGAAAGGGAAGCAATAGTGATGCACATACCATTCATGTGCATTTCATACAATGTTGAAAAAATACTCTACCGAAAGGGCCACTGAAGTCTTCCGGTGTTTTTTAGGCTCAAATATGCACTCAAAGGAATTTGAAGCGAAATGAACATACAGCAAGATATTCCTTATATAAGCATATGTTATGCATACCATTAGAAATAACCGTGCGTTGGCTACCTCGTTTCCTTTGCAAGATATAATATACTTTGTACTTTGTATATATATCTAGATATATTATTTACAGTGGAAATTAGAAAAAATGAAGTGTGTCCGAGGAATGCGAGAATGCCCAATTCTAAATTAGCGCGAAGCTCTCTGCGTGTTTTCGTTTTGCGATTTATTCAGGCAAAGAACTTGAAACAGAAATTACCGCACCGACTGGCAGCGGGCCAGTGCCATCAGTGCCTTCAGAGGGGGAGGGGCACTATGGGAACTCTGGCATGATGAGCGTGATCCGAGTTGGCTGCGGTAGAACAGAACGAGCGTGAGAGCAGTGGACACGAGCGCTTCTAGCGAGCGCGTTCAGCATTTAGTCGGGTGTGCTGCCACGGCGCCTGCTCCTGGCTATCATGAACCGCTGCGAGGGAAACGCACTCAAACGTCAATCGCACACCCAACGCCTGCGTGACTGCCGTGTCGCCTTTTAAGAGGAAGCTTTGGCTCTGGTGCTCGTATCTAAATACTTTGAAAGGAGAATTCATTTTTCTCGGCAACCAGAGCACTAAATTTGGCAAGGTTTGATGCATTTAAAAGAAAACATCATTGTCTAGTGACTGTTGGTTTCGAACATTCCGTTTAGGTCTTCAATTTTTATAAAAGATTGGCGAAAATCGAAAATTTTCAGAAAACAATGTATGAATTTTAGAACTTTGTAACTCAGCAAAGAAAATATGATGTGACAATTCTGTGAATCGCATGTCATAGTACAACTTAAGCGGACAAAATCCATATGTTGCACGTTAATCTAATGATACATGTAGTAATATGGCAATACAGCTTTTGCAGAACCCTTGTGCACAACGTAAAATTGACATATCTAATTTGTCCGCTTTGAATGGCCTAATCAATGCCGGTTACAGAACCATGATATCTGTTTTTGATGGAGAGCTAATAATATAATAATTTCGTGCATTTAATTTTTCAAACTTCTGAATTTTTGAAAATCCTTTTAATAAAATTCAGTCTCTAAATCAAAATTACGCTTTCAACAGTCACTAGAATTTAACTTTCTCTCAGAAATACAACAAATCTCATTAAAATAGACGAGGGGGGAGGGTTAGCTTACAAAAGAGTTTTTGTGTTTTAAATGTATTTGAATAGGCCGCGTCGGAGTTGGGCCGCAGCCAAAGCTTCCTTTTAAGCGGCAGCAGATCCTGCTTGATGCAATGTTCGTTTGTACGAGAAACGCTTGAGTGACCTGCATTCACGACGCGCAAGCAGGCATGTCACGTGGTATCTGTCTTCTTGTATTTTACGGGCATCTGCAATAAGCGGAATGCCACTAATACCCAATAGAAACTTGGAAAGTGTTTATTCAGAAGTTTTGGAAGGTGCTCTAAAACTTTCTAATTGGAATCTTTTTCCTAACTTCGTTGCTTCCAAAGTTGGT
The DNA here is from genome assembly GCF_038994185.2 of Dermacentor albipictus. Taxonomy (NCBI): domain Eukaryota; kingdom Metazoa; phylum Arthropoda; class Arachnida; order Ixodida; family Ixodidae; genus Dermacentor; species Dermacentor albipictus. Next base: position 93,117,432 of record NC_091826.1, on the reverse strand, counting down.
AAATCAATCTTGACTGATTATACAATTGAGCAGTGTACAAAAATAGTGTCACTAACTACATACAATAGTCAGCCACAAGCATTGGGACGTGTCGTGTTACAGAGAGCATCGGCATATTTTTCAACTGTGGCTAAAATTGGCTGGGACACCTGGTGAACGCATCCTTTCTTGTTCTCCTCATTATCGTCCATCACAATTTTTTGTTCCCTTTACATTGCGCTCCTTCAGCATAGCAGGCCACAGCATCCTAGATCATGCCAACTTTTCTTCCTTTCCTTGAATAAATTTCCCCTATCTCCCAGCAGTATACTACAGCAGAAAGGCCATTTGGCTATCCTTGATCATTGAAACTGACCATCTGATTTTTTGCGATGTGTCTTTCGTTTAAAGCAAAGCAAATATTGTACCAGCGTGCCTCAGAATAATTCCTCCCGAAAAATGAAAGAAGAATCCCCGCTATGGGAAAAATGCGTGTTGTGGAAGCACGGCTAGTCCAACCGAGAGAAAACATTACATGTCGCAGCATACCACGTTTCAAGAGTGGTCAAAACATGTACGAGGTAACAAAATTGTGTCATCGGGGATTGAATCCTTAAAATTAACGTAGAAGACAGTCATTGCGGGATTTGAGGATGGTCTGCTAGGATACGCAGCAGATACAAAGAAGTTGAATAGAATGGGAATAGAAGATATCAGATTAACAGGATTAACGTAAAAAACACCCGGTGAACAAGCCTGAGAGGCGAATACTGCACACACAAAAAAGTTTGGAAGACTGTCGTGCAAGACTGGACAGCATATCCTCCGCAACGCATTGCTTTGGAGCCAACTCACATCCGCTTAACGCAACGTGGTATCGTTCATAGTCCCAGCAGTTGCTCTGGCTGAATTTGTGACTTTCCGACACATATTTCGTCTGTGTCTGATCATCGCGGGCAATAGGGCAGCTTTTCCAAACCATGTCGGAAGAGAGAAAAGTCTGTTATCTATGTGTGCAGAAAGCGCGTTTATAGGGCAACTGCGGCTATTTTTTGACAATGTCGAGGTAATGACATGTTTAGGTGCCTGAGACCGCTCCTGTCAGGCGTTTTGTAGAATTGTTCCGCAAATTCGAAACTGATTTCCAATGAGCAAATAAGCGCAAACTCTAAACCGAAACATGACAGACCCGGCGAGCCAACATCTTCGTGTGAGGTTAAGAGGGGTACGCCAGCGTGAAAAGCGCACAAGGCACGCCGATCACGTCAGCGTGGAGAACGAAAGCAGTCAAAAGCAGACGCTCAGCAGATTCGAGACAGCGGCTGACCATTGACACAATGTCTTCGGATCAGAACGTCAGTTGCACAAGCTATTAAGGACTGTCAAACAATTACAGCTAAGATTCCCACGAATTCAGCAGCCATGAATCCTCGTTCGCAATGGGCTCCCCAACACGACAGGAAGCACTTAGGGCAAGACTTCGTGTTGCAACATGAAGACCAAGTGCAGCCCTAATCATTGATCTAACTTTTAGGTTTTTAGCGCACAAAAAGACTCCGCGTCGTACCTCAGTTTCTCGTCCCTTTTTGTGCGCTAAAAACCCAACGTTATTGAATACCAACATGCCCAAACCTGTGCTATTTCATTGATCTAATACGTACTGTTTGCTATCTTCTGTGTTAGAACCCTTCTCAGGGAACCTTTCGCATACTCCCTATGAGATGTTGTGGAACACGGCTATCTGCATTTGTATGTCGATTTATGGAGCGCACTATTTCGCCGAAAGAACTTCTCTCAGTGTGCAAAGCGCGTAGTCTGAGTCACGCTGGTATGAGTGTCCGGACACCTTCCCCAATAGCGACCGGGAGACCGTTCTTATTCTGGCTAGGAATACCATTACTCGTACTCTTTTGATACACACAATGTATGTGCTACATAAGTTATAGATCGATTTCAGCATTGCGCGAGTGACCGTTCATTTAGAGTGGTAATATTTTTCACGCGGAAATGCTGATGCATATACTTACACCATTGGTGGCTGAGCCAGGAGGTTGTCCAGGCTGTTGTATTGAAGGGGTTTCCGCTTTTTACAAATTTGCGATACGAGGCGAACAGTGCACCTTGGAAGCTAAATAATGTGTCAGCCAACAATATTTAAAGATTCACCCATGTGCTAAGAATTAAATTAGGCAAGTACCGGTGAGCGCCACTGGCAGCTTCGAGACCGGGAACCTACTGATGTTGATAGTGCGCTGTGTCTTCGCTTCTCTCTTTTTGTGTATGCACTGTGTGAAAATAAATTTGTTTATTTCAGATCCGTATAGCCAGGGCGGAATGACAAAATTGGTTTTCCTCACTCGAAAGGCTTAATTAGCTCCAGGTCAGCCGCTCACAGCCGCCAGTACTATGCACGCGCCAAGTCGACGACTGTGATTGGCCTAACATGGACCTAACGTGATCGGCGTTGGCTCAGACTTTGTGTCAGGCTGGCGATGTCTTAAATTCGCGCAGCCAATAATTCAACACCACCTACCTCCCATCAATTGCCCGTCCGCAAAGAGCGTAATTTCTCGCGACAGCAACTTCCCACACCAGACCTTATTTCACGTTTGCCGGCTCCACCACGCTGTTGTCCGCTGTAAATTCCCAGAATGCTCTGCGCATGCGACCGTTTGTATCGTAACAGAAAGTGACTAGCATCCGAGGAATAAGAGAAGCAGGTGATCCGAAGCAAATAGATAAATTACTTTGCAATAAATCTGTGTGGCTCTGAAACCTGCTTGGTTCTTTTTTTAGGACCTGACGGGTCTGTGGAGAGGAAAGTACCCAGGGAAATCGACACCCATGGACACCAAAAATGCCGGAGTTGCCCTTTCATAAAGAAGGCGCAACATTGAAGATGTTACTTTAGAATATCTCGGATGTGAGGTTTGTGACTGGTAGCGGTACGTGGGTTGTTTATTGAAATAAATAAATGGTTTGATCGCGGATGAGCAGATAACGAAGGAGGCAAGGATGAGAATAAATAGCTAAGCTATCCAGGACCCGATCCTGGTGTCATATACGATGAAAAGTTCAACTGGTGTTCTCCTATCATGCTAATTGAATCTAGGGTTGAGCATGCTTTAGGATTGCTTCCGAGGCTCAGCAACCGGTGCTATGGGCAAAACCGACACACTCTTACGATATATAAAATATTTATGCACCCTATATTAGAATTCCAGTGTGTTGTGCTATCAGGAAGCCCTGCCTTGAAAATTAATCCCATGCTCCTCTCATTACTTGCAGCTCTGTGTCTGTGATCGGGAACCCGAAGGTTTATAGCGATGAACGTTTCATACCTGGAAGTGTTCCCATTGAGTAACATAGTAAACGCCAACAGCGGACGCTCGAACCATTTCGCGGCCGAGCTACGGAGCTTCGCCGATTCCACTGGGTTGTAGAGCACATGAAGAAAGTGCGGCTGTGGCTTCGGCTGCGGCTAGCGGCTTGACAGGCGGCATGACCACTGGGCACGACTCAACGCACGCGAAGCCTAGTTAGACAGCACCGCCGGACTCTTCCTGTAAAAATGCACCTCAGCATCGCGTTTGGGTTCTTCTGCCAGCCTCTGCTTCATCGCCGTTTTAGGGTAAGGCAACAGCAAGTTCTTTTGCTCGTCGTTAACGAATTATTCTATTCGCATTTCGTTATGTCACAGTTGGCCTCATGAACGAGTGACGGTGACCTTGCAGCCACGAAAAGCTGCTGCCCATTTGCTACGCTGACTATCATTTCGCATTCTTTTTTTTTTGTTCGCAGCAATGAGAGGTGATTGTAGCAATAACAGTCATGCGGCAGCGTCCGAGCTGAGAGTCAGGTTCGATGCAATGACGAAATCAGAAAATAAAATAAAATATTTCGTTAAAAATGCAGCCTATGAGCACATGCCATTCGGCATAGGTGTATGTTAGGCGCACCGACTGTTAAAGAAGTTTGGTGCTCTACTTTTGCAGAAGAAATGTAGCTATGTCTAAAGCCGTACACGTGCAATATTTGGAGTATAGCAATAATGCGCTGTCCCTGAACATCTGTAGCAGGCCATATGCGCTCGAGCGTTCTTAGCTTTCCTGCATTGGGCTCAAGATACGCGTTTTCATGTTTTGATTGTGTATGGAGTCGTTAACGTAGAAAGTTCCTTGTTTCTTAGCATTTTTAACAGTGCCTATTTAACCAAAAAATTACGCATTACATGAAGGAACGCAGCATCACCCTAATAAAGTTTTGAAGACTCCAATATTGCTGATACGAAGGAACGTAGCGTCTACATTCAGAAGCTTTGAAGCCTCCGGTATTGCTTACCTTCTGTCTGTCATTCTACGTGTTGCAGGAATCTCCACGATTTCCTCAAAATACACTGTACAGCCAAGGGACATCATGCATACTCAAGGGCGAAATTCCAAGTATCAGAAGACGATTGCAAGGCTTCGAAGACAGCAGGTGAAGACTCCCAGCACAAACTGCCTAATTGTAGCTTTGTAATGACGGACATACTGGCTTACACATTCAAGATGAGGATGTTCGTGCGTGCTCAATTATTTTTGCAACCATTCTATTTTGCCGCGCAATCATTCGCATAATTTTGATACCATAATTAACCCTGCTTCGCGGAAGTGCAAGAAAAAAACGTAATATTTTTGTTACTTCTAAAACAATCCAATTTTGAGCAAATTATTTGCTGGCGTGTATATGCAGTTTTTTTTCTCATTGTCTGGATTGTTGCAACACGTCTTCTACGTGTTTTGCTTGCGCAAAGTTATTGCCATCATGCCATTAATTTCCGACTATTCTCCATTACACCGGTGTCACACGACCACCTTCGATCGCGATCAAGTCCGATCCGGATCGAAATTCTCGACTGCTATGGCTCCATCGCGCAGCTTGCCCAAAACAACCAATCGCAACCGAGAAATTCATATCGGATTGGGCTTGATCGCTTTTGAAAGTGACCGTGTGAGACCGGCATTACTTGCATTTCGCCGTTTCTTGCCGTTTTCGTGTGTCTGCGTCTAACAATCTTGCTGTAAGAAATTGTTTTCTGCTCTTTTCGCGTTCTTGAGTGCACCAAGTTGAGTTGTAACTAACGAACATGGCACATTTATTTACTATACACTTTTGGCGTGAGTTAGTAGACGTACAATGTCATACGCGATAAAGTAATACTTCCTCAACAGTTGGCATGATCGTTGGGCTATGTTACAGCCTCAAACAGCAAATATGATTTGAAATGAAACTAACATGAAGTGAAACACCTTTGCGCGCTCGTCGTCACAACATACAAACGCGGTACAACCGCCTGCAGGAAATCACTCGATCTAAACAAGAATATAATAAGAAACGAAACTGAAATTAGGGCCTCCGAGATTCGGCGGCGGGCGCGACCATCATGGAGGCTGATGCGTTTCGCCGTTTCCGCTAGGTGCGCTGAAAGCCAAATTCGGCCGCAGGTGCCTATGGGAATGTCCGCTCTTTACGTTTACTATGTAACTCTATGGTGTGCCTACCAAAAGTATTTTGCAGATTCCGCCTCCTAACTTTCCATACAAGTTTAAAACCCGATGACATTACTCAAAAAAAAGATAGCATTATGTTTTATTAGCTATCCCAATCCATCCTTTGTCGCACATGAGCTGAGACTCCACATTATTCGAATAGCGTTGTTACTGAGATAAATAGAAGACTTAAATGCCTGTATCTGAGATATACCTCCAGTAAATGCCATTAATTAGAATTAAAATTATTATTATTATTATTATTATTATTATTATTATTATTATTATTATTATTATTATTATTATTATTATTATTTAGTGTGTTATGGCGCAAGGGCTAGAACGGCCAAAGAGCGCCAGCAACAATGTTTAGTTGTGCGGCAGAATGTAAATAAACACGAAAGTGGGTATAATGGGTCCCAATGCCTGTGGCGTACTACGGTGGCTGTAAAGGCCTAGGAATTAAAAACATAACGCTTGCATTTCTTGATAGAATTTAAGATGATTATGTATGACTTCGGGTAGCTTAGTGAAGGTGACTTTAAAAGCGGTAAGGTATATTCTTCAAAAAGTTCACATCATTAAGATAACTTAACAGCCGGTCGAGGGGGAACATCGGCTCAGCCGACAGGAAAAAATGCAGGGTACATAGATAAATTATACAATTAATAATATATAATACACAACATATAAAATTATACACGTGGATATTTTTAGGCAAATTCAAAAATCAAATAATTAAAGATAGTTGGTTTGTAGATTATCTTGCCCACGTGCAAATCAGTAACGTAGTAGCTACAAAGGTCTTAATAATTGAGTAGAAATCCAGCGTAGGTACTTTGTCCCCTTCACATGGGTATTGATTTTTTTGAATTCGTAATTTGACTTCGATTCCTAAAGCGGAGCTAGGGCAATGATTCTTGCGCTGCTCGCACTGCTTTTAAGTACAACCAAAACCTATTATCACACATTCTCTTTCAGGATGTTTTCTTCTTCTCTCATCAAATTTTCCAGTATTAAAAGTGTTCCTGTCATTATTCCCGTTGCACTTCATAATTTTTAGTTTAGTACACGTTCTTGGTCACAGTGTAAATTATTTCAAAGTGAATGCCTAGTTGTTAGCGCAATGATTCTTTTATACCGCTGTAATTCCTACTCTTTGGGTGTATTTCTACATGATCAGAATGGAGAAACTGCCATGACCACGATCCAACAAAAACGAGCACATGCTAACGGTTGCGTGACAATGAGCGTATTTCGAGGGTGCAATGACGACGATGATGTAACCACTCGGGCACATTTGCGATTGAATGCCGACAGCTCGATTATGATGAAATGACAATGAAGAAATGAAGTCGATTAAAAGGCGAAGGTGTTATGACGACGACAAAGGGACGACAAAAATGGCGTAGGACGAGTTTGAAACGACGGCAACGTGACGATACCTAGAAGATGATGACGTAAAATGGCGTGACGATGACATAGCAGAAGCAATACAGTCACGTGTACGGCGTGACGATGATGTCACAAACCCAGCGGCATGTCAGCCTAGCCGGTGGCACATACCCAGCTGGAAAAATTAATCGAAACTGTTGTCTGCACAAGAACCGAGTGAGACGAACCACTGTGGATGGCACCAAGGCGTAAGACTTGTCTACGAGCGGAGAATGACTAATGCATGATTAAGATCATTACGCTCCCCATTTATATATATATATATATATATATATATATATATATATATATATATATATATATATATATATATATATATATATATATATATATATATATATATATATATATATATATATATAGTGTTAAAACGAAAGAAATCTAGCATGCGTGCAATGGTTAACATGCTGTGTTCCGAAACGCAACTGCTCCGAAGTCGTCAAGCAGATTTTCCCCAACAATTTGTAGTTTCGTTTCGGTGTGAAATATTATACGTCCTTTATGTCAAAAGAACTAACAGATGCATTCATGTCAGTTTTTTTCTTAAAGAAGATTTTGATTTTCTCTAAATTTTCTCTGAGATTTTCTCAGCGAGTAAAATTTCGAGTTTTTCTTTCAATAAGAGTGCAATCATATCTTACATGTACCATTTTCGGATATTATAACATGCAGATTCTGGATTATGGGTCACATGCCAGAGATGGCTTAGGAAACATAATCAACATAGAAAATGAACAATCTTTTCTTCTTTTCTTGTGAATGCAACAGATAGCGCTGCTTCGATCTAGCTGCCCAAAACATCTGCCGACAAAAGCAAGTGACTCTGAAAGCACAGCAAGAACGGCGAGCACAGATTGCGATCGTCGATGATTGATTGTCGACGATCGTGCGATAACGGACACCCTCACAGATACCAGCTGTCGAATTGACTGGAGTTCACTTATCTGCCGGCATTGATACCTGAACAACAATTCCGGTTTCGGGCGCACGCATTTTCAACGGTAGCTGGCCCACGTCACGTCAGCTGCACTGATCGGCGCGACATTTAATATTATGCTGCAAGTAATCAACCATGCGCGGTCTTGGTGCGGACTCGTTTTATTATTTAGTAAAACTTATTGCGACCGAACTTTACAAGTCCCAATGGAATTGTTGCACGTGCAATTACATAAGGTTGACGCAGGAAGCTTTGTGAAATGAGGAAATGTTTTCTTTGCTCCATGTAAATGCTTGTTCCAGGCTTTTTGTGCATTCATCCAGCGTCGTGCCACCAGGTAAGAAACTGCAGTTCCGTGAAAACCTCCACCGCTAGATATCACCTAAAAAAAATGAATTTCAATCCTGTGTCCTTTTAGTATTTTGACCTTATTGAAACACTGCAGGTAGAGGCGAAACGTTCGAAAGTGGTGACGGGGAGGCATTACAAACAAAAGCAATTCGCTTTCACATACATGGCGTAGAACACACCTGACTCATCCCAAGTACCAGAAAGATATAAGGAAAACATCTTATTTCCAACCATTCCCCATACCCGTCCATTATATCGTGTACTTTAATGTACAAGTAAACCGGCGACTGCGCTTTTCCAAGACACTTTGGCATCAGCCGATGCGATGTTGTGCTACGTACACAGATCTGTGCACAACACAGGCTCTCAGCCAGACCATGCTTGACAAACCGGAATGTCTTGTACCCGGTCTCATGAAAAATCTGTGCGAGCAAAGCCTATTTTAAGTCATCCAAAAGACCGAATGTTTTCCTTAATAGTCCCTGGTTTGTCAGCTCCTCGGCGCTATCTTTTGTGCGTTCTGCCGGCGCAAGCAACACATTCCCCTGTTATCACTCTTGGCAATCGCTCTCATCATTCTCGGCAATCTCTTGACTACCGAATCAAGGTATATATTGTTGTGGGGACGTAAAAAGCGCCACCAACGTTTCCCGCTAACATTCAGTACATGCCAAACTAACTAGTCACCGCGGTCGAGCTGCTTTTTGCTATGTGGCTCACGAAGTCAGACGTAGCAAGCGCGCCATAAAGGAATGCCACTACTTAACGAAATTATTTGCAATGATGTCGGGGGTCAGAGAAAGCCCGGCGAATTTGTCTCAGTAAGAATCAGTACACGCGAAACTTCCTGGCACGGCGGAGCTGCTTTTCGCCAACTGCGCCACAAATCCTGGTGCTACGAGCGTGCCCCAAAATCTACCGAAATAAGTTAAAACAATGATAAAGCCCTTGGAAAGCGTCGCAGTTATCCCCTATAACGAGCCACTAACTCAAACTGCGCCAGGACGGCCCAGCTGTTCTTCGCTGACTGCGCCACAAGTCTCGTTTCTGCGCCGTAAGCCTAGAATTGCTAGAAATACGGAGCAGATTGTGGAGCAAAATTCGTTTCTTTGCGTAGTTCAACAGTACCGTCATAGAGAAAGGAATGCAACATGAGTGGACACTCCCATGGAGCCCAGCAGCCCATTTGACTGCAGCGCGCCAAGCCGTCGGCGTTAATACTTGAACGACACTTCCGATTTCGGTTTTAGACGCGCGCGTTTTGAATACTAGCTGGTGCGCATAATGTCGGCTACGGTTTTCTTTTCGCTAACCGCGCACTGTCTTCGTGCTAAACCATTTTATTATTAACTCGAATTGATTGCGAAAGATATTTACAAGCCTCCATCAAATTTGTGCCACGTGCAATTTCATTAGGACGCAAGACGCCTTGTGAAACGAGGAAATGTTTAGTTTATTCTATATCAATGCTTGTTGAGGGCTTTTTCTGGATTCATCCAGCGTTGTGGCACCAAGTAAGCAGCAGTAGTTCCCGTAGGAAGCTCCACCAGACGACATCAGCTGAAAAAATTCAATTACAAGCAAGTGTCATTTTGGTATTAACATATAAGAATGCGTGTAGAGGCGAAGCGTGTGAAATTGGCGAATGGGGGGCTTCACAAACAAAAGCAATTCGCTTTTACATAGACGGCGTAGAACATACCCAACTCATCCCAAACAATACCGTACACACCACGAAAACATTCTATTTCCAAGCATTCTACTCTTCAGGGGCTTCATTTCCTGCACATTAATAGCTCGAATACACGGGCTACTGCACCTTTCCAGAACCTGGCTACAACCGACGCGATTGTACGCTACGAATACACAGAGGTGGCCACAACACAGGCTCAAAACCAGACCATGTTGGACGCTGGCAGAATTCCTTTTACTCGCACTCAAGACAAATGCGTGGGCACCATTTAGAAGACAGAATTTTCGAGTTACTAGTTCCTGGCGTTTGAGCTCCTTGGCGTTATCTTTTGCGCGTTCTGCCGGGACGAGCAACACAATCCCGTGTTATCACTATTGACAGTTGCTCGTTGCGTTTTCCACAATCGTGAGTACCGAAAGCAGGCTTAAATTGTTGTGTGGTAACACGAATGTTCACGAACTTGTCGCAGAAAGATTCAGGGCCGGTATTTTGTAGCGATGACTTTTCCGATTCTATTCTTTTTCAGACTTTTCGCGCTTGGCCAGTGGCCAGAGCGACGGTCTGCCCACATTATCAACTGGATCAGGCGGCCGTGTGTGGTGGATGCTAAGAATAGCATAGAATAAGGCATAAGGCATCGCTACAAATAAGCGGCCCTGTACGCGTCGAACTAACTTTGTCACCACGGCCGAGCTGCTTTTCGCTGCGTCACGACAGGCGCGGCGAGCGTGCCTCATATGTAGCAAAAAAAGTATTGAAAATAATTTTCAACAATGTTGGGCTTCAGAGAAAGCGCCATGAACTTGTCTTGTTAGTCCATTAAAGCGCGAAACCAAACTGCGCACTACGGCCGAGCTGCTTTTCGCTAACCGCGTCACAGTGCCAGGCAGCCCCACTGCGCTTTAAAAGTGCCCCGAAAGGTAACGAAATTAGTCACAATAATGTTGGCGGTGAGAGGAAACGCCAAAACTTTTCGCAGTAAAATTTAGTACATGCAAAACTGCATCACAGCACCTTGTCTGACTAGCGAGTTCAAAAATTACAGAAATTAGTTAAAATAGTATTGGGGCTCATAGAAAGTGTCGGAAACATCGCCGAAGATGATTCATTATTTCAAATTACCTGCACCACCAATGGCCGCGCTGTTTTTCGCTAACTGCCTCACAAGTATAGCGTGGGTGCGGTGCCGTAAGCCTAATTGCTTAAAATGCGTCGCAGACTGTCGAAAAAGATTGCTCACCTTGCCGTAGTCGAATAGTGCAGCGGTGCCATGCCGAAGTTGAGCAGGAACGCAAGTATTTGCAGGGAGCCCCGTAAACCAGGCTAAATTCAAACATAGAAAAACAAGCCGAACAGGCCAACGCTGCAGATGGGCGGCCGGCCTCTCTCAGTTCGGCGGTGTCTGACAAATGACGCATGCACCTGGCTTGTCATTCGGCAATTCGCCTGTCGCTAGGCGACGGAAGTGAGCCGCAAAGTATTATTTATACACAGATATATTTACTTTTGCCGGGAAAGAATGAAAAAATAAAACAATCCCTGTTAACGTCATTTCATATACTATTTCTTTTCGATGCTCGCGGCAGCAAGCGGTCGGCGTTGTTACTATAGCATGACGTACTTCCTGTTGCCAGTTTTGGCCGATTAACCCCTCTTGTCATATTCTTTTCTTATAGCACCATAGAGAAAGAAAAAGACTAAGAGCGGACACTCCGAGAAATCTGGCCTCAGGAACTACGTCACGGGTACGTAACGAACGAATGCTCTCATCAAACGCCAGGGGACGCAGGCGCAAAAAAAGAAAATGTTGTAATGAATTCTGCTCAATCGCTTTACAAAATAATAATTATACACCCAAATTTGGCGTGTTTCTGATACATAAGAACAGAATTTATCGAGAACACCTTCCGTGCTTTTTGTTCTTCATTCGTACTGCCATCAACACCAATCACCATTCGTCCATGGAGAAGAAATCAACGACACCAGCGGCGTGCCAGCGGGAACGTCTCGTGAACGTCGGCTGCGGCGGTGTTCTTGTGTGTGAGAAAGGTGAGTCACGTTTTTAAGCGAAGCTTGGAGTAATTGACTTGTGAGCGCGACGAGGTTCGCTAAAAAAAGCAGTTTGCGGCTCTATATGAGGCGGCGAGACGCGAACATTGCGAAAAGCATCCCCCCTCAAGAAACGCGTAGCAAGAGGGCTGTACTAGCTGTACTTCCTTGCTATCTCCACCGAGAACGGCATAATCTTTGTTGGTTGCGTTCCGTGAAAATAATCAAACGACGCGAAGCTGCCATTACCTTCCACCGATTCACGGCTGTGCACTGCACTGCGACTCGCAGCTTGTCAGACGCCATCGAGACGCTGCGTCTAGGTTTGCGAGGGTAAACCGTTCTTGCCCAGCGCTGTTTGCGATAACCGCGGTATCGGCGTTCCATTGAACTAGTTCGTGTTGGCGGATTAAAAATGATCTGCTGGACAACGCTTAAGGTCGATATCATGAATTGCGCATTTCAGGAAAATTCCGGTTTCGAGAAAATTGAATTCCTAAACCGCGTTTAAATGATCGCGTCACGGTTGACGGTCTTTTCGTTGGCCCGTTCTAGAGGCTGACGAACGCTGGAAAGAACATAAGACGCCACGCTGATTCAGTCCGAAAACGGCGTTCCGGGGACGGGCGCTACCTAAATAAAGCAGGACGTGAGGCACGCTGTAGCGAAGTTTTGCTTGCTCGTTTCCTTTATAGAGTAAGGGCTCCTGAATATTTTAACGATATTGCTTCCAAACAATGGCATGTGACATAAACAGCGAGCATAGCTTATTGCGTTTGGTACTTTAGCGAGGTGTGTATCTAAGGCGCACGGACGGACGCTGGTGTATGCGTCCGTGCGGATTGTTTATACAGAAAAGTAACAGTGGAGAAAAGTCACCAGTGACTACTGCACGTACTTATTGCGGCGGCCGTGTTGGGAAGTACTGCGCATTCTAGTAATTTTCGGTTCCTTATCATTTTTTTTGTGGCGGAGACATTGCACAACGTATTGTCGCGTAGGCGTGGCGTGGCGCGCATTTGAACAAAGGCCTCGTATTTGGACGTTTCGAATGTATCTTCATCACGCTTATGTGAACTGCTATTTTGCCTACCAATGTACTCCTTATACTGAGTACGTACAGGGGTGTCCAAAACTTCACAGGCCGCGATGCCCTCCATGGGATTAAATGGGAAAGCGGCCTGGGAACTTTTGAACACCGCTGTACGGGGTATCAACATTTATCCTTGTAAGTCCGGGTTATATGGGTCAGAGGTCAGGATGTGTCGGTGGTTTTATATTATGCATCGGTTCGCTCTTCATTCAAAGCGGTTTCCTGGTACAGTTATGACGTGTGCATATGTTTTTGGTAAATAATGAAGCGTGCACTTATTGACATTTTCAGACCGTGCTGATGCCATGCCGTCCGGCGGTCCAAGCTACGGCAGCTACTGCAGTGTGTCGTGGTGCTTTGACAACGGCAGAACCCAGAAGAAGCCTATCTTGACTTGCAATAAAAACATTGCGGAAACTCTGTCTCTTTGATACATATGCGCGCTTGTACCAAAACACAAAAGACAAGCGCGATGGATAAAGCCGTAGTGAATTATGATTACCTCTATCTCCATCTGTTACAACTTAATCGAAATAAAAATTGCGTCACTACCTCAATTAACACCAAATATTGAACTAGACAAAAGAGTGAATCGCTAAATCAAAGCGACAAATAAAAGCGTTGCCATTTGGGTGACGAAAAGTGGTCTGAAATGACAAGCTTCCGCGACAGCCCAAAGTCGGTTACGCGGGGTAATCCAAATTTCGCGCCAGCGGAACCGAAACAGGAAGTGCAGGCCAGTTGCTCTCATCAACCGCCAGGTGCGCTAGGTTCGATTGGGCCGCTGGGGGTGTATGGGAGTGGCCGCTCTTAACTGTTTTTTCTTTCTCTATGACAGCACCGTGTCAAAGGGCAAATGAACGTGAAAATACGCTGGGATAGAAACAAATCCACGACGCCTGGGATTCGAAGCGGTAATGGAGCCAACTTTCAATCGCTCAACTCTACATGCCATCGTTCATGATACCCAGAGTTGCTCTGGCAGCATTTATGAGTTTTCCACAAATAATACGTATTTGTCTAAGCGTCCTGAGCAGCTAGGATACTTCCGAAAACTACTTCGCAACGTCCAAAGGTCTCTTATCTAAACTTGCCACGCAAGACATTTATAGAGCAACACTGAAGATTTTTTCCCCCTGTCAACGCATTACCATCTTTAGGTTCCCGCCATCCGCGTGTCAAGCGCTTCTATACCCTCGGACAAATTTCCGCGGCTGTGAAGGAAAAAATTGGCAGTGGCTCGACTATGCCAGGATATACGTAGCGAAAGCTAAGGAATAGCATGGTTAGGTTTGGTTAACCTTGGGTGCGATTACGTAGGGATTTTATTACTTTCTTTATGTCTGTTGTCGCCATCACCGCACATCCATTGGTCGAAAATGACCGGGCCACGCCCATTTTGTCTGTCAATCACACGACTTCAGGAACCCGCGAAAACCAGAAACGTCATAGTGACGTTGACACATTCATAACGTGGAGCATAAGGCATGGATTTTTTGGCACGGCCAGAGGCAGGTTCGTTTCCGAAGGAATAAAAAATGGCTGCCGCGCTCATCGCTATGACCATGGCTCTTCGCCGTCGCCGACGTGAACACGGAGAGCCAGGCGACGTGCTTTACAAGCCGGATGATTATTTTCGACGGCATTTTTTCCTCTCGATGGGAACGGTGCTGTTGTTGTGCGAGCAACTGGCGGGGGAACTAAAAGCGAAGCGAGCGACGGGACTGTCGGTGGAGCGGATAGTGTTGTGTGCGCTGCGCTTCTTTGCCACCAGGAGCTTCCAAGAGTCTGTTGGGAGTGAGGAGACGATTCGTGCGTCGCTGTCGACGGTCAGTGAGTGCGTGCGACGCGTTGCAGAGGCTGTTGTGAACGCAGGGGCGCCAGACAATTGGGTCCATGTTCCCAAGACTACCGAGGAAAAGGCAGCCATGAAGGAGGGTTTTCTTCCGCGTGGTGCAATCTCCGGCGTCATCAGTTGCATCGACGGCACCTTCATAGCCATTGTCGCATCCAAGGGTGAGCGCAAGGCTGCATTCATGTGCCGTAAGGGATACTACGCCCTGAACTGCATGTTTGTAAGTAAACCTCACGTTTTCTGGTGCGGATCCTTTTGTTGCTCTTGTCGATGGGCACTTTCTCTGTTTACATTTCATATCTGCGACGCGGACACGAAGATCCTGGCCGCGGACCCTCTGCGACCGGGGTCGGACCACGACGCGTTCGTTTGGCAGACGACATGGCTGCGCCGGCAGTTCCAAGCGGGGTGCATTCTGAATACCGCGGAATATACCTCCTCGGTGAGACTAAACATTTCTTTTTTTGGCGCAGTCACGCTTCAGAAGCGCAGCACGCCGCCTCCGCTCCAACCCAAACATTTAACGAAATTACAAGCACATCATTAAGGCACGAGTAAAATGAAATGAAGATATTGACTGCCACCATTGGCAAATTTCGAAGTGTTCGAAGCCCTATTATTGATTTATTTGAGTCTAAAGCTGCGCATGCTTTAGGATTCCTCCCGAGGCTCAGGAGCTGGTGCTATGGGCTACGCACAGACAGTACAATGATATATTATATATTTATGCCCCCGTATGATATAATTTCAGTGCGTCGTGTGTTCAGGAAGCCCTACGTATAAAATTAGACCCTTGGTCCTTTTAGAATCTGAAGCCCTGCGTATGTGCCTGGGACTCCCAAAGTTTGTAGCCATCAACGTTATATAGCAGATAGCGTGCTTGCCAACAATGCTTTGCAGATACTTCATCCCAACCATAAAAGCATTTTCAAAACTTTGCGAGGTTATAGCGAGACGATCGCGATCTGTTTTCTAATTGATTCGAATAACTTGTTTGTGGCAGAGTGGTCGAGGTAACGCATTTATCGAATTTCTCACTCAAGTGACGGCCTCATATGAGTTACGCACGGGACCCGGTAGTAGGATCCACTTCAATTTCAAAGCCTGAGTCCTCTTGTACCATCAATATTCTGGCTTCCCTAGGTGGTGCAATCTTCTTTATGATATTCTTTTATACTTCGCTATCCCTGTACTCTATAACAAGCGAAGTGTATTCCTGTACTTCGCCTTTCGAGAAAAACTGCAGCATATCTCCCGCTTCCTTTTTCTTTCCTGTTTTCTTGTGAGTCCGAGTACGAGCGTTAGCGCATTACTGTTGTTTATGCTGATTACGAGTAAGTCGGGCTTCGCCTCATTTCGGTTACTGAGGTAACGGTAACCGAAATGAGTTGCAGGCTGCCCCAACTATGATGCAGAAAGATTAAAAAAAAACAGCAATTGTGTTACTCGAAGAACACCTAGTCCTTACTGTTTCCGGTAAAGAGGAATAGCCGCCAGCAATACCTTCGGTTCTGATATTCAATTAGGTATGGTGAGTCGTGGTATAGGAAACTTTATTCAGGTCCTTCAGGTCGCGCTAGATTCCTAAATGAAAGCGTTTAATTAGGTATCGATGATTATCGTCTAAATCGCAATAACTACTTTCGTAATTTTGAAAGGGTCAATGAGGCATTTGTATGCACTCCAAAATTACATCTAACCGTGGTATCTTCAGCGATGTACTAATTGGACACAATTTTTTTCCAACTGGTAAAGAAACCTTACGAAGCTTGAAAATTACCACGTGAGTGCACTTCAACCCACATCATAAAACTGCATTCTCAAATACGCTGATTAAAACAACTACTTTGTTTGTCGTAAACGGGAGGAGACAGCGCATCACCTTGACAATTGTATGGATGTATCACCAACAGCAGGTTTCGCAGCTTCGCAGCTATTCCTCCGTCTCGTTTCTACTTCTCACTAAGTGTTCGTCCATCAAGTGCGACTGATCACATTGATAAGACAAGTCCCTTGATAACGCAACCGAAGCACTTCTCTGACCACGCACGAAATGTGAGAAACATGTAATAGGCATAAAATGTTTAATAATCCCGGCTTTGCGCGCACCGCATCGACAGAGCGCGCGCAGCGAAATTTCTCGCAAGAAAGTTGCTGCGAACCGAAGCCTAAAAAAAGGGCCAGTTTCATTTTCATAAGAGCGTATACGTACTTTCAAAAACAGCTTCGTGGAAAGAAATCAAAGCGAAGTGGAAGAAGTAGTTTTAGGCAGCAGCCGCGAGCGAAGTCACGTTCTTTTTTCCTATCGCTTCAAGCAAGAGCGGCAAGTACACTGCACGCAGAATAGTACGAGTCATCTGCATATGCTTGCATGCAAAGTGCGCACTTATTTGTGGATTTGAAGCTGCCCTGCCCCTCCCCTCTCTTCCGAGTTGCCACACCGCTTTTCTCATTATTAAAGCGCGAAATGAAGCCTCAATTGTCCGTTGCCGTTCCGCCCAGTAGCGAACTGGGCAGTTGCTGCTGGTGCACCAACACCGCCACCCCCCCTCTCTCTCCCATCTCGCCATGACCTTTTGAGCGACGGAAGACGGCGCACTTGCTCTCCGCTTTCCTCCTTCGTGCACGCTAGATTCGATTTCTCTCGCGTGCTTTCACTCGCACGTACAGCATACGACGCACGGCGAAGGTGTTATCGCCCCTGGGCTTATACGGAACATCACGGCGTCGCGGACAGAGATGGCGCAAGTGCGCCTGCAGTGTCCATATGTGTTCTATCGCAATAGAAGTGTTTTTCCGGGTGTGAAAGTAGCACGCGAATATGGCAAAATTGTCGCGCGTCTGGCCGCTTGAGGGAGTTTGTATGTATTCGCGGGATTCTTTTCTTTTACACGCTCGGAAAAGCAATTTTATGCAACATGGATTCAGCAACAGCAAACTGTATTGGGAATTTCTGATGTTCCTCAGCAATTTTCTCATTGACACTTTTCATATGTAATAATTATGAATTTGATTAATAAAAGGAATAATAATCTAATTAGGGGAATGCAGAAAAAAGATAATCTGAGTATCTCCATGAGACGGCTAACAACACTACCTTGGTTCTGTCTGGCTACGTAGCGTTTGCACGTTTATAAAGTTTCCCTCAATTTAAATCAAACGTCTTGTATTAGTACTTACAAGACCTCAAAGTAGAGGGCAGTTCAATTTCACAGCAAGACTCTTCTGCACGACCAAGAATCTCTGGGGTATATTGGTGGCCTAATCTTCCTTCGTGGAATTGTTTTACACTGGGGTAAAGCTGCTTCGCCTTTCCGGCTGAACTGCAGCCTCTCTATTTCTTTCCTATTTTTTTTTACTGTGAGTCGGTGTATAAGCGCTGCTGGGAATGACTGCTATGGATTCGGATTTCCAGTAATTACGGCTTGACCTCATTTCGGTTACTGAGCTGGTTATATACTTACGACCTTTACATGCAAGTGATGATGTTTCCGTCGATAACAAATATAATTTATTAAAAGAACTTTCTTTTTTCGTGAGTCGTTAGCTTAGCTCACAAGAAAAGGAAGCAATAATAACGCACACATCATTCACGTGAATTTCACACGACGTTGAGGAAATACTCTGCCGAAAGGGCCAGTGAAGTCTTCAGGAGTTTTTGAAGTTCACAAATGCGCTCAAAGGAATTTGAAGTGAGATCAACATACACCAAGATATTTCTTATCTAGGCACAGGCTATCCATACACTTATAAATAATCATGAGTTGGCTACCTCCTTTTCTTGACAAGATACAATAAAATTTGCGCTGTGCATATATCTAAATACATTATCTACAGTGGAAATTAGAAAAAAAGAAGTGTGTCCGAGGAATACAACAATGCCCAATACTAAATTAGGGCGAAGCTCTCTGCGTGTTTGTGTTTCGCGATTTATTCAGGCAAATAACTTGAAGCAGAAATTACTGCACCGACTGGCAGCGGGCCAGTGCCATCAGTGCCTTCACAGGGGGAGGGGCGCTATGGGAACTCTGGCATGATGAGCGTGATCCGAGTTGGCTGCGGTAGAACAGAACGACCGTGCGAGCTGTGGACACGAGCGCGTCTAGTGAGCGCGTTTGGCATTTAGTCGGGTGTGCTGCCGCTGCGCCTGCTTCCCGCTATCATGAACCGCGGCGAGGGAAACGCGCTCAAACGTCAATCCCCACCGCCTGTGTGGCTGCCCTGTCACCTTTTAAGAGGAAGCTGTCGCTCGGGTGCTCCTATCTAGATACATTTGAAAGGAGAATTCGTTTTTCTCGGCAACCAGTGCACCAAATTTGGCGAGGTTTGATGCATTCGAAATAAAGCGTCATTATCTAGTGACGATTGGTTTCGTATATTCGATTCGTATGTTCGAAAATGGGCGAAAATTGAAAATTTCCACAACAGGAAGTTAGAAGTTTACAACTGTGTAACTCAGCAAAGAAACATGACGTGACAATTCCGTCAATCGCATCTGATAGTACATCTAACGCGGACAAAATCGATATGTTGGACGTAAATCTAAATATATATTGTAATATGGCAATACCGCTTTTGCAGAACCCTTGTGCACAACGTAAAAAATATTAGGAAGGTTTAAATTGATATATCTAATTTGTCCGCTTTGAATGGTCTAATCGATGCCGTTTACAGAACCATGATATCTGTTCTTGATTCAGAGCTAATAATATATAAACTTCGTGCATCTATTTTTTTTCAAACTTCTGAATTTTTGAAAAACCTTTTCAAAAAATTTAGTCTCTAAATCAACATTGCGCTTCCAAACTAACTAGAATGTAGCTTTCTCTCTCAAATACAACAAATCTCTTTAATATCGTTGGCGGGAGGTGGTTAGCTTGCAAAAGAGTTTTTGCATTTTACATGTATTTGAATAGGCCGCGTCAGAGTTGGGCTCGAGCTAAAGCTTCCTCTTAAGCGGTACCACATCCTGCCTGATGCTATGTTCGTTTGTACGAGAGACGTTTGAGTGCCCTGCATTCACGACGCGCAAGCAGGCATGTCACGTGGTATCTTTCTTTTAGTGTATTTCACGGGCATCTGCAGTAAGCAGACAGTCACTAATACCCAATGGATAGTTGGAAAGTGTTTAATGAGAAGTTTTGGAAAGCGCTCTACAACATTCTAATTGGAATCTTTTTCCTAACTTCGTTGCTTCCATAGTTGGTAAATCAATCTTGGCGGATTATACAATTCAGCAGTGTACAAAAAATATTGTCACTTATTACATGCAATAGACAGCAGCATGCATTGGGACGCGTCGTGTTACAGAGAGCATCGGCTTATTTTTCAACTGTGGCTAAAATTGGCTAGGACACCCGGTGCGCGCATCCTTTCTTGCTCTCCTCATTATCGTCCATCACAATTTCTTGTTCCCTTTATATTGCGCTCTCTTCAGCATAGGATGCCACAGCATCCTAGATCATGCCAACTTTTCTGCCTTCCCTTGAATAAATTGCCCCACTCTCCCAGCAATATACTTCAGCAGAAAGACCATTTGGCTATCCTTGATCTTTGAAACTGACCATCTGATTTTTTTGCGATGTGTCTGTGGTTTAAAGCAAAGCAATTATTCTACCGCCGTGCCTCAGAATAATGCCTCCCGAAAAATGCAAGAAGAATCACCGCTAAGTGAAATATGCGTGTTGTGGAAGCACGGCGAGTCCAACCGAGAGATAACATTACATGTCGCAGCATACCACGTTTCAAGAGTGGTCTAAACATGTACGAGGTAACAAAATTGTGTCATCGGGGATTGAAACCTTAAAATTAACGTTGAAGACAGCCATTGCGGTATTTGAGGATGGTCTGCTAGGATACGCCGTAGATACAAAGAAGTTGAATAGAACGTGAATAGCAGATATCAGATTAACAGGATTAACATAAAAAACACACGGTGAACAAGCCTGAGAGGCGAATACTGCACACACGAAAAAGTTTGGAAGATTGTCGTGCAGACTGGATAGCATATTCACCACGGCACATTGCTTTGGAGCCAACTCACATCCGCTTAACGCAACGTGGCATCGTTCATAGTCCCAGCAGTTGCTCTGGCTGCATTTGTGACTTTCCGTCAAATATTTCATCTGCGTCTGATCATCTCGGGCAATAGGGCAGCTTTTCCAAACCATGTGGGAAGACAGAAGAGTCTGTTATCTGTATGTGCAGAAAGCGCGTCTACAGGGCAACTCCGGCTATTATTTGACAATGTCGAGGTAATGACATGTTTTAGGTGCCTGAGACCGCTCCTGTCATGCGTTTTGTAGAATTGTTCCGCAAATTCGAAACTGATTTCCAATGAGCAAATAAGCGCAAATTCTAAACCGAAACATGACAGAGCCAGCGAGCCAACATCTTCGTGTGAGGTTAAGAGGGGTACACCAGCAGGAAAAGCGCACAAGGCGCGCCGATCACGTCAGCGTGGAGAACGAAAGCAGTCAAAAGCAGACGCTCAGGAGATTTGAGACAGCGCCTGACCATTGGCCCATTGTCTTAGGGGGACAATGCGGCACAAGTTCTGCGGAGCTGTCAAACAGTTACAGCTATGATTCCGACGAATTCAGTAGCCATGAGTCGTCGTTCGCAATTGGCCGGACACCACGACAAGCAACACCCATGGCAAGACCTCCCGTTTCAACATACTAGTACAGCCCTAACCATTGATCTAATACGTGCTGTTTGCTATCTTCGGTGTTAGAACCCTTCTCAGGGAACCTTTCGCGTACTCCCTATCAGATGTTGTGGAACGCGGCTATCCGCATTTGTATGTCAATTTATGGAGCGCACTATTTCGCCGGAAGAACTTCTCTGAGTGTGCAAAGCGCTTACCGGTGCATTTTGTTACGGAGACATCGTACATCGACCGGTCATCGTTCTGTTGATATATTACGCAGGCAGCACGGCACTGACATCAAGTAATGTTAGAACATAGTAAAGCACGCTAATTCTGCACGCGTAACCTATGTCGCATCAGTCCGAGTCACGCTGGTATGAGTGTCCGGACACCTTCCCCAATAGCGACCGGGAGACCGTAGGACATGTTCTTATTCTGGCTACGTATACCATTACTTGTACTCTTTTGATACACACAATGTATGTTCTACATAAGTTATAGATCGATTGCTGCATTGCGCGAGTGATCGTTCATTTAGAGTGGTAATATTTTTCACGCGGAAATGCGGATGCATATACTTACACCATTGGTAGCTGAACCAGGAGGTTGTTCATGCTGTTGTATTGAAGGGGTCTCCGCTTTTTACAAATTTGCGATACGAGGCGAACAGTGCACCTTGGAAGCTAAATAATGAGTCAGCCAAAAATATTTAAAGATTCACCCATCGGCAAAGATATAAATTAGGCAAGTACCGGTGAGCGCCACTGGCAGCTTCGAGACCGGGAACCTACCGATGTTGATAGTGCGCCGTGTCTTCGCTTCTCTCTTTTTGTGTATGCACTGTGTGAAAAGAAATTTGTTTATTTCAGATCCGTATAGTCAGGGCGGAACGACAAAATTGGTTTTCTTCACTCGAATGGCTTAAGTAGCTCCAGGTCAGCCGCTCACAGCCGCCAGTACTATACACGCGCCAAGTCGACGACTGTGATTGGCCTAACATGGACCTAACATGATCGACGTTGGCTCAGACTTTGTGCAGGCTGGCGATGTCTTAAATTTGCGCAGCCAATAATTCAACACCACCTACCTCCCATCAGTTGCCCTTCCAAAAAGAGCGTAATTTCTCGCGACAGCAACTTCGCACGCCAGACCTTATTTCATGTTCGCCGGCTCGACCACGCTGTTGTCGGCTATAAATTCCCAGAATGCTCTGTGCATGGCGCCATTTGCATCGTAACAGAAAGTGACCAGCATCCGAGGAATAACATAAGCAGGTGATCCGAAGCAAATGGGTAAATTACTGTGCAATAAATCTGTGCGGCTCTGAAACCTGCTTGTTTCTTTTTTTAGGACCTGACGGGTCTGTGGAGAGGAAAGTACCCAGGGAATGCAACACCCATGGACACCAAAAATGCCGGAGTTGCCCTTTCATAAAGAAGGCGCAACATTGAAGATGGTATTTTAGAATAGCTTGGATGTGAGGTTTGTGACTGGTAGCGGTACGTGGGTAGTTTATTGAAATATATAAATCGTTTGATCGCGGATGAGCAGATAGCGAAAGAGGCAAGGATGACAACGAATG
Source organism: Dermacentor albipictus (assembly GCF_038994185.2). Lineage (NCBI taxonomy): Eukaryota > Metazoa > Arthropoda > Arachnida > Ixodida > Ixodidae > Dermacentor > Dermacentor albipictus. Next base: position 93,094,255 of record NC_091826.1, on the reverse strand, counting down.
GCTAAGCTATCCAGGACCCAATCCTGGTGTCATATACGATGGAAAGTTCAACTGGTGTTCTCGTATCATGCTAATTGAGCCTAGGGCTGAGCATGCTTTAGGATCGCTTCCGAGGCTCAGCAACCAATGCTATGGGCAAAACCGACACACTCTTACGATATATAACATGTTTATGCACGCTATATTAGAATTTCAGTGTGTTGTGCTTTCAAGAAGCCCTGCCTTGAAAATTAATCCCCTGCTCCTCTCATTACTTGCAGCTCTGTGCCTGTGACTGGGAACCCGAAGGTTTATAGCGATGAACGTTTCATACCTGGAAGTGTTCCCTTTGAGTAACATAGTAAACGCCAAGAGCGGACACTCGAACCATTTCGCGGCCGAGCTATGGAGCTTCGCCGATTCCACCGGGTTGTAGAGCGCACGAAGAAAGTGCGGCTGTGGCTTCGGCTACGGCTAGCGGCTTGACAGGCGGCACGACCACTGGACACGACCCAACACATGCGAAATCTAGTTAGACAGCGCTGCCGGACTCTTTCTGTGAAAATGCACCTCAGCATCGCGTTTGGGTTCTTCTGCCAGCCTCTGCTTCGTCGCCGTTTTATGCTAAGGCAACAGCAACTTCTTTTGCTCGTCGTTAACGAGTTATTCTATTCGCATTTCGTTATATAACAGTTAGCCGCATGAACGAGTGACGGTGGCCTTGCAGCCACGAGAAGCTGCTGCCCATTTGCTACGCTGACTTTCATTTCGCATTCTCTTTTTTTTGTGGGCAGCAATGAGACGTGATTTTAGCAATAACAGCCACGCGGCAGCGTCCGAGCAGCGAGTCAAGTTTGATGCAATGACGAAGTTAGAGAATGGAATAAAATGGTTCGTTAAGAAATGCAGCCTATGAACACATGCCGTTCGGGGTAGACAGCTTTATGTTACGCGGAGCGAATGTTAAAAAAGTTTGGTGCTCTACTTTTGCAGAAGAAATCTAGCTATTTCTAAAGCCGTAAACGTGCAATATATGGATGCGCTGTCTCTGAACTTCTGTAGCAGGCTATATGCGCTCGAACCTTCTTAGCTTTTCTGTATTGGGCTCAAGATACGTGTTTTCATGTTTTGATTGTGTATGGAGTCGTTCACGTAGAAAGTTCCTTGTTTCTTAGCTTTTCTGCATTGGGCTCAAGATACGTGTTTTCATGTTTTGATTGGGTATGGAGTCGTTCACGTAGAAAGTTCCTTGTTTCTTAGCTTTCCTGCACTGGGCTCAAGATACGTGTTTTCATGTTTTGATTGTGTATGGAGTCGTTAACGCAGAAAGTTCCTTGTTTCTTAGCATATTTACCAGCGCCTGTTTAACCAAAAAAAAAAAAAACGCATTACATGAAGGAACGCAGCATCACCCTTATAAAGCTTTGAAGACTCCAGTATTGCTGATACGAAGGAACGTAGCGTGTACACTCAGAAGCTTTCAAGCCTCCGGTATTGCTTACCTCCTGTATGTCATTCTACGTGTTGCAGCAATCTCCACCATTTCCTCAAAATACAATGTACAGCCAAAGGACATCATGCATACTCAAGGGCGAAATTCCTAGTATCAGAAGACGGTTGCAAGGCTTCGAAGACTGCAGGTGAAGACTCCCAGCACAAAGTGCCTAATTGAAGCTGTGTAATGACGGACACATTGTCTTACACATTCAAGATGAGGATGTTCGTGCATGCTCAATTATTTTTGCAACCATTCTATTTCGGCACGCAATCATTCACATAAATTTGATACCATAATTAACCCTGTTTCGCCGAAGTACTAGAAAAAAACGTAATATTTTATTTACTTCTAAAACAATCCCATTTTGAGCAAATTTATTGCTGGCGTGTATGTGCAGTTTTTTTTTCTCATTGTCTGGATTGTTGCAACATGTCTTCTATGTGTTTTGCTTGGTCAAAGTTATCGCCATCACGCCATTAATTTCCGACTATTCTCCGTTATACCGGTGTCACGCGACCACCTTCGATCGCGATCAAGTCCGACCCGGATAGAAATTCTCGACTGCTATGGCTCTATCGCGCAGCTTGCCCAAAACAACTAATCGCAACCGAGAAATTCACATCGGATTGGGCTTGATCGCTTTTGAAAGTGACCGTGTGACACCGGCATTACTTGCATTTCGCCGTTTCGTCCCGTTTTCGTGTGTCTGCGTCTAACAATCTTGCTGTAACAAATTGTTTTCTGCTCTTTTCATGTTCTTGAGTGCACCAAGCTCAGTTGTAACTAAGGAACATGGCACATTTATTTACGATACACCTTTTGGCGTGAGTTAGTAGACGTACATTATCATACGCGATAAAGTAATACTTCCTCAACAGTTGGCATGATCGTTGGGCTATGTTACAGCCTCAAACAGCAAATGTGAATTTAAGTGAAACTAACGTGAAGTGAAACACCTTTGCGCGCTCGTCGTCACAACATACAAACGCGGTACAAGCGCCTGCATGAAATCACTCGATCTAAACAACAATATAATAAGAAACGAAACTGAAATTAGGGCCTCCGAGATTCGGCGGCGGGTGCAAACATCATGCAGGCTGATGCGTTTCGCCGTTTCCGCTCGGTGCGCTGAAAGCCAAATTCGGCCGCAGGCGCCTATGGGAATGTCCACTCTTTACGTTTGCTATGTTACTCTCTGGTGTGCCTACCAAATGTATTTTGCAGATTCCGCCTCCTAACTTTCCATACAACTTTAATACCCGATGACATTACTCAAAAAAGATATCAATATGTTTTATTAGCTATCCCAATCCATCCTTTGTCGCACATGAGCTGAGACTCCACATTATTCGAATAGCGTTGTTACTGAGATAAATAGAAGACATAAATGCCTGTATCTGAGATATACCTCTAGTAAACGCAAATAATTAGAATTAAAATTGTTATTATTAATAATATTATTAAGTAGTGTTTTATGGCGCAAGGGCTACAATGGCCAAAGAGCGCCAGCAACAATGTTTAGTTGTGCGGCAGAATGTTATAAACACGACAGTGGGTATAATGGGTCCCAATGCCTATGGCGTACTACGTGGCTGTAAAGGGCTAGGAATTAAAAACATAACGCTTGCATTTCTTGATAGAATTTAGGATGGTTATGTATGATTTCGTGTAGCGTAGTGAAGGTGAGTTTAAAAGCGGTAAGGTATATTCTTCAAAAAGTTCACATCATTAAGATAACTTAACAGCCGGTCGAGGGGGAACATCGGCTCAGCCGAGAGGCAAAATGCAGGGTGCATAGATAAATTATACAATTATTAATATATAATATACAATATATAAAATTATACACGTGGATCTTTTTTGGCAAATTCAAAAATCAAATTAATGAGAGTTGGTTTGCAGATTATCTTGCCCACGTGCAAATCAGTAACGTAGTAGCTACAAAGGTCATAATGATTGAGTAGAAATCCAGCGTAGGTACTTTGTCCCCTTCACATGGGTATTGATTTTTTTTAATTCGTATTTTGACTTCGATTCCTAAAGCGGAGCTACAACAATGATTCTTGCGCTGCGCACGCTGCTTTTAAGTGCAGCCAAAACTGTTATTATCACAGATTCTCTTTCAGTGTGTTTTCTTCTTCTCTCATCAAATTTTCCAGTATTAGAAGTGTTCCTGTCATTAGTCCCGTTGCACTTCGTAATTGTTAACTTACTACACGTTCTTGGTCACAATTTATATGATTTCATAGTGAATGCCTAGTTGTTAGCGCAATGATTCTTTTATACCGCTGTAATTCCTACTCCTTAGGTGAATTTATACATGATCGGAATGGAGAAACTGCTATGACCACGATCCAACAAAAACGAGCAAATGATAATGGTTGCGTGACAGTGAGCGTATTTCGAGGGTGCAATGCAATTTCGAGGGTGCAACTACTCGGGCACACTTGCGATTGAATGTCGACAGCTCGATTATGACGAAATGAGAAAGAAGAAATGCAGTCGATTAAAAGGCGAAGGTGTTATGACGACGACAAAGGGACGACAAAAATGGCGTAGGACGAGTTTGAAACGACGGCAACGTGACGATACCTAGAAGATGATGACGTAAAATGGCGTGACGATGACATAGCAGAAGCAATGCAGTCACGTGTACGGCGTGACGATGATGTACCAATCGCAGCGGCATGTCAAGCTACCCGGTGGCACATACCCTGCTGGAAAAATTAATCGAAACGGTTGTCTGCACAATAACCGAGCGAGACGGACCACTGTGGATGGCACCAAGGCGTAACACTTGTCAGCGAGCGGAGAATGACTAACGCATGATTAAGATCATTACGCTCCCCATATAAATATATATATATATATATATATATATATATATATATATATATATATATATATATATATATGTATATATATATAGTGTTAAAACGAAGGAAATCTAGCATGCGTGGAATGGTAAACATGCTGAGTTCCGAAACGCAACTGCTACGAAGTCGTCAAGCAGATTTTCCCCATCAGTTTGTAGTTTCTTTTCGGTAAGAAATGCTACACGTCCTTTATTTCAAGAGAACTAACAGATCCATTCATGTCAGTTTTTTTCTTTAAAGAAGATTTTGATTTCCTCTAAATGTTCTCTAAAAGGTGTCGTCAGCGTGTAAAATTTCGAGTTTTTCTTTCAATAAGAGTGCAATCATATCTTACAGGTACCATTTTCGGATATTATAACATGCAGATTCTGGATTATGGGTCAGATGCTTGAAATGGCATAGGAAACATAATCAACATAGAAAATCAACAATCTTTCCTTCCTTTCTTGTGAGTGCACCAGGCAGCGCCGCTTCAAACTAGCTGTCCACAACATCTGCCCACAATAGCAAGCAACTCTGAAAGCACAGCAATAACGGCGAGCGCAGATTGCGATCGTCGATGATTGACCGTCGGCAATCGTGCGATAACGGACACTCTCATAGATCCCAGTGGTCGGATTGACTGGAGTTCACTCACCCGCCGGCATTATTACCTGAACAACAATACCGGTTTCGGGCGCACGCATTTTGAACGGTAGCTGGCACCCGTCACGTCAGCTGCACTGATCGGCGCGACATTTAATATTATGCTGCAACTAATCAACCATGCGCGGTCTTGGTGCGGGATCGTATTATTATTTAGTAAAACTTACTGGGACCGAACTTTACAAGTCCCAATGGAATTTCTGCCACATGCAATTACATAAGGTTGACGCACGAAGCTTTGTGAAATGAGGGAATGTTTACATTGCTCCATGTAAATGCTTGTTGCAGGCTTTTTGTGCATTCATCCAACGTTGTGCCACCAGGTAAGAAACTCCAGTTCACGTGAAAACCTCCAGCGCTAGATATCAGCTAAAAAAAATGAATTTCAAACCTCTGTCCTTTTAGTATTTTGACCTTTTTGGAACACTGCAGGTAGAGGCGAAACGTTTGAAAGTGGTGACGGGGAGGCACTACAAACAAAAGCAATTCGCTTTCACATACATGGCATATGTGGTGAATAGGAAGACGAAGAAGGCGCTCGTGTGTCGGCTGTGCGCGTGATCAGCGCTGGACTACTGCCAGTGCTACTAGACTGTGCCTAGTGCCTCATATTAAATCATCTTCTTACATTTGGTGGAAGGTGCTGCACTCCCCGACCTCACCCTGGAACTTCGCAGCTGAACTTTAACATCTGCTCCACCCGCTACTATGAACAACGCTCCCAGCAATCCGCTTGGCGCATCTGCCGCTCCTGTCTTGTGCGGCGCCGTGCAACGGCAGCTCCCGGACCCCCCTGTTTTTAGCGGATCAGGTGAGACTGACGTAGAAGATTGGCTCTCTACCTACGAGCGCGTCAGTGAACACAACAAGTGGGATGACCCGACGAAGCTCCGTAGCGTCATCTTCTATCTTGCTGACGTTGCGAACCTCTGGTTCCACAATCACGAACGGGAACTGCACACCTGGTCCGCTTTCAAAACTGCATTCGCGGAAGTCTTCGGTCGACCAGCCTTGCGAAAACTCCGTGCTGAACAACGCCTCCGCCAGCGCGCTCAACAGCCCGGCGAGACTTATACTAGGTACATCGAGGATGTCGTTGATATTTGCGCCCGCGTCGATTCCACCACGACTGGAGAGGACAAGGTGAAGCACATCCTCAAGGGATCGAGGACGACGCATTTCAAATGCTCCTGGCGCGGAACCCTACTTCTGTCGCAGCTGTCGTCACTCTTTGCCAGAGCTTCGATGAGCTGCGTCGACAAAGGGTCCTTGCGCGCAGCGCTCTCGCACCTGGCGACTCTCTCTCTGGCCTCACGCTTCGCTCAAACACCACGCCAGCAGCATCGCTCTCTGTTTAGATTAAGGATTTCATTCGTGAGGAGGTGGCACGCCAATTGTCTATGCTGCCTCTCAACGATGGACCTCCCCAGCCTGACACATCTCTGGCTGCTCCCATTAGGCGGGCCATTCGCGAGGAACTTGCTGGGTCTTTACCCTTCTCCCAACCCTGCCCTCCCGTGGCTGCACCTCTGGCCTATGCGCCGCCGACGTTCTCGTTTCCGACGCCAATGCGACTTCAAGCTGCACCTCCTCCCGCGTCGCCTCCCGTTCCATCTCGACGCCCAGTTCAGACCCCTTGGCGCACACGCGACAACCGACCCATATGCTTCGCTTGCGGTGTCGCCGGCCACGTTGCGCGCTTCTGCCATCGTCGCATGCCACCTGCTAACGCTACTGTCGCACCGCCTGGATATGCCTATTCCCACGATACCACCGGGCATGCGATGCTTCCCGACCACGAGTTTTCGCCGCCTCCTCGACGCCCTGTCGGCACCCACCGTTCGCCATCACCACGTCGTCGCTCACTTTCCCCCTTACGTCGCCGCCAGTCACCTAGCGAGGGAAACTAGTTGCTGCAGTTCCGCAGGCACGAACTGCAAGCTTCGCGGCTTCTACAAGGCCTGCACAGTCGCCACGCAATTTATTGGACGTTTTGGTCGAAGGAACCGCCGCAATTGCGCTTATTGATACTGGGGCTGCAGTTTCTGTTATCGACGAAAAGCTGTGTCGCAGCCTCCATAAGGTCACAACGCCGGTGTCTGGTATGCTTCTAAGCACCGCGACTGCGCAGCATATAGCCCCGCTCGCTCAATGTACTGCAAGGGTGGCCATTGACGGCATTGTCTATGTTGTTGAATTTCTCGTGTTGTCATCATGTTCACATGCCATTATTTTCGGCTGGGACTGGGACTTCTTGTCCCACCATCGTGCCATCATCGACTGTGCCCGGGCCGAGGTAGCGCTTTTCCCGCTTGCCGATGCCCCTCTGCCTGACCCCTCTGAACAAAAAGCCTCCAAGCTCACTATTGTGTCCGATACGGACATATATATACCACCCGACATGTGTGTGCTTGTGCCCGTCTCTTGCTCTACCGCGCCAGACGCTACAG